>NC_049243.1:44206337-45406337 GCF_011100685.1 Canis lupus familiaris
GAATTAAAAGAAAACCACGATAAATGGCACCCAAAATCCATGTGAAATCTTTTTTCTTCTGGATGTTTGAGGACTTTACTCTTTGCTGTCCAAGGAAATCAAATAACTTCAGATTCTAAGCCTGATAGCTTGATAAAAACTGAAATACATTATAGAATATACCATATTGGAATTTATATGATATTATATATCGTGAAATATATTATAGAACTGGACAAAGTTTTACGAACAGATTTGTATTTTACCTTTAGTTAAAATAGCAAAGTGAAAAGCTGTCAGGCAATTACAGTAAATAAAAGACAAATTTATTAAAAATGAATACTATTAAATCAGCCTGCTAAGATAGAAGATAACCCTGCAGGTGAAAAAAACTGAGGTTTTCTTTTGACCAGCAAAAGAATTTTGAGGATTTCTGAGCAATTAGCCATGCTCCACTTAGGATTGTTAAGTGTTACTGAAAATTCCATGTAAATGCAGAAACATATACATATAGGAGTACGTTGACATATGTCCTCCAGTCCATTGCTAATTCCGCTTTTAAACCCAAAATGTTAAAAGAAAGAGCTCACAGATGCTTTCAAATTTGCAATGATTGCAAGAAAAGTCTCAGATGTGGATTGAGCATTGGCATAAACTTAGCTAGTTGGCATCCGAGTCAGTAACAGGTGGCATAGTAGGCAGTGAAATTGCAAAGGCAGAACTGTTTGCATTTCCTGTGTTATCCTCTCAGTCTTTTTTTAGTAAGCCATAATTCTAGTAATGAGGAGCAAGTTTGGTTTTTATTAATGGAAGCCCAAAGCCCAGAAATATTTATTCATTATTGTTAATATTTAAGTTTGCATGGAAGGTTTTTAACCTATCACATTAGATATAATAATGGTGAGTTTTTATGTCCTATGATAGTATATAATCCTTATATGTGCATCATTTCATTTTTCCCCACTACAAGGCATGAATCTGACACACGTGAAGAATAAAATGCAGTATTATCTTAACAACTTTCGTAAACGAATTGCCTCACTGCAGCTGGTTTCTAGGTGTTACAGCAAACATAAATAAATAAATAAAAATTTTAAAATAAAAGTGTTACGCCATTTTCACAATGCCCCACCTAATTTTACTAACCCAAATAATTCTGGTACAAATATTTAGAAAATATCTTCCACATTGTGTAAATTTTTGAGATTTTCTTTGGGCAATAATGTTTTCTATTCAGATTATGACTTACAATGTGCTTTAGATTTATCATTTATAGTTTGCTTTTGTATTAGAAACACAAGCAAAAAGTTCTTTAGTATTATATTAGTATGATTAGAAATGCTTATTACACGTAAAAATGTAGATTTAAAAAATTTGAAGTCTAACAGTAAAGCAAAACAGTTAAGCATCGTGGTCATGAAACAGTATGGGTTTTAGATATAAAACATATCTAAACATATTACATGAAGTCTACCTTTTATAATTCACTTATCTCTAAGCTTTACCTGAATAAAGGTGAGAATAGTACCTATTTCATCACACTGGTAAAAATGAAGTGCTTCCCTGAAGGCACTAGAGAAGGAAGGATCTGCTCCAGGACTCTCCCTGGCTGGTCAGTACCACCCCTGTGTCTCTGAACATTCTCTTAGAACTCTGCATACCTCTGTGCCCAAATTTCCTCCTTTTATAATAACACCAGTCGTATTGGATTAGGTACCTCCTAATGACCTCATTTTAACTTGATTACCTCCGTAAAGACTCTCTCTCCAAATAAATTCACATTCTGAGGTACTCAGGGATTAGGACTTTGCCATGCAAATTTTAGGGAGGGACATAACTTAACCACAACAGGCACCAACAAAAAACTGACTTAACCCTGTTTAAAAAAAATAATAATAAAGCAGCCCAGGTGGCTCAGTGGTTTAGTGCTGCCTTCAGCCCAGGGCGTGATCCTGGAGACCCAGGATTGAGTCCCACGTCAGGCTCCCTGCATGGAGCCTCCTTCTCCCTCTGCCTGTGTCTCTGCCTCTCTCTGTCTGTCTCTGTGTCAATCATGAATAAAAAAATAAAATTAAAAAAAAAAAAAAACAAGAACTCAGATAAGTGCTACAAGGTACAATTTATATATGGCTTCATTTAGGATAACTTGGCTGCTTACTTAAAGTTGTATCCATATCAGTTAAGACAAATGGATGCCCTACTAGGTTAACCTATCTATTGGAGTCATGTTAAGATTTGTCATAACCTACGCTTTCCTTTCTCTGTCATTTAGTTTTTGTATTTTAATTATACTGTATTCCTATTCTTCCTGTCTCCATCTCTTTATAAATCAATTGTGTTTAATAAGATTTCGAGTTTTCCATTTTGGAAAATAAAATAAACTTAAAATGAAATATTAATGTTTATGCCTTTCATGAAGACTTTGGCTCATATCCATGTTATTGGTCTTAGTGACATCCAGTGGCCATGATAGGTCAGTGGCAGGATTTCAGGTCTTTCCAGAAGTATCTTTACTATTTTTTTATCTAGAACATAAGAAAAATATATCCTTAGGCAACTGATCATTTTAACATTAGGGTGATAAGATACCCCTGGGCATGTGTCATTCATAAACTCAACTATCTTATGTATCAGAAAAATAAAGATCATTACATCTAGTTTTGTTTCATTCTACCTCATTAACAAATTAGTACCTCTTGTTGCTTAAAAATATTTACTCTACAAAATGTATTTTAAAGAAATTCTAAACAGACATGGCTCATATCATTGAGTATTATCTTGTTTTCACACACCTTTAGGTTAGAGTACTTTGATTTAAATAAAATCATCAAATACACTCTTAAAGGTAGGTGGTATTCTGAACACTCAAAATGTTTATTTCTAGGTACTTATAAGCTAGTAATTTAAAATATTTCATTATAATGTAGTAAACAAAATCTGTGCTGAGAAATGATTATTGGGGTCTGAATATGCCCCCCCCCCCCCCCCCGGTACTGAAGTCACACTGAAGAAATAGACTGCAGCTCTATTTAAAAAATGTTTTTAAGGAGTCCACAAAATCTATATTATAAATTTTTGTGCCTTGAGGCAAGTTACTTAGTTCTCCAGGCTGCGTTTCTGATAATAACAATGCTGATCTGTATTATAGTGTTAAGCTAAGAAGGAACTACAAATAATGATTACCTAGTACTTTGTAGTTTAAAAAGTCAATCATGCAAATTTGCACATGCATGAAACCTAAGGGGAGTAGGAAAGTAAGCCTTTCTGTCTTTCTAAATAATAGCAAGGTAATCCATCTTGGGCACCTTTTGTTATGCAGCACAAGACTAGGAGCCCATGGCCAGACAGAACCACTAAATGCATAGTTGCAGTGAATAGAATTCAGGAATGTGGTATTTATAATTTCACTGGGAAATTGATACACATATAGGAAACCTCTAAAAAGGATTCAGTTGAGAATATAATTAAATGCCTGGCTCCGAGAGAGGTATAGAGCTGAGTGGGGGAACAATGGCAGCAGACTACAGTAACAAGCAAAGGCTTCCGGAGAAAGGAGTATCCATCTGAAAAGAAGCGCAGGCATTTGATTGTTGGAGAAAAGGATGGAGAGAGGGAGGGAATAGACAGTTTAATTGGGGGTAGGGATGCAATAAAATGTGGAAGTGGAACACAAGCCTATGGCTGGTGAGGGAATAATTCTGACACGAGGCCCAGCTTTTTTTGGAGGGGGCCGGGCGGTAGAGCAGGACCCCAGCTGAACTGGCGAGGATGGCCCCAAGGTTGATAAGTGCTCTCACCATGACTGATGGACTCCTATCGCCAAGAGAAACAAGGAGTCATTATAGACTTTTAGAATGTAATGGTATGATAGGAGTGGCATGCACAGAGATTTAAACTTTTTGAAACAAAGATGCACTGTTTCTTGTTAGGCGACCATAGGAGAAAACCAAACACAAGTTCATGAATGTTTGAACAGTAATGTTGGAGGGGACATCTGGGTGGCTCAGTCAAGCATATGCTGTTGGCTCAGGTCATGATCTCAGGGTCCAGCCTCATGTCAGGCTCCCCACTCAGCGGGGAGTCTGCTTCTCCCTTTGCCCTCCTCCTGCTCATGCTCTCTCTGTCTCTCTCTAATAAATAAAAATTAAAGAAAAAAAGAATGGAAAGGTAAATCAATATAATTATCACAAAAAAAAAATCAAGCAGAATCAACACAGAGAGAACAGACACTCAGTTCAAGTGGGACAGGAAGAGAAGGGAGAGGTGGAATTTGCCATGTCCAACTTCAGAGAGAGTGACTTCGCAGAATATGTGGGTCCTCATCCAGATTTCCAGAATGTCCAGAATTTGAGGAAGAAAGATGTTACCTTGGAAATTCATGAATTGAATGAGACTATCTTTTAAAGAACCAGATTGATAACAGAAATGGAATGGTATTAGAAAGCCTAAGCACGATGAATTAAAATCTTGATTTAATAGAGAACATCAAGGCAGGCTTCAAAGTATAAGGAAAGAAGTTCAGGTTTGGACAAGGGAAAGATTAGGATAGAGCAGGAAAGTTCAAGGAAAAGGCAATAAAGAGAGGAGTCAACAAGTTCCCTGTAAGTAGGAAGAGAGGAAGAGCCAAGAACATCAGACATCCCTTAAAATGTCAGAAACTAACGTTTGAAAGAATGATCGATCTTCCTCTGGGACAGGAGGGGAAAGAAATACAGATATACATAAATCAAATCAGAGATGAGAGACCTGATAGAATTGAGGGCTTAAAGACATAAAGCAAGGGATCCCTGGGTGGCGCAGCGGTTTGGCGCCTGCCTTTGGCCCAGGGCGCGGTCCTGGAGACCCGGGATCTAGTCCCACGTTGGGCTCCTGGTGCATGGAGCCTGCTTCTCCCTCTGCCTGTGTCTCTGCCTCTCTCTCTCTCTCTCTCTCTGTGACTATCATAAATAAATAAAAATTTTTTAAAAAAGACATAAGCAAGGCCTGAAATTTGTGTGGAAACTAATCCAGGGACCCAATGGGTAATAATCGAAAGGTTGGGGAGCAGGAGGAGCTGGCCAAGTTGAAGCTGTTCAATGGGCTCTAGTGAGGAGCCAGCTGCACAAAGCCACAAGGCTCTCTCCAGCTGCCCACTGCCAGCTGCGAGCAGAAGGCTCCCTGTCCAGCCATCCCAAGGGTTGTGGAAGGGCCCACCAGGGAGTCCACCATGCTGGCACCAGGAGCAGAGAGGCAGCTGACCATTTAACACAAGGTGGAAAAGAGTCAAGTTTGGTCTGATGAGAGGAGCTTGATCCTAGCAAAAAAAAAAGGGGGGGGTGCGGGGGGAGTGAGGGGTGGCAATGTCAGGATTCCCAAAGCTGAAACAAAGTTCCAACCATTATGAAAGAAGGAGAGACAAAAGAATGTGCAGAAGAGCTGAATTTTGATACTTCAGAGTAATTGGGAGCAATTTTTTTTTTTTAAGATTTTATTTATTTATTTGAGAGAAAGAGAGAGAGAGCGTAAGCGGGGGAGGGGCAGAGGCAGAGGGAGAAGCAAACTCCCGGCTGAGCAGAAAGCCCCATATGGGGTGGATTCCAGAGCCCTGGGATCATGACCTGAGCCAAAGGCAACCGCTTAACCACCTGAACCACCCAAGCACCCAGGGAGCAGTGTGTTATGATAGGATTTCACACATGCCTGGTGTGGCATAGAGGTGGCATTAACCATGAAGTCAAGGCTTCTGATAATTTGAGAACTTGGATGTTAAAAAGCCATTTTGGATGAGAGAATGGAACACTGAAGAAGTAGGACAAGAGCTGGATTCTAGTTGCTTGGGTAAATGGAATAATTTGCTTAGAGCAGGGGTTCTCAAAGCCTGGGCTTTAGATCAGCAGTATTAGCATCACCTGAAAAAGTGATAGAAATGCAATTTCTTGAGCCCCACTTCCACACCCAATCAGAAACTGTGGGGATAGGGCTCAGCAGTTCCTCCAGGGCACAATGCACACTTATGTTTGAGAACCACGGTCTTAGGAACCAGAACAAGGAAGATGAAAAGTGTCAGTGACAAGGGCTTTGCCTGTTAAAAAATGGAGTGGGGCTTGATCAATATTATCCCATGATCATACAAAACACACACAACGACAAGAAGTTAGCAGTAAATACTTGTTTACCCTTTTGCATTTTAAAGTTTCTGTCAAATATATCTATAATTTCTGCACAGCATGGGGGAAAATATTTGCAAACCATGTATCTGATAAGGAGGGTTAATATACAAAATAAAAAACATACAATTCAATAGCAATCAATCACTTGATTTTTTTAAATGGCTAAAGGAATTAAACAGACATTGCTCTAAAGAAGACATACAAATGGCCAACAGACTCATGAAAAGATGATGAACATCAGGGAAATGCAAATCCAAACCACAATAAGACTCCACAGTGAAATTCGAACTGTATCTGCTCTTTGTTGATAATTTTATGACAATTGGAGTGTTTACCAACTGTTCATACAGAAGAATTCAAAATTGCAAGAAATGCATGCAAAGGTTAGGGATGCTGCATTTTAACACTATAGGAAATAACTAGTTTGAAGGAGAAGAGTAAATTGTAGGAAAGTATAATTCATAACATTATAAATATGAGGTTGCTTTGCGATTTTCTCAAAGCAATATTTTAGCAAATATATTCTGAAGAATCATGACAAGTTAGACATGTTACAATTTCCTAGTAATTACTTTATGAAAAAATACCATTCGTTGTTAGATGATTTACATAAAAACAATTTACAGGGCTGTTTGAATTTATTTAATTATTTAAATGCCAGACTAAATATGTTCTCTAGAGAAATCTTAGAAAAATTATCATTTAATTAGTAATTGAAAACAATGATGCTTATTACTTTCTCTACTGTATACTTAGCTGTATTCCAGGGAGGGCCAAGATGGGACCCAAATGAATGACAGTGACTGAAAAACTCAAGTGTCAGCACACACTCAATTAGGTCTAAGAAGATACAGAAATGCCTTCTCATTCCCTGAACCCTGTACATTTGAGTCAAATTATTCTTAATCTACGCTACAGAAACACACTTGATAAGCTATTTATCTCAAAAATATTTCAGGGCACCTGGGTGGCTTGGTTGGTTGAGCAGCTGACTCTTGGTTTCAACACAGGTCATGATGTCAGGGTCTTGAGACAGAGCAACCTCCCTGCTTCCCTCCCCTGCTTGGGTTCCCCGCTCAGCAGGGAGTCTGCTGGAGATTCTCTCCCCATCCTCACCCTTCTGCTCTGCACCTCCCATGCTCTTGCGCTCTCTCACTCTCTAAAATAAGTAAATAAATCTCAAAAGAATATTTCAATATTTGCCCATTTACAAAGACATCTTTTTATCTCAGTATAGTCTATGTCTATTATAAAAAGGAAATTCAGATAAACAATACCAAGAAAATAGAAATGTCATTATTTCTACCATCCGTAGATTTCTATACACATTCTTTAGATTATACCTTAGTGTAATACTTTGCAGATATTTTGCTGTGTCACACATACACACACATACACATTTTTAAAGTTACTTAATGTCTACATTTCCTTACATTTCCTCATCTTACTAACATACAGTCTATATTCTAATTTCCCCCAGTTGTCCCAGAAATGCTCAGTAGAGTTGGCTTATCCAAACTAGGACACATATTAAATTTGTTTTCTTAAAGTCCTACGATCTTGTCCTTTTTCATCTAACATACTTCCCCCTTCTGTTTTCATTTCCCTCATGGTTGAGGACACCTTGTTAAATCGAAGAACACTTCAGCTTCCAGACGTGCCATAGGGTACTTTAGCGTGTCCTTCCTCTTGTCCGCCTCTAAATGGCTGGTGGATTCTGAATACATCAAAGATGATGCAGTACCCATCATCACATCAGGTGACATCTGGATGACAGGCTATTAATGACACTAAGATCAACCACTGAATTTAGATCCTCACTGTCTGATTCCTTAACACACAGCTACTTCTCACCGCCAGGACTAGAGAGTTATCCCCGTGGTTTTACTTTGGCATCCTTCAACTATCTACTTTCGTACCAAGCCTAACAGTTTTTACAATCCTTGATAATCGAGTTGGTGTTCAATTAGAAGTCACAAATTCCCGCTTTTTTTGATCCTTCAAAATCAGAATGTAAAATTAAGTAAAATTACCATGGTTATCACTTACTGGGGGCTTACAAAGTGTCAGGTTCAGTATAACAGGCTGACCAAATCATTTAAACCACAAATCTGTCCTTAGGAGGGAGGTAATACCCATGCCCACATAACCAAGAAGGAAATTGAAGCTACTCAAATAAGATTATTAAAGAAATTAAATCATGTTTCCTTGCTGGCAGCTCATTAATGATGGAGGCAAAATCCAAACCCAATGTCAGTCTGACTCCAAAGAGTATATTCGTCATTAAGTAACATGGCCTCTCCAGACCACAAATGTGTTTTGATAATTAATTATGTGAAAAATGACATCATGAAAAAGGACCCCAAATTTCCAGGAAACAGCCTTACTCCATCAACTGGGGGTCGTTTATGCCATCTTGCCTGAGTTCCCTCTGCCCCTTTTTCTCATTCTTCAGCGCTCAATTTCTAAAATTTCATTGGTCACAGCTATTAATAGTATTGGAATATTTTGAAAATTTAAAATTAGGAGGAAGAGAGGACAGAACAAATGTTAAAGACCTCTCATGAGAAAACTTCAGTCTTTGTTTCCCACGCGAAAATCAATGTGCATCTAGTGGTAAGGAAGTCCTATTACTGCCTGAGCAGTGTAAGGGACACCTCTATAATTCCCTGGGAAAGAAGTCACATTAGTGCCTGGGCAGCAGAAGGGACACCCCTATGATTTCTTCGGAAATCTTCCCATTTGCCTCATATCTTTGACCTATTTGAATCTACAGTGTTAAAAGATTTTATTAATTCCATGAAACCCTTTGAAGTTTGAGACATTTTTTCTTTTCAATGTTTATTAAATATTGAATTACATGCAAAGTAATATTTATATGTGTAAAGAATAGTGAATATTTTTTTAAACACCTGCTTTGCTATATCTTTCAGCTTAAGTAGGGCTTCTAGGTGGTTCAGTCACTTAAATGTTGGACTCTTGATCTCAGATCGGGTCTTGATCTCAGGATGGTGAGTTCAAGCCCCACACTGGGCTCCAGGCTTACTTAAAAAAAAAAAAAAAGAAAGACAAATGGGAACCTGGGTGGCTCAGTGGTTGAGCATCTGCCTTTGGCTCAGGTGGTGATCCCAGGGTCCTGGGATTGAGTCCCACATCAGGCTCTCCACTAAAAGCCTGCCTCTCTCCCTGTATGTCTATTGTGAATAAATAAATAAAATGAAAGAAAGGAAAGAAAGAAAAGAGACACGTGTATTTGAAACCACCTGTATGAGCCTCCCCATGACATCTTCCACTTTCCCCTGTACCAGATATCATCATTTGACATTGTCAGACATTCTTTTTTCAGTCTTATGAACAAAAAAGTTATCATATTGTGATGTTGTCAGAGAGGTTACCCAGGATATAAAATGTTTATCACCCATTCCTATTTTCTCTTTTGTGAAATCCCCTATTCAAATATTCTGCTCCTGTTAGTAAAATAGGAAGTAGGAAGGGATTGTTTTTCTTACTGACTCAGGTGGTTTTGTGCTCTAGATAGAGACTTTTTTTTTTTTAATATTTGTCACAAATGCTCTGACATTGTACGGCTTATTATTTCACTACCATTGTGGTTTGGTATAATCTGATGACCAGAAGTTCTTCATTTTAGTGGCAGCAAATTTATTCATTGTTTCCTTTGTGTTTTGTACTTTTGTCTTTAACAGACCTATTCCTACCGGAAAGGTAAGAAAATAATGTCTTTTGTTATCTTCTAAAATGTTATTGTTGTATTTTTCACACTTAACCCAACTGGAATTCTTTCTGCTTTGCTTTATTTGTTTTAATAATCGAAAACTCAACCTTTTTCTTACTGAATTTTCAATGAACCTTCCTATAGAGTTAAGAACATTAATATCTTGCATTAATCAACTCATCTATTGCAGTATATGTACCACACTGCTTACCCATTAAAGCATTTTCATACATCTATATATTTGGTATACCAAGTTTCCCCAACTTTTCCTTTTTCAGTTTGTTATTACATAAAAGAAATTTGGGATCAGTATGACCATTTCCACACAGACATGGACACACACACACACATATAACTGAAATTTTGTATGAAATTTTTGAAATTTTCATATAACATGAATTGAATAGTCAGTAGATCAATTTGGGGAGAATTAACATGTTTACAATATGTAGTCTTTGAGGAATCCCTGGGTGGCTCAGTAGTTTAGCGTCTGCCTTCCACCCAGGGCGCAATCCTAGAGACCCGGGATCGAGTCCCACGTCAGGCTTCAGGCATTAAGCCTGCTTCTCCTTCTGCCTGCTTCTCCCTCTGCCTGTGTCTCTGCCTCTCTCTCTGTTTCTCGAATAAATAACTTTTAAAACTCTTTAAAAAAAATCTTTAGGGCAGCCTGGGTGGCTCAGCAGTTTAGCGCTGCCTTCAGCCCAGGGTGTGATCCCAAAGACCCGGGGTCCCTGCACGGAGCCTGCTTCTCCCGCTCCCTGTGTCTCTGCCTCTCTCTCTGCATCTCTCTGTGTCTGTCATGGATAAATAAATAAAATCTTAAAAAAAAATCTTTAAATAAATTTTGTTTTATGCATGAAATCCCTGCACATCTTTGGTTATATTTATTCTAAAATACTGCAATTATAGCTACTGTAAATTGTTTAGTTTCCCAAATTATGTTTTCCAATTATATTTTACAAATATATAGTCAAAAAATTGCTTTTATATATTGATTCTTGAATCAGACATTGCTAGAATCTCTTATAAAATGCCAATAATTTCTACAATTCTTGTTTTCTATGAAGATAATCCTTTCATTGCTGAATGAATATTTTATCTTTTTTTTTTTTATCTTTATACTCTTGCATTTTGTTTTCTTCTAATACCGTCCTACCTTGAATCTCAAGGGAAAAATTATAAGGAAATGCTTAGAAGCATCTGGGTGGTTCAGTCAGTTAAGTGTTCAACTCTTCATCTCAGCTCAGGTCATGATCCCAAGGTCATGGAATCGAGTCCCACATTGGATTCTGTGCTGTCCCTTTCCCTCGGCTCCCCTCTCCCTCTCTTTCTCTCTCAAATAATTTTTTTCTTAAAGAGATGCTTATAAAGGCCATCTTAGACCATGTTTCTTGCTTTTTGGAAAAACACTTTCAATATTTAATTATAAAATATGGTATTTGTTGTACAGTTTTGGTATATATTTTATCATTTTCTAGAATTTGCCTTATGAATGGATATTGAGCTTTATTGAATATTCTCTTTGCTTCTAATGATATATATCCTATTGACTTCACTTTAATGGGAATTACCTTGATAAATTTTGTAATGGAAAATTATCCTTGCATTAGAAAATAAACACAATTTTATAAAATGTATTCTATTTTTAGACATTGCTGGATTTAGTTTGTTTATATTTTGTTTGGAGGGTTTTGTTACCTCTATTACTGAGTGAAGCTGACATGTATATTTCATTTCTCACAACATATGTGCCTTGCTTTGTGATAAAATACATGCAGTAGCCAATATATTTTTTCTGAAATGTTATATACAAACTTGAAAATATTTGTTTTAAAGGAGTGTTACCTATATAAAACTGGAATCTGATATTTTGTGAGAAGAATAACTTAACTACTAGAGTTTGTTCACTTTTATATGATTTATATAGTTTATATTTCTCCTTAATTCGGTTTTAGTTCCATTTTTATAAAGATTGTTCACTTCACTTGAGTTTTCCAATATTTGGCAAAATTTCTTCCTAATAATTTCTTTAAAACTCTGCAGCGTCTGTGGTTGAACTTTTCTTTCTAATATTGTTTCTTTGTACTTTCTTTCAATGTTCTTAATTAATCTTTTCTAAAGTTTGCTGATTTTACTAGTTTATTCAATGAGTCAGTTCAGCTTTTTATTTTTGATATCATGTATTTCCTTTTTCACTGTTAATTGTTTTTTTTTTATTTTTCTTGTACTTTTAGAAGTTTTCTTCCCTTCTATCCCTTCTTGAATATTTCATTCATAGTTTGGGGCATTTCCTTTTTTAATAAAGCAATTAAGGCTATATTTTTTCCTGTATAAGCTTATGCTATATCTATAATTTTTTAAAATATTGTATTTATTTGAGAGAGCAAGAGAGAGAGAGTGCAAGAAGGGGATGGTAGAGGAGGAAGCAGAGGTAGAAGCAAAGAATCTCAAGCTGATTCTGCACTGAGCATGGAGCTCATCACATGTCATTCAACCAACTGAGCCACCCAGGTGCCCCATCCTATATATATTCATATGAAGTACTGACAGCTTTCTCATTGCTAAATATGCTTTAGTTTCCATTTTTATTTTTCTTTATCCCATGACTAATGTCGAAGTTGGTATTAAAATTTAAGTATATGTGGAGTTTCCATATATACTTCAAAGATTATATCAACTGGAAGAATCTTCTAAGCAGAGGAAGAGTAAGTGAAAAGCCCTCAGTACAAAAGTATCTGGTGTATTCAAGGAACTGCAAGATATTCAGGGAAGCTGGAGGAAAGTTAATAAAAGAGTCAAAAATGTGGTTAGAGAGTAACACAGGGCCAGATCCTGTCAGGGCTTGAAAACCATATTAACATGTTAGCATTTACTCAGTGAGATAAGGAGTAGTCAGTCTCTAAGAAAATCTACACACTAGCAAGAGCACTCTGTCTGCAAGATTAGTGGTACGAAGGGGTAGAGTAAGGGCAGAAGCAGAGAATCCAACCAGAAGTGTATTATAATAATCTAGACAAAAGATGTTGGAGGCTTTGACCTCTTGTGGTGATAGAAAGAGTAAAGGTCAAAATTTGGATATATTCTGAAGGCAAAATAGGTGAGATTTTCAGCAATACTGGATGTGAATGTGATAGAAAGAGTCAAGATTGACAGGAAGGGTTTTAGCTCAAGAAACTGGAATATAATTATAATCTGCTAAGTGCAGAAGTCTCTGGTGGGAACAGCCAACTCTTCTGAGGTAAGAATTTTGAAATATGTTATATATCAAGTGGAAATGTGAAGAAGACAGCTATATATGTTTCTGAAATCCAGGGCTTCGAAGTCATCAACATTTAGATCAGATATAAAGCCATGTGACTAGTAAGTACAAATAGAAAACAGAAGATATCTAACTACTATATACTGAGGACACTCCAATATCTAAAGATAGAGGAGATGAATAGGAAACCAGCAAAAGACAATGAGAATGAGTGGCCATAAAGGTAAGAATAAAACCAGGCAAGTGTGGTGTTGGAAGCTGGGTAAAGAAAGTGTTTCAAGATGACATACTGACCAATGATGCAAATGCTACTTGTAAATAAAATGAAGAATGAGAAATGGTCTTTGGCAATTGAAGATCACGGCTGATTTTTATAATGTGCAGGTTTAGTGCAATGCTACAGGAGGAAAGCTGATCTAAATAACTCTGAAAGAGAATGAGAAGAAAGCACAAGCAAGGATGATTCTTTTAGAGAGTTCTTTTATTTTAAAAGAGGAGATGAAAAACCGTGCAATAGCTAGAGGGAGATATGGAGTCAAGAGAAGATCATCTTGTGATGGTAATTTTAAAAGTCATATTTGCATGCTGATGCAAATGGTCTAGGAAAAAGACAAAAAATGCTAATGCAGGTGAGAGATGAGAGAACTGTCAGAGTTTTGAACTTGAATGAATGAAGGAGAACAGGATAGAGGGCACAGCATGGTGGTTGACCTCAGTGAAGAGTGTGGAGGGTTCATTAATAGCAGGCAAAGATGTTGTCTCATGAACTTATCTATAGACACCTGGGGAAATGGGGTGATTAGAACTCTTGAAAATTTTTTTCTGATTGCTTCCATTTTTCAAAGAAGCAGAAAAACAGGTTATCAGCTAATAATGAGAATAGGAAAGACATGTTGCAAGTGTGAAGAGAGAAAAGAAAATTGGGAGAGTGAGAAAGAGGAAATCGACCAGGAAAATACATTGTGATCAATGGGAAGCATGAAGAATCTTTTAGTTCAGTGATTCTGTGTTTAAAGTGAGACCAGCAAGACTGTTTAATTCTGTTTTGTTGTTTTTATGTCTTCTCCAGTCACTGTCTGGGCACAAGTATACAGGGTTGGATTTGACCAATGCTTCATGTTATGAAGTGAGTAAAAAGAGCAAGAAAATTGAGGGTTTGCTATATGTTGCTCCTTTTCAAAGTCTGTGGTTGGTAATAAGACTTCTTAAACTACAAATTCATTTACAGTCATCATTGAATCTAAAAAAGAACTTTTGACGTTATACATTGTGCCCATTAATAAAAACTAAAACATCATTAAAGACCAGGAAATTATTTTCAAAGTGACTTTATATTTTTTTATTTTAATTTTTTAGTGCGGGGGGGTGGAAGCAAAGGGAGAAAGAGAATCTTAAGCAGGCTCCACAGCCAGTGCAGAGCCTGATGTGGGCTCATGACACAGATCATAATTGGAGCTGAATTCAAGAATTAATTAACAATTAATTAAACATTTAACCAACTGAGTCACCCAGGTGCTCCTCCAAAGCTACTTAGAAGTACAATATTAAACCATAGTGTTTGAAAATAAGTAAGAAAGGATAAAAATTTCCATATAATGTATAGAATTATTTATATAGTAATAGTAATAAATGATACAACCCCTTTGAAACAAAGCATACATTTTCAAACACTATCACAAAGAGATTATTATGGACTACTTTTTTTCCCTGCCAATATGAAGCTACAAATTGATTTGTTTTGTAGCTCAGAAATAAAATCTATTTTTCTAAGCAGAGAAATCAAGGAAATGAAATTCTTTTATCAGTGTGTTAGAATACATTTTAAACTGATAGAATAGAAAAAAATAAAGTGACAGATACTAGAGAAAATGAATTTTTAAAAAAAAATATTTTACTTATTTACTCATGAGAGACACACACAGAGAGGGGCAGAGACACAGGCGAAGGGAGAAGCAGGCTCCATGCAGGGAGCCCCACGTGGGCCTCGATCCTGAGACTGGATCCTGGGACTCCAGGATCACTCCCTGGGCCAAAGGTAGGCACTAAACCACTGAGCCACCCAGGGATCCCTGAGACAATGAATTTACTTCAAGTAACTTTAATGTCTAAGAGGAATTTATTTCAAGTAACTTTAATGTCTCTTCCACATCCTATAACTTTACTTTCTTGTCTTAAAATTTCTTTTTGTCAAATATATCTTCAAGACCTTAACGTCCTCTCGGTGTCTCCTGCCTCCTGGACCTTCCTATGTCTGTGTCCCTGCAGTTGCTCTCAAGGCATTCCAACAAAAACACACTCACAGAATTTCTCCACCAGAGGTCGATTGACCACCACCTCAGAGAATCTGGCTCTCCAAAGATCTCTTGAACTGAAGGGAAGCACAAAACAGAGCATAATATCTGATTTCTGAAGAGGCCACCTAACAGATCAAATAGTGCACTCCAGAAGCACAGAGGAATCAATACCTGATGCTGTGATCTTTGACCAATGCAGACAAGGGACCATAACGAGTCCTCATAAATACCCTCTCCTTCTCTTCACTGTTCTCTACTGAGATACTATTTCTCTGTAGACCCTGCCTGGAGATAGTCTGCAAGGCATGACAGGTGCACCTAGCAAACAGCCAGTGGCATCTTCTGCAGTTATCATGAATCAGGATCAGCATGGTACTCCATCAGCTCCCACTGTAACTCACTTCCCTTTGCCCTCATTCTCATTTCCTGGAATTGAACCTCACAAATAAAGCATCAACATCCAATGTTTGCATTCAGCCGGTATTTTCAAGAGACCACAGAGTAATACAAAGAGAAGGAGAGCACAAAGCACATGTACAGCTGAATTCTACAAAGCAAACATCCAGACAATTGACACCAAAGTTAAACATTAAAATATACTTTAGAAGCTTCTCCTTGTGCCTTTTCACCAGCTATATAATCATTATTATATCAACATAAATTTAGGTCCAAGCCCATTCTCATTGGGCTCGCCTAAAGTGAAGTCTCATCCTTCCTGGGGCCTCTAATTTCCTTATTCCTTACACTTTGCAACAACAACAACAACAACAAAAGGTGCAAAACCTAAATCTCCTTAATCCTGAGACACACTAACTTTAGACTCTGAAGATACCAGGAATCTCTCCTTATTTCCTAGTTTCTTCACAAAAGCACTGTCTCCTGACAGTGAAACACCTAACAAAATAGCTTTAACAGCTCAGGTTTTTTGTGAAACAAAAGCTAGAAAAGCGAGCGTTTCACAGGCCATGTCTGCTTAAATTCACTTATGTCCACTTGTTACAAAGCTCTTCAAAAACAAAGCAGTACAAAATTACTTGTAAAACTAGAGAAGAGAAAATCCATGTGTTTGTATAAAAACTCAACACCATTAATGATAAGGAAACAATTCTAATATAAAGGTAAAGGAGTAAATTAACTGACATATTCTTCCAATTTGTAGCATTCAACATTATTTTAACTTTTCAATTAAAATACAGAGTTCATTTGATTAAAAGCCAGTAAGACTAGAAACTGTGTTGATTTTATTGAATTTTTGTGTGTACTGTAATATATATACAGAAAAGTACATAAAATATATTATACTCAATGTATTATTATAGAGTAAATCCCAAGTGTAAACAGGTGAAGAAATAGAACTTTGCCTGCAACTTCCAGAAGCCCCCAGGACATGTTTTCTTCCACATCCTTTAATAGTATTGTTTTTCTTCCTTTTTGACACACTAGTTAGCACACATACCCAAACACAATGGTTTATATCACCAATTTTTGAATTTTATGCAAATAGAGTAATATAGTATGTATTTATGTATATTGATTCTTCCAACAATAAGTTTATATTATACATCTATTTTATTCCATGTTCTTGCCTACAGCTTAAGTTCATTCACTTTCCTGAATAGTACTCTGCTGTAATTATAAACCACAGTTCATGTGCCCACTCTATGGTAGATTTTTAAATCATTTCCAGTTTGGGGCTATTGTGAATAATGTTACAGTGAAGATTTGGGTATGTATCTTCTAGGGCAAATGTGTACACATTTCTGCTGGACAAATTCCTAATTAGAACTATGGATAATAAAGTGTGTGCCTCTTCCACTTAATTGACAAGTCAAATTGGTTTCCACAATGGTTATTCCAATTTACACTTCCACTAAAGCTGTGTGAAAGTTCCTATTGTTCCATATCCTTGTTAACACTGACATTTTCAGGTTTTTAAAAATTGGAGCCATCCTGGTGGTGTCTAATAGAATCTCACTGTGGTTTTATTTTACATTTTCCAATTACTATGAGTAAAACTAGCAATAGGTACTCTGTTGTACAATTATTGTGTATGTGGATATTCACTTTTACAAACTGCCTGTTCAAATTCATTGCCCATTTTTTTTTACTACATAGACTTTTTCCTTATTGATTTTTATGAATTGTTTATGAACTCTGAGCCATTTATTTTATACGGATTGCAAATATCCTCTTTTATTTGGTTTGACATTCACTTTCTTAAAGGACTATTTTAAAAATTGGAATGTTTTACCTTTAATGCAGTCAAAATTATCCATTTTTTTAGAGCTTTTCCTCTTCTGCTTAACAATAGGTTTCAAATACTCCAGTACAATGTTGAAGATAAGTGATAATAGCAAACTTCTTTGCCTGTTTTACTCCCAAGGGAAAAGCTACCAGCATTTTACCATTAAGTATATTGTTGGCTTTATGGATTGTGCTCATTTGGTTGGTTACTCTTTATTATATTAATAAAGTTTCTTTCTGATCTTAAGGTTATAAAAGCTTTTTCATGAACAAATATGTAATGTTTCCAAGAGCTTCTTCTTCAGGCATGATATTTTTCTTCAAAATTTTGTTAATGATGGGGTAAGGGGGGTGTGGGCTATAGGGAATAGTGTCAGAAATATTTAATATATTTGCATTCCTAAAATATATAGTCAACCTTTCACGGATGTAAAATCATGTGTTGGTGGATTCAAATTGTTGGTAGGTATTCTAGCTAGACTTGTTGCATCAATGTTCATGAGTCAAAGAACTGCAATAGACATGAGTCCGTATTGTTCCTGTAAGGTTTTGTTCTCTAAGTTATGCTGACTCATCAATTGAGCTCACAGTGTTTCATCCTCCAGAAGAATTTGTATGTTTGCTTTGTTTTTTTTTTTCTTTTTCCTCAAATGTTAAGACCTGCCTTCTCTCTGGAAATCTGCCCTTAAGAATCCAGTCACTGCATTCTGATAACCCCATCTCTGTCTCATCAACTCAGAGACAGTAGAATCTGATTTGGACCCCCTTCTCAATAGGAGGATAGGTCTGCTCTCCATTACTTCATCATGGACAGAAGCAAACATCAAAATATACAATAATTTGATGGATATTATTTCTGTATTACATTTTGTCAAGAAAATTATCAATATTATTTTTGGAAATGAGCTTTCCATTTTTATGCTCTGTAAAGAAAAAAATATATCTTATATGTAGGGTTTCAAATTTTATGGCACAGGAATGAACAATTTAATTGCCTAAAATTTGTGACATTTGCTTGTTTTTCATTTTGTAGAAACCTGTTGTCTTTCTATTCTTCTTATGGAAAAGGGTGTTTTTAATGAACTTCTTAACCCAGAGAGAATCTAGAAATTGTTTAAAAATTATAATTTAAATCACTTTTGTTATCTTTTTTTCCAGATTTTAAATTTTTTCTTAAATCAGTTGAGGTAACTTATATTTTCTCAGAATTAAATTAGACTCTTCTATTGATTTAGACTTTTAAAAAATATTTTTAACTGATGATACATGCTTTTAGAAATAAGATTAGACTCAAAAAGTATTTCATTTTTTTCTGATTTGTGTTTTTTGCTGATTTCTAAATATATTTTTCACATTCTCTAAAAATTGGAATATATTATTTGACATATTACGCATTTGAAAATAGTCAACTGGGGATCCATGGTGGCTCAGCAGTTTGGTGCCTGCCTTTGGCCCAGGGAGCGATCTTGGAGTCCTAGGATCGAGTCCTGCATCAGGCTTCCAGCGTGGAGCCTGCTTCTCCCTCTTCCTGTGTCTCTGTCTCTCTGTCTCTCTGTCTCTCTCTCTCTCTGTGTCTATCATAAATAAATAAATAAATCTTAAAAAAAAAAGAAAGCAGTCAACTTTTGGAATCATCATTTAACATACATCACTTAATACACATTTAATATATACTTAACATACGTCTACTATACATCATTAATATACATTTTATTGCTTCATTTTTCTTTATATTCCTCTTCCATTGCTTTCTGAAAATTTCTCATTTTAATATTTATATACTTATCACTTACATATTGAAAATATATTCACTATGAACTCACGTATGATATTGCCTTAGCACTACCATATATGTTTAAAGAGCAATATCCTAATTATTATTGACTATATATAAATCTGTGATTTAAATTTAACATTTTATTTTAAGCAGTGATAATTAAAGACTATTTATATAAGATCACTGCAATTTTTGCACTTTTTTTGGTTATTTTGTTCCTTGATTTGTTGAAATGAACTCAGAAATTGACCACACTATAATTAGGAATGTTTCTCAATGTTCTAATGATTAATTTTACATTTTATTGTTATTTAAAATTATATGCTTAATTCATTGGACATAAATATATAAGCATATAAATTCCAACTGATATACATATATATGAATTCAAAGTTTTATAAAAATCCAATCCTAAAAATATTGTCTGTATGACATGCTCCTGACCAAGAATGCTATATTAAATCATCTCTGTATTATTGTGCTCTTATGTGTTCCATTTTCATTACTAAATGATTATTTGTGTGTGTGTGATAACTGTGTTTGTAATTCAGAATAAGACTTTCATCTCTCATTTTTATTGTGTATTTTACATGTTTTCAATATATAATAACACATACTCATCAAGTTTCCAGTAGGAAACAGATGGACAGCATCAAATTGAGATAATTAATAGGGTTTTACTCAAAGATTAAAGGAGGAGAAAAAGGACAAAGAGGAAGAAGAAGAGGAAGACAAGGAGGAGAGGAGGAGAATAATGACAGAGTAGGAAAACCATAAGACATAGATAATGCAGACTCCAGAACTAGTAAGAGCAAGCTCCCACCCCAGTTCTGAAGAGAGAGGGCCCTGCCCAACAAGGGTCACCATCATCAGTGGAGGTTCACTGAACAGGAACCCTGAACAAGGTCTGGAACCTTCTCTCACTGCCAGATCTTCTGGCTATAATGATGAAAAATAACTCCTTAGTAAACTAAAGTCGTGCATAATTTCTCTTCTTCTAAGAAATAGATGGAAACTCACAGGTTCACCATTCAGACCCAGCTCAAGCATTGCATAAATCCTTGATAAAATTTTATTTGAATGACCTAATTGTTTTAGTAATTATCCCACCACTAAACCTTGCACACATTTCTATTATTAAACTTAATGTATGACATTAAATTTTTATCTTTTTTTACTAATAGAGGATAAATTCCTTAAAGGACTGCCTTAATTTTTAAATTTTATAATAGAAAAAAAATGTATCTTGGGATGCCTGGGTAGGTCAGTGGTTCAGCGTCTGCCTTTGGCTCAGGGCATGATCCCGGGGTCCTGGGATCAAATCCCACATCAGTCTCCCTGTGAGGAGCCTGCTTCTCCCTCTGCCTACGTCTCTGCTTCTCTCTGTGTGTATCTCTCATGAATAAATAAAATCTTTTAAAAATGTATCTTGGAGTGGAAAATAATTATTTTCTGGGACCATACCTCATATCAAAGGAAACGCTATATAGTGACATCCCTGTGTTCCCTTTAGGTATCCAATAAAATCAAATAAGGGCACAATAAATATGTCCTACTTTGTCTCATATGTGATTATGTATGGATGTTTCCACATTGGTCCTTTGCTGCACAGGTTGCTAATTATTTTATAATGTTGCTATTTCTCTTTCAATGTGATAGGAGTTTTTAGTTGGATTGCATTTCTCATCATGACCATGTGCCTATATCTTGTCCATTAGAATGTGAGAGAAAGTAATAATGTATGAAATCTATAGTTTAAGCAATTATAAAAAAGTTATGTCCTCTACATTACTCCTTCGCACAACTAAATCATTGACATTACGGCTGGAGTTGGAGCAGACATTTTCAACCATGAAGTGGAAATAATTTTTTAGGATACTGGAGTAGTACATGATCAGAGAGCCTAGACCCCTGACATTTTGAGTTATCATACTTGTCCTGAATTCTTTTGTGAGAGAAATAATGTTTTATTTAAACCACTGTTAATTGGGCCTTTCTTACAAAAATCGAACCTATACCTCCTTCAGTCAACTCTTCTAGAATGAACTCATTATTGCTTGTCAAAAATTATTGTGTTCAGTTTTGATATTTCATTTACTTGAAATAGAACTTTATGTAGAAACAGAAAGTAAAATATGATGCAAATCAGCATATTGTCATTATGAGAATGTTTTATGATGTTCCATGCAACTTTTCTGAAATATATAAGTCTAAGATCTTAATGAATAGAAAGCATTCTTATATTGGAAATAAATCACAAAATAAGTTATTAAATATTAAGACAACATGAAAGTTAGATTTTTCTTCCTCAAAGAATTTTTATTCAAAAAGGGTCTTGAATAACTGTACACTAATGCAGTAGTGTGTGACTTATTTTTTTAATTGAGGTATTATTGACATATAATATCAATTTCAGGTATACATGATTCAATATCTGTATATATTGCAAAATTATCACCACAGTAAGGCTAGTTAATATCCTTTATCATATAACGTTACAGATATTTTGTGTGTGTGTGTGTGTGATGAGAACTTTTAAGACCTACTCTCTTAGCAAGTTAGCTTTTTAAATTTAATATAGCATCTTGAAATTATATCAGTCTTATTTTGTTCTTGACTTTTTCACTTTCAGAAAGATGCTGTCTGTTAACTTTTTAAAAATTCTTTCCTAGAAAAATGTAATTGCAAATATCTGAATCTAACAGTGAATGGTGAAGCTAACATTTTTATAAATTATTAACGTGAAAAGACACTCAGAGGGGTTAAATGAGATTTTTTTTTAATTTAGAATTATTATTGTTTTGTTGGCCAGTCTTTCTACCCTTTCATGACACATACAGATAGTATTAATAACATAGGTACAGACACTGGGGTAAATGGAAGCAACTGCTTTAGCTAGAGGGACCATGGAGCACTTGCTACTCTGAGACCACACTCATCAATTGGAAGGTGGAGAGAGTCCTCCCCAGGCACACTCATTACCCATTTTAGGTACACTGTGTATCACTGGTTAGAAAGCTCTGCTCTAGGGCACTAAGGACTAAGCGGTTAAAGAAACACTCTAAAGGAAAAGTAGCTTTAGCAAGAAGTTGGATGAGTTGAAGCAAAAAATTATCTAAAGCATACTTTTCATGTATCTTCCCAGAGGAGAGAAAGGGAGAAAATTAAATTTATAAAATGTTATTGTATCATCATCAATTAGCATTTATTGAACAACAAATTATTGAGGGAATAAGGACTAGAAATCATTTGTTCCATAAAGATGTTTTCAATTTGTTTAGCACATATAATACTGATATTTTGTGACATTTCAAGTATGTAGTAAGTATAATAATTAAAATTCTATGTTGACATTTCACAATTTTTGACAAATTTCTCATAATATATTTGAAATGTACATGCAATAAACTAGAATTTGGTATGAGTACATTTTTGCAGTTTAAAGAAAAAGCAAGCATTTCTTGGGTTCTTCACTTAAATATGGAGTTAATTTTACAAATTTGAGACATTTTCTCCAATAATGAGCTTCTTACTCAATAAAACTGTATTTATAGCTTTAAAATTTTGATGGGAATGTAAATGTGTATGCAGGCAGGGTGACAACATAATAATGAGAGGTTCACACTGGATCAAACAAGCCTTTTATCAAATTATTATATCAATATAATTGTCACTTTATTACAAGTAGAAGTAATAATGTAATAATAGATGCCAGTTAATGATACCCTGCTAATCCTTGACTTACATTAGCTCATGTACTTTAGTTTTTAAAACAATCCTTTGAGGTTAGTTTGTTATCCCTATTTTATAGATACACGAGATTTGGAAGGGTTAAGTAACTTTCCCAAGGTCACTGAATTAGCAAGTAGTACAGTACTTTACAATTAGCCCCCTAACTTTATGTGCCAGGAATATTACAGTTTTATCACGGCTTCTTTAAATAAAAATAATTTTGCTTCTAACCTCCATCTCACTAAACTAAAGGAAACTGCACCTAACTTTTTCTTGGTTTTCCCTAGAGAAGTACAAAGGGCAAGGTGAGTGTCTTCTGTTAACCATGGGATTTATGCACAAATGAAGATGAGCAGTTCTAAGAGCTCCACCATGAAGAAGGAACAAAGACCTGCTATTCCTAGATCCACCATCATTTCTCTCTCTTGTCCAGGAGTGTTTCCAACCTCAGGAGAGGTCCCTTTTTTTCTGAACTGCAAATTTAGTTCTTCTTAATAAGAATAATTTATGGGAAGGAAAAGCCGGGGATTCTATCCAACCCCTATATTCAGCCCTGTGCATTCCTCTTTTGAGACAGTGAAACACAAGTCAGTTTGCTTAGATGGTGAAATGAAAATAGAAGGAGAAAGAATAAGCGTACTTAAATTTTAACAGTTAAAAATATGATCCAGCCACACCACATTCTTCCCAGAATACAACTAGAGGTTATTAAAACATTGCAATACTGTGTTATCTAGCCTCTGACCATGAACATCATGCAGATGGAACAAGATGAATTACCGTCACCAGCATGACTCACTCCTCACCCAACCACATCCCCATGTAAGAGAACGAAATAATTTAATCCTTCTCTAATAAGAAATTTACTTCTTACCTAAATGTTAGAAAGCCTTTTTAGGATAACAGAAACTTCCATCAAAAGGCATTATAGTTTGTAGAGTAGGGAAGGAGACAAAGACTGTTGTGCACAATGGCAATACCTTGCTACTTATGGAAATATTCCAATTCTCAACATGGGCTAAGACTTACTTCCCTCTTTTAGTTAAAAACAACACAAAACATAAAAGTGAGCTCTGTTCCTGGGAAATGTGCTATGCCTGCTCTGGTCTAGCAAATAACAGCCTCCATGGAGAAATAAATAGGTTTGTCTACTTTCCACCTGTGGAAATACTGAAAGGAAGACCAATCTCTGGAATGCATGACAGGCAAGAACACTGCTCTGTGTGTGTGTGGAGGTAGGTGTTTTTCATTGTATGAGCATCCAGTAAGGAAGCAGCTTTTAACTGCATTTTAAGAGAGTGAACATGTACATCAAAAACACAGCTATGGTTTGTTTTGTTTTGTTTTTACAGCTATGGTATTATACAATGCTCAGTCCCTTTTCAACTCATTTCTTGGGGTAAAAGTCAAAGACATTGGGAATCAGAACATTGAAATACAAACAGAAATTACCTATGATTCACCTAAGTAAACGACACAAACTGCAGTCATTCCCAAGAAGTGTCTTCACTCAAGATAAAGGCTAAGTAAACAAAATGCTGAGCTGTGTATTTGAAGCAAACATGATGCTGCAATGCATTCCTGAGAGACTTCACAGCAGAAAAACATTGTTGTGCTAAAAAAGAAGAAGAAGAAGGAGAAGGAGAAGGAGAAGGAGAAGGAGAAGAAGAAGAAGAAGAAACCTATGTAAAATTACCTAGGGCAGGCTTCCCCATCCATTCTACATTTAAAAATAATATAATGTTTATATTATAAATATTACATTATTATAATAATATATTATATATATTATTAATATATATATTGTTCTATGCACAAGGATGCATATATATATGTGTGTATATATATATATATATATATATATATATTTTTTTTTTTGTTCTATGCACAAGGATGACTTTCTCATGATGGAAATCCAGAGAGCTCTCTAAGAGGAGGTATATGAGGGAGGGGTGAGAGCTGAGGAGGAGCAGAAGGTAAGGCATATCCACAATGCTCACGCTGTCCTTGGATGCTTTCCCATTGGGATTCTGGGTAAAGTCCAAGTTGCTTTAGCTATTCATTCCTAAATTGTTACTCAACTATAAAGAGGCAAGATGGTAAGAGGAGAAACAAGGCATGCTCCACTTGATTCCCTTTTCTGCTTTCCTGTGGAAAATAAAGATCTATGAGTCAAGAGGTCAGAATGCCTAGGTGGCTCAGTGGTCGAGTGTCTGCCTTTGGCTCAGAGCATGATCCTGGTACTGGGATCAAGTCCCACATTGGGCTCCCTGCAAGGAGCCTGCTTCTCCCTCTCCCTGTGTCACTGCCTCTCTCTGAGTATGTCTCCTGAATAAATAAACAAAATCTTTTTTTTTTTTTAAAGAGTTCTATTGCCTGGTGTGATAGTTGTTGACTGGCAAGACTTTAGAACACAGTTATGCTGGGAAGAATAAGGAGGACCCACAAATTTCAGAGGGGCACTGAGCCAAAATGCCCAAGAGACACCAGAACTGGACATCTTGCTTATCCACTATAGTAGAAAAAGCTGTCCTCTGGAGGAAGACACATGTAAACAAGGAATGGAAATCAGTCATACTTATGGCACAAAGGTTATCCAGCAATTAATTATAACTTATTTCAGTCTTCAACAAGAGTGTATTAAGCACCTCCTATATGCCAGACACAATGGCTAAAGAGAGGGAACTCTGAAAAGTAATCTCCACTGTACAGATATTAATATTCTAAGTGGAAGATGGTCAAATAAACAAAGTATGATAACTACTGTGAAGATGTGTGTATGTGCTGTTATGGTAGCATATAAGAGAGTAATCTCATTCATCCAGAAGACACTGTGGAAGGCTTAACAGAGGAGGTGATAACTCAGCTCATCTTTAAGAAATAGTTTATCCAGGCAAAATTTGTGTGTAAGCATGATGAAATGGAGGGAAAGGAGAGTTCCAATTAGTGTGAAATATGCCAAATATGAAAAACAGAGACATCATGACCTAAGTAGGGACACAGTTGGAAGAGTGAGAGTGGGGAGAGATAAAGCTGGAAAGCTAGTCAGGAATTAGTTTATGGATGACCTGATAAGCCACTGAAAGAATTGTGGACTTTGACCTATAGTCACATAGGGATTTGTGTGTTTAAAAAGGTTACTCTGGGGGCCTGGTGGCTCAGTGGTTGAGTTTCTGCTTTTGGCTCAGGTCGTGATCCCGGGGTCCTGGGATCAAGTCCCATTCAGGCTCCCCGCAAGCCTCCTTCTCCGTCTGCCTATGTCTCTGCCTCTCTTTCTAAGTCTCTCATGAATGAATAAATAAAATCTTTAAAAAAAAAAAAAAGGTTACTCTGTCAAAAATATAGAGAACATATTGGAAGAGAATGGAAACTAAGACTGTTGTAATAAGTCCTAGAAGAAATTATGAGGACTGAGGCATAAGAAATGACCATTGAGATGGAGGTAAATGTAGAGATTGGAAAGATGTTAAAGATATTAAATTGATATGAATTGTTGATCAATTAGATACGGGTAGCATTAAATGGGAAAGAAAAGACTGATTTCTGGGTTTATAGTTTTATCAGACAGAAAGAAGTTCATAAATTTAATTAAAATGATGAATATATTTTTAAATATTTTGAGTTTGATGGGTCTATATTATGTGTCTGTATGGCCAAGAAAAAAAAAAGTTGAATATAAAAACTACTAAGAAACTAAATATGCAAACAGACAGTGGCCAGACAACATAGGACAACGGAACTCTGTCCTACAACCTCTGCAACAACCAATCCAGCAAACCAAACCACAACCTCTACATAACTGATCCAGAACAGTCAAGGCTTGGTCAATGAGTGTTAGCTCTACTTCTGATTCAGAATGAACTAGAGAAAGCAAAATATTGCTCCCCAAACCAATCACCCCAGAGGCCCAATTCTAGTTAACCAAACTTCAGCTTTCTCATGCCAACAACCTCCAATCAGAGCATACCTGAAGGCTTTTCTATTCCCCACCATAGTTTTCCCCCTCTGCTTGCCATTTAGTCTCTGCCAAATGCAAGTGATAAGGATGGACCCCCTTGCTATGGCAAACTGCGTAAGTAGCCTCTGTTTGTTCCCGTTTGTTTTTCCTTATTCCCACAGTTGTACCAGAAGCTCCAACTAGATAAGGTATGTACTGCCCATAGCTTCAGACCTGGACATTTGACTAACAGCAATATCCATAGAGGTTGCAAAGGCCTGGCTGCTCATGGCTTGACAAGTCCATACTGATTTCATAAGTCAGAACTGGGTCTAAAGTCCACTCTTTTTGAGTTGAGTTCCATATTACTTCTTCTCAGTGTGGTACCCAGGTTTCAGTTTTGGTTTCAATTTGTTTGGCATCCTCAATGGAATCAGAACATTCATTTTTCCTTTCTTCTGTGCTTCCATTTTTTGTTCATCTAAGAGTGTCATTTGTCATAGAAAGGAAAATCATGGGGGTAGTGCCTGGGTGGTTCAGTTAGTTGGGCATCTGACTCTTGGTTTCAGCTCCAGTCATGATCTTGGGGTTGTGAGATGGAGCCCTACATCAGGCTCTGAGATCAGCTCAAAGTCTGCTTAGAATTCACTCTCTCCCTCTGCCCCTCCCCCTGCTCTCACTCTCTCTGTATCTCTCTCTAAAATAATTAAGTAAAATATTTTTTTAAGGAGAATTATGGGTAGGACACAGGCAGAAGATGATAAAATAGGCTCTACAAGCATTCAAGCCACACCACAGATAGAATAGTTTGTGGTTCTCACTGGACTGGTATCTATTTGGACAAACTCTGCCGTGGATCATCAAGAAAACCTCATCTGTTCTTCTTAGATTTAATTTTTGTTTTGAGAATTTGTCTTTGATCCAGAGAGCACGTTTTCTCTGGTTGTCCACCTCCTAGGTATAGATATTTTGGGTGTGTGTACAGAGGCAGCCAACCTTTAGGTTGGGGGCCTGAGACAAAAAGTGTGCACACATCACTTTCACTGGACCTTGGCCAGGTCTCATGAAATCATCTAAGTCCAAATTTTCTCCTCCCAGTGAAAACTGCTGCACCAAATGTACATTCTCATTACATTCCTAATGCTTATACCTCTCTTGGTAAATAGCATGACTTTAGCAAAGATGACTGAGACTTCCAGGGCCACTAGAAGGAACATTTGATTTAAACAAAATCATTCTTTGGAGAAGCACCTTATGAAACAAAACAAATAATTGCCATTTGCCAAGACATCATTAGACCTTGAGGGCATTATGCTAAGTGATATAAGTCAGAGGAAGACAATTGTTGTGCGATCTCACTCACATGTGAAATAAAAAAAAAAAAAAAGAAAGAAAGAAAGAGAGAAAGAAAGAAAACAAAACAAGAATAAAAACAAAACAACCAAAAAATGAAAACTTCAAGCTCATAGATATGGAGAACAGATTGGTGGTTACCAAAGGTGGGGTGGCAGGTAGAGCACAAGGGACACAGGTTAGGGAGTCAAAAGGTACAAACTTTCAGTTATAAAAGAAGTCATAGGGATGTAATACACAGTCTGGCATGACTGGAGTTAATAATACTGTATGGTATATTTGAAAGTTGCTAAGAGAGATATTAACAGTTCTCACAAGAAAAAAAATAACAAAATTATTTTGCTATACATCTGGAACTAATGAAATGTTATACAGCCATTATACCTCAATTTTCAAAAAGGAAATAAGTTATCTCCAGCTCCATGGGCAGCATTTTTTAACTGGTAGGCAGAAGCTTCCTACAAAAATTCTGATTAAAAATTGCTTCACTGAGAGTTTCTCTGACAAAATTTCATGAGGAATTTGGCAAACTTAAGCAACAACAAACCAGAATCATTTCCCTAGTAAACTCCGCCCTGTCCTCCTGTTGCCTCCCTGTACCTAGTCTCCCTCTCCTTCCCTCTCCTCCTCACCCTGTCCAGACCATCTGCATTATCCTGGTATCTCTTGGAGATTCCTGAATCCCATTTGCTTCTAAAGATCCTTCTGTTTCATGAGCAAAAATATTCAGGCAACTCTAGAATTTAAACCCTAGACCTCAATGAATTAAGAACCATAATTTTTTAAAAAATATTTTATTCATTTATTCATGAGAGACCAGAGGAGAGGTAGAAACATAGGCAGAAGGAGAAGCAGACTCCCTGCTGTGGGACTCAATCCCAGGATCCTGGGATCATGACCTGAGCCAAAGGCAGAAGCTCAACCACCTGAGCCACCCACGTGCCCCAAATTAAGAACCACAATTAATGATTTATCTCAACCAAGATAAGACTGGTAACCATGCATAGAATAATTTAAATTGGAGGGGGGGGTGCATTCTACCCAGGTTTACCTGACTATATCAACCTGTGCACATAATGGTTGGAGTCACAGATGTCACAGATGCTAATTCTTGAACAACAAAAGTTGATTGAACTAATCCATAAAGGAACACACAGGATCCATCTTTCAAGATGAGACAAAATAAAACAAAACATAGCCTCCTTGATGACAACTTCTACCACTATCAGGGTCACACCCCCCACTCCCCAGAAGTACTACAAGTAGATACACAAGCTGTGTCTTGCCAGAAAGTATCCAGAGAAAGGGACTAGTATAATGAACCCCTTTGTATCTGAGAATTACTTATGGAGATTAACCAAGCAAAGTAGAGCAAGGAAGAGCAATCCTTTTCCAGGAGAGGGCAGGGTGAGGTGGAGGCAATCAGCCCTTTATGCTTTGATGGTAGAAAATAAAAAGGCTTTTCCAAACTAGAAGTAAACGGTGAAGAATTGCTAGCCCATAAGGACCATGGATCCCAGTCCAGGCCCTGCACTTGTAGGAAGCTGAGTCCCTTGGAGGTAGATGCTTGTGGGACTGAAGACCTTGTTACTTAAGGTCATCCTGGGCTGAACTGCACACAGAGGGGTAGGATCACACTTCCTCCTAAGACTCAAAGGCTCTGATGGCGCCTCCTGGAAGACTAGAGGTCTGAGAAGCAGCCATTACAGCAGACAAACAGACCTCTCCATGACAGAATTTTGAACTTCCCTTGGTCAATTGAGGGAAGGCAGGCAGCTCCTTTACTTATTTATTTGGTTGCTTAACAAACACATATAGCCTTACTATATGTAGATACTTGCTTTATAAGTATTAACCCATTTAAAGCTCATAGCAGTTGTACAAGGTGATTCTATTATAATATCCATTTTTTTAGATAAGTCAAATAGGGCACAGAGAGGTGGAATGCCTTACAAAAAGTCAGGCTACTAGTAGAGATAAAGACATGATTCAAACCCAGACAGTTTGTTCAGTTTCCATGCTCTTAACCACAAGTAATTGATTTTTTGTATTCTTATTATTTGTTGGGAAGATAAAAGCACTGTCAGGAATCACACTCCAATTTTATGGAGCATTTCATGCCAGCTACATTTCACTTAATCCTTACAACAACATGGGTATTTTTATCTTCAATTTACAGATGAGGAAACAGGTTCTGTGGCTCATCCAAAGTCAGGTAGAAAGGCACAGTCACATTGAAACACAAGTTGACTGATGCCTGTACTATTCTCAGTTATTAGAAATACCTAGAGGAAGTGAGTAAGGACATTACAAAGGAGACATATAATCTTTAAAAAAATGTTTAAAATCATGATTCAGATCTGACTATTGCTGACTGCACATCAGCTTGCAAAACATATCACAATCAGCCCTTACAGTGGAAAATAAGTCAATTTCTATATTACTGTGGTTTTGTCAAAGGCCTCCCAAGGGGACTGGAAGAATTTGCTGAATTCATATTGCAATCTAGCCCATTGTAAGATCTCTAGAGTAATTAGACTCAGAACCAGAAATTGCACATAGCCCATCAGCTTGGGAGACAGAGACTGGCACATTATCTAGTTAAGCACCGCCAGTTACTCATCCCTGTGACTTCAGAGTCAACAAAACAAGTACCACACAACTTCATGATTTTCTTCTACATATAGAAATATAGATTTTCCTATACATGTGGAAAGAACAATTCTGATAAGAATGGATAAAAATTAGTTCAAATATTTGAAATGTTCTATAAAATTCAAAAACAAAACCATATATTAATCTTAGTTCTTCTAAAACAGTACCATCTTCATCGTATTGAAATATAAGTTTTTGATCTTAAAGAATATGCCCTTCAAAAAAGAGAGAGAGAGAGAGACAGAGAGAGAGAGTAAGCACCACATTCTTTTCTTATCTTGTTCAACACAGAGGACTCAAGGCTCTTCCTATCAATTATCTTATCAGGCCTGTTCTAAACTGAGTTTTCCATATTGTAATGTCTCAGTGCCATCCCCACTATTCTTTCCTAATTCATTTTCAATGCCAAAAGGGGTACTGGATGGAATAGGTGAATGTGGTCCTATTTTGAATCAGTCAAATAATTATGAATTTAAAAATCATTACATTTTATGTATAACTTCTTTAAAGAATAATAACCCCTTCAGTTCAGGAACTATATTATATGCTCTTCAGGAACTGCATTAAAATGAAAATAAACAACACAGCATTATGAATGATACTAAAAAGTATTATAAGTGTAGAGTAAAAATAGAAACCTGGAGGTTTCTCCATCAAATAAAGAGGAAAATATCATGCTTTGAGTTGAACATCTACAAAATAGCAAAATTCAGAAAAAAAAAAAAACTGGCTTAGGCAAAAAATACACTTTACTAACAGGACAATAATGAGTCTATGAAAAGAAAGATACAGCTGGGAGTCAGAACAAGCTACGCCTTGACTCAAACCTTGGATGTTCCCTCAATGGTCGGCCTTCCTCTAAGCTTGTGTCCCATCAACCCCACTTACAACACTCTAGATTATTGTGTTCTGTTTCCCAAAGCTCATGATGGAACACAGCCACTACCAATTGCCCTCAGGTGTGTATTTTCTTTATTCAAAAGAGTAGTCACACTGGACTGACATCTTTCAAACATTACCACCTCCCCTCCAGCCATAGTCCCCCCTGGGTTATGTGCCAGCAAGGTGACTTAACTTGGAATCCATATCAATAGGGGGAAGAGCTATTCCCCAAAAGGCAAGACAAAAGGTGCACCATAGACAAAATAGGCACCTACCTACTCTTTTGAGTCTACAAGGAAGAAAGATTTCAATGCCAATCTGACAAGCATGTCATATTAAAACTTGGGAAAAAACTACAGCTCAAAATCACAGGCACCCATATTTAAGAAACTACTCTCAGAGTCGGTCAAACTCTGAAAACATAGAAAACTGCCTATTTGAGAACAGTAGACCTTGTGAAAATAAAAGAAAATAAGCAAATAAAAATAAAATGCCCAGGGCAGCCCAGGTGGCTCAGCAGTTTAGTGCTGCCTTCAGCCAGGTTGTGATCCTGGAGGCCCAGGATAGAGTCCCGCGTCGGGCTCCCTGCATGGAGCCTGCTTCTCCCTCCGCCTGTGTCTCTGCCTCTCTGTCTGTGTCTCTCATGAATAAATAAATAAAATCTTTTAAATAAATAAATAAATAAATAAATACCCCATATCCTGTATTTTTTTAGCCTTTTTCCCCCCTGTCCTTCTATCCCACAGAACTCTCCTACCATCTCCAACAAGGCATATTCCTAAGTAAAACTACCACCATGCTCTGAGAGAAATTACAAGGACATAGTGCCCCCTGACTCTTCACTAACATGAAATTCTGAAGTAATGAGGAGCACTACTTTCAAAGAAACTCTATTCAAGAGTTAATAATATGTAAATAGGCTATCAAATGTGCTATAATATATGCAGAAGTAATGTACACAACACTTTAAGCCGAGTTCAGGATTTCGTTTCCCTGGAATAAAAGATAATATTCAAAATATGTAGCACCAGCTATAATCTTTCCATTCCAGAGAAAGAAACTGAATTGCTAACCTCTAACAACATAAAAAACAACAACAACCCAAACATCATATGACAATGACAGTATGTATTATTAGAAACTTTCAAGTCTCAGGCCTACAATGTAAAATTTAATAAAGCAGCTATTTGACACCATAAGAACTTGCAAGGACATAGGAGTGGGAGATGGAAATAGTGTAAAACCTAATAACATGTGCAAAGTTCCATAAGAAAAATAAATATTCCAGTGTCAACATGACAGTTAAAATTCAAGGTTGAAGGTACATTCTTGTAATAATGTAGTATTACTTATCCACAGAATATTTGCTCCAGAACAACTAGAATTAGTTTCAGTTTTCAAAGAATGTAAGATATATCTTTTTAAGTTGTAAGGGAAAAATATTTCAGTAAAATGATAATATTTTGTTACTAAAGTTAAAAAGATATTCAAACAAAAAATTAATTAGAATAAAAAGTTGAGCATCTTAACCCACAGATGAACATAAAGCATCATCAGTCTTGATCTTCAATGCAGGTTTATTAGTGATACTACCTAAGAGTTTTCTCAGTGTTTCCTCAAGGGTAAGTGAATTTTAGCCTCAAGAAATTATCTAGGAAATTCAGGCCCTTTAATCAAGTTACATTTATAATATCTAAATAGTAGAGAGGTATTTTGGTGGAGCTTAATTTATTTTCCCTAGAACAATGGAAACGTGATCAGAAAATATACCCAGGTTCAATCTGGGAGATAAGTCTATGAAGCATGGAGTAAACAAATCTTTGGGCTCTAAAACTATCGTAATGAACACACTGTTAAATTTTCATAACGTTAAGAGTATTGTACCTTGTTAGAGTTGAATATTCCACTTTTTTCAAATTCAAGCTTTACTGTTTTGTCTCCCCTTCCATGAATAGAGCAATATATATATATATATATATATATATATATATATATATATATATATATTTAAAGATCTTATGTATTTATTCATGAGAGACACAGAGAGAGAGAGAGAGAGAGGCAGAGACACAGGCAGAGGGAGAAGCAGGCTCCATGCAGGGAGCCCGACGTGGGACTCGATCCCAGGTTTCCAGGATCAGGCCCTGGGCTGAAGGTGGCACTGAACCGCTGAGCCACCCGGGCTGCCCTGAATAGAGCAATATTAAGTCATTCATTTTTGTACTATTGACTAATATGATGAACCTCTGGAATAAGGACAGGTTGGCATGTAGTAGAGACCTAATAAATTAATATACTTAGATTATGATAGTTTAAATTTTAAGTCAAATCTATTCTTGTTTAATGCAGTACACATGTGCAATATTAATTTTTTTCAATACACATTTTTAAAAAAATTTCTGGCTCTATTGAGGTATAATTGACAAATAGAATCATAATGTACTTAACATGTATAATGTGATGATTTGACATGTGTATATATTGCGAAAGGATTCCCACAATCAAGTTAATTAGCACATCTATCACCACATATGATTTCCTTTTTTTGATGAGAATATTTAAGATTTATGCTCATAACAAATTTCAAATATACAACATAGTATAATTAACTATAGTTGTCATGTTATACAGTAGATGCACAAAGTTTATCTTATAGCTAAAAGTTTATATGTGTTATCCAGTCTCCCCACCTCTCAGCCCCTGGCAACTAACAAACTACCATTCTACTATTTCTAAGTGTCAGACTTTTTTCAGTTTCTATATATTTGTGATACCATGCAGTATTACCTTTCCTTGTCTGGTTTATTTAACTTAACATAAGGACCTCCAGGTTCATCTCTGTTGTTACAAATACCAGAATTTCCTTCTTTTATAAAGCTGAATAAACATCACATGATATGTATGTATATATATATCGCATTTTCTTTATCCATTCATCTGTGATAGACACTTCGGTTGTTTTCCTGTGTTGAGTATTACAAATAATACTGCAATGAATGTAGGAATTCAAATGTCTCCTCGCAATAGTGATTTTGTTTCCTTTGGATATACATGCAGAAGTGGAACTCTTGGATATGGCAGAGCTATTTGTAATTTCTTGAGGAACCTTCAACTGTTTTCCAAAATGGCTGTATCGATTTACATTCCTGCCAACTGTGTACCCACCCCTTCTTTTAAAATTGCCAGTGGGAAACTTTTATTTTTATTTATTTATTTTTTAAGATTTTATTTATTTATTCATGAGAGACACACATGGGGGGGGGGGGGCAGAGGCGGAGACATAGGCAGAGGGAGAAGCAGGCTCCATGCAGGGAGCCCGACATGGGACTCGACCCCAGGTCTCCAGGATCACACCCTGGGCCGAAGGCATCGCTAAACCGCTGAGCCACCTGGGCTACCCGGGAAACTTTTTTTAAATGGAAGCAAATAAATTACAACACATAGGCACTCCCACAATTTGTGATTGCTAAGATTCTGAAGAATATATCAGTAGGTTGCTAACTGAGGGTGATGCAGGAGTGAGGCCCTTTGAGGACATTGCAAGATGGTGGCCATCTGCAAACCAATGAAAGAGGATTTGGAGGGAATCAAACCTACCAATACCGTGGTCTTTGACTTCTGGCCTCCAGAATGATGAGAAAATAAATTTCTATTGTTTAAGGCAACCAGTATGGTATTTTGTTATGGCAGCCTAGCAAATTAATATGGCTGCTAAGTTTTGGGGTGGTTTGTTATATAGCACTGAATAGCTAATACAATGATTTTCAACTAGATAGCATGTAAGAAATTAAATAAGACATCCTTGACCTTTAGTGACCTTGAGGGGTCTTTCTTTCTTACAGTAAAGAAATAGCTTCATTGCTAACAGTTAATTTAGAAATATTACAGTGACAACAAGACTACACAAACATATAAACATATGATTAATTTAGAAATATTACAGCGACAACAAGACTATACAAACATATAAACATATAATATGATTACTTACATGTATGCCTTAGGGCAAAGAGATTGAGAATTCAGCCTCTTTATAAATAAAGCACTATAAAAGCACACCATAAAAGTGTCTTTGGTAATAAATATTTCTATCATTTTCTTAATAAATGTTACTGAGTTTATGCATTATAATGTAGAAATATAATTTTGAAAATATTGCCACTTTAAATGCATGTGTGGCAATTATCCAAGAATCATTCAAAATATGCATAAATAATGAAGTACCTTCTCTAATATCACTTGAAAAGATATAATCTTCCTGCGGGGAATAATATCGGAGACAGGCAATTTTGATTTGCAAGGTTCAGAAACACAGTGGCTAGATTCAAAAATGGTGTCTGAAAAGAATATGTTGAAAAATCCATAAATCCAAGAAAACAGAATAAAGGGAGTCAGTTCTCAGTCTGAAGGAATGATGACTGCCAATCACTGAGCACTTCAGAAACAGAATTTGTAGATTTTACTTTGATATATACAATAGTTAACTCTGCTCTACAAAGGAAGAAACCAGCTCCAAAGACTAAGTAATTGTCAAATGCTGGACAATTCAGAAACACTTAAACAGTTACCATCATCATCACCGTCCAGGATGAGGTCAAAATCATATATCCCATGTTTACACAGGGGTCATTCGGTGTATTTTTTTTTTCCACTAACAGGTGATACATGTGGTCCCTTTCATTTATCATCTAGATATTAAGGAATATGGCCCACAAGATGCTATGGTCCGGGCCAACATTCCATTGCCTTTTAAAATGCATGGCCATAGAGGACCACGAGAATCATCTTAGATGTGCGAGGAAGTATAGCAACTTAGATTAGCTACTGATACTCATCCCAAGACTCCTACCTTCCTCTTGCATTCTTCTGATACTAGACACAACCTTCAGGCCTTAAATGTAGACAGGATGATACAGGTTAAGCTAATCAGATTCTTTCTACCAGGCACCTTACTTTTTAGTCTATCACCTGAGGACATCTGACAGCAGGTCCAAAAAAAGCAAAGGTTATAAATTCCTTTGCTGAGATCTCCAGAACTACAGTGGCTTCTATATATTCTCAGACTTGGTGGTTCATCCCTTAATTCAGTTTTGTCCAGTACCAGCCAATCACTTTTATGAGAGGCTTAGGATCACTTTCTGGTGCTTTCATACAAAGAAAATGAATGAAATGGAAATTGGTACCATTGAGTGGCCTCACAGCAACAGTCATAGAAATGTGCAGAATTTGAATCTGGTCGTCAGACCAAAGAGTTGTAGGACTCCTACAGACATCTCAAGATGGGAAAGGAGCAGCCCACAGTTTTCAGTGGTAAAATATTCCCTCTTGTTATTGTCCCTCTGAGGGTAGTTTCTGCCACAAATTTAAAGGGGATACAGAGCACAGAACCAGGGTGTGACAGTTGATACTGATGGCATTTCTTTTTTTATTTTTTAAGACTTTATTTATTTACTCATGAGAGACACAGAGAGAGAGAGAGGCAGAGACATAGGCAGAGGCAGGTTCCCCACAGGGCGCCTGATGTGGGACTCGATCCCAGGACTCCAGGATCATGACCTGAGTCAAAGGCAGAAGCTCAACCATTGAGCCACCCAGGTGCCCCAATACTGATGGTATTTCATATCATAGAGTGATATCATAAGTCAAAAATCTTGCCTTCAGGGGTGCGTGCTGGCTCAGTCAGTACAGCATGCTACTCCTGATCTCGGGATCTTGAGTTCAAGCCCCACAGTGGACATAGAGCTTACTTTTAAAAAGGACAAAAGAAAAAAAATCTTGAGTAAAAGCTCAGGGAACCTTTTGCTGTGATGTGAGCCATAGCAATCGGTGCCCAGAAACAAAATTTGAAAACTAGTTCTGCTGCATTGCAACACCTCTGTCAGCAAAACTCCATCCCCTCTGAGTCAAGAAATGGCTCACAGTTGGAACCTGGAAGAGTATCCATCAACCCTTAGCATTCCTCAGCTTCTAAGACATGACAACTCTGTAAAAGCTTGTAGCCAAAGATCAAAGTCCGCCATCCCAGCACACTCAGTTTCTGGTCATTTATCTTTCCTATTACAGGAGGAAGAGCTTTCTCTGTATTTCTTCCATGCCACCTGACTCAGCACCTCAGTCTGTGGCTTGGGGACTTTCTCTAGGCTTGGAATAGTAGAGGTTTTCTTCTATCTCACTTATTTTCACCCCATTCCCAGACAATGTGTGCTACTCCCTCTTTGGAAGGAAGGACAGTGGTTTGGGAAATTTGCTGTCTTAAAACAGGGAGTCATAAATCATCTTTAATATCCCTCCTGTCTCAGGATCCTCATGGGTGTTCCAGAGAAATTCAGCACTTTGGCAAATAAGGCTGTATTGAACCTCTCCTTTCCCAAAAGTGAGTTTTTCTGCCTCTGTTTAGAGTGCTGTGCCCACCTCTTATAGGGAGCTTTGTGTATCATGTACATTTTTTGTCTCCCTGCCTTCTCCCAGAGGGCAGAAACTATATTGTACTAGTCCTTTCCCCAGGGTCTGTACTAGAGCCTGTCATGTAGTAAATATTTAATAAAAGTTTGTTCACTAAATAAATCAATAAGTACATATCCTAATCATTTCACTCAGAGCCTGTGCAGAAGTTTTAGTTTCTGAAAGTCTCTGAACTGACAAGAAGAGGTTTTTCCTCTGTTTTTCTGCAAATGAAGTATGCATTTCATTTCTCCCACAATAAAAGGAGGCAGGGGAAAAAAAACAGATCAGTAGGAAAATTGTCAGCACAGAACCTTAAAAACCTGACAAGGGAAAAATGATCTCCCCCGCTCTGTAAATCATGAATGTCTTGAAAAGACTAATGAATCAGAAATCAAATCAAAATTCTCATTTTCATTTTGAAACAATATCAAATTTGTTTCTGCTTCTTCTCCAGAAAGTAGGGATCAAAGTTGTCCTGCCTTCACGTTTTCTCAAAATCTATTTTTGTGAAGAAATTATTACTTTTAAAAAACTTTTCATTTTGAAGCCATTCCAAACTTGTTTCATTACAACTAAAAGAAAAATTTGAAACGTTAAACCTCATTATAACTCAAGTAGGAAAAGAAAAGCATGAGTAAAGTTAAATAAAAAGCTAGTTCTCCCAGGAAAGTGTTCGTATTTGTTAATAATATGTCATTTACATGCTCTAATTGGCTTTCCTAGTATTCTAAAAGTAAATTTTAGAATAATTTTCTTATTTGAACTTTAATTTGCAAACTATTGTGCCCTTTTGCATATTTGGATACAATTTGCATAAACAGTATAATTACAATTATCTGCTTTTCCCAAAAGATTAGAAAGGAAAACTACTAATTAATCTCATTTACATGTGGATAAGGTTAATTGCTAAGACCAATTTTTTTTATTTTCCCTTGCTAAGCTGTAATGAATGCTGTCATGCTTATTAAGATACAACATAGATATTATACTATGTATCAAATTGAGTAATAATTATATTTATGTAGTATCTTTCACTTTTTTTTAAATAATTTGGTTATCATTGAAGAACACATTATCTAATTAGATTGGTGCTTTCTCCTTTCTAGAAAAAGGACAATCTGGTCTTTCTAAAACTGCTCTTTTTCTCTTCTGACCTATATAAATATAAAATAAATATTAATGGCTTCCATCCTCAAACTACATTTATTTTTATTGATTCAGGTATTGCGTGCTTGCCTCTTCATCTAGGTTCCTGTCCCTTCTACTCTGTGACTATTTTTTCTCCCAGTGTTCAAGAATCCTGTTTATTTCTAGACTAGCCTAAATGGTTTCTAATAAGTACTTACTAAAGTCACTCCTCTAAACTTCTACCTAGACCCCAAATGTTCCAGAAGCATTTTTCTAAATATAAATTCAATCATGTAGCTTTCTCATATAAAATTCTCAAAGCTTCCTTATCCAACAAGAGAGTTAGAGCTTCATAAGGTGGGCTAGAAAATCCTTTGTCATCAATTTTTGCCCACATGACGAACCAGCCCCAGCAGTGATACAGAATAGTCAGCGTTCCAGGGATGTCAATCTACCTGGAATTCCTGAAACCCATGACACCACTTCACAACCCAAGGCAGGTTGCCCCTAAGTTAGTGAAATATAAGCTTCCAGCCCCTCTCTATGTATGCTGAACATGGTTGAGTTTTTAGAATGTTCTGGAAGGAACAGATACAGAGTTGCAATCAGAAAATATTCCTATGGGGGATCCCTGGGTGGCGCAGCGGTTTGGCGCCTGCCTTTGGCCCAGGGCGCGATCCTGGAGACCCGGGATCGAATCCCATATTGGGCTCCTGGTGCATGGAGCCTGCTTCTCCATCTGCCTATGTCTCTGCCTCTCTCTCTCTGTGACTATCATAAATAAATAAATAATTATTTTTTAATTAAAAAAAAGAAAATATTCCTATGTAAACACTTCTGTTAAATTGCCTAAGACAATCTCAGAAGAGAGGCACTTAAAATTTTAAGTCTCCACTAATTTATTGTGATAGATTTTCTCATTTGAAAACACATTCACTACCATGTACTATTTTTTGTCATAAATTTGTATCATTTTTCCTTAAGAGGGCTTATTCAAAACTCTTTACCTTTGTCTATGACCCTTTTGCTTGAGTGTACTTTCTTTCCCCTCTTGTCTAATTACAAATATCACACTGAACCTTTAAGACTCAGCTTAAAATTCACCTCCTTTGTTCCCTCACCCTCACACACCCCTGAGATGATTCCAAATCTCATCCTCTATTCTACTAAAAAAATTTATCACATTCTGTAATTGTTTACTTAGTCATTTCCTACCTATGCCAGTTTGGACCCACAAAATTTGTTCTCTACTTATAGCATCAGAACTTCCTTCAGGGGAATTCATTTTCTCCCATAGATGTCAGTCATGGAGGGATGGCAAGTTCAGTTGCCTTCATCCTCACAAACCATTACCTGAAGGCTCCTGGAGGTTCATTTGCCCATGTGCATATTTTATTTGGCCTTCCCCAGCATAACAAGTGTGTTCCCATATGACCTCCTCTCCCCTCAGTGAAATCTCACTCCTAAGACTTTCACCTTTGATCTCATGAACAGTTGGCCTCTTTGAAGTAGCTCCTTCCACTGAGAACCTCTATAGCTTCTGGGATCCTCAGTCTTTAGCCTTTCCTTCTGAGAGGAAAATTGCCACTCATCTCCCAATATCTATGCCCCTTGCACCATGCCATGGGACTATCCAGCAGGAAATTACATTCCCCAGCCTTCTTCCCAGTGAGGTGGGTCTTACCACAGAAAGTCACTGAGATGCAAATGATGAATTATTGAACTCTACATCTGAAACTAATGATAGCCAACAACTATCTTGGCTAATTGAATTTAAACTAAGAAAAAAAAAGTGACTGAAATGATGCATACAACAACATGACAGGGTTCTTAGGCATCAGACCTGTCTCCTCACTCACATTCCTGTTTCCCTTCTTATGGGATGAAACCAGGGTCTGTGAGGGATTGCTCACTGGATAGATCCTTCCAGGTACTGTCAGCTAAATTAAAAGGTATAACATTGTGCTGTTTTACCTGAATGGTACTCCCCAAATTATGCAAGCTTTGGGCCTCACAAAACCCAAATATGTACTCCTATGACCCACCCAGCTACTTCAAACTTAGAGAATGAGAAGTTGGGTTACTTCAAAGTATTAAAAACTGTCATTAATATCCATTGCTTACTAAGTTTTATCAGGAAAGGAGGTTTTTATTTCATGTTACCCCAATATCTTGCTTAGTGCTCAGAAATTGTTTAATTGTATAATTAAACAAGGTTTAATTTTCCAACTATTGGATGTTAAACACTGAATTAACTGATTAAACTAGTATCATCCATTCCTTTAAATATAAATCCATCAGTTATGTTACCCTGAATATATATGACTATTAATTATGATTAACCAATTGTTAATGTATTAATCAACATGTGATTAATATTTTTCAAGTCATGTAAAATTGTTGTTTTTCCCTTAAAACACAATTTATGGCATTTGAATAGCAATTGTTCAAAGCTTCACCATATGATACTTTAAAATACCTATATTTCACAGCCTATGTGACTCTGTCTTGTTAGAACAACAGAATGCTTGAGAGATAAATATAAATGTTCAATTTTTTTCATTTTGCATTTTTTGCATTCCAAACAATAAAATAGTCCTGTAGGCTATTCTTAACAAAACATTAGGAGTTGAAACTGGCCCTTATGAATTTGAAAGAACTGAGACTTAGCCAGTGATTCCTGGTCTGATTGCAAATTAGAATCACCCAGATATGTTAAGAAATACCTCATGCTTGGGGTCTACATCTAGATATTTTGATCTAATTGGCTTCAGGAGGAGCCTGAAGATCTTCATATTTTTAAATCTCTTCAGGAATCATAATGTGCAAGCAGAGCTGACAAGCAAAGTCTTAGGTAGGGGAGGGCTTCTTAACTTTGCTTCATTCTGCTAGAAGTTTCACCGATAACAAGAATGTCACATCTGATTACTTTTGCTATGGGGACTAAAAATAAGAAATGGCTTAAAATTAGAAATCGTGTGTGTTTACATATATAATATGTACTTCAAAAATGAAAATTCATTGGGGACTATAAGAGAAACTAGGGCTCCTTGGAGAAGTGGCTAATTTTAGGGTTGGGGCAAGGAATATGCAAACTGAGATTAAAGCACATTTTGTTCTTCCAGAAAGCAGGGAAGCACTCACAAACAAAAGGGACACAGGAGCCAACTGAAAGAGCTCCTTTTGGCCAAAGTTGGAACAAGATGAGCAACAGAGTAAATAGCAGTATTGGACTGTAACCCAAAGCATAAACTAAATATCCTTTAGGGAAGCCTGGCTGGCTCAGTCAGTAGAGCATGCAATGCTTGATCTTGGGAGTTGTGAGCTCTAGCCCCATATTGGGTATAGAGATTACTTATAAAAATAAAATCTAAAAATAAATATATAGATCAATATCCTTGAGTTCATACTCATATGAGTAAATGATTAAACAAATGGGCCAGAATATATAAATCTCACACTCAGAAGAATTCAAAATAATTTATGTAGAACTGTTCCCTCAAAGTTGTGGAACAGGACTCCCTCCCTTGAGATATGAGCTCTCCTTCGGCACTTGCCTTCAAAGAATACAGTGTGGAAATGTATGGGATGGGGGATAACTACATAGTGGAGAACCCCTACAAACATCACTTTAGACAGGTAATCAAGGTTACCATCAATAGTAAAAAGCCATGTAGAGGGACTCCTGGGTAGCTCAGCAGTTTAGCGCTTCCCTTCAGCCCAGGGTGTAATCCTGGAGTCCCAGGATCGAGTCCCACATCAGGCTCCCTGCATGGAGCTTGCTTCTCTCTCTGCCTATGTCTCTGTCTCTCTCTGTGTATCTCTCGTGAATAAATAAATAAAATCTTAAAAAAAAAAAAAGGCCATGCTGAAGCATGACTCTTGATATGACATGCTGTGGTCCCCAAAACTTCTGACTCCAAACTAACCATGAAAAAAAATCAGACCAACTCATATCAAAGTTCATTCTACAAAATACCTGACCAGTGCTTTTCAAAAGTGTCAAGATCATAAAAACCAATGGAAGTCTGAGAAATTGTCACAACTCAGAGGAGCCTTAGGAAGTATGATGACTAAGATTAAAGTGCTATTTTCAATGGTAACCTGGAACAGAAAAGGGACATTTTGGGGGAAACTAATAATAATGAAATACGAATAAAGCATTTAATTTAGATAATGAAAATGTACTGATGTTTGTTCGTTAACTGTGGCAAATATACCATAATAATGTAAGATGTCAACAATAGTTTCCAAAGTGTTCAGAGTATGCAGGAACTCTGCGCAATCTTTGCAACTTTTCTGTAAGTCTAAAACTACTCTAGAATTAAAAACTTACTTATATACTAAAAAATACACTAGAGAGTTGGGCATGTACATAAATACTGAAGAAGAGCATTCACAATGAAAGGAACATTTGAAACTTGGCTTGCAAACTATTGAGAATAGTTATTAAGCACCAAAATTATAATATCTCAAAATCATAGTATGTTAGGATTTTACCTACACAGAGTTACTGATTCAAAGATTTTGGTCAAAATATAAGAGCAATATGAATTTCCAAATATATTCAGAGGGAGTTAAACCTAAATACTCATGTAGCATTACATTTCATGTGGTCTAGAGATCCAGTTAAAACTGAGAATGTAAATAAGTGATAAGTACTCCTATATTCTAAAAGTGAGGGATGAGACCATCTATGTGGGACTTGCTGAGTTGAACAGAAATGGTTTTCCCAGCATATGTCCATTACCCTCCTCCAGGCCAAGAGAAACCTTAGAAATGATTTTGGAGGCTGGTGGCCAGTAATCAAGAAGAACTTAGAAGAGATAATTATGAATGTGCTATTCCTGTCCTCTGATCAGATACAGAGATCCCTTATGTCAACTGAACAAGGAATAAAGGTGGGGCTCTGTCAAATAGCCACAATAGAGCCCATTTAAAAAAAATAAATAAATATTTGGAATCTGCCACTTAAAAGAAGCACTATTAGATTCCAACCTGACCCACCAACAGAGCCTATATTTTATTTCTCTGTTTTAGTTAAAATTGCTGCATAACAGATTATCCCAAAACATAGAGGTTTAAAAAAGCCATTTCTTTATATTCACAGATTCTGAAGAATAGAGATTCACTATAGGAAGAGTGGGTATAGCTTATCTCTCTTCCATGATATCTGGAATTCACCAACAAAGATTGAAAGGGCTGAAATTCATTTACCTACATATTGGGCACCTCTGTTGAAACAACCAGAAACCAGGATTACTAACTCAACCTGTAGACCTGCACATGGCCTCTCCTTGTGCTTGACTTCCCCATGGCATCGGGACCTCAGAGGAGGCCGGAAGCTCAGAATTCCAAGCAGGAGTAATCTGTTAAGCAAGGTGGAAGCTACACGACCCTTTATGACTAAGCCTCAGACTCATAGAGCATCACCTTCTGCCAGACCTTAATGGTTGAAATTAGGCTCCAATTCTTTATGGAACGTGGCAGCATGGGGAAGTGGCAAGATCACAGAAAAGACCATAGAAAGGCTTGTGGGATGAGAGGTAAGATTGTGGCCATCTTTGGAAAATACAATTTTCCAGATCTCCCTTCTCCCCCACGGCAAATCTGGTAGGAGCCAAAAGCTGTCTAAAGGGGGAAAGAGGGAAAATCTTCAATATGTCTTCTTTCCTTTCCCATTTCTCATTCTAACAAGGGGGTAGGAGGAGGGAAAAAGATTTAAATTCAACGTAATTTGAAGTTCTGAATGTTACGCAGATTGGGTTGGATGTATCAAAGCTTGAAAATGCAGACAATTTACTACCTGATAATGATCAGATGAACTTTAAGAACTGCCTGAAATTTCATCCAGGGGATGGGTTGACTGTGTTTGCTTCAGAGAGAAAGAATAAAGCTGTTTTCTGCTGGCACCCTAATAGGCCCAATTCATTCAAATGATTCTGGGCAGCCCACATGTGCCTTGCAATATGCCATTAGTACGCATTATAAAAAAAATTCCCTTGTGAAGTTTGTGTGAATATCATCAATGCAGAAAATCATTTTTAGCCATTTGCAAGTCAGGTAAAACTCAGAAATTTGTTGCAAGAGAAAATAAAAGATCATCTAGACTATGGGCTTTAGGGTTTGATTTTAGAAAATTCTTTCATTTGCTTATGACCTTCACTTATCCTAATTTTTTTTTCTTTCTAGAAGTCTCAAGTTTCTTTCTCTTTCTATTTGTAATTTTGAGAAATTTAAACATATTTAAAAGTAGAAAGAGGATCCTATGAATGCTCCTATACCCTTAATCTAGATTCAACAATTATCAACCAATTGCCACATTTATATCTATACCCACTCCATTCATATTCATAGCTATATTTATTTGGCTAAAATATCTGAAAGTCATAATGATGCTTCACCCCTTCAGCACAAATATTCTAAGAACACAGTCATTTTCCTATACAACCACAGAATTATTAACACACACTCAGGAAACTTATCACATATCAGTGATATTATATCAAATATTTCTAATATGCATTACATATTCATAATTCCTCAGGTTTTCCCAAAAATGTCCTTTATGTGTTCCGTCATTGAAGATACAATCAAGAATCACATGTTAAAAAAAAAAAAAAAAGAATCACATGTTGCATCTAGTTGCCATGTCTCTTTGGCATCCTTTAGAGTAGTTCTCTCATCTTTACCAACCTATTTTAAGAATCAATAAAATTCAAGTCAGTTGTTTTGTAAAATGACCTTCAATTGAATTTGCCTGATTGTTTTCTCATTAATAGATTCAGATTAAACATTTTTGGCTAGACTAACATAGAAGCAATGTTAGGTCTTCTCGATATATCACTGCAGAAGGCAAGTACCATTTGTTTCTCCCATTTCTGGTTACATGAAGTCCAATCATTTGGTTAAGGTCGAGTGTGCCAGATTTCTTCATCATAAAGGTACTTTAGCATCTCTATAAGTACATGTAAGTTTGATACTTTGAAACTGCGTACATACTCTGTCAACAACTTTTCACCCAAAGGTTTCAGCACTCATTGATTACCATTGCCTGAATCAATTATTACATTTATGGCTGCAAAGTGGTGATTGGTTTCCAACTGTATTTTTTCTCAATCACATATATCACCTAGAATACTTAACAAGAGCCTTTTCCCTTTCCTTCCCTATTTCTTTTACCATGATTCTAAATTCATGAATTATTTTTAATTAATTCAATGCCTTATATTCATTATCATCATTATTCTTTCTATGCCTAATTGTCCCAAATTTGGCCAGTGGGAAGCCCTTCAGCCTGGCTCTGATGTTCTTTTCATACATTCTCATCAGTTTTCAAGCCCTTCCTTCCTTTTGGACAAAGGAGTTTACAGACTCAACATGTAATTTCTTGCCACACACCAGCAACCAGTCATTTATCCAAAAAGCCTGACTTTATACTGGTAGGAAATCTTAATTAGAAACCAAGACCTGCATGCTAAGTATGCTGATTGCTACTGGGGAATCAGTAGTATCCACTGGTAGGGTCTTAGACTGTGCTAAGGAATATGTCCCTTAAAAAAAAGTTTAAAGAAGCTAAGTCCTTCATTTTAGTTAATATTCTTTCAGTTACTAACAATCACCAAATCTACTCTTCACTTCTTTTAAAATTGAGATGTAATTACATGCAACATTGTGTAAGTTTAAGGTGTATGCCATGTTGATTTGGTACATTTGCATTGTCATATGATTACCTCCATAGCTTTAGATACTAGCTCTGTCGTATCACATACGTTTCATTTCTGTTTAGCTCTTCTTGTTGTTAACTTATCCACTAAAGGGAAATGCAATTTACTTATATTTGTCACTATCTGCAAGCTTATTTTTTAGGGAAGTACTTTGGCCTTTCTCATTATTCTTTCACATATTATATATTTATTTACTCAACATATTTTCCTTTCTGCGTGTTGTGGACTCAGAATGAGCCTCTGCAAGCTGAGATTTTGAGAAATCTCAAAATGAGTAACTGAGTTATATAGGATGACTAGTAAGTGCTCATCCAAGGAAAGAGGAGAGGAAGATATCAAGAGGACAGCAGAGGGTAGCACACATGGGAGGGTTTCCAGGATTGGGATTCAATTATGACTGAGACAATAAATGAATTAATTTTCCAAAAGTTGGTAGTAAGTAGACACCATCTAGATGTGTTTACAAAAGAAAACCACTAAGAGAAGCAGACATTGGGGAGAGTTTTTTAGAGAGGTCGTATTTTTAAAAAATGACTAGCTTTTAATAGTACATATTTTTTAAGTATTTTGTACAATTTTTAACGCAACCCTCAGAAAGTAAGTAGATATTGTCAATACTCCTCAGTATTTTCTTTTATAAACTGTTAAAGTAAATATTGAACAGATATAAAATAATTTGTATTAAATATGCAGAAGGCAAATAAACACAGATACCTGGGTACCCATGACCAAATTTAATTAACAGGAAGTTACCATCCCATGGGATGCCTTGTGTATTCCAGGGCATCTCATATAATTGCCTCATCCCTCAGCAGTAACCATTATTCTGAACTTAACGTTATTATACATTTACTCCCCTCTGCACAGCTCACTATAGAGTTCATATCCCTAAGCTGAACATTATTTAATTATGTATGGTTTGGTATTTATATACATGTAAACCTACCAGTGTATTCTTTTGCAAAATGATGTTCCCGACAATCAATTAAGTTTTTGTTTCATGTTGCATTTCATTCATTTTCAATGATCTATTTCATCAGATGAATATACCACAATTTACTTACCTATCCTAATGTGAATGGGCTTTTTCCAGTTTTTGCTACCTCAAACCATGCTGCAGTGAACATTCTTGTACGTGTGTCCTGGACAAGAACTTCTCTGGGATGGGAATGAAATTACTCACTAAATATGTGCATCTCAAATTAACTAGACAGTGTCAAACTGTTTTCCAAAATAATTTTGCCAATTTGCCATTCTACCACCTGTGTATATGTGCAGTTTCTCCACATTCTCATCAATGCTTAATATTATCCAATGTTTTAAATTTTTCCACTGTGAAAAGTATGTTAGTATTTTATTGTGGCTTCTAATTTGCGTTTCTCTAATCACTAGAAAGCATCAACAAATTTTTCATATGTTATTGACCATTTGAGTTTTCGCCTATGTGAAGAACTGTTGAAGGCTTTTACCAGATGTTTTATTGTATTTTCTCTTCCTTTGTGCTTCTAGGAATACTTTAAATAATCCGGATGCTGATATTTTGTCATTATATAAATTACAAACATATTTGCCTATTGTGGCTTTTTCTTTTTATTTATTTATTTTGCCAAACTATGTCTTTTGAGTCTATTTAAATCAAGAACATTGGTTCATCAAACTTTTTTTTTTTTCTGTTTATGCTTTGCTTTTTTTTTTTTTTTTTTTTTTGGTTTAAGAATCCTTCATACCAAATATATTTAGAACTCAAAGTTTGATAAAGAATATCCTAGGAACACTCCAACCTCTGAGATTCAAGCTAAAGGTTATAAACATTTTATTTTCTTACCGTTTTATCATTTTGCTTTATGGTATAAAGTAGGGTCCAATTTCATTTTTTCCTATTTATATGATTATTTGTCCAGACTAAATCATGCTGACAAGTCTATCTTTTATACACAATCTGTAATGTCAGCTCAATCATAGATCAAATTTCGATATCTGGATAAATCTGTTGCTGAAACTGGTAATTCCAGCAGCCAATTTGTCTATTCCTTTGCAAAACACTAAATGTTGTTACTACAACTACATAATAATTCTTGATAGCTAGTAAGGAAATTCCTCACTTTTTTCTTCTTTCAGAGCAAGCCTATTCTAGGCTTTATACTCTTCTACGTTAATTTTGGAATCATATTTCCAAGTTTAACAAAAAAGCCTGTTGGGATTTTTTTTGGGGCGGGGGGATTTTTATTAGCATTGCAGCACTGGTAGGTGAATTTTGGGAAGATCAACACCTTAGTAATATTAATAATCCAAACCAAAAATATCATATGTCTGCTTATTTACATAGGTTTTCTTTAATGGCCTCCCATTAAGCTTTACAGCTTTGTCTAAAAATGTTTAACTCAAATTTTTGTTAGATATATTTCTAGCCTCTTTATCATTTTGATGCTATTATAAATGGCACCTTCTTTTAAGAAGATGCTTTCTAAACCACTGTATTGTAGAAATTCAACTGATTTTTGTACACTGGTTTCATATCTGGCAGATCCATTAAACCCCATTATTATGTAGGGTTTTTCTAAGTATTCTTTCCAGATAGTAATATTGTCTAACTAATGAGAGATATCCCCTCCCCCATTTTCTGGCCTATACACATTATTCCTTTTTGTGCCTTATTGCTAGGACCTTTATACATTTTTAAATGGAAGTGTGGATATTGAACTCCAGGGCCTTGGGCAAATGCTTTTAACATTTCACTATTAAGTAATATATTTACTGTACATTATTTTTGTTCATCCTTCGTCACATAAAGGAAGTTAACTTCCAGCCCTGGGTTTGTCCCCCTAACTTTTTGTTTGGAAAATTTCAAACATCAGAAATACTATAACAACAGTAGAGTGAATATCCATATCTGCTTTAAATATATTAAAATACTTATTTTACGTTCCATGCCTGATTATTTCCATATTTGAGGTTGTCTGAGAGCAGGGTGGTATTTCTATTTGACCGTTAACGTTACCCCGTATATAGAATGCTTTGTGGTCTCAGATTTATGTGGGGATTCTGCTACTAGGTACCCACCTTGCACTGGTCCTGGGCTGGGTATCTGGCTTAACTTGTTCTGGGAAGGAAGGAGATCTAAAGTTCAAGGTCTCCTGGTTCAGCAAATACCCTTAAAATAAAAGCCAGCATCAGTCCCCTGCCTTCTTCTCTGCCTTTCCATCTACACTCAGTTTATGGCCTCTGAATATTCCTTACTCACTTGCCAGCTCATTGATTAATTTAAAACCATATTTCTTTATATTTACACTAAGGATTTTTAATTGTTTTCAGTGAGAAGGCCAGTCAGGATGCCCAGATGACCTCACTTCAAGAAATGGAATTTGGTGTCCTCTTTATGTAACATTTGGAATCTCATACCAACACTGGTCTTCCTGAAAGCTTATTTTCCCCTTCCCTTCATGAGGGCCATTGATCCAGTGACTGTGCCTGTATTTCTTCCACATCGTTCACACACAATCTTTATTAGCTTCACAAACCCTCCTAACGACTCAAAAGAGTTTTCTGACCTCACATGGCTATTTAAGCCAAATGCTAAACTCCAATTTCCAAACACAGGTTCCCTGTGGTGAAAGTAGCGTAAGTGGGCTATCTGGAATCAAATATTTTCCAATACCTCCACTTTATCTCTGTGGGGATTTACAGTTACTGCATGAGGCAGGATGTTTTGACATAGGTCAACTTGTTCTTTTAAAGTATGAGAAGCTTTGTTGCCTTTAATTGTTTCATTTTCTAGTCAACTGCTAGCTGTTAAAAGAAAAAACCTGTAATTATGCTAGGAATTAAAATTAGATTTATTTACACAAGAACACCCCCACCACCACCACCACCTCCTACATACATACACTCACATACAAGCTTCTTACACACACTGTAGTTTGACAGAGCTGACCAAGCCAAAATTCTGAACAATGTAACATCATTTTTCAGGACTCATCTGGTACTTATGGTCCTTGAATGTGGCCTTTCCCAGCCAGGTATCTCTTATACTCTGAATTAAGAAGACTGGGGGGAGGGGAGGGAAATGTGTGAGTCTTCCTGAGAGTTTCCTGTGTCTTTTACATTTTCTCTCTGCCCATGCCCATTTCACCACGTGCATAATTAAGTTCAGATGATTTCACTCAACTAAGGCCAATTCTGGAATGGGTACAGATGAGGTCAATTAAAGCTACAATGTCTCACATGATTCAAAGAGAAGCATGAATTTATATAGGTTTCTTGTTATTCCAAAACAGATTACCACACATTTTGTGACTTAAAACAACACAAATTCATTCTCTTGCTGTGCTGGAGTTCAGAAGTTTGAAATAAAAATCTTTAAGAGCTAAACTCAAGGTGTATATAGGACAGGTTCTTCCGGTCTACAGGCTCCCAGGAGAGGATCTATGAACTCGCCTTTTGCAGCTTTCAGTGGCATGGCCATCTGTAACTTTGCCTTGTGGCCTCTTCCTCCTCCTTCAAAGCACATCACTCCAAACTCTGCTTCCCTCACCATCTCGCCTTCTACTCTAACTCGACCTCCTCCTCCTTACTCGTCCTCTCCTACTTATAGAAAATATTGCAATTACATCCAACTCACCTGGATAATCCAGGCTAATCTCCCTATCTGAAGGTCCTTAACTTGATGACAACCTGCAGAGTTTCTTGACCATATAAGGTAACATATTCAAAGGTTCTAGGGATTAGGACATGGACATTTTAGGGAGGGCTATTATTAGGACCATTACTGAACCTAACAAAGTTTATAATAAACAGTCTCTCACGCCCTCTAATTCCATCTCCTTGTGCCAATCTGCAAACCTACCATCACCTGGCCTTGAGACAAAGATCTTTCTTGCTAGTTCATTTGTACTTTCTAGAGAACCATGGGTTGTCACCATCAGTTATTTTTTTAAAGATTTTATTTATTTATTTATTTATTTATTTATTTATTTATTTATTTATTTATTTATTTAAGAGAGAGAGAGAGAGCATGAATGAGGGGAGGGGTAGAGGCAGAGGGAGAACCAGACTCCCTACTGAGCAGGAACCCTGACTCAGGTTGGATCTCAGAACTCTGGGATCATGACCTGAGCGGATGGCAAACACTTAACTAAGCCACTCAAGTGCCCACCATCAGTCAAAATCATTATTCTAGTCAATGATTCTGCTGTTTAGAGCATATTTGGGGTATCCAAAGCCTTATTTAGAAACTTCTACAGTATAGACCTCAAGTTATGGTGGTTAATTGGATAATTACCCACCAAGAATTTAAGCTAATTTACACATGCATAATACTGTTCAACATAATACTGTTTTGAAGTATATTATAGGCAATACAATAATGGATATATCACAATTTATCCTCACCTTCCTCTATTGGTCAACATGCTGACAACTTAATAATGGGTTTTATTTTTCTAACAGTATCCCTCAAAGACAATAATAGAAACATCCCTCATAGATAATAATTAAAATATGACTACCTTCAAAGCCATAAAGAGATATAGAGAGAGCTACTGATGATCTATACCATGTATTAAGCATTTATATGTTTCTGTGGATTTTGCCAATGTAATATTAATAATGTTGATAAAAGGCAATGGTTTAAAGCTTTGGTGTGGTGTCAAATTTCTTGGGGCCAGCAGCCCCTATCAGGTAGATATTATAAGTCTATTTTGTACAATTAGCAAGAGGCTAGAAAGGAATTCCTAGATTTTAGGCAACCCTCAATCCAGGCAATGTGCTACAGAGATGGTGATATTGGGATGGTGCATGGGAACAATGATCTTGAATGTGAGGTCTCTACAATTTTGGCTTTAATCACATTCTCTAGGCTTAACACTCAGGCCAAAATCGATTCTATGCTGGCCTCTCAGATGCTGGGACCTGGTGACTAATCCTATCCAGACTCTGATCTCAGCTCTGGGGACGGATATGTATTTACTCTGGTGAAAAGGTTAAGGAAAGAGGTATAATAGGTATTTAGAAAATATTTCTCATCCTGACACCTTTGAAAAGGCTGCCCTTTTGGACAGAGGACATGTTTTGACACCTGTAAATCTTCTTGCTCAGCATCATTTCTGAAATGTTAGGCGCACTTGAGATATTGAGACTTCAAATTTTCCTCTAGAAAATACTTCATTGAGTCAGTAATTCATATGAAAAGAAACAAGGCTTTGTTTATGAAAGAATCTCTGTAAGTGCAGTCTGAAAATTTAGTTGTTCTTAACACCTAAGACACAGATTGTAAGAAGCAAATCATTTTAGCATACAATATCTGTTAGAAATATGTATCCAGCTAAGAAAATTCAGGCATTGAATTTTTCTTAAAGGAAGAGAGAAAGAAAATAGGGTAGAGGACAAGAGTGAGAAAGGTATAAAAAAAACAAAAACAAAGAAGAGACACGGGAAGAATGGAGATGATAGCAAGTGGGGCTTATACCCCATGTTTAAGTGTTAGAACTTCTTAGGTTGTGAGAATTTAAAGACTATGAAAGCAGGTCAGGCAGAAAGCAGCTAGATGCTCATAATCCTATGTTTTGTTTTGTTTTGTTTCCTTGTCACCCAAGAAGACTAAATTCCCCAGTCTTTCCTGCAGTTAGGTTGGGGCCATTTTGACCTTCTGGCCAACATAACATAAATGAAAATATTGCCTGGGCCTGCCCCTAAAATCATCCTTGACATCCTCACCTCATTCTCTTCCACTCCTGCAAGGACCCCAAAGATATGGCTTAGAATGGTAGCCTGGCAAATTGGAAAGAACAATCACGGAGATGGTCCCTAGAGGAAAGCTACCAAGGAGATCCATCAAGTCTGTGTCTGAATCAAACATGACCAAGAAATATACCTTTATTGTTTTAAGCTGCTAAGATACCAGTGCTATTCGGTGTAGCAACTAGCAGTAATTATCCTGACCAAAACAGCACATAAGTAACATGATCAGATTTGCATTTTACATAAATCACTCCAACAACATGTGAGGATAGATTTGAGAATATAACAAGACTGAAGATAAGAGACTACGTGACTACTGACGAGGTGGTACGGGTAAGACGGGAGGAACTGCCATCTACTTATAACTGCAGTAGAGGGAAAGTAGACAAATACTAAAGGAAGTAAAATAAGCAGACCTTGGGGATGGGTCGATGTCAGGATGAATGGAAGGCATGAATGTCCATGCATTTCAGTGAGGAACTTGACTATGAGAGTACCATGAGACAATGCTAAATAAGAAACAACTACAGGGGCATTGGATGGTTCCATTTGAGGCATGTTCTCCCTTTTCATTGTACTTGTTGCATTTGTCATTTATTTCTGTGCTCATTTCATTACAGGGTTGTTGAACTGTAAAACTTCATGAGGATAGGGACCTAATCTATTTTTACTAAACTTCTATCCCTATTATCAGGCCATTCTTGGCCCCAAGAGTAGACATGCAACAAATACTTGTTGAATGAATGAGTGAAAGAAAGAAAGAAAGAAAGAAAGAAAGAAAGAAAGAAAGAAAGAAAGAAAGAAAGAAATCATGGGTGATGGGACAAGCAGATAATTGGACCTATAGACTTCAAGGGAACAATCTGATCTTGAAATGGGTAGATGAAAGCCATGATCCTTAAGAAAGTAGTGGTCCTTAAGAAAAGGAGGAATGAGCTGAGGAGAGCATTTGGAGTAAAGGGGGTGATCATTCTTTCGTAAGGGAGGACTTCTTCACTGGTGAAGAAGAAGGAAATGGTTGAGAAAAAGGATGGGGATGCGTAAGAGTGTGAGGAAGACTTTGTAGCCCAGTGTGTGAGAATGGCATTTGTAAATAGAGTGACTTGAACAGAGAGGGAACACCTATCTCCTTAGCCTGGAGGACAGGAGATAAAGTGGGTGTGGGTACGCATAACTGTGGATATGATGGAGTTACCTTGAAACAGATTGCATGGATGAGAACTATATGGATGGGGTCAACTCTTGTGGAGAATGGGAAAAGTCTGGAATGCTCATTGAAAAAGAAGACAGGGAGATGGAGAAAACTCAAATGTTTATAGACGGTACCTAGGGCAGAGCTTAGGATAGGGACTATGAACTTTTGGACCATGAAAATGGGAAGGCTACTTCTAGAATCCCTCACTTGTTCAGAAAATATTTCTCCAGCCCCTTCCATGGTAAAACACTGTGCTAGTTGCACAGACAACAGGATGTTAATGATGTTAGTGCTTTGCATAAATTGGGGCCAAGGCACAAACCATCAGTCATTTCAATAAAAACAAAACTTACTCGGTGGTATGTAGACAAAATTATTGGCTGTGTGAAAATTTCCCTTTTCAGCCTGTTGTTTTATTATAGTGATACACACAAGTTCCCTGCTTTAATTCTCAAGTTAAAGTGTTTGCTGTGTTCTCTCACTGACCTTCATTAAGTGAATCACAGTGAGCCTGACAGAGTCTGGAAACAAGGCTGATGAAATCGGGCAGTAAGATCCTCCACATACTTTTCTCCATTCTTCTGTGACTCCATTTCCCCCCCGGAGCAGGATATTCTCTTCTCCTCCCTCTCCCTCACATGCTGATCTCCAAGTAAAGAGTCGATCAAAGTGTTAATCTGGCATCACTGTAGAGCTGAGAATTTCTCTTACAGATGTCGTTAGTGTACTTGCTTGTCTAGTTGGAGGGTTGGAGTCCATTTTCTAGAGCTATCAAATTAGAACCCAATGGCCCGCCATCTCAATACATATATTAGGGCAGAGGTTGCCAAATGGTAATAATATTTAAACTAATTTATCATTCAGTTTTTCCCTCAAAATTGAAATCGTAGCATGAAGATGTTTAAGAGTTGACCAAATGTATTGGCTAGTAAGGAAGATTTAAGAATCCATGCCTCATTCACGATTTTTAATTTTTTCCCACTAGACATAATAACCCAGATAATATGCCTTTCCTATTTTATTCCAAAATATTATTGACTTAATTTTATCAAAGAGGTTTGATTGGTCTCTAAAGGCATAAGGATTTTTTTTTTTTTTCAGAATACCAATGCTGCACACTATTGCAGAAAAACTATTATGGGGATAGTTCCCTGATAACCTCATTTTCCATATTATTGAGTGTTGTTTTGAGAATGTTAAGTGAAATTCCATGTTAAGATATGCAGTTTGCCAGCTAACGTTGGGGGAAATTATTGAACTACAGTGGTGATTTTTGCCCTACCTCTCTTATCTACCTATTCCATTAGTGAATCAACTTGAATGACCAGTGAATTATTTCACTGAAATAGTAGAAAGGTAATAACAGTCAATTAAACTAATTTCTAAATTCACCTACTTGCTTTTACCAAGGTCACCCAACCAAACAAGAATTCAGAAAAATTAATATTCTGTCTCCTGTTTATTAAATCATCTTGAGAGCTTGGGGGAAAGACTGTTGAACACCAATCTGGTTTTATCTTTTAAATCCTCCTCATCTACTTAACTGAATCCACTGTCAGGCTTATTAAAAAGGTGACAGCCTGGGTAACCCAAACAAAGCCGGAAAGACTAGAATCCTTAAACAACTGAAACAACTATGTTTGATACTATGTTTATCTCTTCACCACTAAATGATGATTTACACTTTGGGTTTGTTCCCTTTCTTGTCATTGGGAGTCACTTAACCGTGCATCACCCCTTGACAAAACCGTATCCATGTTACCAGTGCTATCATGTGGGGAATGGATAAAAGGCTTTGGAACACATACCTCCCTGCATCCTGTCTATATTGACATTATATTTAATTATTGAAATTGACACCATCATAAGTTTAATTTAATTTTAAAGCATATTTGCATTTTAAAATATTAATATGTAATTTCTGTTCACATTATTTAGAGTCTGCCTCTTCCATATCAATCATTTGAATCCATTTTAGTGAATGGGTTTCAGTGACTGCTCAAGGACTCTTAGTCCAGGTCACCATTGTCATTTGATTTACACACAATGTCCTTCTACTTGGATCCCTTCCTCCAATTCATTTGTTGAAATTTCCATCATTCATTCAACAAACTTCTTTTATTTTTATTACTGACTATATGTCAGGTACTATTTTAAGCACTGAGCAAGAAAGGTAAATAGAAAAAAAGAATCCCTGTCATCTGGGAGCTTACAGTGATCTTTTCGAATTGCAAATCCGCTTATATCATTCTCTTCCTTAATATCTTTCAATGACTTCTCACAACATTAATAATGAATTTAAAATTTGTGTAACGCGGCTTAAGGAGTCCTTCACGAGCTGGTTCTTAGCAATCTCGGTTGTAGTCTCCCTTGGCAAGTCACATTTCCTACTTGCAAACAACAAAAGCTGCCCCAGGTGAAGTCAGGAGAGGAGTTTATTAAAAGGACATAGAATATCTCCTAGAATTGTTAATGGATTGGAGAACTAGGCATGATGCTCAGTTTTTAGGAATAATGACCCAAATTTCATTGCAGAATTGACCTGACGCGAAATCCCTGCCACCACCAACCAGGACCAGATCTTGAATTGTTCTGGTGCCGCATAAGCCTTAGTAGCACAGCCCTGCAGCCATTACAAAGTTCTAGCTGGATGTACATGCACAAGAGAGATAGAGAAAAAGAAAGAGAGAGAAAGGGAGAGGGTTTAAGAGAGAAAGACTCTTTCATTACTGGCTTATGAGTTGATACATCTAGCAAAGATGTATCTTATGTGATTAGTGGAGATGGGGTCACATGCTTATGCCTTAGCTAGAAGAAAGAAGAGGACTTCAAGTATCTACCATTTCCAGCCCCTTTCAGGAAGCTAGTTTTATTTCCTAGTGTGTCTCACAAATGGAGAAAATCCCTAAACATGAAAGTAGGCTTTGGAAGGTAGACAGATGAACCACCAATGTTCCACATACCCCTAAAATGCTAAGCTACATAGACAAATAGATCAATGGAACAGAATTAAAAGCCTGGAAATGATCCCACATAGAGTCAACTGATGTTTGACAAAGGAGCACAGGAGGAGCTCCTGAGTAGCTCAGTCGGTTAAGCGTCTGTGGTTAAGTGACTGCCTTCAACTCAGGTACGATCTCAGGGTTCTGGGATTGAGCTCCGCATCAGGCTCCCTGCTCAGTGGAGAGTCTGCTCCATCTCCCTGACTCTCCTCCTCACATATGTGCTCTCTCTTTCTCTCTCAAATAAATAAAATCTTTTAAAAAATCGGAGCACAGGCAATACAGTGGAGTGAAGATAGTCCTCTCAAAGGGTGCAGAAACAAATGGATATCCACATACCAAAGAAAATTGATCTGGGCACAAACCTATGCCCTTCACAAAAATTAGGTCAAACTGGATTATAGACCTAAATATAAAACACAAAACTATAAAGCTCCTACAAGGTAACGTAGGAAGAAAGCTAGATGGCCTTGGGTTTGGTGATGACTTTTTACTTATGACACCAAAGCCACAATCCATGAAAAAAAATCACTGATAAGTTGGACTTCATTAAATTAAAAGCTCTGCTCTGGAAAAGACAATACCAGGAGAATGAGAATATAAGCCACACTCTAGGAGAAAATGTTTGCAAAAGAGACATCTGATAAAAGAATATTCTCCAAAATATACAAAGAATTGTTAAAACTCAACAATAAGAAAACAACTTAATTAAAAAATAGACCAAAGATCTTGGGGTGCCTGGCTGGCTCAGTCAGAGGAGCGTGTGACTCTTGTTCTCAGGGTCATGAGTTCGAACCCCATGTTGGGTGTAGAGATTACTTAAATAAATCAACTTAAAAAAAAAAAGCCAAAGATCTTAACAGATATCTCGCCAAAAAAGATATACATATAAGTACATGAAAGATGCTTCACATCGTATCATCAGGGAAAAGCAAATTAAAATAACAGTGATACACTACTTACCTATTACAATGAATAAAATCCAGAGTGCACCTGGTTGGCTCAGTTGCACAGAGCATGAGACTCTTGATCTCAGGGTCCATGAGTTCAAGCCAGACTTTGGACATAGAGATTATTTTAAAAAGAGAAAAAATGGACAAAATCCAGAATACTGACAACACCAGATGCTGGCAAGGATGTGGAGCAACAGGAGCTCATATTCATTGCTGGCAGAAATGCAAAATAGTACAGCCACTTCAGAAGACAGTTTAGAAGTATCTAACAAAACTAAATATAGTCTTACTATACAATCTCGTAATTCCACTCCTTAGTATTCACTCAAAGGAGTTGAAAACTTAAGTCTGTACAAAAACCTGCACACAGGTAATTATAGCTTTGTTATTCATAATTGCTGAAACTTGGAAGCAATCAAGATGCCCCTCAGTGAATGAAAGGACAAATAAACTGAGGCACATCTAGACAATGGAATATTCTTTAGCACTAAAAAGAAATGAGCTCTCAAGCCATGAAAAGACAGAGGACACTTAAATGCCTATCACTAAGTGGAAGAAACCAATGTGAAAGGGCTGCATTCCAACTCGATGGAATTCTGGAAAAGGCAAACTATGGAGACAAAAAGATCAGTGGTTGGCAGGAATTGGTGGGGGTTGGTGGGGATGAATAGGTGGAGTACAGAGAATTTTTAGGGCAGTGAAAATATTCTGTATAATACCATAATGGTGGATACATGTCATTATACATTTGTCCAGACCCATAGAATATACAGCACTATGAGCGAACCATGGTGTAAACTATGGACTTTGGATGATTATAACGTATCAATGTAGTTTCTTCAATTGTCATGAATGTCCCACTCTTGTAGGGGATTTTGAAAATGGGAGAGGTTATGCATGTATGGAGGCAGGAAATACCCAGGAAATTTCTGTACCTTCCCCCTTAATTTTTCTGTGAACCTAAAACTGCTCTAAAATACACACAGGTTCCCTGCTTTAATTCTCAAGTTAAAGTGTTTGCTGAATGAATGAAATTTATAAATTTTAAATTTTTAAATTTATAAAATTTTATAAATTTTCTTTTAAATTTCATAATGTAAAAGAAAATATAAGCTACAGCAACACTGAACATCATTCAGTTCTTTCAACATGCTCTCTATTCACTTCTGAGCCCATTTGTTCTGGGCCTCCTTTCTCTTTGTTCGGATTACTTGCATCTCTGTTTGGGAATCTGGTTAATATTCAGCCCTTCTCAGAAGTCTCTGACCCTCCCTAGACCCATCTAGATCAGGGGTGCACAAATCACAGTCTGAAGGCCAAATCTATCCCACTGTCTGTTTTTGTAAATGCAGTTTGATTTCAACACAGACACACTCATTATTTATATATGGCCCGTGGCTGCTTTCACAGAGTTGAATACTTGCAACAGGCACCACATAGCCTACAAAGCATTCAATATTTTCTACCTGGCCCTTTGCAGAAGTTTGCCAACCTCTGTTTTAGATACTTCTGCTTTATGCTCCTATGACACTGTATTGACCCTAACATCACTCTTCTCATGTTTTCTGTACCATCCTTACTAGGTGGCAAATTGCTTGAGGGCAGGAATATATCCATCTTGCTAACCATTGAACACCCCAATATGTGATAGAATGCTTAATGGTACTTAATATGTATGTGTAATTAATATGTACATGAATTCAGAACCTAATTAAAGTGGGGCCAGCTGCACAGTTGGTCAACTGACAGGTTACAAGAGGCACAAAAATGTCACAGGTTACAAGAGGATTGTAACAGGATGGAGACACAGAACTTCTCTCAGAGAGACTAAGTATCTAGAAGAAATACTTAAATAAGCCACTTGGGCTCAGGCTGAGGAAGTAGGCTCCCTCCTCATCTATGTGGGTGACAATAGGTAGTTCCTGGTTTGCCATTTTAGGAATGTTAGTCCAGTTAGCTGTAGCCTTTGATTTGCTGAGTGCCGTAAACCTGCGAGAACACAGCTACACTCCTGCTCCTCCATCCTTCTTTTAGGGAGCACTCAGTTTCTACTCAAAAGGAACGTATAACAAACATTTTCTAATAAAGACTGGAAGGATCTCCAATCCTAATCTTCCTCAAAGTACTCAGATATCTCAAGGAGATCATGAATAACTAAACACAATTTTTCATTAAGAGAACAAAGAGAATATTAGCTATAATCATCTCAGTTCTATTTCCAACATTATTTGGGTTTTTTTTTTAATTGTCGGTGGAGATCTCATACTGTACTAGGAAATAAAATTTTTGTTTATAAAAGAGAGTGAATAAAATAATAGATTAGAAAGAGGCAAGATGCATTCACAAATACAGTTGTGATTGGTTCATAATATGTTTATAAATAAACACATGTATGTGCTGGATCAGAATGTATATTTTTAAGAACTTTTTTTTTTTTTTATTTTAAAGTAATCATGGGGTTCCTGGGTGGCTCAGTCAGTTAAGCATCTGCTGTCAGCTCAGGTCATGATCTCAGGGTACTGGGATCAAGCCCCACGGTAGGTGGTGGGCGGGCTCCCTGCTCAGTGGGGGGCCTGCTTTTCCTTCTCCCTCTGTCCCTCCCCATGGCTCATAGTCTCTTTCTCTCAAATAAATAGATGGAATCTCAAAAAAAAAAAAAAAAAAAAAAAAAAACAAAAAAAGTAATCTCTACACCTAACATGGGGCTTGAGCTCACAACTCCGAGATCAAGAATCACACATTCTACTCACTGAGCCAGCCAGGCGCCCCCAGAATGTATATATTTTTTTAACTGTGGGCCTTGATCAAGAGACTTTCCCATCAATCTAATTTTTTGCTTCTTCTTTACTATTGATAGAATAGCAGTTTTATCAAATTATGGTAACCTGATGTGAGGGACCCTCTCAATAGCACCAACGTGTTCTGAAAAGCTGAAGTGAGGAAAGGTAAAAAATAAAAACCACCCTCAACTCATCGCAAGACCTACCAGCAGTGGAGGGGCTTGTTGGTGGACGGCCAGCATCGGCATCACCTGGGAATCCTGCCTAGACCTACTGAATTAGAACCTTCATTTTAATAAAATTCCTATATGGTTCATATGCACATTAAAACAACTAACCACATACTGGGGAGTTACAGCTATTACTGTTCTTCTCACACCTCTCAGATACTTTCATTATTTTTGTGCATGCCAGCTACCAGTTTGCTTTTAATCCCAACCCAACTTGTTCTATCTTCAGGCTGCCAGAATAAACTTTGCCTGTGAGCAAGGAGCACCCAGAGAGGTAAAGAATAGACCTCCCACTGGGCACCCCTTAACCAATGATGGACAGGTGAGGGGAATAAATATTCTATCACTCTATCCCTTAATTCTGTAACATGAACTATGTTTTCTCCATGGTTCTCTTAGAGGATTGAGCCACAGTGACCATTGGGATACTTTCTTGACATTACGTCCTTGATTGGCCTTCCTCTTTACATTTCTCTAATGTCCCTACCCCATTTTCCTGGGACTGCATTCTAATAAATCACTTTCAGCTGGATTTCATCACAGTATCTCCTGCTGCAGAACCCAATTAAGATACAAGGCAAAGTAGGGTTCATAGATCACATCTTGTAGATAATTTTCCCATATTTTTGCTCTACCTTGGTATTTACCAAGCTGTAGAATACATAAAGTATATGGGTTTCATATCAGACTTGGAAGCAGTAAAAGTAATATTTTAAAAGTTGCTGAAAAGAATTTCTGCTTCCAACCAAGATGGAATAACAGGGATCAAATTTACTCTCTCACTAGAAACAACTAGAAAAAAAAAAGTCATCAATATATGAAATAGCAATTTACAAGTCATTTTATATCAGATAACAAAAAGAAGTCATCTCTGAGAGACAAGAAAGATGAATCCTGTAACTACCCAAATTACTGGCTTTGGAGAGTTTCCAGACTACAGTGCAAAGAGGAGAAACCTAAGTAGAGCTTCATGGACTCCCTGATTGGAGGAACAGAGGCTGTGAGGAGACCAAGGCAACTGAAATTTGCAGGGAAGAAGCCAGAGAAGAGAGGGCTGCACACAGAGAGGAAAATGATATTAGAAATGATGTTATCCAAACGGAAATATGGATCTATACAAGGAAAAAAGAGGATTGGAACTGGTAACTGCATGGGTAAATATTTAAGGTGGCTTTTTTGGTATTATTTAAAAAGTTGATGACAAAAATACAGTGAATTTCATTAAGTATGTAGCTATAAGTGCATATAACAGACATTTTGTTATTTACTATAAATTCCATTAATTTTCAGTGTCTATTACATATTTTTCAGAAACTGGCATCTAGTGAAAATGATCTTCTCTAATACCATTCTGATTTTGGGGGCACCTGAATGGCTCAGTCAATGAATCATCTGATTTCTACTTAGGTCATGATCTCAGGGTCCTGGGATAGAGTCCCCCATCAAGCCCTGTGTCAGGCTTTGGGCTAAGCAGGGAGTCTACTTCTCCCTCCGCTTCTACCTCTGCCCCTCCCCCTGCTCCTGCTCTCTCCCTCTCTCTCTAAAAAAAAAATCCGATTTTTATAATTCTGACCATTGTCTATATTCCCATAAAAGGAATACACTTTATTTACTTTGTTTCATTGCTACAATGAATTACTATCTTATTATAAAATTAATATTCTGTCCAATAAGAAAAAAACTTTCAAAAGTACCCAAAAGCATTGACTTATAAATCTTTGATATGACAAATGAGTTGCCTAACTTTCTTTTATACTTTTAAGATATATGAACTTTTTTTTAACCAAGAAATCTGCAGCTGGAATGGTTTCCTTCTTAGTGTCTATAAATATTTAGAAAGTTCAATTATCATGCTTAAAATTGCCAGAGCTGGATTATGCTTAACCATTTAAAATATTGATTTGCTTAGATGTTCTTAGATAAAACTTGATCATTACGAGTTGAATTTAATGTTATTTCATAATGGACTTGTAACACTAAGTAATAAATGAGACTTTATGTAGATAAGTTTTTTCGATCTTTATCTTAACTGAAAGAATTCATTACCAGGGGAAGTTCGGTCCCTAACTGCCTCCAAACTCACAGAAAACATTCATTTTTGAGCAAATAGATAGGTATATAGGTACCTAACATAAAACTAATATGACACTAAGAAAGTCTCTTGGACTTCTCCAAGAATTATTGAAAATAAAAATAACATTATGGTCAAATGAAATGTTTAATATATAAAACATCTCAACATCTGTAGTAATTGTAAACAATTATTAATTATATGAGTCAGATATAGCACAGAATTGTTGCATTGTACATATGATGTTTTTCCAGTTTAGTTCATATATTCTATTTCTTGGGAAAGTTTTTTTTAAAGATTTTATTTATTTGTTCATGAGAGACACAGAGGGAGAGGCAGAGACACAGGCAGAGGGAGAAGCAGGCTCCCTGCAGGGAGCATGATGTGGGACACAATCCCAGGACCTTGGGATCACTCCTTGATCCAAAGGCAGATGCTCAACCACTGAGCCACCCAGGTACCCTGGGAAAGTTTTTTAATAGAGAAAAAAAATTAATTTAAAAAATTAGTTTAGGGGCACCTGAGTGGCTCAGTCTTTTGAGTGTTCGCCTTTGGCTCGGTCAGGGTCTCAGAGTCCTGGGAGAGCACCATGTTGGACTCCCTGCTCAATGAGGAGTCTGCTTCTCCCTCTCTCTGCCCCACTCCCTGCCTCCCTGTGCTCTTTCTCTCTCAAATTAATAAACAAAAAATTTTAAATAAAAATTAGTTTATTTAGTGTTCTCTCAGAAAACAGCTTATTTGTATGTTGAATACACAATGAGAACTATGGAACCACTCAATTACAAGGACACTATAAAAATAAAAACTCAAAATTTTTGGGGGCACCTGCATGGCTCATTGTGTTGTGTGGCTGACCCTTGATTTCAGCTCAGGTCATGATCTCAGGGGCCTGGGATTGAGCCCCAGGTTGGGCTCTGCACTCAGTGGGGAGTCTGTTTCCAAATTCTCCACATTGTACTTCCTCTGTCCCTCCCCTCTGCTCACACTCTCTCCCTCTATCTCTCTCTCTCAAATAAATAAATAAATCTTTAGAAAAATCAAAGTTTCTTTTTATTGCATGGGTAAGATAATCTCTACCTGTAATAAAAAAATTTTGGGGATCCCTGGGTGGCTCAGCGGTTTAACACCTACCTTTGGCCCAGGGCGTGATCCTGGAGTCCTGGGTTTGAGTCCTGCATTGGGCTCCCTGCATGAAGCCTGCTTCTCCCTCTGCCTGTGTCTCTGCCTCTCTCTCATGAATAAATAGATAAAATCTTAAAAAAAAAAAAAAAGAAAGTGAGTTTAGAGTTTAAAATTCAAACTATGAATTTGAATAAATTCAGGGCACAGAGAAAGAAAATTTGCCATTTTAATTACCATGTAATTATTTTTCAGACGTTAAGAAATATGCCATTAAAATTAATTGATTAATTAAAGTCAGACTTTAAGAGTGAGAAAATTTAATTTTGCACTTAGAATTAAGCTTATATAGTATTACAATTTTATATAATAAAAATGATATCACCTTATACACTCTCCATAATGTTGGTGAGACAATGGTTGAAATGTTTCCAGGTGTTTAACATTCCCATCGATTATTTTTGCATGAATCCTGATAAACAAAATTGATGAATAGCAACTTCTACTACTTAGAGTCAACCCGCTAATGCAAGGTATTGGGTTTATAAAATGTGATAATCTTCTCATCCCTCTTACATGTTTTTTTCATCAAATTGCTTAGCAGGCCCTAAACTTTTTCTGTGAGATAAAAATATATTTTTACTTACTATAAAACAGATATTTTGTTAGGCCCTGTGAATATACAGTTTGTCCCTTTAAGACACACTCAGGTTAATGGGAGAGAAATAGAGAAATTATTATGAAATGCATAAGTGGGAACAGAGTGCAGTGGAAGCTGGCAATTTGTACTTTTTTTTTTTACATTTATGACCATCACTCTAATGCAAATATAAGAAGAACAGACTTCAAAGATTTTATTTAGTTCACCAATTAATAAATCCCTATAAGATGTTAAAGCTGGTGTAAAGGAGAATCTGAAGAATGGACAGGCATAGAGGTAGATGTTGACATAGATATAGATATGCAGACGCGTTCCAGAACGTTTGAGTGGCTGCTTACAGATATAAGACTGAAGAAATAACACAGGACCTTTGGAATATATTTTTCCACTGGGCAGGTATTAATTATATCTCTACTGGAGAAAGTCATTTACATTTCCATGGCCAAGAATGGTTTTACTATCAGTTTTCTACTATTTACAGAGTTATAAAACAGCCTGGATAAAGGAAATTAAAGGCACAGACCCAATTCCACAAGCATAGGGTCAGCTAGACAATCCAAAGAGAGTGTTTTTGTTTTAAGAGACGCTAAAATTTAATTTATTAAAACCCTGCAGAAATAGGGAAACAGGGCAGCCGGGTGGCTCAGCGGTTTAGCGCCGCCTTCAGCCCAGGGCCTGATCCTGAAGTCCCGGGATGGAGTCCCACGTTGAGCTCCCTGCATGGAGCCTGCTTCTCCCTCTGCCTCTGTCTCTGCCTCTCTCTCTCTCTCTCTCTCTGTGTGTGTCTCTCATAAATAAATAAATAATACATACATACATACATACATACATACATACATACATAAAATCTTTGAAAAAAAAAGAAATGGGGAAACATTACACAGTCACATACTAAGAAGTCAAGGTTTTTCTCAATTAGAGGCACACAGACATAGATTGATACCTAGAGAGCATGCAGCTTCAGTTTTACCATCTTGGGCAAGGGTCAAAAGTGAACACAAACACAAAAACTCATTGACTCATTGATTCAGATCTTTAAGAGTTGTTCTTGTTATCAGTCAACAGAAAATTCTTAATTGATTTGAGCACACTGATAGACAAAAGAGAAACACAAACAGGAAAGGCTTTCACACGAGATTCCCTGTCATTTCCCATTTGTTAGAAAATATATTTCTATCATCCACTTGACTGACAGAGATTGTTAAAAATTCCTACTATAAAATCAATTTTCTTTTTTTTTTCTCTTAAATTTATTTTTTTTTTATTTATTTATTTTTTATTGGTGTTCAATTTACTAACATACAGAATAACACCCAGTGCCCGTCACCCATTCACTCCCACTCCCCGCCCTCCTCCCCTTCTACCACCCCTAGTTCGTTTCCCAGAGTTAGCAGTCTTTACGTTCTGTCTCCCTTTCTGATATTTCCCACACATTTCTTCTCCCTTCCCTTATTTTCCCTTTCACTATTATTTATATTCCCCAAATGAATGAGAACATATAATGTTTGTCCTTCTCCGACTGACTTAGAAAATCAATTTTCTAATCACTGTTGTCATCAATATGGACTAAAGTATACTGTACAAACCCCTTCCCTGCCCCAGCTTTACACACACACACACACACACACACACTCACACATGGTAGAAAGGGGAAATAGGGCAGCCCCGGTGGCTCAGCGGTTTAGCGCTGCCTTTGGCCCAGGGCGTGATCCTGGAGACCAGGGATCGAGTCCCATGTTGGGCTCCCTTTGTGGAGCCCGCTTCTCCCTCTGCCTGTGTCTCTACCTCTCTGTCTCTCTCTTTCTCATCAATCAATAAATAAAATCTTAAAAAAAAAGAAAGGGGAAATAGAGTGAAATAGAGTCAGCCAAGTTTAAATTTTATTGCCATTTGGGATTTCCCTTGGGGTACCTTCTACAACAACTTCTTTCCAATGAATCCTTCATGTATGTCTGTAGGACCTCCCAAATGGTTCAAATACAATTTTTTAAAAATGTGAATCCATGACACTTATACTGATAGAAGACATTTTATTTAGTTTATTTATCAACGAGTGTACCTGTAATATTTTAAAACTTGTCCAAAGGAAAGTCCAAATTCTCTATATATTGTCAATAATGCTGAAATGGATTTTCCAGTGGACTCAAAATGGTTTAATACCCTGTAGGACAATAAAATAAAACATTGGAAGTCATCTTTTCTACAGAGCAGAAATTAATTGTATCTCTACTGACTGAACAAAGTTTATTTGTATTTTTATGGACAGTAATCATTTGCATCACTATTAGCTTTCTGCAACTAACATAGTTGTAAAATAATCTAGTGAGGCACTTGAAGTTGCCAGACAATGAGTTATCTCCTAAGGGCTGGCTAGAAAAATGCCAACATTCCTTTGAGACACTACCCAGAAATCTTCTGTGGCCCATTTTCAATCTTTTTGGTTTTCCTAACAGAGACTAAAAGAGGAGGTAAAATACTAACTCAGAAAAATAAGTTAAGACACAGGTGATTAGAACACATGGAAACACCAAGGAAAAGATGACAGAAAGGTAGAGTAGAATAAGAATAAGACATAGCATCACAGAAAAGCAGCAGGCATTCGGGAATATTGAAAGTCTGTTTTAGTAGAAGAGTGATGTTTGAGTTAAAGAAAAGAACATTGGAGATGTGTACGGATGCCAGTTTTTGGTGCTACTATTTAAAAGTAGTGAATAACTACATAGTTGTTGGGTTTTTCTCCATCAAAGATGGCTCTGTTGGTGCTCTGGAAAGTGATGTGGGGTTAAGAGCTATTGGACCAAGGGTATTATATATGGTAAGAAAATAGTGATGTTCTGGAATGACACAGTGTTAATGGGGATGGAGAAACGTTAACATAAGAGTAATTTCAGAAATAGGATCTGAGAATCTATCAAATGAGTAGAGTAAGTCAATTTTATACTTAAGCCAACTGGATTGAGATAATTTTTTAAACCTTAGATTATTGCCCTAGCCCATAGCAAATATATGGGCAGATTTAATTTAATGGGTCAAATCTCAGAATCGTGGTGATTGCGTCTGATTTAAATGCATGGATGAGAAGCTTCCATTAGAGGTCTTCCAAAGGGGCCTCATTATAGCCTAGGATGATTTAGACACAATTTTCATAGTCACAAAGCAGATTTTTTTAAAACTCAGAATATATTCAAATTTTAAAAGTAGCAAGACAAATTAATAGACTCTGGAATAGAATCAATGCATTTTTATTTCATAAAAAAGAAACACATGACTATCTTTCATGAATAGATACCAAGATTATGAATTCAGTACTATTTTTTAAAAGATTTTAGGGGATCCCTGGGTGGCTCAGCGGTTTGGCACCTGCCTTTGGCCCAGGGCGCGATCCTGGAGTCCTGGCATCAAGGCCAGCGTCGGCTTCCTGCATGGAGCCTGCTTCTCCCTCTGCCTGTGTCTCTGCCTGCTTCTCCCTCTGCCTGTGTCTCTGCCTCTCTGTCTCTCTGGTCTCTCATGAATAAATTAATAAAATCTTTATTTTTTTTAAAGAAAACATTTTAATTTTATTTATTTATTTATTCATGATAGACATAGAGAAAGAGAGAGGCAGAGACACAGGCAGAGGGAGAAGCAGGCTCCATGCAAAGAGCCCGATGTAGGACTCAATCCCGGGTCTTCAGGATCACACCTGAATTGAGTACTATTATACTTTTTTTCTTTTCATCTTCTTTATTTTAGAGATTTGGACTCTATTTTTTTCCTGATAGAAGTTTGAGATGGATATTAGACACTTCACAGTTTATGATGGTTACTTTGTTAACAATAACTTGGTGGTATAATGTACACCCATCTATTTTTTTAATTTGCTATAAATATATAAGCTTATATATCAGCGTTTAAAAAATAATAGACAACTAGCACAAACTATATGTCTTTTTTTTCAGTAGGTAGAGAATTATGCTCTGACAGAAATGACATTTCTCTGCCTCCCCCAGAATATTTTTAACTGAGAACTCATGGGGGAGATTGTAGTAATAAAAATACAACCTAGCAATGAATTTATTATAGTAGACTTTTTATTATAAAGATGTTAAGTCAGGAGAAATACTTTATGATACTGCTGATTCTTAAAATAGGAACAGCTTCCCCCTCCCCAATTTTAGCAAGGTCTGACAAAAAAAAAAAAGACAAGATGCAGCAAACGTAGTTATTGATGTTCCTTATTTCTTAGATCTTCAATCATGAATTTAGTATATGACTTTGAAATGTAGAGCACATGTCATTAAAATAGTTTTTATCATTGAAATCTCCCATCCCAAAGGTTCTCTCTCCTGTTCTTTATGATAAGAAAATGAATTTCCATTTTGGCAATTAGTACAGAGATGTGTTAATCAGTTTCCTCTGTCTTAATAGAAAGGCTGATTTTATATTTAAAAAATTGAAAAAAATTGTGTAGGATTATTTAATTAAGCAGCCTAGATCAAGGAGGGCAAACATGTAGCATGAATTTCACCATTCTCGTCTTTTCTCATGACAGACATCACTAATCTAGCAATGTACCTTTTTTTCTCTAAGACTGGAAGTAACCTCACAGTCCTCCTCGAATCACTTGGAGTTAGCACATAATAGAAAAGTTATTGCCAGCTCTTATTTAACAGTCTAGCAGGAATCAAAAAATTTAACAAGGAGTATTTTATTTCAAGTATTATTAATCACCACTATCATACAGCTATTTAAGGGATGTTGCTATACCACTAGGAAAAATAAATGGTAGCCAAAAAAACTATAATAAGAAATAGGGGTGCCTGGGTGGCTCAGTCAGTCAACCATCTGTCTTCAGCTCAGATCATGATCCAGGGGGCCTGAGATGGAGCTCCCTGCCAGGGAGGAGTCTGCTTATTCTATGCCCCTCTTCTTGCTGTGCTTGCTCTCTTTCTCATGCACGTACACACTCTCTCTCTCTAATAAATAAAATCTTAAAAATATAGGGGTGCCTGCGTAGCTCAGTTGGTTAGACATCTGCCTTTGGCTCAGGTCATGATTCCAGGGTCCTGGAATGGAGTCTGCTTCTCTCTCTCCTCCCGACTCATGCCATGTCTGTCTCTTTCAAATAAATAAATAAATAAATAAATAAATAAATAAATAAATAAATAAATAAATAAAATCTTTTAAAAAGAAATAATAGTTAATATATAACCATTATAATAACAGGATTCAATCATACATGTTCCTTGCTAATGATACTTCACCATAATTCCCTGAAAATCTAAATAATTTCTAAGTATTTGTTATGGAGATGTTAATAGGTTGGTATAGTTATACAGTCTCTAGTTCTTGGGTAATTAGTTCAAAACGTAGAATTCCCTGGCCTAAAGAATATATTTACAATTAAATCTAAATAAGAGCAAGAAATCAAAACACTGTATATATTACACATATATATTTGTATATTTATGTTCATGAAAATATACATTTAGCGTGGCTGAGACCCACTGTCCAGGTCCTTAGGCTTTTACAATTATTTTAAACATGAAATTAGTTAGAAGAGTCAAAAGATAAAATGTTTTCTAGAACCAAGATGCCCTTCTTGACATTGAGAATATAAATTGTGATTCTTGCAATGTGGTGAGTCGCAAGAGCAATTCCAGATTTGACTTACATTTCCTTCATAGGGTTTTTATTTGGATTAAATCATATAAACAACAGCAGAAAAATGCAAGGGACTCAATAAATGTTATGTGCTGTTCCTCCCTCTTTCTGTGAAAACTGGACCATAGCTCTTGGAGAGTAAGAAGTGTATCTTTATTTATGCCTAAAACCTCATATAGGATAGTGCCAGGCTTAATACTTCTTTGGGAAGGAAAGAACTATTGATTAGTTTACCTTGTGGAAAGATAATAACATCCTGATTGGTTGCAATGTCTTTGTGTCAGTTTGATGCTACTGGTAGAGCTGGAGTGAGGTTTTAAATTTGTTTGAATAGAAGATCACCACCTCTTTTTGTGTGGAGTGTGCCTGGAAGTCTGCGGATATTTTTGCATCCTTACCATTTCCTACCTAACCTATTGTATTCCTTGAATATGAATTCTAATAGCACACATTAGTTCATTTGCAAAATTGAGGCTATCCTCCTGACCCACAACAGTCTTTCGAAAATCTAAAAATCTAAGAGAAGTTTTCTTATTCTGATTTAAATTTCATTTTCTTGAAAGGTTATGATCATATCACTGCTTTTGAATCAGAATTAATATCATACTTTCAAGTGTTGAAAATTGATGATTTTAGACTCTTTTGCAAGGTAATAGTCAAGAGATTCATGTTTATTGTATTTGTAGCCAGTTAAAATACTAAATTCCATTATGGAGAAATTAAAATCTTCTCTGAAATGTTTTGGAAAATATTCAATAGGTTCAAAATTACCTTAGTCTTGGCAGGGTTTGAAGGTATGTGAATCAGATGGTGAGTATTAAGGAGAGCATCTAAATCCACTAAACTGATCATTTTATTCATTGTCAGTTCATTAGTTTCTCAAGTCCTAATTGAATGCCACTTACAGGTAAGACCTTTTTCTAGGGGCTGGAATAATCAAACTTAACAAACAAAACCCAAAATTCTGAGTATTCTGAGCCACTGTTCCTTCAGTTAAAGTGTTTCCAAGTCACCATTGTAAGTGCGGCCAGACCCCTGCTTTGATTGTTTTTTGGAAAGTTATATAAAGAAGCCAGTTGTCAATCCATGAGACATAAATCATAACATGGCCCATATTTACATTAAAATATATATACCAATTTATTGAGTTGAAGTGGTATTCCTTAAATTATAGTAAATCCTAGATTTTTAAGTATGCCTGAGGTTAAAATTTTATTTATTTATTTAAAGTTTTTATTTATTTAGTCATGAGAGACACAGAGACAGGCAGAGACACAGGCGGTGAAGCAGGCTCCCTGTGGGGAGCCGGGTGTGGGACTCAATCCCAGGACCCCCGCAATCACACCCTGAGCTGAAAGAAGGTAGATCCTCAGATCCTCAACCACTGAGCCACCCAGGTGTGCCCTGAGATTAAAATTTTAAAGCCATGATTTCTGTGCTTGTTTGTTCTTCTTGAGGCCTTCTACTATACCACCTCTTCTTTTCCACTTAGTAAAAAAAAATTAAACTCGAAAGGACTTCAGCTCAATAGGGTGCAATATGGGATATATATATTCTAAATATTTTTGTGAAAAAAATGGCTTAATAGTCTATTTAGAGAAATCGAAGTAATAACAAATTGAGGCATTGAAGTGATAAGCTGAAAAAGATTACATTACTTTCCCAGCACCCAAGGACAATGTACACCAGGCAGTCCACAGACAGGATGCCCTAAACTCGGACAAGCAGAGTTTCTCCTCCGTCCACTCTCCTGCATTGCAGGGCCCTCTGGGCTTTGAGGTATCTTCTTCAAAATTAAGTTTCTCTCCAGTTGCTCATATAACCAGGCCAGTCATGTCATTCTGGAGTGGGGCGGTGGGGACCAAGTTTACACCTGGACATACATAGGCCCTGTCCACATCTGGGATACTTTCCAAACTCATACATACACTCCCTTGCTTGTCTATGCACGTCCATATGCATGTATTTGTACACACACACACACACACACACACACACACACGAGGTTGACCAGATGCTGCAAGTTGTTCAAGTGCTTAAACCTATAGAATCATTCTGGGGCCATGGCTGGGCTGATTAAGGTTTACAGAATAGCATTTCCTTTCCCCTTCTGAGAGCACTAAGAGCCTCCTCGGTCTATGCCTATAGTTAGTAACTCACATACAACTCAAGGAGTCTAAGTTCTGAGGGAAAAAGAAGCCCGGTTGTGAAGGCCATAGGCAATAAATTAGAATGAATGCAATATCCATAAAGCAATGTACACCCATTGTAATAAGAACGATGGGTGAGGAGGAATACAGAAAGCTGGAAACTAATAGACTTTGTAGTTTCTCTGTGTACTCCGTGTGGACTGAACTCTGAAAGGATCAGGGTCCCCAGAGGGTGGAGATGTGCATTTAGACTCCTATTTGGAGACACTATGGTCCGTATTCTCTCTGATGTCCCTTGTACAACAATGGAATGGGAGCAGTGAAATCAACAGAGAAAGGATGCAGGGGTAGACTGAGGTAACTGCTGAGTGGTGCCAGAGAGCAGCTGACCTGCCTTGTGCAATCAACAAAGATAAGTTGAGGGAAAGAAAGCTATCATTACTGGTAGTTCACTCCCATGAGTGGATATGCTGGATTCTAGCTGAGAAGAGGAATATAGCATTGTGTCGGATGTACTGTGAACTATCTCAACAGGGACTGGAAAAAAAAAAAAAAAAGGTCTATTTATCCCAGATAATGCTGTCCCAGAAAATAACCATGACCAATGGTTAGGCGATCTGTTTCCACCCATGCCCAAATGTCTCATCATCTCCACATGGACAAAGAGAACCCTCCCTGGGGAGGGAGATATGTCTGAGAAAGTTCTTAGGTGACCACATTTACCTTGAATTGGCAAGATTAGCTTTTCTGCTGCTGAGTAGAAGGGAGACTTAAAACAGAAATTAAGTTCTATTATAGGAAACCAAAGGAGTTTCATTCCTTACACCTGAGTTTGTGGTCTGTGAAAATTCATAACCATTACACAAATATGAAACCTTCCATTTGAATTGCTAGCAATTGCAGTGAACAATAATTTGGCGTGACGGTTAACTAATCCTTTAAGTCAACTTGAACAGGAACATGCTTTACCCAAAAATATAGAAGAAAAAAAACACCTTTAAAAATCTTCTTGCCAAAGCCCAAAGACTTCTTCTAATGAATATTTCAATTTAGTGCTGTGATGCCCCATATTTTTGTTGAATGGTGAAGTATGTGTGATTCATTAAGCTCTCATTCATTATGAAAATAGACTAGCAAATTATATTCTTTGTAAGTGAAATCATTATGGAAGTAATTTACAAAATACATTAAGCCCTTTCATGATCTTTCTAAAGGAAAAGCCAAATAGTTTTAAACACATTCCAAGGTCATTATCATTTTAAAATCTTAGACCTTACTTTTCAATACTTATTTTGTGAACTATCTCTTGCACAAATATCTAAATTTAGTTACACTTTGCACAGCAGGAAACTACTTTTTATGTGTGCTCAGGAGAATCATGATTCAAGTATGTTTTCGTGAAGCTTAAAATAAAGATGAAATTCTAGTTTCTTAAACACTGTGTTCAAATGTTCTTTTCTTTCCCTCTCAAATTTGTGTAAGCCAAGCTTGCCCCTTAGAGACTGTAACATGATCCTTCATCTCTTCAATTTTTGTACTAAATCATCATTTTAAAGCTGTAAAAGCAACATATAAACCAGGCAGCATGTTATAAGTTTAAAATAAGGTTGTTTGACCCTCTGTGGGGCTTTAAAATCAGTTATCTACTTAAATTAAGGCAGGAGTCAGAGCAGAGGTGGTGTCCTATGCTGTGCACACTCACAATACTGTTCATTACCACGAACATGCTGGTACATGTTTGTTTCCCAGGAAAAATAGAGCCCTATTCATTATTCATAGAGGTCCTCCCGTACAGTAAAGACATTCATTCTTTAATGGCTCTATGACTAGGGTGTTGTGAAGCTCAAAGATGTTATTTTTGGAAGATAGTTTACCAATTAAAAGCAAACAGCACCGGATTGCTTAGTAATGTCCTAAACATTGATTGGCTATGATTGCAAATGAACATCAGGAGAAAACTGAAGGCTCATTGCTCCCTGCTTCTCTGCTTGCCTCAGACACCTCCCTGGAAACAGTTCGTTAGTGGATGGAACTTCCAACTTCCAAGCTCAGACTTTTTCTTTTCTCCAAGTAACTTAAAAAATACTAGGTTTACTCTATCACATTTAATTATTTCCCCCTGAAATGTAATAAAATGTGTGAAGTTAATATAGAGGCAAGTGTTAGAAACGATTGCTTGGAAGTGAATTCAGACTGTAAAGACAAATCAGAGCATTTTCTTCAAGTAAAAAAAAGTGATGTTTTATATGAAATTACATATATTCTCCTTTTTGATAGCTGATAAAGAAGGGAGGATGTTAGCCATAAATGTTTTCTAAAATTCAGTGGGATTAAGTTTGTTTAGATTTTGAGTTACCAATAAAGGACATAGATCAAGATCAGTGCTATTTTCTTAACCATAGATCTAAAAAGTATTGCTAGTTTGTATTTGTTATGCAGGCTGTAAATCGAAAGATTTATTACTCTTTTCCTTGGCATTTACTGATCTTTTAAAATGTGACACAATTTGGGTGTAGTGTAGTCATAGACTGCTTAGGATACTTTGTTCTATATGGGAGATGAGAGTACACTTATAAATACTTACAGGAAAATAAACTAAAAAAACCCACTTATGCATAAGACTCAATGAAAATACTAGCAATGATAGAAAATATGTTACAGGATTTGTCCGGTCACATTGAGAAATTCTTTTCCTGCCTTAGTAGGAAGCATATTTTATTGCTAAATCCTAGTACTTATTATTATTCATAGTAATGGCTAAGTGGAGGAAGCAAATTTTCTTTGTACCTCTGTGTCCATGTATATTCATTCCAACCATGAAGGTGAATGGTAGGGTTTGAAAAGCTATATAAGCATGAATTATTATTGAAAACATTATCCTTGTAACTGCCTTAAGTGAAGACATTCAGTATGAAAGAATCAATTTTTTTTTTTTTTAGAAGTCAGTCTGGCCTCTTCATAGCATGATCATAATCTTTGTCAAAGGAGAAAGTAAAATTTATCAATGAAGTTATTGGTAAGTTACTGTTTATCTGGTTTCATTAGGCCTGTTTATTCAGTTCCATTAGGACTTTTGAGTTTTTCTTTGTAGGGTTATATTTCAGTACAGCCTGGTTGTTTTCTCCTACCATCTCTTTCATATGACCAATAGTTTTTGTATAGTTTTTAACTGGGATGTTTGTGACTATAGCCACTGAATAGAGAAAAGTTACCTGATCAGTCTGGCCTCAAGAGCATTTTCTCTAACCTCTCCATCAGCCTTCCACGGAAATAAACAATACTGTTTTAAGGTGTAACCCTCAACAAGAAGTTGATGAAGCAGACTCTATTTAAAATTTCCATTTCAGGGGGTTCCCTGGGAGGTTCAGCGGTTTGGCACCTGCCTTTGGCCCAGGGCGTCATCCTGGGGTCCTGGGATGGAGTCCCGTGTCTGGCTCCCTGCATGGAGCCTGCTTCTCCCTCTGCCTGTGTCTCTGCTTCTCTCTCTCTGTCTATCATGAATAAATAAAATCTTTAAAAATAAATAAATAAAATTTCCATTTTCCATTTCTTACCAGTATCTATGCTAACTTAAAATAAAATGAATTTAATCACTGTATTTTGAAGTTATTTGATAACTCTCCAAATTAAAAACTTTGAATATGTTTATTATTGAATTTTAGAATATTTAGATTGCCTCCTGTTATTAAAAGTAATTTCACATCAAAGTATGAACCTGGATTTCTTCTGATTCTAATCAATCAGGCAATTTTGTAGCTTATTTTTCTAAGTAACTTTCATTTTATTTTGATCCTCTTTTGTGGAGACATGAAGTGAAAAAAAAGCTTAATGAGAAAATTACTGTTCCTTCAGAGTAGAGTCCTTCTAAGTCAAAATTCTATAGAGTTTAAAAAGCAGGTACTTACATATAGTAAAATAGTTAAAAATAGCAACATTTTATGGGTTCATCATGAACTTTTTCCAAAAACAAGTCTGTCATAATACTGCTTCTTTAATGTTGGAATAATTAACAATAGGTGATTAACTTGTTTTTTTTTAATATGAGAAATCATTATAATAAAGAAAATTAAGGTGTTCCATTGATAAAATCAGCAACACGGGAAGAGCTCTTATCTGTCCAATAATCTTGTTTTGTCTTGCACTTGTCTTAGGGAAGGTCATTGCTTCTGAGGGTTATCAGAGGGTAAGGGGATGGAGGGATAGGTGGAGCAGGTGATGGAGATTAAGGAGTACACTTGTAATAAGCACCAGGTGATGTATGGAAGTGTGGAATCACTATTTTGTAAACCTGTAACACTGTACGTTAACTCATTGGAATTAAAAAAAAACTTAAAAAAAGAACAGGAAGGTCATTTATGATGCCAGGTGATCTGAAAACTATGCAAAGTTTCATTCATCTTTCACAAAAACAAAGAACTAAAGAAGCAACTACCAAGATGTATGGTTCCAATAATCTAGGTATGTCAAATTACTGCTTAGCTCCAGAATCATCTCTCATAACATTAATATCTGGATTTATAGCAAGTAAGACAAGGTTAAATGTTCTTCTTTTATGAACTACAAAAATGCAAGTTTATTAATCTGCAATAGGATTTTCATTTGTGTCACTCTTTTACATTTACATATCTCATTTGGAAATACTTCAAAAACATGAGAGCTTTAAATAATGACATTATTGAAGGCATCTATTAATATTGTGAGCCATAAAACAAAATGAAACTCTCTTCCTTATGTACAATAAGCTTTTCTAATGATGGTATAAAATGGTGCTTAGCCAGTATTACATTTGCCAAGATTCTTTCGAGGCAGAAAGTTGTCTTAACACCAATTTTTGAAAGTAAATATTTTGTTACTTGATTATTTAAATGTACTTTATGACCTAAGATGCATTTCTAGGTATAAATCTCACTTAGAATCAATGAAGAGTGGATTCCTGGGTCATTAATAATATAAAAAATTAAAAATAGCATTTTAAATCATTGTAATGTCTTAATATATTTTCTATTTATAACTTCTTCATGATTGTCAGTAATGTTTCAGGTAAGTATGGGTAGTGCTTAAGAAGACATGAAATACTTCCACTGTCTATTTTTTCAGCATATATGGAAACTACATTTAATTAAATAATTAGAGCTCTTTCAATTCTCTTGGCTAATCCTTGACATCACTATGAGGCAAAAATCTGAATAACCAGGTCACACAGTTCCCTCCACTGAAGCCAAGTAGCTCTGGCTTCACATTTGAAGAACATTTTAAGACAAGAAGAATCTGTTGTCCCTTGGCATTTAGTGTTTGGCTTTCTCCAAGAGATCATTAGCAACCCAGAGGGTCCTTGGCTACCCTAAAGATAAAATTTTAATTGGTTTATATTAATACTAGGTTTACTCTTAAGGATCAATAAATGCTAAATGGAGTATTGCAATTTGGTTGGATATAAATCTTGGTAAGAAAAATAAAACATTATTTTCACCACCATTTTGGGTCATCATTCACCCAAGTTTACCTTTTCTTTCCCCGTAACACAGCAACCTTCCCATTATCCAAGCACCGGGCAGAGCTACTGTTGTTAAATTTCTGACAGCTTTTTCATTACAGGCTCTGTTTTTCAAGAGGCAAGTTAACTAAGTGATTTTGATTTGTGCCAGGCTAAGACATGGAATAGACACTTGAAAACCATTCCCTTGTTTTCATGAGATTTCATTTGAACTTATTTGTCCTACTTGATCTAAATACACAAAGGAAAAAAAAAAAACCCTGAAATTCATGCTGTTTCTCATTCATTCATTGGTATAACTGAGCAAAAGAATAGTAAATTCTGTAATTGTGTCTTTTTTGTCTTACTTCAAGTTTTCCAACAGTTAACAACAAAAACTTTCAGAGCAAAGTGGTTATCTCATGGAGAAAAGTATTAATAGTCATTTGCCTTGCATATATGAGATAATGGTAAAGCCCCTTTATAAAACATGACCACAAATGTTATCTGCGTTTGTTGAAAGTGTGACATATTTATTTTAAAGTAATGTTTCTCATCATAAAAAAAGAACTCACATTTCCTGTAGTAAACTTACAAAATGCAAATAAAAAAGAGAAATGTTGAAAATCAACCTACCAACTAATATCATAGTGATTTTCAATCTCTTTCTATATCTAATCTCTCTTTCTTCCTTAGAAGCTTCTTCTGGAAAGCATTCCCTGACTGTCCTTTTCCTTCTGCCACTTGGAGCTACCACTTGGAGTGTTATTCCTTGATTTCTCCATATTCTATCCATCTACTTCATATATGATTCCATGTGGTCTGGCATCCACACCACTGTTTTATTAAAATGTTTCTGTTGAAGTTTCCAGTAAGTCTCATTATCATTATCCAAGTCGTTTTCTCCGCCTTTGTCCTTGATGTCTACTGTGATTTGCTTCATAACTGAAAATCTCCTAACTTGGATGCTGTGGCGCTACCTAATTTTGTTCTCTTCTTACATTTGCAATTAACCCCTGTCTCTTCACTTGTCTTGTTCTTCCTTTAGTTTGCTCTATACATTTATATTCCTTTCATTTGTAAATAGAATAACCAACTAACTGACAGTGGCATAAACTACAAAGATATTTATGAATTATTTAACAAGAAGTCAGAGGTTGGCAGTTCAAGGGTAGGTTTGGTGAGTCAAATAGGAAATCATAAATCTAGGTTCTTTCCATCCTCTATTCTTTGCCTGTTAGGAGTGTCTTGTCTTTTGTCACCAGATGGTCAATTAGCTTAAGAGGGCAGGAGGCTGAGATAAAAAGACCTTTCTGCTCCTAGAGTTCTTGGCCTTTAACTAGGAAAAATAATGTTCATCAGAAATTTCCTTACATCTCATTGGCCAGAAATGGATCTTATGCACCCTTGCATTATTTAATAGAAAAAGGAAAGGACTGTCATGCTAAGGCCAGTTGTGATTCATCCCTTGGTGCAGGCACAATGACCCCAGATGCAATCAGATTAAGGGCAGGAAGGAAGAGCCCTTGACAATGAGATAGGCCCTGGGCTGCTCTGCTTTATGGCTGTTCCTCAAGACTTAGTTAGTCCTTTCCCTCTACAACTCAAGGTCCATTTATCTTAAGCCCAGAAGGGGTTGTGAAAAACAACTGGTATGTAAAACTGCTGCATATAAAAGAATATTATTATTCTAATAAATATTTTCTCAATGAGACTCACAATTTTAAAAAAAGTCTTCATAATTTGTGTGTATGTGTGTGTACTGAGCCAAAGACCAAATCATGCTAATCTCTTCTGTAAAATTTACCTTTACCTTCTTTCTACTCACTATCCTCCTATTTTGGTCTCAGTCACTTGAAACCTTTACCGTTATGGCAGAGCTCTATGTGTTTCTCTCTCTTACCTTTCTCTTACTTTTATGTGCTTGTTTCCCCCTGTTTGATATTCTTCAATGTCTTGTTTCTTATTACATACAATATAAACACTACTGCTAGAGTCTGAGTCCTTTGGCTAACCTTTTTTTTTTCTATGTAAATCAAACGCCAACTTCTCCGTAATAATACGAACTCTCTTCTTTCTAGTCTCTTCTATGAACTTGCATGTCATTCAGTGTTCATTCCAATACCTCATGAAGACGGTGCTGTTGCCCTTAGCTGGAAAGTTTGACTTTGCCCCTCTTACACCACTTCAAACATTGCATTACCCAACAAGTGGACCTAGTAGGGGCCGAGAGGACCAATAGGTGACTTAATTCTTTGGTCTGACTGGAGCTCACAACCCTATTCTCTGCTGTTTCATCCTTGTGATGGGATTATAGTAATTTATTGATATTTAATTAAGTTATAATTCTTTCCACATACTAGCCTTGCCATAAATCTTCAGGTCATTTTATAAGTGTAGGAACTATATACAATAATCTAGTTTTGTATATAGTTGCATTGATTGCTCATTCCATACTTAATGATTCATTCATTTTAAAATAATTCAAACCACTTATACGTGTTTTTACCTATTTTTCCTTAACCTCAAACATTCTTTTTATTGCATTATCTGCTATGTACTGCTAGGGTCAGGGTAAAGTAAAACAAGTCGCACTATGAGACAGTAAGGTAGGTTATGCGTGTATTTACCCCTTTCTCAGAAGTATGCAATGCCTATCACCTGGCTATGATAGAAACAGAAGTTTGGATGAAGTCATGTCAATTATCATAGAAGTAATGACTTGGTCACAACAATTTCTAATCATACCCATGTTATCCTTTTTCTGCAAAGATACCAGAGTATATTTTGTTCTCATCTTGATTTCAGACTTTGAGGAAAATGAGTTCAGTGACTTAAGGCCAGACAGCACAATATCCTGAAGACAAAAAATGTGTTAACGTTTTAAGAGAAAACACATATGTGTCTCTTGTTTTCAGAATGTTTAGCTATGGAGTTTTGAAGATGAGAAAGTCAATTTGTAAACAAGTCAGCCTTATATTTTTAAGCATTTCCATGGCTTAAATGAAGCTGTATCTTAAACTTGAGAGTCTTTTCAGTGGAGTAAGAAAGGAGGAATTAATCAGAGAGGAAAAAGATGTACCTAATGTGTTGTGATGATAATAGAATGACTTAAATTTCATGAGTCATTCTGGTCATTAACAGCCATCATCAGAAAAACACTTGTGTGTAGCTTTATAGGTGAGCTCCATACAACTGGACATTATCCTATAGTAATTTTTGGGTAATGCACTGACCTATATACATTTGGCCACAGAAGTGAGTAAACAGTATCTTTTTTTTTTTCTTTTTCTTTTTTTTCTTGGATTAAAGTACCTTAGTAGTTGCAGGAACTTTGGGTCTTCACACCCGTTTCTGCTTAGCAGAGTTCATTAACATAAGAAAGTCAATAAGAAATTAGCCTACCCTGAATTTTCATTTTTTATTCCATTTCACAACGCTTGAGTGTGAGATGGGAGGAAAGTGAATCGATTCCCCAGTTGAGAATTCTGTTAACTTGGAAGAAAATGTTAAGCCCAATGTGTGAGATTGGGGGGAGGGAAGGCAGTCGCTCCCCTCCCCAGTATCTTCCTCCGTGCACCCCACTGACCCCTGCTCCCTCATCTTCCCATCGCTTCCCTGTTGTGTTTCTTCTCCTTAGCTTTCCTGTCCCTCTACCCACTAGAATCTAATCATCAGGATTCCTGATCCAAGATTATGTAATATTTGAAATGAAGAAGGGTGAAATTTATGAGCCCAACCCCAGAAATAATAAAAGAGCTACCGGTCTCTGTGTGCCCCGACTGTCTTTAGAAAATAAAACACAAAGCAAAACAGAGAGGAGACAGTTACAGCGATGATTGTGCTGAAACTCAGGGGTGCCCCTATATGTTTATTTCTACGCGGGCTTTGTGTTTCAGTAGGTCGTAAATCCTTGCTCCTCTTTAGAGCAACAATTGGAATCGCGTTGTCATCTAAGCCCACAAAAGCGTCGTTTGATAACCACACAGGTTCACGACTTAGAATACTTTACATTACTTACTTCTATCATTAAAGGAAACGTTTCGGATCAGCATGAAGGATGTGAAGGGAGTGAGAAAATAGAACCGCTTCCTCTTCCCCCTCTTTCTTCTAACCGAGTAGCAAGAGATCCAGTCCAGGTTTTGCCTTTGACTCTTCCTGTGAATTTCGGCCGAGCTCCGTGTAGCACGTTTTCTGTCTCTCTCTCCCTCCCTCTCCCCCTCTTTCTCCTTCCCTCCAGCCTCCTGTGTCTGTCTCCGGGATTTCTCTCTCCCTATTTCAGGAGGACTCTCAGAGGCTCCCTCAGCCCGTGTGAAGCTGAGGTTTCCCCCGGATCCCGTGCATCCCCGACACATACCTCCACGCACACGCGTCCCCAAGAGCCCGCGCCCGCCCCGGCACACACGCGCGCACACCCTCGCGCTCGCCCGTCCACCTCCCTCTCCGGGGAGCCGGCGCGCGTTCCCACCTTCGCTGCACACTCGGGCGAGCCGAGCTCGCCGCGCTCTGCGACTCTGCGGCTCGGAAGTCGGATCGCAGCCCTGACCCCCGCCCCCCCCCCCTCCCCACCCATGGTGGCTTTTTAAACATTTCTTTGCCTTCTCGCTCTCTCGTTTTTACTGCACCGTTTTCGGTCTGGGGGGCTAAAGGAGCAAGGCGGCTGCTTTCCCAGCCAGCCCTGGTTGGCTTGCCATCCTCCATCTGGCTTATAAAAGTTTGCTGAGCGCGGTCCAGAGGGCTGCGCGGCTCGTCCCCTCGGCTGGCGGAAGGGGGTGACGCTGGGCAGCGGCGAGCAGCGCGCCGCTGGCTCTGGCGGGCTTTCGGCTCGAGGGGCAAGGTGAAGAGCGCACGGGCCCTGGGGTTCACCGAGCTGGATTTGCACGCTGCACCATGCCTTCCTGGATCGGGGCTGTGATTCTTCCCCTCTCCGGGCTGCTGCTGTCCCTCCCGGCCGGCGCGGAGGTGAAGGCTCGGAGCTGCGGCGAGGTCCGCCAGGCGTACGGTGCCAAGGGATTCAGCCTGGCGGACATCCCCTACCAGGAGATCGCAGGTAAGCGCGGGCGCGCGGGCCCGGCAGGCTGCAGCCCTCGGCGGCCGCCCGGCGCCCCCCTGCTCCCTGCCCCCTGTTGCTGAGTTCTCGGTGTTCACTTTCTGTGCGGGCTCTCCCGGACGCCGCGCCCCCGCGCCCCCGGGCCCCCGCGCCCCCGCGCCGGGCGGCGGATGCTCGGGCGGCTGCTCCCGCGGGGAAGGTGCGCGTCTCGGCCGCCTCATTGTGTGCACACGCGGGAGCGCCCTCCTTCCCTCCCGCGCGCCCCCTCGGGCGCGGGCGCGGGCCGGGCAGCCGGGACACCCCGGGGCGGCCGCGGGCTCGGGCAGGTCGCCGAGCGGGGCGCCCGCCCCGCGCCTCTCGCTCAGGCAAACTTGGAGGAAGTGCGGCCGCAGTTTGCCCAGCGCCACCGTCTGAGCGGCGCCTTCCCCACTCCCGCGCTCGGGCCGGCGGGGGCGGCGGAGACACGCGGGGGGCCCCCCTGGCCGCCCGCTCGGCCCTGCGGGTCCTTCCGGGACGCGGAGCGCACGGCGCCCGGGCCGGGGGCGGGCGAGGCTGCGGGGGGCGGGGGGCGCCGGGTCCCGGCTGCTTCGGGGGAGTTCCCGGGCTGCCAGTTTCGGGTTCGGGGCGGGCTTTGGCGCCGAGGGTCCCCCGGCTGCGGTTGGGCGCGCGTGGGTCGGGGGGCACCCGGCACCCGGCACCCGGCGCGGCGTCGCCCGCCCGCCGGCTCCCAGAAGCTGCGCCCACCGAAGCGGGTGGCTCGCTCGGGGGTGTGCCCCGGGCCCCGCGTGCCCCCCGCCAGCCCTCCTGCGCGGCGGCTCCAGGCCCCCCCCCCCCTCCCCGGGCGCCGCGGTGCGGGCAGCGCTCGGTCTCCGACGACTCGCGCCGCAGCCCCAGTGCGCGTGTTCCGGCTCTTAGCTCCAACCGAAGGGGAGCTGCTCCGGGGCTCTGTGAATGAAACGTGTCGGGGAGAGGGAATCGTGGGGCTGCGGGAGAGCGCGGCCGAGGGGGGCGCCGAGAGGCCGGGGATGCTGCTGGCGCCCGGCCGCTGAGGTCCTCGGCGCCCTCGGATGCTCGGAGCCCCGCGCCGCCTTCCCGCCCGCCTCTCTGCGTTTGGCCGGGGAGCCGGGCGGCGAGGGAGTGCAAAGGGCTTTTTGCAGAGATCTTCGAGCCGCACGGTTTCGACAGGCGACGGAATTGCTGTTTCCTTACGGTTGATCCACAGGCTCTACAGGGGAAGGTTTTCACTTATTCCGCAAAGAGCACATGTACGTACGTGTAGGCGCTGGGGGGAGGGGAGCCCCTACACACGCCGGCAGCGCGAGCCTCGCAGCCAGGGAGCCCCTTTCAGTTCTGAGCCCGACGCTGCCAGCCTCTGCTGAGCCGGAGGCGGGACCCGGGGTGAATTCGAGGACTACTTTTCTATCCCTGTCACTTACGCTCCCTTTTCCAGAACTCCTTAATTTGTTAATCAGTGAATAGAGAGCGACTGCCCCCACAGCTCCTTAAATTTCTTAACTCTCCTTCCCCTTTGTCTACTGTTATTTCATTCTTTTTAATTAATTGATAAGGATCAGCTTTGCTTTTTTTTTTTTTTTTTTTTTCCTCTCTCCACCCCGAATCTCAGGGAATTCAACTTTTAAAAAGGTTCTATAGTATGGCTCACTTCTAGGAACTTTTTTCTCCTCTAATCTGGGCTTTTTCAAACTGTATCTTTTAAACACAGATATTTCCCAGCTTGATTTCAGATGTGATATCTCAGAGAAGAAAATAGTTAAGTATTTTTAAATTGCTTTAGTGGATTTAGTATTTTTAAATATTCTTTAGTGGATTATGGGACTTTCAGGAGACTGCACTTCATCCTTAGCGTGATGCAAATCTCCTTAATATCAAAAGGAAGGTTTTCAGGGTAAATAATTTCTGCATTCACCGTTTACTTTCATGAAAACCTTTCCAGTGGTTAAAATAAATCCTTTGGTAGATTTTTAACTACAGGGTGTTTTTTTTTTTTTTTTTTTTTTTTTCCTTTTCCCTCCACCTCTTGACAATTACAGGGTTCACTAATTAGCCATTAAGTTCTAAAACCTGCACTTTTTGTTAAAGTCACTTTCTAGGACTAAGGGTACTGTTGACTTTGCCTTAACCCTGGTGTGCTTTGATGCCGGTGGAAATAATCAAAATACAGGTCATGGTGGGGTCAGAGGCACATCTGATAGGGAAACAAATGAAGTAAAAGATAATTGTATACTAGGTATATATTTATATATATATATGTATATATACAAATATATTTTCAAACTGAACTACTCAATGCTCCATGTTGTTGGAATAATGGCCTAGGAAATATGTCCCAATATTAAATGAAAACACTCTTTTGCTCTTCCCTAGTTCCTGATACTATTTACATTTCATTATCTAGTATATGGTGGTTATCCTTTCTTTAAACTCCCTTTTCATCCTTTTCCTCATATGGACTTTTAATGGTTTACTTGAGAAATGGCATATGCCATCAGTCTGCCAGAAAACGTGGATTTAAAGGAACGGCTGTTCATAATTTAGATTCATGAGAACTGTTACTAATTGAAAGATATTTGCAGGTAGCTTGCCTGGTAAAATAACTGAGAAGTAATAAGGACATTATGTTTCATCGTGACATTATTAAAGTTTTACTCAGAACTCACAATTGTGAAATAGTGTTGCCCTTTTCTATTCTAGGATAAAAGGGAGTTCTTCAAACTCAATAGGTGAGGGGCCCTGATGGGTAATATAGAAAGTCATGCTCTCAGAAAGTGCTTGGGAGGCCTTTAAGGGGCAGGTTGTACCATTAATCTTCACTCAGCCCTGATCTTAAGCCATCCCAGGCAGATCAGATAGACCATCTGTCCTTGTTTGAAAGACCTCCAAAGGGGAAGACCCAGGAGCCCCTCGCAGCAATCCATTCTAATACTTAGTAATTCTTGTGGTATCGAAATTTCCAGATAACTAGCCCAAAGCTTTCCCAGTGTGCTTGCCTACTTTCTTCTATCTTCTGGGAAGATACTGAGCAGTGGATCATCAGGTTCTTTGTTAGGAATGTTATTTTGATCCAAGGTAGGTAGGTATGAAACATTCCAGTCTTGTCTCTGAACATCCGTAATATTATCTCATTTTCCAACCCAACTCATCTTGATGGCTCTTAACTTCTAAAAGAACTCAACAACTGAAAAGAACATCTGCTTAAAAGACTGGGCAATTCAGGGAATGTTGTTTTATGCCTACTGTGCCACCATGCATGGAGGCTTCTTGGAGTCATTAATTATAAGTCCTTGTAGTTGACGCATGGTGACTTATTGGCCTATGTGTCTACTTTTTTCACTGGTTACCTAATGCAGCTGTATTTAACAATCCCTTATGTAGAAATTACTACGTGCCCAGCACCTATTTAAAAACATTACTTGCTTCTAAAACATTACTTGCTTCTGAAACATTACAGACTGCCTTATTGACTCCTTTTAATAATTTTGTAGATGTTGCCATCATCTCCATTTTATAGATGAAAAGACTGAGTAGCAGAGAGACTTAAATAATTGCCCAAGGATGACTCAGCTAGAAAGTGATGGGGCTGGAATTCCAACCTAGGCCTTCTGACTCCAGGTCTTGGAGCCCTAGGCTTAATCCTGCCCACTGCCATTCTATATTTCTTGAATGAATGAATGTGTGCAAAGTCAGTTCTTTCTTCATCTACTAGGTATATAGCCTGGTATTATCAGTCACCATATGTATTCCCTCACAGTTTGTGCTGAATATTTTTCTATTGTAACATGTACAGTTTTTCAAAATCACTTTGAATTTTATGTTCTCAGGAATTAGCCATGCTATCACTAAATTGTTCCTGTATTTATGCATTTTCCTGATTTTTTTTTTTTTAAAGTTTCTACATAGCTACATAAAAGATGCAAACAAAAGAACATGTGTTGGTATTTTTCAGTGTACCAGGCCTACATGAGTAATGGATTAGTGCAACAAAGCTTGCTATAGGAAGTTATCATGGGGTTAGAGGGAGGAGGGAAGTTTATCTTCACAGATTAGGAAAAAATATAATTGCTTTATCAGTGTTTGTCCCTTTTTGTGTCTCAGATGTTTTGAGAGCCGCACTACACAGGTAGATATTAAAGCATTAAACTCTTTCTCATCTTTTTAATATGAATTTACCTTAACATTCTGAAAGTCTACCCCAAAATCAAATTAAGAAAAGAATATTCTATTATACTCTGCTGATCTAGCAGCGACTTTTTCCAGTCCTTCTTTATTGCTTTCAAATTTCAGAATATGTAATGCTTCATTTTTACCTCATCTTTGTCCAAGAGTCCTTTTCTTTCTTTGGTGGGTCTCCCAGGGAACCTGTCTTCCCTCCCTCTGTTCCCCTAGCAAACTAACTTATTTAATACATTTGCTATTAACGCTTTTTTTTTTTTTCAATTTGCATGTAGATATCACCACATAAATGGAAAAACAGTGTTTGGTAACTCTTACTCTTTTACAGACCCATAAAATATCCTCATTTGAAATAAATTATTTAATTTCCATTTAACTGTCTACTTCAGAGATTTCTGATTTTTTTGCCCTCTCTTGAGTTAGCTGATGTCTTTAAAATGCTTTCGAAGAAGAGTGTGAGAGGTACGAGTTAGCTGAACTTCAATTTTTTTTTTTTTTTTTTATGATTTATCGAGTCACTAGATGTCTAAAAGAATCACATTAATTCCAGGTATCAAAGCAATCTAAAATCTGGGCTATTAGGAGTGCCACTTGTTAAACTCTTGATTTGGGAATTAATTTTAGAATGATCCTTGCAAACAGAGTTGTCTTAGCTGATTTAATTAGAGGATAATATGTCATCATTGAGAACAAGAGTTCATTTGAGTTGACTGATATACTTTTTTACATAAAACTCACATCTTTTTAACTGGACCACATAGCAATTGCTGGTGAGTAGAAATGTAAGCTGCTATCAAAAGTGATTTAAAATATACAGCATTATATCTTTTAAAATATTCTAGTATAAACATTGCATTATAATTTATGTAAGAGCGTGACTAATGCTCTTTTACAATTATGGGTAAGTTTTATGAACACAAAATACAAAGTTACTGAGTACTTTTAGACCAAAGTGACCTACGATTCATTCACTAGATTTGTACAGAAATAGGAGTTTAGGATAGAAATTGTAGTAAAGAAATTACAGATAAAATAGTTTATTAGCTTAATCTTATATTTTAAGCCTACCAAAGTAACATTTTAAGACTGTTTTTTCCCCCCTTAATTCACATCTCTCAAAAGACTTCTAGCAAGGCCAGTCCTCTTGACAATATAAATAGAATACTGAATATTCTTTTAAACTTAGTGTTTATACTTTGCAGACCAAATTCTGCTCTACTGAATTCTTTAGCTGGGACATAATTGTACTTTAAGTAGTTTCATAGATATCTTCAGTATTATTCAGTTTTCAGTTATTTATATGATACCCTTTGAAAGTTATTTACATGATACCCTTTGAAAGTTTAATTTACTCCCTGGGATGGCATATTTGTAAATAAAAGGTTGCATAGCAGTAAGTCTTGGGTAAAGGCTTAAAAATTCTAATAATCCTGAATGGAAGTATTTAAGAGTTTTTAATAACCTTGGATGAAAAATATTTTTTAAACAAATGTACCAGTTAGTAACAAAAATAGAAATTCGATTCCACATTTACACATTATCCAGGTTTTTAAAATTTATTTTTATAATTCATTCTCTATTCCCTTTAGGCATTTTTTTTTCTTCATTCAGTAAATATTTCTTGTATACCTACTATGCATAATCCACTCTGCCAGGTGCTGTCTAGAGGGCCACAGGGAATTTTAATCCTAGCAGGGAAGCAGCCATTAAGGGCACCATTCACAAGGAATGGCTGAGATAGGGGCAAGCCCCAGGGTACTTGGCTCTAGGAAAGAATTTAGTTTTGGAATGCTTCCTTGAGGTAGAGCAAATGGGCAATGGGCTCTGAAGCTTGAGGACATAGTCAGGACTTCTATGGTTAGAAGACTGTGAGAGCAGGAGAGGAGTTTTAGAACCGGGGGAAAACAGCGAGTGAATGCAAAGCCCTGTGGACTAGGGAACTAGGAGAGAGCCTGTGGGTCAGGTTAATACTCTGTCCAAAGATGGCATGGGCATGGTGACCCTGGGTGGTTTACTTTTTCATCATAGTATGAACCCTTAGCTCTAAAGCCTGTGGGTGCTAGGCTCAAGTTTTTACACATCTGGTTGTTTTAAACAGCCCAAATAGACTTTTAACCATTTAGAGCCTGCCTGTTGTATGTACCCTGTAAAACTGCATAACTCCTGATAGTCATTTATAGGACAAATCTGGGACCTAAAAAAAAAAAAACAAACAACAAAAAACTCAAGCTGCTGCCCTCTCAACCCTATAGTTGAGCAACATTGCCTAGATTTCTCCCAACTTCTGGGAGTTTCCGGAACCTCCTCCCCTTCTGGTAGAGGCTCCTCTGTTGTGTCTGCAAGCCCTCAAGCTATGAGGGACTTCCCCTCCCCTACAACTTGTCAAAGTGCCACCCAAATAAAGTTCTTTGTGTCCTGCTGCCACCTCATGGTCCTGTCTCTTTCCTTCCTCAACCCTGAAATCCCTGGAGCTCACTGCAGTGACTTTGGCCTTCAGCCCAGGGCAGTGAGCAGCTATTGAAGTGTTTCAATCAGGAGACTGGACTTGATTTGAAATGTTACTTTGGTGGCTCTGTGGAGAATGGATTGAAGAGGAGCAAAAGCAGATACAGGAAAAGAAGATGTTAGCTTGAACTAGAGTGGTGACTGGAAGTGGAATGAAGTCGAAAGCAAGAAGTATTTAGAAGCTAAGTGAAATAAGTTAGACAAGTTACACTGAGAAAGACAAATACCATAGGCTGTCACTTACATACAGAATCTAAAAAACAATATGAACAAACAAAACAGAACCCAGATTCATAGATGAAAAGGCAGATTGGTAGTTGCCACAGGGAAGGAGGTGTGGGGTGCGATGGGTAAAAGATCAAGTAGTACAAATGTACACTATAAGTCATGGGAATGTAATGGTGCATGGGGAATATAGTCAAGAATATTATATTAAATCTGTATGTTGATGGATGGTATCTAGACTTCGGTGATCATTTTGCAATGTGCACAAAGGTCAGATCACTGTGTTGTGCACCTGAAACTGATACAATATTGTATGTCAATTATAGTTGAAATTAATAAATATTTAGGAGGTAAAATTGACACAACCAACAGACCACAAATCAATCAAAAGTGAATCATTGAATATCCGACATGTGATGGACAATGTGAAAGGGCGTCTATATATGTTGAGAGCAAGAGATTGAGAAAGATAAGCATCCCATAAACATTCATTTACTTTATAAGGCCATGTGAATAACTGACATAGTTTAAGTGTGCTTTTTAGTGGAAACAAAACTCAACATCATAAAACTAGCGCAGCATTAAGGATATCAATGTGGCTGAGAGAAAGGGATTTCCCAAATAGGGTAGGGTGAGTTGTTCACTCTTAGAGGGTAAAGTGCTATCAAAATCTATGTAATCTGGGCAGCCCTGGTGGTGCAGCGGTTTAGCGCTGCCTGCAGCCCAGGGCGTGATCCTGGAGCCCCAGGATCCAGTCCTGCGTCGGGCTCCTTGCATGGAGCCTGCTTCTCCCTCTGCCTGTGTCTCTGCCTCTCTCTCTCTGTCTCTCATGAATAAATAAAATCTTAAAAAAAAAAATCTATGTAATCAACTGTGTCATTTTGAAATTTAAGTCACTTTTTTTTTTTTTGTCTTGTGGTAGTGTAAAAGTCTTAAAATTTTTACCAGGATGAAGAATTAATTAAAAGGTTACTTCATTTTCTAATATTTAAACAATGTATGTCCATGGTTTCAGTACCAAATATGTTCTGATTGTAGTGATAGAAATCACAAAATGAGAGTTTTTTTGACCTTGCTAAAAGGAAGAGGTAAAATTTACTTGGGACTATATTATTCAGGGTTTACTAATGAAATTAAATGATATAAATACAGGTATATACATATATAAACATGAGATTTATAATAGAAATTCGCTCCAGAGGTTATAGAGGCCGAGAAGCTCCATGATTTGCCATATGTGAGCTGAGATCCAGGAGAGTGGAGGTGTAATTTAGTCTGAGGCTGAAGGACCCGGGGGTGGGGTGGGGTACTGATACAAGTCTCAGTCCAAGGCTGGAGAACCAGCAGCTCTGATGTCCCAATGTAGGAAAAGATGGATATTCAGACTAAAGAAGAGAGAGAAGGCATTTGTTCTTTCTTCACATTTTTGTTCTATTTGGCCTCAGGTGGATTGGATGATATTCCCTTACACTGGTCACTCCTGTTACTAAACCAAATGCTACTCTCTTTCAGAAACAACCTCACAGACACCTCCACACATAATGTTTTACAGGCTCTCTGGGTATCCCGTAGGCAGGTCAAATTGACATATAAAATTAACCATCACAGGGACATTGAATGATGGGTAGCATTTGACAAACAGCCATGAAAGAAGGCATTTGGGGTGGGGTTAAATTCGTAAGCAAAGTAGTACATGTGGAGGATGCTACAGAAAGGGATCAACTAAGAATTTGTGAGAAATAATATTGAACAAATAGGGTGGGGTTATATTTTTGATGGACCTTGAAAACCCTTGGTTTTATGTGGCAGGAAGTAGGTCATCATCCTGAATTCTTGGCAATGAAGTGACAAGATGAAAGTATTGTTTTAGATCGGTCAGGCACCATAAACAGGATGGAATGGAGAGGAGATCATTAAAGGCGGAGGCAAGGAGGATAGATAGGGGGCTGATGTACATACTGAAGCATGAAATAGATGCCTAGGGCTACAATATGAGGTTAAGAGGTGAGAAGGAGGGGTGAATGAGGTCATCAGAGAAGAGGTAACCTTAAAAAGAAAAAAGCTTAAAAACTTTACTCCAGCTACTTAGAATTTTCAATAAAAAGGGTTTAAAGAGGAGAAGCGGTTGAAACTCTTGCCTGAAATCATCTGTGTCATTTAAGATACTTGTGGCAGCAGGTCACACAAATTCCTGAATCGGCTTGCATACCCAATCAGGGAGAGCCATCATTCCACCTAAGTTCCAGCACAGAACAGTTTTATGAGTGAGAAAGTGGGAAGCTAACACAATCATCAGGATCCCAGGTTCTCTCCATCTCTTAGCTCAGCTGTCCTAAGAGTCAAAGCCTCATTATGACACCCAGAGGCACACAATGGGGCTATTTCTAACCATGTGTATCTCCTCATTGATGAGACACGCTAACTGTCCTAAGCCCCCCAGCAGATTCACCCACCCTCTCATTTGAGAATTGCTTCCTGCTCTCATGCCTGGAAGAGAAAGGAAAAGAGCCACAGCTGTTGACTTGGGCTAGTCATGGCTACTCTCTCAGATGGGCTGATGTCCACCTTCCTTAAGTCTGGGCACTGAATTGCTTGGTAATCTTCAGAAGAATCCCCAGGAATTGAGGAGTAATGGGGAAATTGAGAGTAACTACTTTTGTCTGAATAAATTAGGTATTTGGCATTCTCGCTTGAGTCCATTGTTTCTCTGGCCCCTGGTGAACTGACACATGCTTAGCAATTGGCTTTCAGGAGGGTGGGGTTTGGGGAGACCTGATTTGTAGCATTCGCCAATGTCTATGGTATAGAAATATTCCCACCGTGACAGATTTCAAACTACTAACAGTTTAACAGCCAGCTTATAAAATTCCTGAAAATTTACCAGTTTGGCTCTTTGGAGCTGGAAAGAGCCAGGGCTATCCTGGAGCCAGGTGGGATACTTAAATGCAAAACAAATGACAACGAAAAAACCTTGGATTCCATCTTTAAATATTATGATTTAATTGGTCTGAGATGGGACACTCTTTTTCCTGTCCTCCCCCCTCCCTTCTTCCCTTCCTTTCTTTTTCAGTTTTCCCAGGTATTTCTGATGTGCATCCAGGGAAGGGAACTAGTTGGCTAAAGATGTGGTTCATAAACTTTATCCTGCATTGGAATTACTGGATGGCTTGTTAAACATGAATGCCTGGGCCCCACCCCCAGGGTTTCTAATTTAGTCTTCCTGGGTGGGGTGGGCCTGTAATTTGCAATTTTTTTTTTTTTTTTTTTTACAAGGTCCCACTCAGGTGATGCTGATGCTGTTGGTTAGGCACCATCTCTTGAGTATCTGGGGACCACACTCTGAGTGCATTCACTGTGGTTTTAAACACAGGTTTTGGTCAGGGTATACAGTCGAATGTGGGCAATGATTTCCATTATTTCTCATCTTGATCATAGGTAATAATCCTAACCCAGAGAATGCCTTATTTAAAATTGCACCCTCCCCCTCCCCCATAGCCTGGGCCTTCGTTCAAATGCTTACTTTGGCCACCAGGGGGCCTAAGGGAAAGAGAGTGATTGGATCAGTTCAATCCGTAACCACCTATGTGTGGAACAAAAGGGGCCCAACTCAGCTGCAAGCGCCCAGCTGCAGTAGGAGTGAACTTCAGCATCACGTTAAAAGGAACTGGGAATTTTTTTTCTGCTTCTTTTATCATAGGATCCCTTTTATTCTTTGTTAATGTGGCAGGCTTTCTTTGGGTGTATGACTTATCCTTGGGGGGTCCTATTTAGAACATTTCTAGTGTAGAGTAATCCCATCTCCCTACTCCCCACTTTGAGCTGATTTTCCTGCACTAGTCTCCCAAATGCAGACCTAGCCATTTTTTCCCTCTTGATCTAGACTCTTATGCAAGGAGACTACATTTAGAACTGGTCAGTCTTCATTTTATACACGGTTAACTAAAGATATAGCATAATACATTCAGGGCATGCACACCTGTGTTCTATAGGCTTGGCCGGCTAGTGTGTTTGCTCCTTATTACAGTTCTTGGATTTCCTGAGAAACTGGCTTCCTCTCTTTGTGCCCCCAGGACAGCTACTCCTCAGCTGAATTTCAGGGAACTAGAGGTGTTTCTCCTTAAGGTTGCAGTGAGGTGAAGGAAAATATTTTCTTTGCAAAGAAAGCACTTTGAGGTCTTCTTTTTTGAACAAAATGAATAATTTTCAAATTTTATTTTCTTAAAAGGTCAGCATAGCTCCAAGTTGGTAGCCCTTTTGGAATGAACTTGAATAAAGCCACTATGGTTTTAGATATTATAGATATCTTAAGATGGCAGGCCTTAACTTTTTCCTGAAAAAGTAAGAAAATACTTTAAAAATACTTTAGCCTCTTTGCTTATCCTATTTTCTTCTATGTCCGAATTTTTTAAAACTTAAAAAATGGTAAAATTTAAAATGGCTGACATCTTTTTCATCTTTTACAGCAAAAGTTTAAACACACGTTTTTGAAGAGTTTAAATGATCTTTGACATTAGGAAGTCTATTTGGAAAATAAGAATTTGTAATTATGAAGTATTAATAAATGTGGAAATGTAGGATTTGTGAACACTCCTACTTGATCTGTTACAGTTTCTCTCCAGCTGTATATTTACATTGAAGTTAGGTAACATAGTTTACTGTTACTTTCACATTATCAAGTGCTAATGTGTGAAAGGCTTTTATTGTACTTTTACTACTCATTTGATTATGTGGTATCTTATTTAATATTCTTTCATAGACTTGGGGGTATTTGGACATCAGGAGGTCAAGTGCTATGTTAAAAGCTTAGGCCAGTCTTTTTATATGACTGCAATAAAGAATATATTCATTTCACTTATATTACCACATGGCGCTCATAAAAGGTCAGTTTCAATTGAATACAAAATAGGTTACAAATGGCAAATCTTATGTTATCAACAACAAAACTATTATGGATAATCCCTTTTCAATTACTACCTTCTCTTTTAAAAAAATAACTTGAAGATTTCTTAAAATCAGAACCTCATGATGTATTTTGTACAATAGACATAAAAATTGTTAAGTCTTTCTTTTTAAACTTAGTCAAGAAAATATGTATAGAGTAATCACACCGAAATGCCAGTTGAAACAGCAAGTCAGGTGTATCAAAGATTCAAAACAAAAAACCATAAAGTTACACTTTCTCATGTTGTTGTTATAGTAATTTAACAGATTAACTTTGAATCAATTTCTCAGCTTGGGTTATTGATGTAAAGATAAGTAATCTTATAGGAAGTTACATGCATAAATGTAAGCTGATTGCTATGATTTAAGAGTGGCAGTTTACTCTTATCTGGAAGATGCTCCCTAAATTATAGAAAGGTTTTCAGTTTCACAAAGCGTTGAGTATAAATAAAAATGTGGGTTGTAATGATCTTAATTCCTTGCAGTAACTAAGGTTGCATTTTATAGCTGGAAGGGTAAATTCCTGTACCTGAAAAACCCATAATGCATTTCAAAGTGAATTTTACCCTCTCTAGCCATGAGGTTTGTAAAGTACAACTCTCGAAAACCCTCCTTATACCTCCGAAATATTTATTTATTTTCAATAGTATGACCTTGTATTTGAAAAAAAACTTTATAAATGCTCTGTTCTGAAAGGCTTTGAAACAGTATCATTAGGAAAAAACGAGCCTCACTCACAACTGCTATAATCAGGCCAAATAGAAAGGTGGAATACAAATAAGCCAGAGCAGGCTTTCCTCGGTTCCACGTTTCCTGAAGCTATCTTCATTCGGGGTGACGATTCTGATTTTAACCTAATTAAGCATTAAAGAGAGCCAGTGTCCTGAGAAATAAGCCTGAAGCTTGCTGGAAGTCCCTTGCTGCTGGGTCCCTCCCAGGCACCGCCAGGGAGCCGCTGCCCTGACTTCTGGAAGGTGCCACTGATGCCCAGAAGGAGGCTCTGCTGTGCAGCGCCAGCCCGTAGGTGTACCACCTTCAGCCACATCTCAGCCCGGTGACTGTGGAATTGATTTTCACGGCTCATGACAGAAGCTGTTTTCAGCCCTTGAAAAGGAAGTAGCTGGGGCTGGTACTCCTAACACAAACAGCAAATTGCTCCGTGGCTTTCATAGCATTCGAGGTCTGTTACCTTAAGGTTCTAATGGCCTTTTAACAGTGTTTCCAGCTGAGCAGCAGATGTAAAGGATACTGAACATTGAAAGCACTGTTCTTTTTTTTTTTTTTTTCCTCCTCCCTGAAAGAATCATTTTTTACAGATATTGTACTAACACCGTATCCCAGGACCTATTCAATGGCATGTTAGGTTTGAAAAACTGAACCACATCTCAGATCAAGTGTGGTCAGTACCACACATCTGCCACCTCGTTGGGCTCTGTGTCCCATGTTACTGCCCATCAGACACTGAGCTCTTGTCACCATTAGTTGGGGCCCATTTGGTAATGTCTCATTAGGGAAAAAAATAATTAATGGAACCGCAGGAAGCCTCAAAACTCTGTATGCCTATGTTAAGTTCGCTCATTTTCATCCTAAAATTTGCAGTATATTTTTGAAAACAACGCGTTTAACTTAAAGAATTCTATCCAGCCTACGTTTGGTTTCCCTTTCTGTTGTTCTGGGTGTTAGTTTTGCCCTTGCGTCTGCTAGGGCATCAGATGTTTCCTGAGCGGGGAGCTATGCCCTCCCTGCTCCGTGAGTTTGAAGGGCTTTAAGCTTTGGTCTGTGGAAGAGGGTCAGTATTCCAGTCTTGTGGATGTTGGGGGTGGGGTGGGGAGTTCAACATTAACTGAAGAACATTTGTTGAATTGGACTTTTTTCCAGTTTAAAAAATTAGAGAAATAGTATGTCTTTGGATTTCACTGTCTAACCTGTGCTTCGTATTTCAACTTTCCAGGGGTAACTACACGAGGTAAGAGAAGAACGCCCATGCCAGTGAGTCTTCATTCCTAATTCCAGTAACAGGCTTGTTTTGCAGGCTTCTTGGGGGATTTTTAGGAAGTATGTGAGCTGCCACCATTTTTCCCCCAAAGTTGAAAATATACGTACATTGCAACTCTGATGTGAACAGACATGTAATTTCTTTCCCTGTTGTTTTATTCCATTTCTTCCTCCTACTCCCTGGTTCTTCACTCACATAACCCATAGGGGGAAAATGGTGTGGTCTGGTTGAAAATTCAGTGTGATTAGTTTTGCTCTTCTAGATAACAAACTTGTGGGCAGCCTGCTTTGGTGTTGGGGTTGAGCAGAGACTGGCTTTGGCTCCTGGCGCTATCCCTTAGTCTTTTGGATCCTGTCTGTGCCTCTATTCTTGCATCTGTGAACAGGGATAATAACAATCCCTTCCACTCATCACTGTGATTGTATTAAATGAATTAACATTTACAAAGCTCTTGGAATAGTGGCTCGCATACCATAAAGCTTGTATATGTTTTTTAAAAGATTATTTATTTGACAGAGAGCGAGATAGCATAAGCAGAGGGAGTGGCAGGCAGAGGCAGAGGGAGAGGGAGAAGCAGGCTCCCTGCTGAGCAGAGAGCCTGATGAGGCTCCATCCCAGGACCCTGAGATCATGGCCTGAGCCAAAGGCAAACGCTTAATCAACTGAGCGACCCAGGTGCCACCCCTTCACCTTTCTGCATACATTTTTGAAGCAAATCAATCTCTTGATGTGTGTAGGGAATAACAAGGGAGCAAGGGGGAAGAATGCATTTCCTTGGGTTCCTCCCATCTCCAAGGCTTAGCTCACCTGCTCTGCTAATGTCTGGGGTGGGTATACTTTGTGATCTGCTCTTGTGCAGCTTGGGAAAGAACTGGTAATCCCCTTTCCTGGAGTATTCACCCTGATACTGGTCTTTTCTGGCCTCGTGGGCCTCGTGAATCACTGGCTTGCTCTTCACCTGACCTCTGGTCCCCCTGTAGCTTTGATCACCAGCTGTGGTGGGAGCATGACAAGCCTTCTGGTGTGCAACCCTGGAGACCACTGGGCCAGACCTGTGCCCCAGAGATGTGGATGTAGCCCTCCCTCTGAACATCTTCACCTCCAAGCTGAGGGTCATTGCCAGCAGCCCACCAGGCAATCTCTTTACAGATTCCTAAACAGATTTTGGGCTAGAAATCCCTCTTTGGCTTTTCTCTGTTGTTGCGAAGATCAGAGAGGAGAAACTGGGAAATACTGGGAACCTCTCAGTACCTCCCCTCTTCGTAGAGACCCTTGGGGGCAGGGATGGATTTGTCACCTTTTGTCTTCCTGGCTGGGCCTCAGGCCCCTCATCCAGCTTTGGAGACTTGTCTCCTAAAGAGGTCAGATATCCATGGCCTTGGAGGTAGACGTCTGTAGGAAGACAAATGAAGGGGCAAAGAAAACTGAATCAGCTAAAGATTTGCAGAATATTATCCTCATTATATATGCAATATGGAGATTTCTGAAGAATCTCTCAAACATCAAGTGAACTGGGAATAACATACATTCTGCTTATGTGGGAACCTTTGGACTTACTGAATGGTTATTTTAAAGTTTTCTTTACCTCCTTGAACCAGTTTTCTCTATATAAAAGGGCAGTACCATAGCCTGGCTCATGGTATTGTTTTTTATGAGGTTTAAATGGCATAATGCATGTGAACAGCCTGACCGAAGTCTCCAGTATGTGTTAGCTCTCCTTTTCCCAATTCCCTCTTGACACATGTATCAGGATAAGAAATCTTCCTATTTCTTATTCAGGGGAGGAGAGAAACCCAGTAGGCTGTAATCCCCACTGTAAGACTTAGTCATTTTTAATTTCCTTTTATCAGAAGCTTCTAAGAGAGAAACTCTAATAGAACATTAAAAGGTGATCTTGAAATGCTTTTAAATGTCAAATAGCAAATCTTTTAAAAAACATTTTCTTTCTTTTCTTTTTGGTCTTCTTGGAACTGGCCGTGAAACTTCCTCCTTCATGCTGTTTTCACTGGTTGCTGTTGGTGGACACTGTCCTCAGAATGATAGATCAGATGCCTGGCTTTGATTATTTCAATTTACTAAGAGCAGGGGTTCTCAGACTTGAGTGTGCATCACAATTATCCAGGAGCCTTGTTCAGATGGGGGCTGCTGGGTCCCCTCCTGGGAATTTCTATTTGGTAGATCAAAGATGGGGCCAGTGCCCAGGTGATACTGACACTAAAGGTATCTATCTAGGCCACACTTTGAGAACCACTGGATTAAAGTTTAAGCCTTAAACGATCAAAAGTCAGTTTACTTCTCCAATGGCCTGGGAATAAATATCCACCATCTTGACTTGACATTCAAGAACTGAAACTATCTTACTGCTGTAATTCCAAGTTCTAGAAATTTCTGTCTCATAAAACCTATTTCACTCAACTTACTCTTCTTTCTGTGTCCCATTTCATTTGCTAATGCTCATGACAAGGCTTGTTCTGTCCTTCCCCATTTTGTTTACCAACTAAAATTCAGTTTAGCTCAAATTACTCTTCATGAATTTGTCCCGTTACCCAGTCCCTATTTTCTCCTTTTTGCCATGCTTGTGTAGTGTTTGTCTATTATTTGGTAATTAATCAAATTCTGTCTTCTCCTGACTCTTAAATTATTGTCTTGTATCATTTAAAATGAGTCACTTAATTTTTGTTTCCTGGATTTGCCTATGTGATATGTGGTAGCTGAGGGCACATAAATATATACTTGTACTTTCCAGAGCACAGTGTTTGAGCATAGGAGGTATTCAATAAATAACTGGCTACTCCTTGATTGGAAATATAAAAAAACTTTTTTTCTTTTTTTGGCCAGGGTTTGCTTACAGATAACTTTAAGTAAGATCAAAGTTAAATGGTGTAATGTAAAGACACCCTTATGTTTTCTGTGAAAGAGTGCAGCTGATAAGTTATATTAGCTAGAGCCAATGGAAATCAATTTGTAATGTATAGACCAGAGTTTATTGTGTGGAACATGCATTTTGTTGCTTTCACTTTATTTTAAAGCATACCATTTCTCTCAGTGAAGTACCTACTGTATATAGGTGTATGTCTATCAAAATGTTTTTTCAAAATGTGGCATATTTTAGCTATCACTGACAGCAATTTTCAAATGCCTGAAAAGATTAGAGAAGCTAAATGTAAAGAGTACTATAAATTGCAGTGACATTTCCTGGGAGATAAAGAATTGATAGAGAGGAAAGTTAGTTTAAAAAGTCAGGCCTAGGGATAAAGCAATCAAATTGTACCACCTTTGGAATGATCTATTTACGATGGAGGCTTTGAATAATAAATTGTGCCACCAGAATGCTCATAGGAACCACTTGTAATTTTCTGAATTCCATTTTAAGCTGTTACCTACCTAAGCTCTCTTACTTATTATATCAGTTCAGGTCAGTTAAAATTTATTTTTTAATTACTTGGTTGAAGAACAGCACCCACAATTTCCCTGCCCTTGGGGCACATGTAGAGTAGTGAAGACAGATACATAGATGACTAGTTTCTGTATGATAAAGGCCCTGGGAGGCTATCAGAAAGCAGGTAGAAAGTGAGGACAAATAGAGGTAATCCATTAGAGGGCAAGGGGGGAGAGGCAGTGAGGGCTCCCAGGGAGTAGAAAGTGCCTTTTGTTCAACACCACAATAATCTATTTCTTATATAGGATTGTTCTTCCATGTAAATGGATGAACCCTAATTATATGGTAAATAGGGAAGGTTAAATTCCTCTACTCTTCTAATGCAAATTAGACGATCACGCCCTATGAACTCCCTAAGAAATGGGCAACTCTGGTTTTGCAAAATCTGTCAGTTGATCTTTGTGTAAGCAAATAGAACATGTGTCTGTACTTGGAAAATTGTATATCAATTCCCAAGCATGATATTTAACTCTGCGTTATTTTAGCTCCCATATTTTAATGAGATTTCTAGAGAAACATTAGGAAAATAGCTACATTAATCACATGATAATCCAGCTACAGGTATAGTGTTACATGGTGATAATCCTGCTATTTTATATACAAACATTTCTTTGCAGACATTAACATATGATTGTGCTGTATATTTTGAAAAGTCACAGACATCATAGCGATCCTATTAAAGTAGGTATGATATGTGTTAATCAGCACACATATTTTGATGGACAAAGACAATATTTGCCGTAGGCAGCTAAACAGAACAATTTGTGCTGTGAATCCCTTTTACTGACTGTCTTACATAGATGGTGCAGATAAAGGGTTCTTCCTGGTGGAAAGGTGAACCCAAGTTAGCTTTTCTCTGCATTGCAATGATTTGACTTGGTTTATTTTTTGGTTTCTCTATTTTCTATCAGGTTTGAAACTGTGAACATTTAAACTCCTGTGTGGTTGCACAGTTTGCATATGAAGATGTTTTAAGCAAGTTCTGACATGATAAAAAAAATAGAGACGATGCCCAGATGATAACAAGCAGAAAAATTCCTCCTTTATATGAAAGCCTCCATTCTCGTTTGTAAAGCAAAATGTTCTCTCTTAAAAGTAACAGCTGAAAAAAAAAAAAAAAAAGGCAGGAAGGCAGAACACACTCCTCTAAGTTGTAAAATATGTTTTGGTAGCTCAACAGCGATTTTGCTGTTCCTGAGAAAAAAATCAAACTCTAATTTTAAAATGAAGTTCTTTAAAAGCATGGCACAAGAGAGCCTTATTTTGGGGGCTGTGGCCACTCTGCTGTCCTTGAAGGTGCTGAGCCAGGCCACCGTGCACTTGCAGCGGGAGCACTGCCTGGCTGTGAGGCGCTGGTCAGATGTATTAGCAAGCACCTGTCTTTTCTGAATGCAACGGTGGATGAAACCAGAGAATTCCAGAAAAAGTTCTAACACAAAAGCAATTTTGTTTTTGACAACGTTTATCTGTTCCAGTGAATATTTTTAAAAACAAGATGGAAAGTTTTTTTTTCCTCCTCCCCATATGGAATTGAAGCTCTGAACTTGTGTATTTCTTTAGGTGTTAACGCATATTGGTCTTTAGGGTTACGCTGAGCTTTTCCTAGTAGTTGTAGCTTTGAGGGGGGCTGTTTGTTGTCCGAATAGCGTGCCTGGTTTCTGGATGAAAGGCATAACAGTCTGTCAGAGACCTTGAATGGTAAGTCTTGGGACTTTGTTTCTTGGACAGAGCACCAATTTCCTAACCTGGAAAATATAAGCCTCTATACCTGATGAATAGTTTTTGAGGTTGAGGAGTATGGGGTGTGTGTGTGTGTGTGTGTGTGTGTGTGTGTGTGTGTGTGTTTGAGAGAGAGAATTCACTATTAACGCACAATAAATAATACAGTTTTGTTAAAGACTAATACTAAGCCTCATTTGCTAAAGTGTTAATTTCAACTGTGACAGACAAATTTAGTTTTCTTTCTCTAAAGGAAGTTTCTCTATTTCATTTGGAAAAATGGGACAGGCACTAATGATGCTATGATTTAAAGGTATTTTCCTGGGGACAAAAGAGGTCTTTTTTTTTTTTTTTTTTTTTTCCTAAGAAGGAATACATTTAGAAGGAATAATGCCTCCCTTCTCTGATCTCTGGCAACTTTTATTGAAAAATTTTGGTGCATTAGTCACTTCCTAACTTTTTTACAAATATAAAATATATTTGATATATTTTATTATATTTCTGATATATTTGGTTAGTCTCCTGTGAGTCTAAGATCCTAGAAATCAGGGCCGGCTGGGTCTACTTTATCCTTGCGTAGCCCTTACCTCCTGGCATACATAAGACACTCAATAACATATATTGAATGTACCAAATAATGACAAAGGCTTAAGCTTTCATTTGACTCCCAGAAAACAACATCTTATGTAGGTGTTGACCAACTCATGTATATTCTCTGCTATGAAAATATACACTACTGCACATGTGTAACCGTCAGTAATTATATTGTTATTTTTCATTTCTACCGATATTTCTTGAGAACAAATGAGGTCAGAGGTACCTGGCTTTCAATTAGTTTATACTCTAGGAGGAAACATAGGACAAGGTGTAATGTAAGGTATTTCCTATGGAGACCGATGTTGAGATATTCTCCATCTAGACATAACATTTTTATTTAGAAGTGCTCCAGCTAAACATTGTACATTATTGTCCCAACCCTAATTTTGGGGGAGCGAGAGGGAGCATTTTTGTATTTTACTTGTCCTTTTGTTTCTGAAAAAAATAAATCAATATTGGGGCAGCCTGGGTGGCTCAGCGGTTTAGTGCCACCTTGGGCCCAGGGCATGATCCTGGAGACTTAGGATCAAGTCCCACTTCGGGCTCCCTGAATGGGGCCTGCTTCTCCCTCTGCCTGTGTCTCTGCCTCTCTCTCTCGCTCTCGCTCTTTCTCTATGTGTGTCTCTCATAAAAAAATAAAATCTTAAAAAAAAAAATCAATAGTGTAGATTCATTATATTATGGGTGAAATAGTCTTATTCACTGATAATTTTGAAAGGATAGACAATCTGTTCCCTCTTCCCTTGCTATAACAAAAATATCGAATGATTGACCTTTCCATGTCCTTTTAATGAAATGAAATGGAATCAAGTTAAAGCATGGGAATGATAGTAGGGTCATTAAAAATGGGCTTTATGTCATGCAACTGAGCGTATATAGTAGCATATAGCATTCATTGAGCTCTCTGTATATTCCACATACTATTTTAAACTCTACTTTGAGAGTCTCATGTAATCCTTATAGCATCTTTCTGTCATAGGTAGTATCATTCACATTTTACAGATGGGAAAACTGAGAGCAAGTGCAATAAACTTGTCTAAGGATACAGGCAGGTCAAGCAGATAAGCCAGGAAGATTCCATAGCCCATGGCTTTTACTAGTATCTCTGTGAATCATATGGTTTTCTTTTTCACATGAGCGAAATAACTTTTTCTAGAATTAAAATAATTTACTCAAGGTAATTGGGCTATGCAACTTTTTATTTAATTCTTCCCGAATATTATGTCTCACTTAATTTTCCATTGTTTGACAAGATGAGTAGCAACCATGATTCCATCCTAGAAAGATCTCTAGAATCTTTCAGTAAGAACAACTGATAACTTATTGCTTAAAAGTATATACTTTGAAATCATAATGTCTATAATTCTGTGCTGTTACATTATTATTATTCTAGCCATTTGATATCTGAAGCCCCTTTCTATGTTTGGAGAAGTCCTCCTTTTGAGTCCAATGGGAGGCAGAGCTTGCCTACTATTATAGGAACTGAGAATATCAGGTGCTTGCTTTCCTGGGCTCCCTTGTGGCAGGACTAAGATCACATGACCTAGGATGCAACAGTGAGATTTGCCTGCCCAGTTTTTGCAATAGGAGCTTGTGACACAAAAGCAGGGACAGTGGATAATTCATTCTGAGGAAAATCAAAGACAAGATTTAAAAGTTATTTCATTGTAGATTTCACCAAACTAGCATTTAAGTCCATAGTACTGTTTCTCATGGTGCTGCTGGGGTTATGAAGCCAGTGTTGGATTACCCATAGGCAAACCAAGACTATGTTTAGGCCACTTATGAACAGGGGCATCAAAAAGTATTTTGGGGAAAATCATATTTCAAGCAGTGTAGTAGTCATCATAATAAAAAGTCAGAATTCGTGTTTCTTTTCACTTTCTTTGTAGTTCAATATTGATTTTACTTTGAATTATATTTTGTCATGGTGGGTGGGTAGGTAAGGATACACTATTACTTTTTTCATGCTCAGGATCTGATATCTATCTCTATCCCCTTTGCAATGCAAAGCAAACTCTTTAATAGCATTTTTTCCAGAAGGAAGGTGAAGGCTTTTACACCTTGCAGAGCTAAAGACCAAGATGTATTACCAAGCCTTCTGTTTCCCTTTTGAAGCCTATTTATTATTGAGCATGCATTGTTCTTTCTGAAGAGCCAGTCCCAAGAGGTGTGGGCACTTAGGGAGAAGGGAATTTGAGAAGCATGGCCCAGGTAGCAAGAAGGAGAGAAAAGAAAGTTATGGCAGGATGACCCTTTATGATAGAAAACATTGAGGTATTGAAAGCATATATTCCACGTTCCGAGAATTGCATATCTTTTAGGTTTTCCCAGGCTTCCAGTTTCTTAAGAATTATATTTCTTAGCAATTAATTTCTAAGAGTGATAAGAAATCCACGATGCTTTGACGAGGCCAGTGCTTTGTACTAGTGATTTTTCATGGAGAATTGATTTGAAACAGCTGTTTAGATGCACTGAATATGAATATGGCTTTTTAAAACAGTCTAAGGTATAAGAAGAATCCAGTAGATAAATACTACTTCTAGTTAAATACATTTTGTAATTTCTTTGCAAAAAAACAAAAAAAAAAAAAACAAAAACCAAAAAACAAAAACCCAAACTTGCTTGTTTCTAGGGAAATTGAGTGTAAATCCACCACTCCAGAATTCTCTGAGGAATGTGGTTGCTATTTGAAGATTTTAAGCCCCTTCAGGGCTGGGTTTATGCAGTTTCACTTGTTTCACATGTACTTTGCCCAAGGTTGGACAGACAGATAAGCTTCTTAACTGCTGGATTTAACTGACTATTGGTTCATTTTTGAGGTGTCAACCTGGGGTTTAGTGAAAAGTTTTGAGGATAGGCAAGTATTAAAATGGAAAAGAAGATTAATAATAAAGATGAAGTAATTTTGATATTTCTGGCCTCATTCATGTTTATTTTCTTTTTCCCTATCTATCACGTCACACACACCTTACATATATATTTTTCAATGTAGAGTTGTGAGAGTGCCCATGTGGGGAGTCAGGGTCTATAAAGTCTGTCATAAGACTGTAACATATCCAATGTTACAATATATTATAACTCCTTGCAATTATTTCTTGACTTCCAGAACTTTCCTCCAGTCAAAAATAACCTTTACCTTTCTCAGGCCCAGATTATGGAATGTTGTCGTGACAGTGACTGTGGGGATACTGGCTTCAGATGTTAGCTCAGCAGAGGAGGGAGGGTTCCAGAAGAAGAATGAGTGGGAGAGAGCAATTTAAAAAATGGGTGGAAATGTAGATGCTCTCATGCTGGGTTATATTTAAATCTACTTGTGAAAAGAAATGTGATGAGGACTTAAAAGTCCTTTAAAACTTGAACAATTGACATATCATGACACATCCTTCCAGATGTTTTTAATTTTCAAAAATATATGTATTGATGCTACAGAAATATTTAATGATACAAAAGGATTGGCCTCTTCAGAGGCGACCATTTTTATAGGCGTTTGTCATCCTTTTGTTGATGTTTTATGTGTATACAAATATTTATAGATGTTATATGTATTTACTCAAATGGTAACACCCTGTATATATTTTTACTCAGGTATTCTTTTCCACTTAACAATTCTCTTGAAATTTGTTTCGTTTTAGCACCTAAGGTCTCCCGTCTTCCCCCTTCCTACCACCAAGGTTGTATTATTTATTTATTTTATTTTTTTTTAGTATTTTATATTTCACTCCGCAGCTTTACTATACCTTGTTTACTCAGTGGCCTTTTCATGGACATCCACCTTGTTTCATTTTTGCTATTACAGACAGTACTGTCATGGATGTTGTTACATGAACACCTTTTCACATGAGTGGGAGTTATCTCTAAAAGAAATTCCTGGAAGTGGAATTTCTGGAGAAAAGTCGTAGGCATCAGATGTTTTGATCGACATTGCCACATTTCTCTGCACGTTAAATGTGCCAGATTATCCTGACAGCAGCAGCAGAGAGCACTCAAAAGTTTCGGTGTTACACAATCCCAGAGGATCTTATTCACGTGATTGTACATATGGATGAAGTTGTGCTTTCTCCACAGTATTCCCAGCCCTGCTTGATTCCAACTCCTTGCTCTTCTGATATTAGGACTCTTGGTTCAAAGTTATGGGCTATTCAACTTTAGATGGAGTGGATGAATGGATGGATTTTTGGGGATTTGCTTCAGGTGACTTTTCTCTTGAGAAATATGCACCATTGCAGAAGAAAGTTGTGTAAATGAAAATAGGCCTATTAAATATGTGGGGTTGATGGCACACTGGAAATGAAATGATTTATCTCTGTATTTGGAATAGAATATGGGAGTCTCTGAGTTAGCCCAGTATCCAATACCAACATGCATTCATCTAAGAAGTTCATGAAGGATGATAAGGAGATCAGATTATGAAATTTCTTAGAGGTCTGCTGTCTGAGTTTTTAAATCTGGCTTGCTTAATTTTAGACACCAAACATATGGCCTTAGCTAATTATACGCTTAAATGCGATGCATTTCAGAATGGTTGATGTTATTCTGTAAGGGACCTCTCAGAGGCACTGATAATAAGATATGTGATTAGAAAGATAGGAGATGTATGTAAAGTGAAATTCTTACCTTTTGAAAGAACTGCCATAAATTTTGGGTAATTGATTCATTAAGAACTATGTGTATGTTTACTTTTGGGTGTCTAATATATAACACCATAATTGCATATGTGTGGATATGTGTATGTATATATACTTCTAAAATGTACACACAATGGCATGCTGGAGCCAGCCCAACTCGGCCATACTGCCTTGTTAAATTTTCAGGCATTTTGTAAGGTGATTGACTTCACATTGGTAGCTTCAAATCACCCACAGTGGGATTATTTATACCCCAGAAATTGGCAAACACCAAAAATCAGGACCTTACTTCCTGGAAAGCTGGTTGTTAAACACTTGCCAGTCCACCTCTGTATGTATGTATGTATGTATGTATGTATGATTGATACTGTGTCCAAAATTGAAGAAACTTTCAGAACTATTAAATATCCAATTTGTTTGTGAGCTTCTGGGTGGCTCAGTCCATTAAGTATCCGACTCTCAGTTTTGGCTCAGGTCATGGTCTCAGAGTGTTGAGATCATGCCCCACGTCTGGCTCTGCACTCAGGTGTGGAGTCTGCTTGACATTCTCTCTCCTCCTCTCCCTCTGCCCCTCCCCACTCATGCTCACTGTCTCTTAAATATATAAATCTTTTTAAAAAGTCAATTTGTTTGTAATGTCTGATTTCTAATAAGGAAAAGTAGAACTTAGTTCTTTGGTACTTTTCTCATCAAAGCCTTAGCAATGCTTTAAGGAATAATTTTACCTTTTTTTTAAGTACAAATACTGTATGTATGTACCATTATAGTTTCTTTTAATTTGTGTATACTTTCTGATTGTTTTTGAATAGTTTCATACCAGAAGAATCTTTTGCAAGTCATAAATTATAGACACACTAACAGCATGATCTACCAGGATTCATAGTGCTAGCTGTTGACCCTAATGAGCAAAAAGGGTCACCTAATTTTAAAATTAGGTTAAAACTTCCAGTTTTAAAACTGGAAGTGCTGCTATGGAATTAAATATGCACTCTAAAGTCAGAACGGTGCATAGAGTTCCAAGTACTCAGCACCTTCATTTATAAGAATGAAGAATGGGAATTAATGCTATTAGGATTCATCTGACTTAGCATTTGAATTGCCAGATCCAGCCTAGCCTGGATATAAGTGTGTTGAGTGTGAATATAGACACTGGGGCAGTAGGGCATGCAAATTGAGCAACATGTAGAGGTTGTGTTCTTAATTTTCCTCCCTCAAGAATTGAAATAGGGAAGAAACCTGTTATCCAGTCAAATATAGGTAATGTTAATAACTTGATCAGAAGTTAAGGAGAGTAAATGCCAGAGTTAGGGCATTGCAGGTAAATATCACTTCTGGAAGGCAGAAGTAATAGACAGTTGTATATAGCCTTGTGACTCCTGTCATTCTATAAGTAGTAAAATGTGATTTATTATTCTGCTCTCTGTCATGTATTACTCCAGACACACAAAGAAATGATGACTTAGAAATCTTGCATAAATATGAACTAAGAGACTCATTGTTTCTGGATGTCAAAGAGATTATAAATAGACTATGACACCTACTTTAGCATATGACTTACTGATCTATGAAGAAAATAACTTTTAAAACCTAAATTAAGCAGAGTAATGATAGTTTACTAATAATGAAAGCCAGCTGTGCTTGTTTCTTTTAATAGCAATATTGCACTATTAAAATGTGGAGGTTTATATGCTGGGCGTTTGGGAATGCAAAGAAGATTCATTTCTTAGGGTCTTGATGAATTCAAATTTGTGATAACCTATTTCATTCCAGTTTTAAGAGTGAAAAATTTAAAGAATTGGATTTGTCTGAAATGAAGACTTAAGAGTGCATTAATATGGGCTCTTCCAAAAACAGAGACGTTAGGTCATTAAAGGCATTGCAGCTTCTATCTCAATCGACCATTTATTTTTCAGTAGACTTTTTTGAAAGAAGTTTTTTAATAAGTTTTATTATTTAAGTAATTTCTACACCTCATGTAGGGTTTGAACTCACAACACTGAAATCAAGAGTCTCCTGCTCTTCTGACTTGTTTTGAAAAATCTCTTTATATATTTGAAGATTCATATGAGGTTACTGCTGCTCTTTCCCTCTCCTGGCTCGAGCATTTGATTCCTATATCACTGCCTTTGATCTTTTATTTCTAAATAATCTAATAAAAACGAAAGCACTTTGTGAATTGTGAAGAATGACATGAATGTGCAATATTAGTTTTAATCACTATACATTTATCTCAGAGCCTAATTTTAGGATTTTAGGACTGACACATTTTGAATGGTCTTTGGAATTTGGAGAAAGCTAAGTATCATTTAAACATTATCCATTATTTATTGCCAAATATGACGTGGCCAGATTATCAGTTTATTAGATTACTTACCTAAATTTTCATCAGTTTGTAGGCACAAACGTTTCTGTACATGTTGAAGGATGGGATAGAGTTTTTATGTAACAGATGAAAAGAAAAAAAAACAACATACTTAGGTTAGTAGACACGTTGACCTTGGGGAAGAATGAGTTGTTATAGCTTTCTCTGAAGGGATGTGTGTTGTTCAGCATGTTTTTGTACTGTGAATAAGACTGACTGGAATACTGTTTTACTTTATTCACTCAGTTTTTGTAACCTTAGTAACTAGCCCCTTAATTTAGATTGTATCCATTTTGACTTAAAAATAAATGATCTATATTTGCATAGTTTTCTCAGGCCTCATTTTTAGCATTTTATGTATCACAAAAGGTGTTTTAAAGTGGGTTATGTGCATTTCTACAGGGAAAAGTCATCATGAGAGCATTATTGGGACTGTATATTCGTACATTGTTGTATATGCTTGGAGAATCTCTTGGCTAGTTGGTCTGTAGTTTATGAAAGACGAATTCTCCAGGGCTATTTGCCTATGGCTGGTTTTGCCCATATATTTGTAGGTGTTTTGATCTGGATCAGAAACTCTGCCAAAGTAGATCAGACAATCTCCAAAGTAGAGGCATAGAGATAAGTCTTAGATAATCTCCATTTAGAATATTACAGTCTCAATATCAGGGTCTTCAGTCAGTGAAGGAGCCTATAGGACACCAGAAACTACTTCAGTTGCCGGGGATATAGCAATGAATAGGCAGGCTGGATTTTTGCCTGTAAGGAGGTGTAGTGGGAATGGGCTGGGTGGGTGCAGCATTTCTGGTGATATAAAGACCAGTTCTAAGTGAGGGAGCCAGGTAAGCATTTTGGCAATCTTTGTGTCTGTACCATTTGCTGCATTCGAGTCTATCTTATTTGGAAGTGCATGGATATGAAGTGGCTTGGTAAGATTGGTTGACTGAAGCTAGGTGCGTCTTTTCAAAATACCACTCCTTTGGTTCAGGCACTATAGTGTCTTCCTCTGCTTTTAGAAAGAAGATATAGTTGCTTATAATGACCCACAGGATCCTCACTGCCTGCATGCTCTACCCTCTGCACACTGACCAGACTCTGCACACTGACCAGAAGTCAGGCTCCCCCCAGGACCACCTGCTCTTCTCTTCCTGCCCCCCCCATTTAACAAATGACCTCTCCAGCATCCTTTAGGTTTTAGCTACGCCTCCTGTCCTTGGGAAGCCTGCCTTGAACTCTTTGCCAAGGTCAGAGCCTCTTTCTTCCAACTTCTAATGTCTTTCTGGAGAGCACTTTTTAACAGTTGTCATAATCAGATTTAGTTGAAACAAGATGATGATCGTTAAATTTATAAAACATATAGGATAACTTAATTTTTATCATTGAAAGTGAAATAGGGGGTTTAGGATAGGTTTGAAATTTCACATTTTTCTCTAGAGAGAAGATGACTTTTGTTAGCAATATTATGAGTGATTGTGTACTGGATGAGTAATTGGAGCCATGTCACAAATTTGGAAATAATTTCATACATGTTGACTTCCTTAGGATTCTATCAGTGAAAAGGCAATAAAATTAAATTTTTAAAAAAGATTTTATTTATTTATTCATGAGGGACACAGAGAGAGAGAGGCAGACACAAAGGCAGAGGGAGAAGTAGGCTCCATGCAGGGAGCCCGATGTGTGACTCGGTCCTGGGACTCCAGGATCATGCCCTGAGCTGAAGGCAGGTGTTCAACAGCTGAGCCATCCAGGCATCCCAATAAAATTAAATTTTGATGTAGGAAAGACATATAAATATAAAGCCTATGCTTCTAGAAATGAGTATCCACATGACATTTATTTCTTATTCTATCTGTTGAAAATTTGAGTATTGATTTCTACTTTTGTATTTATCAGTGAAATGAATATTGATTGTCATAAAAATGTCCCACTGACATTTTACAGTCCTAGAGCACCTTCTAAATAAAGAAGTAAATTGAGGCCGTGTAATTCTATTGTCATGTATTTCTCATTTTAATTTTTACTCCTTTCCTCCCTTCTGTTTCTTCTTTCTTTTCTGTCTTATTCTCTATTTGCTGTCTTTTTCAATTAATTGAGTAGTGCAGGAATACAGGTCCACTGTGTAGACTTATGTGATGTACCCATCCTGACGTCACAGGGATGAGTAAATGTTAAAAGTCCCCATGGCCATCTATGATTTCGTGCTTGTTATCCTTAATTGATGTTTCACACCAGAGGCTTTTGTGTTTATACAAGTACATACATGCACATACACTATTATCTGTATATATATTTATAGAAATGTAGATAACATTTATATCCTATCCAGGGATTAGGTGGTATGCATTGTAAAAGCAATGTGCTTTTTTTTTAACCCCACTTCACAAAGGATTAAAAATCATTTTACATCTGTGCACCTGGAATATTTTTCTCTTCTCTGTAAGCTGCTTTTCAAATCCAAAATACTTTCAATTTCTCATTGAAACTCTTCCAGAAGCCCTTATCTAGAACCAGCTCCATTTATTTTGTATCTTTCTCATACCATTTTCACATTGGCGTCCTTTTAAATTTCTTATTTATTTTATTTTTTAAAAAGATTTTTGTCTATTTCTTCATGAGAGATACAGAGAGAGAGGCAGAGACATAGGCAGAGGGAGAAGTAGTTTCCCTGCGGGGAGTTCAATGTGGGACTCAATCCGAGGACCCCAGGATCACAATCAGAGCCAAAGGCAGATATCTGCTCAGCCACTGAGCCACCCAGGTTTCTCATTTTAAATGTATTTGCGTGTTTGTTGCCCTCACAAGGAAGTAAAATCCCAGCGGATGTTCCTCTCAGTGCCTTATATAAATTTAGGGGGTGTAGAGAGTCCACACTTAACACTGCCTTTCCTTTCCATCATTTGAGACTGAAGGAGGGACAGTATAGGGAAAACAGAGATTAATGTGACAAATGGAGATTAAAGCTAATTGTAGCTCGGCATTCAGATCTTAGGTTGAAAGGACTTGCTGCCAAGGACCCAACAGAATTTAACAGAATTGCACCTGTAGTTAATGGCACATCTGGACAACTAGAGTCTTTCACATTTTTCCTTTGGAGGAGAAGTAGAACAGAAAGCAACTTCATTCCGGGGGAAACTAAGGGTTTGTATGGCAAGCCCGACTCTTTCTCCATTATTCATTAATTCTGATGACAGTTCACCTTCCCGAGGTAGACATGCCTAAGGGGGCACGAGACACTGGGATGTTATTCCAGGAGAAGTGTCTGCAGGAAACTTCTTTGGTTGGGGAAAAGTGGTACTCAGTTATAGACCTTGAATCTTTCTGCATTATTTACTGTTTCATTCAATTTTTGCCTTCACTGAGCTCCGTAAAGTTGATTTAGTTAGATCAGATCTGTTAGTCTCCCTGTCTCACCTGCCGTCCCCAAGACCGTGAAGGTATTGTCTAAGAACCGGGAAAAATAACTTTCTCTTTCTGAAACACCCAGGGCTTAAGGTAAAGTATTTAAAAATCGTTCTTATAAAAATTACAATCTAGATAATTCGTAAAGCAATTGATGGATTGGAGGCTTAATGTGTGTTAAATATAGCTTTGGAGTATAGCTTCCGTGTACAAAAGGGCCAGACTTAGGGTAGTTTGACTAATGATTTCTTGACTTTCTGATGTTGTAAAAGTGATATGCATTCACTAAAAGAAAACATATTTGAAATTTCAAATGTTGCTCTTTTTCTGGGCTAGTGCTATGTAGTAGATCCTCTCTTGTGATGTGGGGCAAGACACATCTGATGACAGCAAGCCATAGCTCCTGGGAGCTGCACCATCGTGAGGGGAAACAACCAATAGACTGACAGTCACTCTGCACTCATATAGCCATTCTGTTCTTCACTCTCAGTACAGTATTTCATACACTACACCAGAGAGGCAGCACTTTATTATAATATATAAGCTTTGTGTTCGATTATTTTGTCCAACTCCAGGCTATTGTTAGGTTTCCGGCATGTGTAGGGTTGGCCAGGCCAACCTGTGATGTTCAGTAGCTTCAGTGCATGAAATTCATTTTCAAATTATGATATTTTCAGTTTCTGATGAGTTTTTTGGGATGTAACCCCATCATAAGTAGAGGAAGATCTGTATACGTAAATTCTTACACAGAGATCTGAAAATAAATGACTGGAAATAAACCAACAGAAGTAAGCAGTATACCCGTGGTTGGAATTTTTGAAGAAGACCAAATGAGTGATTTAATATTTACTGTAGTCACTTTTTTCTTGAACTTCAGCAGAGCTGTGGATCTTACTGTTAATATAGAAGTTAATTTTGCATAGAATATCATATACTTTGGAAAGAAATATAAATGGAACATCCCTGCCATTTGAGTCTTTTGAGTGAAATTTTATTATTAAAATGGGAACTAGTCTAATACTTGTGGACAAAAAACTAATTTTCCTAACTCGACTGAAAATTTGGTGACTATGGGTTTTCAAAATAAGGAACCAGGTCTTAAGGACTCCAGGGAAGACCAGTAATTATCTCTTTTAGTTATTTGCACTTAATGTAACTATAAACAGTAAGACAGTTCCTATCATTTTAGATATTTTGAAATCAAGTTTATTTGTGCCAATGGTATTATAGTTACTTATTTAATATCACGATAAACATTTTTACTGATGTTAATGAAACAAAAATAAGTCATAGTTTTTTACTTGCTAATACCTCTTCAGATAATAATGACATATATTGGATAATATAAACCTAGGCCACTTTGGGATATTCTTTTTGAATTTGGAAATGTGACTAGTTTGATGATGTAATAAGTATAGTTAAGCTGTCATTTTAATGACAGCTTTGAGAACATTTAAGTTGTCTTTAAATGATTCATTTGCCAAGTGAATAACATAAAAAGAATTAAAACTGGGTGGGAATTTAATCATGATATATGAATTTATATTACTTTTGAGATTGCTTTTTAAAAATTTGAAGTCACTTCATTTGCAAAAATAAATGTGTGGGACTACACTAAAATAAAAAGCTTTTGCACAGCCAAGCAAACCATCAACAAAACAAAAAGAGAAGCTACTGAATGGGAGAAGATATTTGCAAATGATATATCTGATAAGGAATTAATATCCAAAATATATAAAGAACTTATGCAACTCAACACCAAAAAACAAACACTCTTATTAGAAAATGGAGCAAGAACCTTGAATATACATTTTTCCAAAGGAGACGTACAGATGGCCAATGGAAACAGGAAAAGATGCTCAACATCACTAATCATGAGCAATGGAAGACAAAACCACGATGGGATATCACCTTACCCTGTCAGAATGGTTAACATTAAAGAGACAAGAAATAGCAGGATTGTGAGAAAAAGGAATATACTTCATATACTGTTAATGGGAGTGTAAATTGGTATAGCCACTGTGGAAATCAGAATGGAGCTTACTCAAAAAATTAAAAATAGAAATACTGTATGATCCACTAATTTCACTACTAGGTATTTACCCAAAGAAAATGAAAGCACTAATATAAAAGGATATATTCACCCCCATGTTTATTGTAGCATTATTTATAATATTCAAGATATGGAAGCAACCCAAATGCCCATCTGTAGATCAACAGATAAGGGAGATGTGGCACATAGATACATGCAATGGAATATTACAGAGCCACAAAAAGGATGACATCATGCCATTTGTGACAATATAGATGGGCCTAGAGGGTACAATGTGAAGTGAAATAAGTCATACTGCAAAAGACAAATATATGGCAGGTAGTGGAGGGCTAAAAAATAAATGAAATTAAAAATAATAAAAAACAGTCACTTCAATTTAGAAATAATTTATAGGAGAATGAGTTTGATTTTGAGCAGTAAAATTTGAGAGAAAATTAGAGAATGAGGTGATTTGTGTATGTATATCTTAGGAAATGTTTGAATGATGTGATTAGAATGGAGTCATGGTGTTTATAAGTCTTTCAAAACACTGATTGTTGAAATACAACATTCTAGGTTGTGAAGATTCTTAAATAATTCATGTAAGGTATCTGAGTAAAGCTTCAACAGTGTGTTCTAGTCTTATTTGGATATAATGTCTGTGAATGATGAGTAAATAAGGTTATAAATATTCATCTATTTTATCACTGGCAACAGCTGAGAATCTCTGAACGGACAGTGGACTGCAGAATCTAGATCTTGGATGCCTATGCATACTTACCGACTTTTCCCACTTTATTTCCATGCTCAATATCAGTAGTTCAGAAATATTTTGTTAACCAGCTGCAGAAACAGAATTATGCTTCTTTTATCAGGATAGAAAAAGCTGTTACCTGGTTATCCATAGATGACAGATGGTAGGCTTTATTCTCATCAAAAATCTTAGGACAAAGGAAAGATCAGCAAAATGCTTTGCCCTTTTTTTTTTTTTTTTAGAAATCTTTGGCCTGAAATATGACTACTAAAGCCAAATGTGAGTGAACTGTACTCTAAAAACGCAAATTGTTTCCTGAGGTCTAGAAAAAACCTTTTAGTTCTCTCTGAAATCGAGGAATAAATTTTCCAAACTATTTTTTAATAAAACATAATTTGAATCATATCCAGGTAAACAGGATTGCACTTTAAGTGAGATATTTAAAAAAAAATTGAACACATAATCCATTAGGAATATTTCAGATGTAACAACAGACTCATAGAATCCTTTGCCACTAAGCTGAGACATTTCATTTGCCTTAAAGTTAAAAGAAGTATTTTACATGTCAAAATTTAAGTTTGTCATAGAAATTTTATGTACTTTGGTATCTGGATTTCTCTACATAATAGTCCTTTTAGGATCAACAACTAATTTCCTTTTTTCAAGGAAATGGTAAAGCTGTCTTCACACAACTTCTGTATAAGAAATGTAAAACTTTAAAAGGTAGTTTTGAAAATTATTCACCTAGACATGCATTCATTCATTCAACCATTCTCTACTAAGCTTTGAAATATCTCCATCCCTAAGGTGTTCATTTTGGTGAACAATGCCACATAAACAAATGAATAATGCGTCATTGTTTTGGGGAATGTAGTAGATTCATTCTGGAAATTATAGAAATAATATGTTTCCTTTTAGTATCAATACAAGAATAATACTTTTAGTATCGAAGTGTTGAATGCTATGCTATAATGAATGGATTCTAAAGGAGGACCAGATTCTTTGCTGCATGTAGATTTTATTCTAAAATATTTACAGTATCTAAAAAAAATAAAATATTTACAGTTATCTATCTTCATTTATTCAACGGTGTATATTGAGTGCTTACTATATACCAGGCTTTTTGTTAGGAGTCTGAAGTGAAATGTGATATGCAAATCCACAGGAGGAAACTTTTTACATCTGAAAAAAACTATTACAAATAAAACCTGACTTCAGATATTTCAACTTAGTTTATTGGCAATATTTTCCTCATAAGTGCTCTATGGTTCTGTACCATTAATACAAGTTTTAATGCATAAAATGTCTGCAATAAATACAAAAATATATCCACTGTTTTTGAAATTTTCTGGATAAGTCTTAATAGAAATTAATGTTAGTTATGCAACTAATTCTAATTTTGATATAATAATTGTGTTTTTAGAGTACTTTAACATACTAATATTGTATTACAAATTAGCACCTTAGATAATACTTTATAAAAGACTCAGAGAAAAATGCTGTATGGGGAATTAGTAAGGATTTGGGGTTAGACACTGGGGAAATTTAATCACGGGATTACATATTCACAAACTTGGATTGTCTATTCAAGCCTTCTGAATTTAAGTATTTAATCAGGCAAAATATTGAGGCATATTACACGTCCTGTTTCCAAACTGAAAGCCTCTTCTGATTATAGGCTAACCTGGCTGCCAACTCTGACATGTTGCAAACAGATGCAGTAATACGTTGAAACTCTTTTCATCTCATTGGAGGAAAGACTGTTTTAAAGTTCTTAATGGTTATTTTTCTAAAAATGCTTCATTTAAGACCTTAATTGGATACATGAAATGGCTTCTTCTGTCACTGAGCCTAGTTCATGCACATTTGCAACGTGTACAAAAGGAACCTTTTGTTTTAAACATTACACAATTCTATGAGGCATAGAAATGAGAAGAGAGTGTCATTCTTTAGAACGCTGTGTTTGACTAGATAGCAAAGAGGGAATCCATGGACCTCAGAGATGATACCTGTGGGAGCACAGGATTCGGATGGTGTGTTCGTTTGCTGGGGCTGCCATGGCAGAGTGCCACACACTGGGGAGTGTAAGTAACAGATGCATTCTCTCACCGTTCTGGAGGCTAAAAGTCTGAGAGCAAGGTACATGCAGGCTTGGTGTCCTCCAAGGTCTCCCTCTGTCCTCACGTGGTTATCCGTGCTGTCTCTGTATGTCCAAATTTCATCTGATGAGGATCCAAGTCAAATTTGATTGGGACCCACCCTCCTGGTCTTATCCTAACTTAACCACCTCTTTAAAGGCCCTATCTACAAAGATAGTCACAATCTGAGCTACTGGGTCTGGGGGGAGTGGGGGTGGTGGTGGTTAGGGCTTTGACATGTAAGTTTTGGATGGGGGCGTATAATTTAGCCCATAACAGCTAGGAAAAATTTTAAGTACTTCGATATATTTATAATAACCACAGTGGAAACACTATCTTTAGCCAAGCAGGAGTCAAGGATGGCCTTGGAAGGTAGTCCTAGCTGAAGAAAGGTGAGACAGTCTTCACGATTGTCCCTGCCTACAGACTAAACTCTGTTTCAGCTTTTACTTTGTGGGTTGTGAACAAGTAAAATCAAGTAACTAGTGACTTTTTTGCCTTTGTAGTAGATCTTTTGGTAAAAGTTAGGGATATACAACGCTAAAATGTCTGAAACTTTGGTCTTTTCAGCAAATTTGTTGATCTTCTCACTTAGAGATCTTGAACTCAAAGGGGAGGGGAGGGAGGGTGGGTGTGTGGGTGGTACGATATGTGTACCCATGCACATAAGTTGTGAGGGGTTCTGTGGGGGGTGAGGATAGTGATAGGATGAGATTCCCCTTGAATGGATGGAGGGAGTGCCCTCTGGCCAGAAATGCCTAGATGTCAAGGCTTCTCTGAAGAGCCTGTATAGGGTGGGAATGGGCAGCTCCTGGAACTCAGGGCTGGAGATTGCTCACAAAGCCACCATGGGATGGCTTGCTGCCAGCTCTCTGCCTTCTCTTTGGAGTACCTCACATGCGGGACCCAAGGCCTGGTGAAAGCCTTGCTCTCTGGGCAGAGATTCTATCATCAAGTACAGTCCACTGTCCGCTCAGGAACTTCTTAGACAGGTGGTTCTTGTTTTCTTTCCAGCTTACCTGTTTCTCTGCTAGCCTCTAGGCAGCTTGCAAAGAGGAATTTCCATTTTATGCCTCTTTTATATTTTGCCTCATACAAATACTGTCCTCCATTTCAACGTTTTTTTAAGGCAATAAAGATGATAATCAATGCTTCCAAAATACTCATAAACCAGAAGTGGAGTCGTTACATGGTTCTGTGACTGGAGAGAAGAGTAACCGAGGGAGGGATGTTTTTCCTCAGAAATCTCCCTCCGTGACATCTCCTGTAGCACTATACCCACTCCTAAGTACATATTTTTTTTTTGTTAATTATTAGCTTAATTATGATGCTTTGTAAAGGTTGCATCATAATTTTACTCCGAGTGAAGGAATTCACAAATAAACGAGCACAGTGAAAAGAAAGGCTGGTTCTGACTGCTGGTTTTGCAGGTGATAGCCTGATGACTGTTAGCAAGTTGCTTTACTCCCTCTGTCTCAGCATCTCATCTATAAAATGATGAAGATCATATCTGCCAACCTAATTAAGAGTTGTAAGGATCAAGTGAAATAATGTCAAGGAAAGTGCTTTATCAACTGTCAGGCACTATACAAATAGAAGTGATGAATGCTGGTAGAGAAATGTGAGATTATATTGGAGGCATTAAAAGCTTATAATAAATGCTTTTGCTTCTCAAAAATCTTGTCTGTTCAGACTAAACCAAGGTGTCTTTATTATAACTCCATTCCTCTAACTTCAGGCTGAGCTTGAATTTGAAATGTTCAGATACCTAGAACTTAAATGAGTTTTAGTTGTACTCTGGAATCATCTATTGAAAAAAACTACGGTTAATTTTTCTAAACCAATTTGTTGACTGTCTTTCACCTTTTTTGAAGGAATGATTGTTACACTGTGTGTAATTTTTTTTGGTAAATATCTTTCCAATGTACTATAAGCTTCCCAAGGGTAGGGATCCTATCTGTTTTGTTTCCTGAGTGGTTAGCAAGCTCAGTGCTTACACAGCTCAATAGAAACTTGTGGGATAAATGACCAGGGAATGTTTCTTTTATTTATATTAAGGGTTTTCACATTTGTTTTCCTAACATAAAATTAGCTCCTTGATGCTGTGCCCCTCACTTTTTAATTACACTCTTTCTTTTGAAAATAAGTTTATGTTATGTCCCAATTATTTAAATAATGCATTTCTCCAACACTGTATTTCCAGGATAGAGCATATTGATATTATAATAACGTTTCCATAATCAGGAAGTGCCACAATAAGTTTCGCTATGTGAGCTGAATAAGGAAATATATATTTTAAAATTTTTGTTTTATTTTTTTGTTTTATTTTTAATTGTGGTTATAATCACATAACATTAAATTTGCCATCTTAAATATCCTTTTTTAATAAAGATTTTATTTATTTGAGAGAGAGAGAGAGGGAGAAGCAGACTCCCTGCTTAGCAGAGTGTGATATGGGGACTCAATCCCAGGACCCTGAGATCATGACTTGGGTTGAGGGCAGATGTTCAACTGACTGAGCCACCCAGGCGCCAGAGTCTTAAATATTCTTTTTTTTTTTTTTTTTTTTTTTTTTTTTGTGAGTCTTAAATATTCTTATGTGAACACTTCAGTACTGTTGGGTGTATTCATTCACATGATTGTGTAACAGATCTCTAGATCTTTTTTATCTTGCAGAACTAAAATTCAATGCTTATTAAACACTAGTTTCCCCTCCTTTCTACATTGTTTCTGTGATGTTTGACTATTTTAGATACCTTATAGATGAATATTTTTATTTTTATTTATTTATTTAAAAGGTTTTATTTATCATGAGGGCACAGAGAGAGAGACAGAGACATCGACAGAAGGAAAAGTAGGCTCCCTGTGGGGAGCCTGATGTGGGACTCGATCCCAGGACCCCAGGATCATGACCAAAGGCAAACTCTCAACCCCTGAGGGTTGGATCATGACCAAAGGCAGACTCTCAACCCCTGAGCCACCCAGGTGCTCCTAGAAAATATTTTTAGAAGACCTATATTGATATGTTAGTTTTATTTCTGCTCCTTTTTTTGACTATCAAAGTCATATAGGAAATCTGGATCATGTAATACAAGGTGATGTTTTCATTCTCATTTATATATAGCAAAACCAGATCTTAATTTTCTTTAATAAGCATCAGAGTTTTATTTTTTTTTTATTTTTATTTTTTTTAGCATCAGAGTTTTATACTCCTAAGGGTAAACAGTAAAATAATGAGAGAGTGAATAAAGACATTTTCTATAATATGTAAAGCTATAGGTGCTTTTCTAAGTCAAAATAGATTTAGGTAAGGAAAGGAAAATATGATCTATCTTTAAAAACTGCCTATTATTAAAGACTCATTTTGATTTGAAAACCCTTTCTTTTCTAAGGTAATTGAGACTGTTTTCACTTTTGCAGGGAAGAATAGCCTAGCTAGATCAGTGATTATCAAATTTGAATTGGAATCACCTGGATAGCTGCTGCTGCTTTTTTTTTCCTCACCAAAAACTGTGCTGCACGTTCAATGCTTAATGTAAATACGATTTAAAATTATGATTTCTGACCTTAAGGACTCCACAAAAGGGCAAACAGAACAAATGGAGGTACCTAAATCATACAGAAAGTGATAAAGCTTATGCCCATATCTTGCTTTCAAAACTATGCAATTTGTTATGACGATATAAAGAAAGATTGAAATTTTTGATAATTAGGCTGCCCAGATTTGGATATTCCTCTAATGAAAGGACAACTATGATACTCCTAAAAGAGAATCAGATGTATATATTCATAGATTAGAACAGTGGAGTTTACCTTCTAATGTTCAACTTTTTGAAAAGTTAAGATTTCAGCAAACAATTTGAAGTTAAAAACTATATAGCAGCATTTCTTTCCCAGATTAAACAAGAAATTCCTCAGTGGATATTAAACAATCGCTATTTTAACTTCTTTAGTTGTTGAGAGTAGATAAAAAAAAAAAAAAACATATGCAATTGCTCTAAGTTTTTTGGTTGCTGTAAAAATAGGAAATCACCATAATTGAGTTGGCAAGAAAAAAAAGCTCCGGTAGAACAGACATGATACTAGCATGTATCAATTGGAATTCCAATTTTTTTTTTAAATTTATTTATTCAGAGAGAGAGAGAGATAGAGAGACAGGCAGAGGGAGAAGCAGGCTCCATGCAGGGAGCCTGACATGGAACTCCATCCCAGGTCTCTAGGATCACACCCCGGGCTGCAGGCGGCACTAAACTGCTGCGCCACCGGGGCTGCCCCCAATTTTTTTAAATGAATAAACTCATCCACTAAAATAGCAAATAGTCAATTTTGGTTAAAATTTTTGGAGATTATTAAAATACATCGAAATCCATTTTTATGTGGAAAAAAGACATGTTACATATTTTCTGTTACTGTAGAGCTTATGAGAGGAAAGAGGAATAGAGGAAGAAAGTCTGTAATGACCAGTTTTCAACCAGGAAGAGCCAGAAGTACCTGCCTCCCTTCCCCTCCAGAGATGCTAATTCATTAGATTTGGGGAGAAACCTGAGCATTTTCATTTTTAACAAGTTCCAATGTGATGTTAAGCTCTGGGCCTGGGAATCATACTTTGGGAACTTTTGGTCTGGAACAAGAGTTTCCAGTGTATTCTTTCAAGGAGTAAGAGGTGGTTTATCGAGGCTTGCCCTGTCGTTTTGCAAATGCTGTACTATATGATAGTGACTGTCACCATATGAAAGACTCCTTGAGATCCTGCCTTAAGATGGACTCTTTAACATCGCTTGCAATATTTCCTAAATTTATTTGATTCCAGTAACAGCTTTACTTATCTTTTGAGGGAATAATCATGTTCAATTGCGCATAGTTTGTAAAGTACTCTTTAGGATAAAGAATTAGGAAAGTATAAGGCTTTCAATGTCATGGCTGACAGTACAGGGTTATGGAAATCATGGTAAGGCAGGGGCAGTGGGCGGCTTATCTCTCTTCCTTATCTTTATTTATTTATTAAAGATTTTATTTATTTATTCATGAGAGAGAGAGAGAGGGGCAGAGACACAAGGCAGAGGGAGAAGCAGGCTTCATGCAGGGAGCCCGATATGGGACTTGATCCCGGGTCTCCAGGATCACGCCCTGGGCTGAAGGCAGCGCTAAACCGCTGAGCCACCTGGCTGCCCTCTTCCTTATCTTTAAAATTGGTATGGTATAGTTCCATTCCTAGTGTAGAGAGGAAGATAAAGGACCTAATGTACTTGAAGTTTCTTCAGAGATAGAAAATAAAGAAAATAGAAATTGTATGAACCTTAATTCTAGTCTTTGTTTTGAGGTTAGAAACTGAAAAGTCCTATCATGGTGTCTGAAACAGAATGTTTGGTTTTTCAGTTATTATTTATGTAAGTTTCACAATAATGAGCGCGCAAATTGGTTAAATGTGCAAAGATTGTGGCAAATGCCTAGTTTGAAGCAGGCATTGAGGAGTATAATGATACCTACCTGAGTCCAAAAGGCACCAGGTGGCCTCCTTTAAAGAATAGTTCCAAGTTAGTGATTAAAAGCAGCCATGATTATGCTACGGTTTACCTGAATGCCTTTTTCCACCCTTGTTTCTGAGGTGAGATTTCTTCTTCAGAGTTCCAAGTGGAAGGATCAGAACAAAACTTTCTCTCTAGGAAGTGCCAAGAAAGTGGCCTACCTCCTCCTGTTCCTGGTGCCAAGAACAGGCATATACCTATGTTAAGTTCCTGGGTAAACTTAGCTTTACAGGCGTGCCATTCTTTGTATGCATATGGTTATCTCTTCCTTTCTGTAGATTTTTTACCCATGGTTTTTTATCTAGGGACAAATAATCTAGCTGGCCAACAGGGCTTTGAGTTTCTACAAAGGCATAAAATAAAGTGAAGAAAGTCAACACCTAACATTACATGTTGTTTATCTTCTTTTCCTTTACTTTATTGGAGTTATTACATTGGACATAGATATATTGGGTTTAAATATGATGTTTGGCTCTATTATGTACATAGTAAATACAAAATAAATGTATACTCAAGTATGGTATTTTCATATTGTATGTAGCATGGTGTGTAGCCCTGTCACTATCTCAAACCAGGTGGGCCCTCTAAGGGAATGCAAAGGGTACTTTACAAATGGGGCTGAGCAAATTCTCTAAGGCAGATATTATTGCTTTCAATTTAAAATGTAAGGCCATCCAGAAATACTGCATAATTGGTCCAAAGTCATGCAGCCTGGAAGGGGTGAGAACAGTATCTGAACCAGGATTTGACCTCCATAATCTGCCACATACATTGCATCTTACAATGTGGAAAGAACAGACCAAGGCCTAGAATTATATTTATTTGGAACACAGTTGAAGTTTTGAAAGGAGAATAGTGCTTCTCTCTAATTGAAAGGACTTATTATTATTAAAATGTGAAAGAAATATGCCAAAATAATTTGTTTTAATACTCTGGTGTTAAATACCAATGTACTAACTATGAAGGTTAGTTTGTCAAGAAAGCACTTTAAATGAAAACACCTATATTTTGCAGCTATTTTGAAACCACTGCTTTAGAAAATTTTGATATTCAGAACATGGAACAACAACAACAAAAAAGACAAACCATGAATTGTATTTATTCTGTATTTATTTCCTGACACCACTGCCATCAGGATACCCCTAACCTTAATAAGGACTTGCCAAGTGCTTGTCAAAAGTTCATGCTACTAGGAATTGACTGTGTTCATAAACAGTAGTCTAATTTTTCGTTTTCTTGTGGTTATCTTACAGTTAGAGCCATTTTTAGCTCCTAGTACATCGTTTATACATGAACATTGAAGTGTTAGCTGATGGTAGAAAGTGTTTGAAAAATGGGGGCTTAACAGATGATAGATTATGTTTTGAACAGTGAAATAAGAGCTTATTTCCAATGTAAATTTCAGATAATTTAAAAGGAAGCAGCCTTACTCTTTCAGAAGAAATTATAAGAAATCTGGTAACTTGTGGTGACTGACGTGATAGATTCTCTAAGTGGTTAGGTCAGTAAAGTCATCCACTCTACTAACTCACCCTATAGTTACCTGTGTTCATTTCTTTCCTCCAAGAGTATTCCTTATTTGCTGTTTTCTTTTCCCAACCACAGAAAGGGGAAGGACTGGATGCCAGTTTTGGGGGACCCCCAAGTGGTTTGTCAGTCACCACTCTTTGTGGTGGCTCCTGTTGGCTGTTACAAATGTGTGTCGTCGTTACTCCAGGAACTGTACTGGGTGATGTCGTGGGGATGCTGCCCTTGTAGCCAAAAGAGCAGGTGCATCCATCTGCCTGTCCTGGCCTCTTTCTGTCCCATGCCTTCTCACACCCTGTTGGTTCTCCTGTTCTGCATGACTATTGTGCTAGTCCTTCCCTCCTATCGATACTTCTATTTGACAGTGCAACCAATCAGTGATTTTTATCCAGTGGTTCTTCTTCAAGCCTTCACTTCATCCACACCAGTAGGTGAGCTCTGTTGCTCATGACAGTGGGACTGATTCTAACTTTCCTGGATGGGTTTTTTCATGTTGCCTGGAAGAGGTAGCCACACTGTGGGCTGTATAAAGAGTCCATGGTTTCTCATGGGCATGACTGGAATGGAAGGGTAGGAAGATGAGGAATGTAGGGCCAACATAACCTCTTGTTTTTTAAAAAAGATTTTATTTGTTTATTTAAGAGAAAGAGGGAGTTGGGAGGAGCAGAGGGAGAGAGAGAACCAACTCTGCACTAAGCATGGAGCTGGAGGGGGAGCTTGATCCCACGACTTGAGATCATGACCTGAGCTGAAACTGAAAGTCTAATGCTCAACTGACTGAACCACTCAGGCACCCCTAGGCTCTCATTTTTATACTTTTATATGTTACTCATGTAGCTACCTGAGTGAAATGGAGTTAATAATAATGGTATTTACTACAAAGTTGTTTTTGGCATTGAGCATTTACTAGGATTTTTTATACCTTCTGAAAGTGAACATTTACTGTGGTATTTAGTAATTTCAATGTACAATAAAATGAAGAAACATTTTTGTGTTTCTTTCATAGGACGGTCCTAATCCTAGATTTTTTTGAAGAAGATAGTGAAAGAAAAATAATATTTAGAATACAGCCATTCCTTTCCCTTGAGCTGAGGAGACAAACCTATGAACTTTTTAAGAAAATTGTCCTCAGCATGGGGAAAAGTTCTTAACTCAGGGCAATCTATCAGCATCATTGGGGAAAATTTTCAAACTAAGCATATTCATCCTCCATTTCTAGATTCTGATGATATCTTTCTGAGAGTATCATAATCTGTGGAGAAGAGGGCCAGTCTGTATTGTGTGAAAAACCCCTCTAGTGGTTCTGATTCTCCCACCCCCTCATCTCAACTGACTTAATCAAGGCATTTGAATGAAAAAGAGTTTCCTGTCAGTTTTCTCTCAGGACTCTCTCCTTAAACCTAAGAGGAACAGACCTACTAGAGGGATTAATTTTGGCTAAACCAAAGGAATACTTAAAAAATTTTTTTTATTATTTTATTTTCTATTTTGAGGGAAGGAGGGAGGGAGAGAGAGAGAGAGAGAGAGAGAGAAAACATGCATGTGAGGGAGGCACAGAAAAGAGAGGGAGAGTAAAAATCCCAAGCAGGCTGCATTCCCAGCATGGAACCCAATGCAGGGCTGATCTCATGACTCTGAGATCACAACCAGAGCTGAAATCAAGAGTCAGATGCTTAACCCACTGACCCATTCAGACACCCCAGAAATATTTTTTTTTGTTTTAAAGTTACGATGTAGTTTAAAGAGTCAGATATTTACCCAATTAGAAAAATTGCTTGCTACCATCTCCATTTCTCTTTCTATGGAGATAATCACTTTCAGATTTTTTTAGATAATTTTTTGCTTGACTTTTAAATTCTAGAAATTTTGAATTGATTGCCCACATGGTGGAGGAGGATTTAGTACAGTGTATGTTTTCCAACCTCATTTATCTCTAATCAGCTCCAAAATAGGAATAATTTTATTTTGTTTTGTTTTCCTGATGGAAAAATACTAGAGCAGAGGGGAGGGTGAGATTTTGAGGTTGAAAGAGACCAAATGTTAGGGAAGGTCATACTGGATGGCCTCAATTTTTTCTAGAAAATCAGAGATGGGTTAATCTTCCAGAGTTGAGTTGCTATCAGCTGCTATTGGTAATTCATTAGGAAGTTAGATAAGTGTAAGCATTGCTGTGGACCAGTGGAGAATGATCAACTGATATGAGCTGATATGATAAGTGATCTCCACCAAATACAGTGGCTTTGTTGAGAATGGTGGAATTTTAATTTTCATTCTTTGCAAAGAACAGAAGAAAACAGTAAAAAAGCTAGAAGGGAAAGGTAGACAGCTTAGTGAATGTGACAAATGTAACTTTGTTCAGTTACATGTGCGAATGGAATAGAGGTCTCTTTGGTGGGTAAATCCAAACTGCAGGTAATACAAAATTTAAAAACATTAAAATGTTTATATATCTCTTTATTTATGTGGATAACTATGGATGTTGTTATTACATTCATTCACTTCCTGGTATGATCTTTGACTTGATTAATAGTTGATTTGTATTCCTAAAACCCAGAAACAAATTGGAGGAAATGCATAGCTCAGCAGGTAAGTGGCAGGAAGCCTACCCACAATTTCAAATTCCCTTTTCCTTTTGGGGACCCACAAAGTAGATAATCTAAGAAATGGACGATTAGGAATTGACACCTGTATACTAGGGTTTCTATTTTCTGAGGACAACACTGTTTTGTATTGAATGCTATTAGTTTTCTAGCTTTGTATGTTTGTAATAATAAAGTTTAGTTTCTTGTAGACGGTAAATTAAAACATATAGTTCAGTGCTTTTTTTCAGCAAGTGAATCTGATTTGATATTTAAAAGGATGTACTTGTGCAGTAGAAGAAAATAGCAGGGCCACCAAGTTGAAGTACCAGAAGTGAGTCCCTCTGGGTATAGCTGCAGTGCAGTTAGCAATAATTTTAATTGGAGACCCAAAGTAAGCTAACCTCAAATCATGTGTATGTCTTACAAATAGGGTTTATTGTGTCTTTTAAGTCCTTTTAGAGGCTTATGAAGATTTATACTTGTGGTTAGCTGCTTTGTCTGAGCTACAGAGAATATTTAATAGTTTTTATCAGGATTAATGAGCAGAAATGTCTCAACACATGAAATTCTTTAGTATGTACATTGTAGTCATTTGACATTCTCTTTCTTCACTTGCATTAGTGTTAGTAATAAGAGACACTTTGATATGTGCCCTTGTAGTTCATGTATTTTTCAGATTTCTGTGAAACCGTTACATGATGCATTTATGTAATTAACACTTTTCCAACCTCAAATTTGTCCAAGAATTATCTAGTAAATACATAGATTTTACAAGTATTGTAACATACAACCTTATAAAATATTCACTTTGTTTTAGCCAATACATACTTAGTGCCTACTGTGTGCCAAGTGCTAGACATAAAATATTGAAGAAATCAGCACCTAGGGGAGTTTACAGATTAGAGAAATTAAATAAAAATGAAAATAATGTATAAGCCTAAATTGTAGCAGTGTTGCCCCAGAGAAATTGAGGATAGTGTAGGGTCTTTATCCGGGGGGTAGTTTTTGGTTTGAAAAGTGAGGAGAGGCCTCCTTAGTGCAGGTGAGCTGTGTTAAAGATTTTGGTCTTTATCCTTGGAGGAAGATGCGCTTTTTGTGAAGAATTTTGACCATACGGCAATATTCAGAGAGGAAAATTAAGATCACTGATAATCCTCTTAACCTACAGCCTCTTTATTTTAATATTTTGATACCTTTGTTAAAATGACAAATTGAAAAAGTATTAATACATTTCAGTTATCTATAGATAAAAACAGAAGTTTCAGGGTGCAAATGTATAACAAGTAGTAAATAAGCAATGAAGATCTAATGCACAGTATAATGAATATAGATAATAATGATATAATATGATTAAGTATTGTTTCAAGGGCAGATCTGCTAGAATATACACGTATCAAAGTAATATACTGTAAGCCTTAAATTTAAAAAATGTAGCATGTCAAATTTATCAAATAAAAAATATAAATCTGTAAATACATACTCTTTTCTTGAACTGGGTAAAGGAGTTGCAATCCTCACTACCATGCCATATTGCTAGTATTTGGATTAGCAAATAATTTAATAAGCTAAGCAATGATTTTCACACTCTAGTCCCAGTTTGGCAATTTAGACTGTAAATCAGGGTTCTGTTTATATCTTTAACATCCTTTACCCTTTTGTCAGAAGATCAGTTTTTATAATTTATTTTATTGCTTGAAATGGAGACTATTTTCTCTGGGATGAGTGCGTGCGCGCGTGTGTGTGTGTGTGTGTGTGTGTGTGTGTGTGTGTTTGATGGTAGATGGAGAAAAGCCACATGAATGATATGTCTTAAAACCCTGCTTAAGGGCACCTGGGTGGCTCAGTTGGTTAAGCATCTGTCTTTGGTTCAGGTCATGATCCTGGAGTCCTGGGATCAAATCCTGCATTGAGAGGGTCCATGCTCATTGGGGAGCTTGCTTCTCCCTCTCTCTCTGCCCCTCCCTACTGCTCATGCTCTCTCTCTGTCTCTCTCTCTCTCTCTCTCCCCCTCTCAAATAAATAAAATCTTAAAATAAATAAAACCCCGCTTAAAAAGTTAGCAACCCTCATGATGGGTCTTTCTGGATCATGTCAAAAAGTGTGAAAGTTAATGGGATGCCCTCGGACATTTTTTTAAATTGTGGAAGGACAATTTTTAAAAATTGTTCTTATTTAGTGATTGTCAATATAAAGGTATACTACCTAAGTTCAATCTACATGAGAAATACAGTTGAAAACATTTCAGAGACAACGGGTATATTTGAAAGTACCAGAAGTCAGCAGCCTGGTAGAGAAAGAAATGTGTGCGTGGAAGCTGACTAGGGAAATATTTCCAAAGTTCTCTGATGCTGACACTTAGATTTGACCCTAAAAGCATAGGAACAAAGGGCCATGTGGCATCTGTGATTTCAGAGAATGACAGTCTTGACATAATCTGAGGAAGAACAAAGCTGAGAGAGTGTATTGAGACTTCGAAGGCCTGGTTTTCAGAGGCTCTTCATGACTCAGGACGTCTCGTGCAAATAATTTTTTCTCTTCTAAATTGGAGAAGGCTGTATCCAACCGTGATATAAGTCGCTGTATATGTGTATTTTGGTTATTCTTATACTATTAAACTTTTTTTTTTTTTTTTTGGCATTCTGTGCAGTTTACTAGAGTGGTCCAACTGTTGATCCACCCTGAGGGAGGGATATGGATTAGATTAGGAATTCTAATGCCCTGAGGGGTTAGTGTAAGGAGAAGGCTCTCCTACTCTACCTCCTGAACATTTGGGTAGTGGCAGGGAAAGCCAGCTTTCTCATGTCCTCCCTCTTTCCCCTTCTTTCCTCTGCCATCTCTCCCTCCTTCCTTCCTTTCTGAGCTCCTAGTATTCAGTGATATAATATGAAAGATGATCCCAGTGAGAAACTAAATTATAACTTTGTAATAATGTATAGATAATTAAAAGTCACCATAAGAATGTAAAATAATTCCCTAAGCCTGTTTTGGCCCAGAGCAAGCCAATGACAGAGGAGGCAGAGGCAGAGGCCTTTGCAGCCAGGAGTGGAAGCCTGGTTCTGGCGTGAGGCTGATCCTCCCACAAAGCCTCCCGCCTAGAGTCTGTCCTCCCCCACGTGGCTGGGCAGCAGGCCTCTCAGCTCTTGGCTTATTTTTAACAAAGCCAGTGTGTGAGGAGAGCGCTTGTGATTCATCTGTTACTGAGCCTGCCTTCTTTTCATCTTGAAGGACATTATCATCACTTCTACATATTCAAAAGATATGGGAGAGGAGATGTGGAATTGAGTAATAATTAGGAATGTGGCACATGTTGCATTTATAAGACACACCAAACTATCTTTCAAATATTAGGAGGTGTAATCAAGTCTGCAACACATTTTGCTAATGATATTTCCTGTAACTTTTACCCACATGTATTACAAGGGAAATGATATCCATATGTTCCATCCATTTGCACAGTTCATTAAAGGGCACATTTAAAGGAGTATTTGATAATCCTTTGCAACTTTTTTCCTTCTGAAAAATAATTCAATTTTAAGGAAGTCGTGTTTTCTTTAGTTTTCTAGTAATTTGAATTTTGTACAAATACTCCTGGAGGAGAAAAAAAATCTGTGATACCAGAGAGATGTCATCATCGAGATTTGCTCTTAGGCAATCTCTTGATTTTACTGTGTTTTATTAAACTGTCATTAAGCTTCATCAATTTTGATTTTAAGTAAAATTTACAAAAATGTCCCTCTTAATAAAATGTATCTGCAAATTATGTAGAGTAAGCTGTTTGGTTTCTGAGGTTTTCATATTGCAATACTCTGAAACTACAAAAGTATACTCCTAGAATTTAAATAATTACAAAGGATAATTAGCAGAAACATATCCAAAATAAGATAGTCACAACCAGTTGGGTTTGATCATACCAAAAAATGTTGAGCAGGAAAAACACTTTGGAAATTTGTGTGTTCTCTCTTAATTTGAAGTGTGGATATTTTTAAGTCTGGAGTAATGTGATCAGATAAAGTAGCAGTAGTATTCTGTATCAGCTGTAATTTAACACATCTGTCCAGAAGAGTAGTGAATAATGAATTACACTAATCAATCCAGATAAAAGAGATTTAATTAACATTAACATCTCCTCTAAATCTTTAAAAACTTTATTTTTTGTTTTGTTAATCAGGGATTCTAATCTAGGGAGTCTATGAAGATGATGAAAGAACATTTTGAAGATAGATGTTATTAAAAGCATTTGAGATGTTTAGTTTGTGGATAACATGAAATGTTTCTCTAATTTTCCTAAAAAAGGTGCTTTATAAAATTTGAAAAAGGCTAGCCAGTACTGACACTATCGTATCGCATTTACTTTAAAAATACTCTTTAATGAAAACATCTGGGTATCACACAATTGTTTTATACGGTGGAAAGATGCTTTGCTAAATTTTAATCAGTACGTATATGAAAAGTTGACAATGTCTGTATGACCAGTACATGATCTCCAGGTTTCAGTAGGGCAGTTTGCAGGCATGGAAGCTGAGCACTAAACACTCAGCCTACTAGGGCGATTGGTGGTTGCTGCAAGATGATTTCCACACAGTGGTTCAGCCATCTGATGAACAGATGTAAATTTGCCAATAACTCTGTGTAAGGCTGTCCATGACCCCAGGCCAGCTTCACTTATTGAATACGCACCAGAAGAGTTATGATGATGACACTGAGGTAAGAACCTTTTGACTATTTGTAATTTCTCGTTTTGGGAAAGAAAGAAGAGACCCAGGTCAAGAGTGATAATCTCCCTGGATAGTGATGTCATTAGGTATCGACTTTGCTAACTGGATTTATTAGTACCATGTTAAAACCTTAGTGTAGCGAATAACACAAGCCTTATTTGTGCTTCAGGGCACAACATCTTTAATGCAGAACAGCAGGACACAAGAGGTGAACCCCAGCTTGGGTGTCAGAATGCTGATCCTACTCTATCCTCCTTCATTTAGCAGGTCTTAGCTTCAGTATTCTTAGCTGTAAAATGCAGACAGCAATACCTGCCTGGAGACTGAAATGCTGTTTCAAAATACGAGAATGTATTTGAAAGCCACTATGAAAGTATAAAATGATGTCATTAGGCTGTTTACTTAAAAGTAATCTATATACTGAAGGACAACCAAAGGGCAAAACAGATGTGTTTAAAAGTATTATTAGGAAAGGTAATGACCCCCTCCCCCCTTTCTGAAATAAAGATGCTGCGCAGCACAATCTATGTGGAGTACATACATACTGATATGCCCCGAATTACTAACATAGCTGTATTCATATCTACATATCCACTTATAAACAAAGATAAATGTGTATGGAAGAATGTATTGTGTTGATAAAATTCAGCTTTTCAATTTAGATGATCAAATCCTACAAATAGAGTCCAAGCGGATTTTATTCGGTACTTTGGAGCCCGTTCAAATTTATGTGAATTCCCACCTATATAAAGGGATTTGTTTATGTGTACAGCTTTCATTGCTTTCAGGATCAAAAGGTGAGCAGCACAGTCTGAAAATAAATATTGAAGTTTTTTTTTACATTTTCTGAATCTATCGCTCCTGTTGGCTATGGAAGGCTGATATTTCATGGGGGAAGAAATAGCCCCTCATTTGGAAGATAATGTTTTGTGTCACTCGGACTCAAAGTAAAGAGACGTTTTCTCTTAGGATCATCGCTTGAACATGCACTTAGCAAGAAACTGAATATGGTAGAACTTTAGTTGGAACATGGGATTACTCATTTTTGTTTCATCGTGTTTGGTCTGGGCTCTAAATGAAGCAGGGAAGTTAATGTAACGAGACTCTTGGTAATCATGCAGAACGATTTGCTGACTTGATAAGGTCCAGGTGCAAATTTGTCAAGTCATTTAAATGCTCTCACCAATAAGGAGACTTTCTATGTGACTTATTTTAAACTGTGAAAACAAAAATGCAGGCTGCTGGCTGCTGGATTCGCATTAAATAAAAATAACACAAATGAACAAGAGAAAAGAGAAAAGAGATATGACCGTGTACACTGGGCACATAAATTATGAACTATTTCCATGATCTTTCCAGGGTTGCAGTAACAATATGCGCTATGCAACCATTAACCAGTATTTTCCTATTTTTCTTTTTAATGGCAAGAGGAAGAAGGAGACAATGAAACAAGTAAATTGGTTCATTTTATAGTAATCAAACAATTTGATTGAAATCTCAGTGATATCATCTCTGTAGTTACATGGAAAATGTGTAGGAATAATGTTCTTTGATGTGTCTGATTTCCGAAGCAACACGGATTGGTGGAACACTGTTCCCCTCCCCATTGCTGGAAGTATCCTCTCCCAGGCTGACTAAATGCATTTCACACCAGATTTTTGTGCATAGACAGACTACCCACTGCTGTGAAAATTTGTATAACTTTGGTGAGTCATTTGTTCCAACCTTTGACAGAAATAAAACTTCTGGGAACCACACTGATCTCATAACTTTATCCCCATACAGGATATGGTCTTAGATTTATAACTTTGCTATGAAGAATCAGTTTACTTAGGTAAATAAAATGTCTTGAAGAAAATATGTGAAAGCTGGCATAAAAGTGGTCTTTATTTGAAAAAGTGTACTCAGTATTATGATCAGAGACTAATTCATGTCTCACTGTGGTGATTTTAGAATTCTTTGTGCATATATTTTGTGACCTAAAATACTAATTGTGGCTGACCACTTGGGTAAAGAAACCAATCAAAGCATTGTCCATTGAGAACATTAGCTGGGAATTGCTATTTAAAATTAGATACATGCTGACAGATATGAATGCTGACAATAGTATATGTTGCTAAAGGTTGAAGCCAGTTAGGTCAACATTTTGAACTGCAGGATTATAATCTCCTATCATCAAGAGTCTGGTGATTTTTGTCCCATCCATTTCTTCATTACCAGACCTCTGCTTTGGAAATCTGACCTATGCCTTAATGCTGGCAGTATGAGACAACTGACATCCCATCAACTGTTCCTAGAGACTGCTATTGTCCCTTGATTTTAACCTTATTTTCTGTATTTAACTACAATTAGAAAGTGGCTGTTTGGTTTGGCTTTAGCCATCGAACCATATATCCTATTAGTGGGTTTCTGAAGAAGATGTGATAAGCTAAAACTGAGGATTTCACAATTTTTAGTTTACAGTTCACCCTTTTCGCTATATACTTCTGATTCTTGGAGCTGTAGAACAATTTATTTTATTATTATAGTTTGTCTTTTTTCTCCAGCCAGTAGTCTTTATCATTAGGCAACAGCAAATTATACTACCCATTGCTGAACATTTAAATCCCACATGCATTTTATCAGGTCTGTCCACCTGCCATTTCATCTTTGGGCTATTAATCCCTACAGCAGTAAATATTAAGAATGGACTAATTTTCCATAACTTGCCGGTCAAGTTAGCATGAGTATGGACAAATGCTTCGGCCTATTTGATGAGAAACAACATCAGGTGGGTTGGTATTTCCCACCCAGAGAGATTTCATCTTGGAAAGACATCATTTGTTTCAGTTTATCTCTTACCCAACATATGTTAGTTCCAAAAGCATGGGTAGTAGAAACAAAAGACAATTGTAGAACGGTTCATTGTACTACAAACATTTAAAAGTTAAAATACTGCAAATCCTGGATACTGGAGTGTACTTTTATTAGTTCAGTTTTGGAATTCTAATCCTTAAATGATGATTGAGAATATTTAGTGGTGACTGAGAAACCGAAAACCAGTTTCACTGCTGGTAAGGCATTTTGTTGCAAACTTGGCAGTAGCTAACTAAAAGCTTTATTGTATTTCAGAATTTTGTTGTTTGTTTGTTTTGTGAGGAGGCTGGAAATTCAGGTGTCCCATACTGTTAACATGCAGAAAATTACATGATACCCTCAAGCACGATATTGCTTCTACCTCATGCAAATACTTCTATAAAGATGTATGATTTGATGCCCTACTGAAGTGGCAACATATCTTCTAAGGAAAGGCTTATTCAGAGAAAGATTCTTTTTGAGAGTTGAGGGGAATTCCAGCATTTTAAGAAAAGAAATAACATTTTTTTTTAAATAGGCTCCACACTGGGTTCTCACCACTCTGAGATCAAGACCTGAGGTGAGGTCAAGAGCCAGATGCTTTCCCTAGTGAGCCTTCCAGGTGCCCCAGGAATAGCATTTTTAAAAGGAATAAAAAGATGTAGATCAGTAATAGCTCAGAGTATGTAAAACAACCCCAACAATGAAATTTTTACAATAATATGATATTCTCATAAATATGCTCATAAATATTCAAGGAATGTATTTCCAAGACATGATCGGTATTGCCTGTGTCTATACTCATGTCAAGCAGAATAAATATATATGGAATAAATCATAAGTAATTTATACAGTGTCTTGATGTGTCTGTAATGGAAGTGAATCCCTCCCATGCTTTTTGCAGTTAATTTGCCTTAAATGATTAAAATGCACAGTTACTTTAAAGGTGTAATCACCATGATTCTTTCCCCTCAGTAAAATACTTAGATGATTTTTATACCCATATTTATTCAGTGTTCAGATACACTATATTTAAATTTTTTTAGAAGTCAGTTTCTACAATTTACCATGCACCAGAAGATGTTCTAGCAAACAATGTATAATGGGTTAATAAATGTTTATTGCTTTATTGACTAACATGGCTGGCTAAAGACACCTTGTCCTTGGCCAATTTGTCTAGTTCTATTCCTTGTTAGAAGTTCTTGTTTTGAGTAGCTCTCCTGTCAAAGTGTCAGAAAACATTTAGAAATAAGAAACAATAAAAGGTTCACCTTTTTTACCTAACTTTTGAAAAATAGTGATCTGTAGTATTTTGGAAAACTTTGGTAGTTCTGTTAAATAAGAACCCAGAAAAAAAAAAAACTTACATGAAATTTTCCCCCCAGAAATGAATACCAGTCTTTCTGAGTTAAAATTGTTAGCTTGATGCATCACTAGATTTGTAAGGATTGTTCAGTACTCAGGCCTCAAGTTGAGTTGAGTTGTCGAGTTTGAGTAGCATTGAACTTGGTATTGTTGAAAGTGATGTAAGATTACTTGAGCAATGAACATTTTCTAGTATTCATTTTTCGAGTAGCTAACCTTCCCAGCCTCATTCTACCCGCCACCCTGAGTCTCACACACAGTGATTCATATAATAGGGGGACAGTGTTACTGATTAACCCAGAATGATGCACACTCAACAGCACACTGTTATTACCCTGCATTTGCTATCCTTTTTTTCTTTCTGTGTCTCCTAATGAGTTACATATGTAATTAGTACACATAGTTCTAGTAATGTATTCATTCATGGTTTAGTAAGTGAGGTTTTCAGCTTCATTTCCCCCTGGACATCTGACCTGGGAGCACAGAGGAGACAAAAAAGATTGTAACCTTTTTATACAGTCTCATTTGACCCTTGGCACTCTATTCTTACTTCAATTATCATCCACTCTAATGATCCGTTTTATGTTTGGCTTAACCCTAAATCGTGAGTTCCTTGAGAGTAAGAACTTTTGTCATACTCACGTTTTCTGTATTCTGAGCACCTAATTAAGGATCTAAGTGTGTGCTCTATAAATGGGTATTTGTGGCGAAAATAAAAAAAGAAAAATAATGAACTGTTTTCTTTTAATCAGTCACATTCTCCATGGTTATTTTTTAAATTGAGGTTCATTTTATCTATAGCCAAATCATGGATATCACATAAATGGTATGATGAGCTTTGACAGATGTGTACACTTGTGTCCTTTACCCAGATGTTCAATGAGCGAAGAAGAAAATACATTTTTATTCCAAATACATAATTAGGTATTTGGTTATTTCTCACATGAAACTCTTGGGTGGAATCAATTGTAATTTCATACTATTATTTTATAATGACTCGAAGTTCTCTATGACTTTTTTTCTGATAGAATTGAAACTAGATAGAATTGACACCTCCATCCCCCTCAGGAAAAAAGGTGATTTGGTGTCTGTAAGGTAGTTTGTACATTTCCTTCCCACATTATGCTACCACATTCTGTGCTTGGCACCTGGTATATGAGTGCCAGGAGACATTCCTGACCTCGGGTTGCCTCAAGTCTTGAGGGGAGTTGAGCCCATTTCTGTGTATGTGTTAACAGAGGTATGAAAGCCTCCTGTCAGGGTTCTGCATTTTGTTCTCTCTCATACTCCAGGAGCTCTCTTCTTCTTCTTCTTCTTCTTTTTTTTTTAAAGATTTTATTTATTTATTCATAGAGATGCAGAGAGAGAGAGAGGCAGAGGGAGAAGCAGGCTCCATGCAGAGAGCCTGACGTGGGACTCGATCCAGGGTCTCCAGATCACGCCCTGGGCTGCAGGCGGTGCTAAACCGCTGCGCCACCGGGGCTGCCCTATTTCTAATGTAATTATGGAGAGTCCCCACATCTTCATTTTTGGCTCAGACCCTTCTCGAAGCTTCAGCCTTCTGTATCTGACTGCTATTGGCTGCTCTACTTGGATATACGTTAGTCGCCATAAACATAGCCTGAGAACTCATTATTCTCCATTTCCTCTCTACTTGTTTCCCTGCTAAGCCCCTTGCACTCCCAGTAATAAATGGCTCCTATTTCCCTTTCTGTTTTAGTTAATTGCACTGCCTTTTACCCAGTTGTCTAAATTAGAAACTTGGGAATCCTATTTGCTTATCCCTCCTTTTCTACACATAATTGATGAGGTAGGCTAGTAAATACTACCTCTCAAAGTCCTCTGAAACCTGTCACTTACTCTCTGGTACCACAGTTACTGTCTTTGTTGTTGAAGTCTTCACCTTCTCCCCCTTGGATTGTGGCAGCAGGCTCATAAGGAATCTTCTTGCCTTAATTTATCTTCTGTTAATACAATGTCCTACATAGTTATCTGTGATCTCTTCTCATGAGCTATGACTTGACGGTATTGAACTTGTAATTCCTCACCTATGCCTTTCTCTTTCTCCCTTTGGTTCATTTTACATGGTCTCTTTCTGCTTGAGACTCTACAGTTTGGACATGACAAGAGCCTTCCATATCTTCACATCTCTTAAGGGACTGTCCTTTCTGCCAGTCCCCACTGAAGTGGGTGGTACAGCTCTGCTTTTTCACAGCATCCCCCCCCCCCATTCTCCTCTACCTCCAGAAACAACTTATTGGACACAGTGTGGCATTTGAACCACAGGGAGCCAGGAGGAGCCAGTACATAGGCATGAAAAGATGAACTGGGCCAATCAGATTCCTTATATCTTAAAACTTTTCCCTGAGAGATCCTGTCCTGAGAGAATCATGGCTTATGGTACATTGAGACCAAACCCTTAGTTACCATAAATGAGGTAGAGTTGGATCCTTCTCGAGTCCTAGCAAGCCAAGGTTATGAGGAGGAACGAACATAAAGGAGAATCTGGGAGGTAGACAAAAGATGGCCAAAATAGATGGTTGGAAATCAAGCTGTCATTGAGGGGAGGCACTTGGAGACATTTGAACAGAAGCTGAGTCACATTCATGTCAGAGTGTGACGCTTCTGTGACATGACTTCATTGTGCCATTTACTTTCCTTGAGGTTAAATTATTGTTTTTTTTGGGGGGGGTTGTTGTTTCTTAATTTTTGGGTTCCTTGGTATGTGTATCCTTGTTTCACCTCCCTATCTTAAAGTTACATCAGTGGGACTGTGTTTTTTTTTTTTTTCTTTTCTGTTAAATGATCACAAGTAAAATGATTTCCCTATCCTACTTTCTTGACCTCTACTAAAGTGTCACTTCTCTAGGAATTCCTTATTCTACCACAAAATCTAGATTTGGTTACACCTACTGTTTGCTATCGTAGCAATTTCTCTTTACCTACTAAGTTAGAATTTAGTTTTTATGGTTTTCTGCTTAGATAGGTCACAACTTGAGACTAGGGATTCTATCACAAATGAATTGTATAAATGAAGAAATAGTATGGAACATAAGGGGGGTAGTGGGTGGAGCCTTTATAAGGTAGTGATATTTGAGCCAGGTCTTGCCGAGGGCACTCACTATATCTTACAGTGATGTGGCTGCCACCACTTTTTGGCTTGACAAAATATAGAGTATAAAATGCATGAGGCACAGACCTAACCCTCCTTTAAAAAAATAAAGCATTTGGAGATGAGAGAAAGAGGTAAAGTGATTTTCCAGCAGGAACACATCTCGATAGATAGTAAGATTGCCAGACCAAAAATCAAAGTCTCTTCCCATAATGCTGACATGGGCACTCATCAGAAAGGACAAATCTGTGTACAGAATGATCTCATATTCAAGTAAAAGAACTTTTGAGAAACAAATGTCAGCAATGACAACCTTTCTCCATCCTCTGGACCTTGTATATGCCCAGAGTTATTATAAATATTTTAAGTAATAAATTCCAGTAAGAACCCAGTCCCTTGACCTAGCATTCAGGGATTTCCAGATTGTGCTTCTGTTGGCCTTCCCAGTTGTTTCTTCTAGATCTGCACATGGGCTGGAGGACTCCTCGGCCCTGTCTCAGGCACAAATCTAGTGTTCTGGGTCTGTTTCCTTTTTATTACCAATTACCTATTGCCTGGCACAGATTTTCTCTGTCTCAGGGAGTCTAGATGAAGAGAATATCAAGAACTTCCTCTCATTCTTCTATGCATGTGTACTCTCCTTGGTACCAAAATCACTCTTCTTGTACGTTTGTTTTTCTGTGAATGGGAATTAGTTGCACGGTGCCTTATATTAGAGTTATTTTTACACTTCTGTTATTTCATCTATTAGACTGTGCACTAGTGGTGAGAGATATTGCACCTGACCATTTCGATTATAGTGTCAGGAATGGAGTAAATATTTATTGAATAAATGATCTCATAGGATCATTCATTTCCTTCAACATCTTGCTTATACCCCTCTCCATAAAGTCAGGGGTTCCCTAGAAATGAACACTTCTCTTTTATATCAGAAATGTCTTTAAGGAGTATTTACTACTTAGAAAAATATCTGAGGAGGAGCATTAAATGATTGTGACTTTTAACAGAATGATGAAAAATAATTTTAACCATAACATTTAATCAATGAAACCCGTTTCAGTACAAATGACTGTTTTTTATGTTTGTGGGTAATGCAGAGCAATGTGAGATGTAAATTCAGCCCTCATTGAAGCTTAGTGCTTAGTGGAGGAACTAATAGAAATAAAGTTAGAAAACATGAACATTTGGGAGGAATAGTGATTGCAAAAATGACTTCCATGAGTTTTATATTAATTTTGTTGAATGTGTGAGCCCTTTTGGCCCACGTGTCATTGTGGTTAAGAATTGGGCTCTGGTGCAGCAGTCAAGGTTAGAATCCCAGAACTGCCACTCCCATCTGCCTGGCTAGATTATTCTAATAAGATTGGGAAAGCATGTGAAGCCCTGAGCACAGAGCCTGGCACAGAATGGGCACTCATTACACTTTCTCTGCTATTAATTTTGGATTTCAAATCCGTACAGCTATTTTAAGGGTGCTATATGCCAATGTCACTTGTAGAAAATTTGGAAAACTTAGTTTCATTTCTGGCGCAATTACTTTTTTCAAAGTCATAAATTTTGTGTGATTAGTAATATCAACGAGAAAGAGATCAAGTACTGTTCTTCAGGGTCTAAATTAATCATATGAGTAGTTATTCCCTAAGCAGATATTGCATCATACATGTCCAACAGACTCTTAAAGTATTCAAAATTAATAAAGCAGTGAAGACATTAATCAGAGATGGTATCTAGCTGATTTGCATAAACTAATTAACGTCAACAGTTACACCAAGCTGCTGCATAGCAGCACCTGGGAAAACTGTCACTCCCAGTGAAATAAGGTAGTGAGTCTGCAGAGTGGAGAGGGATTCTATCTCCAAACACACACCAAGGTCACCGCTTACATAACACAAGTGACAACAGGGATCCAGATCACCATGATGTGTAGCTCTAAAGTACGGGTGCATCCAGGAAAATGTGGTGCTCGCAAAGCCAGCTAGTGCTAACCTTGATGGCTTTCTAAGTGTTTATATTTTAGCAACGCCTTGAGATTCCGTGTCTTAGCACTGTATTCCTGAGAATAAGTATTGATATTTGCTTAGTCCCGTTTTATTATTTGTAAATCCGATGAGTTCTTTTTCTGAACGGAGGTATCAAAATAGGAGTGAATAGTAGGGAAGAGAATATAGTGACCAGTTATTATCTCCAAATTTATATCTAATTGAACCTTTGCTTGCTAAAATTCTTGTTCCCATATGAAGACTAACCCTGTTCAATCACCAGACGTTACATTACTCTCAGCTTTACTAAGTCAGTCATGTGTTCATTTATTCGCTCGACAGACGTTATTGTGAATCTTTGCTAGTGGGAACGCAAAGCTGAGGATCTCTGATTTCAAAGTCCCAGAGTCTGAAACTTGGTGCTTTATGGAAACAAATCATTAAACTGACAATTAATGCCCTAAAATGGTGATACATGGAAATATACTAATGATGCTTCCAGAAGGGATCTTGAGGTTTCACAGAGAAAGCATAGTGTAAGATGACTGATACTGATATATATGCTTGACTAGCAGAGATAAAAAGACAGAATATTCTGGAATGTGAACACCGTGTTAGTTACTCTTCATGGTTGCTAGAATTACTGTCTTCATCACACATTTGCTATGCTGAGCTTGGCGTCCTTGTTGATACTAATTTATGCAGCTTGTATTGGTCAGGGGTGAGGAAGGGTAAGAGGAATAAGATGTGTCCACTTTACATAGGCTGGTGTTTGAACATTGACTCATTAACTTGTTTCTGTTGGCTTCAAGTGTCATGTGCCACTTTATAGCTAGTGGATAACTGGGAGAAGGTTATAATTACAGTTTCTCTTTCCCAGCACAAATACAGTCTTAGGGAGGGAAAGATCCTGAGACATGTTTTGGCCGGTGGATAGCCGTCCTTGGCCAGTTGGTATGGTTCCTTTAGCCAGATCCAGTACTCACTAGGACTTCCATGATGTCTACAAATGGTGGACTTTTTTAGAGCATCACATTAACATTAGCCATGATAGACTGTTCATTTAGCAAAGTGACCAGAAATTTCTAGGTTAAGGAATACTCCTATGTTAGCTATTTTAACAACCCTGCAAAGCTTCCTCTTATGAACTTAGTTTAGTCACATAAAAATAAAATATAATTTATTCAGACTTCTGAAAAGGAGATCAGAATTAGGTCACTGTAGATTTTCCTCTGTCTGTGTATATAAAAAGTGTTAAGCAAAGTGTTATGAAGGCCTGTTTATAAATGGGAATGGGATGTGGGAATGCTGTGGGAACACTTTTCTTTTCTGGCTAATGGGATGTTACTATTTTAAAAATTACATTCTGAAATGTGTGGGATCTGGTATGTTTCCTGCCTGAGATAATGTATATTAATTGGCTTCAGCCTTTTTGATTGTGAAAATCTTTAATTTGTACTGGTAAATGATGAAAAAGCATAGGAACCATCTATTTCTGAAATACTATTCCAGTGGTCTGGTTACCCTTTGGCCCTATTTTCCTTCTCCAGTGCACTTCCATATGGATTAGAAAACCTTTCTCAATCTTCAGAGTGTTCTTTAAGAATAGCATCTTGTATTCACTGAGTTTACCTTAAAGTAATTTAGACAGTGAAATGTTGACTTTATTTGTGTAAGTTGACAAGAGAATAACTTGACTATTGTGGGGCTGAATGTCAGCAAAGAGTTGTATGTCTCTCCTTGGATGAGAAACTAGGAAATACCCATGATTGATTGGAACTTCTGGAGTTGAACTTCTCTGCCACTAAAATCTATTCTGGATTGAATGCCTGTCGCAGAAGTTAAAGACAGGAATTTCTTTGTGTCAACCTCATACTGTTCCTCCTAGTGTTATCAGGACATAGGATTTGGTGAAGGAAAGGCAGACTGCTGTCATGGGAACACCCAGGCTTTGACATCACATAGATTTTGGCTCAAAATCTGATTATTCCATTTGTGAGCTCGTGAATTTGGGTAACTTAGCCTGCATAACCTTGGTTTTTTAAAATAATACCTATCTTGTGATTGTTGGGAAAATTACTTATGTTACTACAGATAAAGTATTTAGGACAGTAATGGACACAGTGTATATTATTATTACTCTTAATGGTGACATTTTATAGATAACATGCATAATATACATATATTCTCATGAGTTTTTGAGCATATCAAACAAATGCTCAACCCATACCAATAGCTTTCAGCATAAAGCTCAGGTGATGGCACTACTTGGGTTGATGAAGAGTATGGGTCAAGTTTTCAAGGAATCAGAGTGACCTTGAGGTTGTAGATGATACAGCATGGAGGAGGAAAGAGTTCCTAAAAGGAATGGGTGAATTTCATATTACTTTAGAAATTCTTAGATAGTATAATAATGGAATCAGCAGTGCAGAGTTTGTAGGATACTAACCCTAATTTCTTATTTTAGGTGAAAGAAGAACATTTGAGTAGGCATCAAGGGCAGTGTCTATAGGATTTTCAGTTAGGGCAAAAGATGGATTTTATATAAAAAAGGGATTTGAAAATGTAAGTGAGATGATTTCATAACCATTGAAAGGTATTCTAAACGCACCGTGAAAGGGAAGGTGTTTGTTGGGACTTGTTCAGAGGAGAGGAAGCAGTGCCATCAGACAAATGCCATTATAGGGCTTACATCTTGGCTGAGACCAAGGGTTATGGAGCTGTGAGGCATAGTTATGGCAACTCGTGCAAGATTTTCAAAGAATTCCTGCTGGCTTGCCTGTTGGTAGATGGCAGCTGATAGCCTCATCTATAGGTATTCTTCCTGGCTTTCATAGGGCCCTACTCTTTTATCTTCTAGAAAATCTCTCTCTGGAACCTTCCGTATGTGACTGGTTTTGCCTCTGCTCTTTCCTCTCTGATTTGAGAAGTCCTGGCTCCATATTTAAACTTCTGCATGCATTTGAGTTCCATATAGTTTTGGCCATGTTTTGGATAATATAGCAACTGTTAGAGAGAAATTATTATGGCACTTGTTAAAACAGCAAGATGGATTTTATTAGAGCTAGGGGAGAGAACCTTAATTAGAGAACTGAGCTTAACTCCAAATATGGCAAAGACAGATGGGGATTTATAGTCAATGGGCAGAGTGATGGGGTCAGTGGATGGGAAATTACTAAGAGGAACTTGATTCGGTATCAAGGATGGGTAGGTGATTCTTGCTAGATTGGGCTCAGTAAGCCAAGGACAGGATGCAATCTAGAAGAGAACTCAAAATAGACCAATTTTGTTAAGGAAGGAGGTCTTGTCAATTTAGAAAGGCTCTACCCTCACTGTTTTGGCAACTTAGTCTTGTAGTGGCTGAGAACTTCTCATTCCAGCTGTTTATTCCACCCTCCAGCATTCATTCCTGATCATTGGATCCTTGAAACCTACAGTAGGATTAGCTGCCTCCCTATTCGAAATCATGGTGTTGGGGGCGCTTGGGTGGCTCAGTTGGTTGAAGCATATGCCTCTGGGGATTAAACAGAATCAGGCTCCCTGCTGAGTGGGGTGTCTGCTTCTCCCTCAGCCCCTTTGCTCCTCACCCTACTTATGGCTCTCTCTCTCTCTCTCTCTCTCTCTCTCAAATCAGTACATAAAATTCTTAAAAAAAAAAAAAAGGAAGAAATACTAGGTTGGAGTACGTGATGGGCCCAGGATTCAGACTACTTACATTTGAGTTACAGCAGTGGTTCTTTACAGTGTCTGTCTATGGGAAACAACCGGGGTACCTTGAAACAGCTAGCCAGCAAATACAAAGCAAAAAACAAACAAAAAACCAAACCAAACCAAAACAAAAAACTCTGACTTCACCTAGGCCATTTAAATCTTGAGTTTCTAGCATGGGTCTAGACATCAATATTTTTTGTCAGACTTTCCTGGTGATCTTGATGTGTAGCCTGGGTTAAAGACCAAAGGCACATAAGGCCTCCAAGCCAGCATCTGATGGGAGATCTCAGCTTGCCATCATTTTAGGACCACAACTCATAGTTATTGTTAGGACAGTCTTGACAACAAACTAGCACTCTCTCCAACAGACTGTGATGTTCTGCTGAGTAGTCTTATTCCTTCTGGGCTTGAATATGCTCTCTCCTCTGTAAAGTGAGCCTTAGTTTACAAACCTGTAGGTGACTATAGCATAGCATTAATCACCTCCCTAAACATTGATTGATAGATTGATTGATTGATTTAAAAAGATTTTATTTATTTATTCATGAGAAACACAGAGAGACAGAGAGAGAGAGAGAGAGAGAGAGAGAGAGGCAGAGACACAGGCAGAGGGAGAAGCAGGCTCCATGCAGGGAACCCGATGCGGGACTTGATCCCGGGACTCCAGGATCACGCCCTGGGCTGAAGGCAGCACCAAACCACTGAGCCACCCGGGCCGCCCTCCCTAAACTTTTAGATGAGGGATCAGAAAATAAAATCTTATCGTATCTATTATATAGGTAGGCGAACTCATCAATAGTGTATCATTTAACTTAAACCTTCCCAACAATCTTGTGAGGTAGGCATTATTATTCTATTAGAAAAGTTAACATGATTTTTTTAAAGTGACAAAAAGTGAGGGAGCTGGAACCCTTTGTTTCTGATGTCTAAAGCCATGCCACCTCTGTCCTTGAAAGAGGGACACAGATACTACTGAAAATAGAGAACATTATACCTCTCCTTATTTCTTGAATGTTATTTCATCCTAAATGACTGTTTTGTTTTTTTTTTACATGTGTCTTTTCTCTTGTTCTAGTCACGTAGTCTTACATTAGGACCCACAGATGTGTTATGGATGACTTAACAACTCTATTCTTCTAAACTTTTCAGATTGCATTTCATATAGAAAAGCGCTCCAGATTCGATTTGAGTTTTCTCATATTTCCTAAATGACTTTATCAAGCAATCTACTTTCCAGATTTGTTTTTATTTTTCTCATATTTTTCTAAATGTGCTTATCACGCAATCAACTTTCTGTGTCCCATATGCACTGAACTATATTAGAAAGTAAAATATTAAAACCAAAGAGGAGAAAGTACAGATTACCAAAAGATTAAGGTAGACATAAATGTGCTTTTTTCTTATGTAAATGAATGGAGGGATAGTATATTCAGTTGAAGCTATGATGAGAATATTAACAAATGGGGTTCAGAATATGCTGTGCATAGTACATAACTTAAAGTAATCATGTAGTCGAGTATCAGACAGTCACATTTCAATATGTATTCATAGAATGTCTTTTGCTAAAGAGTAAAGAGCGGAAATATCCAAAATAGTTATTATTTTATGGGAGAAAGTTAAAATGTGGATCCTAATGGTCATGAGTTCAGCATGTGATGAAGACTGATGATAAAAATTTCAGTGCTGAATTTCAAAGGTTTTGCTATTTCCTAGACATTTTCTTTGCAATTTCTGATGGTTAGGAGTGAGAGAATTCTATTTATTTGCCAACATATAATTAAAATAGAACCAACTTGTTTTATTTCCTGTTGCGTTAGATCTTGAATATATTCAGAAAAACCTTTTATTTAACTGCTTGATGGATCTGATTTACCTGTCTTCTTGGAAAAGATTTCTGAGAAGACAATGGAATATATAACTCTAAATTTAAGAGGAAAAACAGATTATTAAACTGATTTAATACCTTACTTTCGGAAATAAAATTGTTAGATATTTCATATCACTGATTGATCTAAAATTTCACTTCAAATATATCCTATCTCCTAGAGAATCTGTGAAACTTTCTGATATTATAAAATAATTTAATTTACTTAAGCTTCAAGGGAAGCTAAGTTCAGTGAATAATGGGACTGAAAGGAATCTTGTCAAGCCATTTAGTTTATCCATCGTTTTTGAAATTTTACATTAAAAATGTGCTATAAGTTTGAGAAGCTATTTTTTTTTGATAGTATAGGACCAGGTTCTCATTACATATTGCACAGTACATGTTTGTTTTTCCTTTTAAATATGTATGTCCGGGATCCCTGGGTGGCACAGCGGTTTGGCGCCTGCCTTTGGCCCAGGGCTCGATCCTGGAGACTCAGGATCGAATCCCACATCGGGCTCCTGGTGCATGGAGCCTGCTTCTCCCTCTGCCTGTGTCTCTGCCTCTCCCTCTCTCTCTCTCTCTTTCTGTGACTATTATAAATAAATTAAATAAATAAATAAATAAATAAATAAATAAATAAATAAATAAATAAATAAGTATGTATGTATGTATGTATGTATGTATGTATGTCCCCTACCAAACTTGAAGTTCCAGTGCTGGGGGCATGTCCTGCCTTTGTATCCTTAGTGTTTATAATGGTGCTTAGAAGAGCAATAAATGAAGCTTAGAAGATCAATGATGCTTAGAAGCCCAATAAATCATTTTGAATTTTTATTTTTTATTTCTGTCTTAAAATATTGCCAATGAAGGACTTATCCCAGCTTTCCTTGGTAACCAGTTGTAGAATTCTGCTTATATTTAACCTAACTATTCCTTCTGAATTGGAGGAAAAGAAGAATTTGACAGATACATATTTTTAACAAGATATTATATATTTGGCAGTAGTAGAAATGTATTTCATGGTAAGGGTAGAAATATGTAACCATATGTTTTCCTGATCAACTTCAATCTTGCCTGCCAAAAGCGGTCATGTATTCTCATCGTTATCTCACAATTATACATTAATATATCATAATCTGGCTCTTCAACTAATTCAGATTTTATGATGAATCAAATAGGAAGTGGGATGAAATTTATCTTTGCTTAGTAATCTTAACCTCATAGGAAGTTCAATCAGTGGCTATTTGACGTGCAAGGGGAGAAATTAAAATATTGAGAGTACTTTAAAAATAGTCATTATAATAAAGTTGCTAATTATAAATCATTTATACCTGTGTAAGAAAAGAGACACAGGTGAAGTGTGAAGGGCTCTTTCTCTTAGCTGCATCACATGAACCCAGAATGAGTTTGTGTATATTATTGAGGATGGTTTTAAAAATCACTATGCAAATGTTATAAACTAAACTTACCTCCTGATCAATTATTGAGTCATGAAGCTTGAGTAAGAAAAATTTTATAATTATATTCATTTTAACTGAAAAATGTTGTTAGACAAGAAGTTGCTTGAGACCTTAAATTATGCCTTGTATCCACAGTGATGAAGTCCTTGCTCATAGTGAAACCTCTTATGTTGGTAGAAGTTGTTGAACCAAATTTAAATAAATAAATTTATAGCTATACATAATTTAAGTTTTGAAACTTTGGTGCAGATAAATAGACTTGACTCCATTTATAATCTTAATTAACTTATAATCTTTATTGTATTTGTCTAAGAAATATAAGAAAGGTGAATTGCAATACTGTGTTTTAGATGCATTTCCACTGGGAAGACTGATGATCACCAAGCAGTTCTCTTCCTAACCATTCCCACATGAACAATTGCTGGTCCATACATCCGTCCTTCCCTCCCTCCCCTCCCCTCCCCTCCCCTTCCCTCCCCTCCCCTCCCCTCCCCTCCCCTCTCCTCTCCTTTTCTTCCTCCAGTGTTTGATTTAATGAGCATTTATTAAGTAGGTGCTATCGTGAGCAAAGTTATATACTGGAACAATGGATGGATTAAGGTATTTTCCTCCCTTCAAAGGGGTCTTAGGGCAGTCCCGGTGGCACAGCGGTTTAGCGCCGCCTGCAGCCTGGGGTGTGATCCTGGAGATCCAGAATCAAGTCCTGCATCGGGCTCCCTGCATGGAGCCTGCTTCTCTCTCTGCCTGTGTCTCTGCCTCTCTCTTCGTTCTCTCTGAATAAATAAATAAATAAATAAATCTTAAAAAAAACAACATCAAAGGGGTCTTAATTTCTTTTCAGAAGACTGTGCAGTTTATAGGCAAATTATGTGCAGATAATTCTTATTTACAACCTAAAAACTGTGCTTTTTTTAAAAAAAATTAAAGGGTCTGAATGTTATAAATTGTGACTTTTTAAAAATCATAGATCCAATATTTTAATATATTTGTTTTCCATAAAGAATGACTTTAAGAACAGCCATTTCACTGTTAGACCTGAAATATAAACATAGGGGTAATTCATGATCTTGCTTTTTTTCTTTTTTTTTAAGTTGCTCTGAATATACCCCTTCATGCTTGTTTTCATTTTTGGAGGACTGATTTTAATAAGATTACATATATCAGATCACTTTGAAACCACTCTGTTAACATAATATATTATAGTATGCAATATGATATATTTATATATGTATTTTTCTAAATTAATGAAGCCTTTAATTTAATAATATGATGTTTTAAACTATAATTGGTATAGGCAATTTGAAATTTGAAGTATATATACTCTAGTATAAACGTAGTCATATAGAAAATATATGACTTGGGAAAGATGGGAATGTAGAAAGCTATAATTATTTTCATGATGCCATAATTTTGGGGTTTTATTTTTTTTATTTTTTTTGGGGGGGTTTTAATTTTTAAAATAAATACAGAAGAAAAAAGTCCTAAATGGTTATGCAGTTGTGTAGGGATTTTATTTACTTAGTAATACTACTGTTCGTTGGTGGTTATTATTTAGACATAAATTCCAATCTAGATATGGTGAACACAGGTCCAGTTTTGCCTTGGACAGCCCTGATTTGATTTATACTTGTTGTGCCATATTTATTAAAAACATCTCTAGCAGCAATGTCAAAAGTGACCTGGTTTGAATGATGAATGATACGGTCACTGTAGTCATAGAGTACATTGTGAGAAGAGTTGTTTGTTTGTGAACTAGCTGTGAAAGTTGACAGCACTACCTTAGATTCCTAGGAATCCTGACTTGACCAGTTACCATGGTGAATAAACATTTTGCCCAGTCTTACGGGATCATAGCTGTCCGAATCTCCACTTCTGTCTTCCTTGTGAATAGTCATCTGGCCTCTGCTTGGATACCATCTGTGACCACCTAGAAAGTACAACTTCCTTCTTCTTCCGAACTGTGCCCTTAAATGCTCAAGAGACAGGCGCAGCTGCAGAACTGTACAAAAAACACTGCAGCCAATTGTTCTTTCAGTCAGGGAGCTCCTCCAGGCTTTATCTTCTCCCTGCTTCATTCTGCATTACCTCCCTTACGCTTTGGGCTTTAACTTCTCTTTATTCCTGAGAGATCTACAGATCTACAGAAGGTCCATATGAATGGGGCGGGTGTATTAGAGTTTTCCAGAGAGAAAACAAAAAGAAAAAATATACATGAAGAGGGGATCTATTATAGGAATTGGCTCATGTGGTTATGAAGACCAAGAAGTCCCACAACCAGCCATCTGCAAGCTGGAGACCCAGTATTTGAGTGGGTGCCACTGGTTTGTAGTGACTGGGGACTGGAGTGGTTTGGCTTCCTGCAGTGCAGAGTTGACTCTTACTCTGCGCGCCTTTCAGATGTTCTCAAAGACGTTCCTGCAAGTGAAAAACCTGTGTATAATTTTCTGAGTTTGGAAACTAACATACTTTCCTGTGGTTTTATTATATAGTGAATTTTTCAGAAATGCAACTATCATGTACATTGAAAAAGAGACTATACTTTGTTGTGTTCCATATTTTACCAGACCTTATTCGCTATTATAACAAAATCATGCCATTGATGGCTAAGATGCTTTTGGTACTAAAATGACTGATATAACATGTTGTGTCTGTCCTCTCATTATTTTCATGGCTTTCTTGTGAAGTTTGGCCTAAGCATTTAAATATTAAACTAGTATTATTTTATTATAATTTTTAAAAGTGGAGAAATCCTTTTATATTATAGTTAGAACATTTTACTGATTAAGAAAAATATATATGGGAGATGGGCCATATTGTCTGTGAATTTCATATCTTATATAAAGGGGAATTGAATCTCAAAGAATTAAGTGCTACCACCTCATCCCTGCTTTAGGAATCTAGTTGTTGCCTTAACCGTGACCCTTAAACTAGACCTCTAACATCCAGCAGGAAAGGGCAGTGCCAGCTAGCCCTCCCTGTGTCTATGGAGGAAATTCTGACACCTTCTCTAGCTCTGGAAACCTCTGCTTTTCAGGTAATTCTATTGCAGGGAACGAGATATGGCTGGCTGCATCTTCCACCCATTCATTTTATATTTTCCCTGTGGAGACGTGTAGAAGAAACCAAGATTTGTTTTCATGTGATGATTTTTTAGCTATTTAAATACAGCTAGCATCCAGTTTCTTTTCCTAATCCTTCTGTGAATGCTTTGAATGCCCTGTACATCTCAATCTTAGGAGGAGGCTATTCCTCTTTGGACACAGGACATCCTACTTCCATTATTGCAAGCAAAGACAACACCACTTGTTTATTTATTTGTTCTGGTCACACAATCATAATGTTGGCAGATACTGCAATTGAAAGCAGCCAAGGCCTACAAAGTCTACTGTAATTATTGTAATTAAGGCATACTTCCTTCAAATCTGTATGGTTAATTTTGTTATGCCTGGAATGTCCTAGCAACATGTAGAGATAGATCCTTTGTAAACAAATAATGACATAGAGGGAAATGTAGCCTCTGTCTCCTGTGTCACACCAGTTGTCTGGCCTCTTCTCCAACCTGGATTGCTAACGAGGTAGTGATGGAAATTATGACAGAATCCAAATTGGATGCAAGCTCATGGTTCAGGGAACCGTCTACAGTTGCGCCCTTACAAAATTCTCACCTGGATGTCTGAAGGTTCCAGGTTTCTGGGTAGGACAGTCTTTGGGGTGGGCAGGTAGAAGAGTGATTTTTAGCCTCTGATACTCAGGAGTGAAAAAGAAAGAGAAGCCAAGGAGAAAATGGGTATCCTTTAATAGAAAGCTCAAAGAAAGTTATGTGGGATACTTGTCAATAATATGTGAGTTATAAATAATTCATTTAGAAAGTAACTGGGATTTGAAGAAGATACCTAAGCACCTTAATTGTATCATCATTTCACACCTGTCTTGTGTGAAGTTGGCAGTACTTCCGAAAGCCTTACCAAACTAAATAGCTTTCTTTTTTTCTTCTCTGGTTACAAAGTCCCTGGAAAATGGTCACTTTTAACCTTTGGTAGACTTCAGCTCTTTTCCTTTGTTGAAATAGATTATTTTTGTTGTTGTTGTTGGTTTTTTTTTTTTTTTTTACTTTTTCATTTTTCTGCATATATCCTCACTATTTGTTTCTAAATGTCAATTGAGAAGCGGGGTATGTGCACATTCCTGTTTATATGATGTGGCCAAAGGCTCTATTTCCATGTTTCCTTTGTTTTTTTTTTTTTTTCTTTTTTTCCCATGTTTCCTTTGACACTGAGAGTTGTGTATACATCTCTCTTTTTTTAAAAGATTATTTATTTATTTATTCATGAGAGAGATACACACAGAGAGAGGCAGAGACAAGGGCAGAGAGAAGAGCAGGCTCCGTGCAGGGAGCCCGATGTGGGACTCGATTCCAGGACTCCAGGATGACGCCCTAGGCTGAAGGCAGACACATAACCGCTGAGCCACCCAGGTGTCCCTATACATACCTCTTACTTCCTAGTTTGAGTTTTTAAGTAAGCAAGAATGACCAAAACTGATTAACTGTTTAAAACCAGTGGCTTATTTACATTATTATTATTATATTACTGTTACTATTTTATAATCTTATAGTTTACGAATCTGTGTCCTACTTTTTCTTTTTTACAAAGACTTAACATAGTTTCATACAACCTAGTGATTACTATGATGAGCCTGCAGTGTTCTTCCATCATTAGATAACAGTTTCCTTCTCTCCTTTGATAACCTGCTTCGAGTTCTCAAGTCAATATCCCTATACTGAGCCATTTATTTAGGAGGTGTTCATTGTGAATAGCATGGTCAATTAAATGAAGGATAATTTATTTACTTGAGGACCTTGAATTCTTTAGTTGGCTTACAGTACTCAGGAACTGAACAGTTGTTCTACATGCTAGTGTGTGACTTTTACTTTCTTGAAAACCTGATATGCCCAAGAAGATTCACCCCACCAGTGGATGATTTGATTTTAATGATATCCCATTTGGCTCTATAAACTGTACCGAAGCCATCTTTGCCATGCAGTTAATAACGTAATTTAGTCAATGATGATATTAGGTGATAATGAAAGAGATATTAGAGACGTAACCGTTTTCATACTTAATAGAGAAGCAATGTGTTCTAGGTAATGAAGTTAGGACTCTAACCTGCCATTGTCAGCACATGTTAACTCTGTTTTAGAGATCCTTTTTTAGATCCGAGTAAGTAAAATTCTGTAATTTCCCTATACTCATTATGTTAGATGCTTTGCTGTTGTATTTTTGACACAGGATCATTTATTTGACATAGCCCAAGAATAAAAACAACCCAAATCAAAACAAAAACTAAGAACCAATAAAGCCTTCGAAGCTTGAAACTGTAGAGATGAAGTAGTGTTTCTACTCCCTGGATAAGTAAAACAAATCCATTATTTGAATGTCAGACAGCTAGCAACAGTTGTACACTTTCTATTGAAATAAGATGGGAATGTTTCCATCAATTTTTCAACATTTGGTTGGAATATGAGGAATCACTTTAACCGTGTCTTATGTATACTCTTTCTTTTCAGTTCATATGCAAGCACCCCTGTCATAGAAGTCTATTCTCTAAGAATTATATAAATGAGGGGATTATACCACATATGCGGTTCTCTAAATTGCTTTCTCACAGACATTATACAGTGAGAATTTATCTGTATTGGCACATACTTCATTGCTTCTAAGGCATGCCTAGCATTACTTTATAGGTGTGACTTCCATGCTCATCTTTAGATTGTTCTTGCTTATTTTGTAACCTTTTGTAAGGTTGATGCAATTAGAGGAATCAAAACCATTCTCTGAGTTTGAGTTGTTAGGAGAATTCTATTCTGTTTTTTTTTCCTTGCTTTAAAATGTCTTTTTGTGGTGAGTTCTGATGTCATCAGTTAAACAAAGAAAACTTGTAGGTAAGTTGAATTACATAGAGGAATTATTTTTCTCTCTTTTGGCATAATTTTTTGCCCAGTGGTTTATTTTATTCCTTGAAAAAAAAACAGTGTAAAGAACTAATAAATAGGTGCTATGTGCTTTTGAACCCAGCCATTGTAGGTAATACTGGTGTGGAAAACACATCCAGAGTCAAAATGATCACATCAGTTAAGCACAGAAACCGACCCTCTTACAGTGAAGGTAAATTTTAGTAGTTCATGAGTAGGAAGGATGAAACATGGTTGGGGTTAAGGATTAAGAACGTATGACCAGGCCTAGGGTATAAATTTACTGTCTTACAGTTCCCACATGACATTCTAGTGTTTTTCATGCCCCAGTGTATAAAGGGGAACATTTAATCTAGGCTACTTATTTTGTTTTTGGGTTGAGAATGAAACAGACTTTGTTTCTCTTGTACCTTTTAGCTGCTAGTAAGGGCACACAAAACTGGGTGGGCACGACTCGACTAGATTGTGGAGGGTGTTGGAATTCGATGCAGAAATTTGGACCCGATGAGATAGGAAACAAGGAAGGGTGTGTGTACGTGTACTGAGAAATGAGGAGGCTGGTAATGATGCAATGCAGTAAATCATACCATGTTAGTAGACTGTAAAGCCAAAGGATTACATAGCCAAATTGTTTTGGGTAACTCAGGTCTGAGATTGTTGAGAACCTAGACTCATGTGCAGTGACAGTAGCAAAAGGGAAGGAAGAGTTTGAGACAATTAGAACTGGGGATCCCTGGGTGGCGCAGCGGTTTGGCGCCTGCCTTTGGCCCAGGGCGCGATCCTGGAGACCCGGGATCGAGTCCCACGTCGGCTCCCGGTGCATGGAGCCTGCTTCTCCCCCTGCCTGTGTCTCTGCCTCTCTCTCTCTCTCTCTCTCTCTCTCTCTCTGTGACTATCATAAAAAAAAAAAAAAAAAAAAAGAGACAATTAGAACTAAAAGTTGAAAAGCAGCATACTGTCAGTTTGTAGGACGATTTAGGTACTTTCGTTTGCTGGTTATTTTTAATATAATTCTTGTCAGAAATTTGCTGGACTGTAATTTTTTTCTTGCCATCAAAAGTGATTATGGTGATATTGTGGAGTATTGTCATAACTCTAAGTACAATCTCTTTTCCAAGGAAATGATAAAATGTATTCCTGGGAGAAGACAAGTCCATAGGATGCTTTTAATCATCCCAGTGCAATTGTATTTATTATATATTTTGCTTTTAAAACTAGTAAATTGGGATGCCTGGGTGGCTCAGCAGTTAAGCACCTGCCTTCAGCTCAGGGCGTGATCCTGGGATCTGAGATCAGGTTCCAAATTGGGCTCCTTGCATAGAGCCTGCTTCTCCCTCTGCCTATCTCTCTCTGTGTGTGTGTGTGTGTGTGTGTGTGTGTGTGTGTGTGTGTCTCTCTCTCTCATGAATAAATAAATAAATCTTAAAAAAAAACCACTACCCCCCCAAAAAAAACTAGTAAACTGTTAGCTATTGAAATTTAAAATCACTGCCAATTTACAGATAAGGCTGTACATATTAAATCATTCAATTACTGATTATGTTTTCTTGAAAACATTTGATGAGTAAATGAATCATTTTTAGAAATTTAGGTTAACAAACAAATTATTTTAAGATTTGTGTGGAATCAGAAAAGACCCCGAATAGCCAGGGGAATTTTAAAAAAGAAAACCATAGCTGGGGGCATCACAATGCCAGATTTCAGGTTGTACTACAAAGCTGTGGTCATCAAGACAGTGTGGTACTGGCACAAAAACAGACACATAGATCAATGGAACAGAATAGAGAACCCAGAAGTGGACCCTCAACTTTATCGAGAACCCTCGATAAAGGAGGAAAGACTATCCATTGGAAGAAAGACAGTCTCTTCAATAAATGGTGCTGGGAAAATTGGACATCCACATGCAGAAGAATGAAACTAGACCACTCCCTTTCACCATACACAAAGATAAACTCAAAATGGATGAAAGATCTAAATGTGAGACAAGATTCCGTCAAAATCCTAGAGGAGAACACAGGCAACACCCTTTTTGAACTCGGCCACAGTAACTTCTTGCAAGATACATCCACGAAGGCAAAAGAAACAAAAGCAAAAATGAACTATTGGGACTTCATCAAGATAAGAAGCTTTTGCACAGCAAAGGATAGTCAACAAAACTCAAAGACAACCTACAGAATGGGAGAAGATATTTGCAAATGACATATCAGATAAAGGGCTAGTTTCCAAGATCTATAAAGAACTTATTAAACTCAACACCAAAGAAACAAACAATCCAATCATGAAATGGGCAAAAGACATGAAGAGAAATCTCACAGAGGAAGACATAGACATGGCCAACATGCACATGAGAAAATGCTCTGCATCACTTGCCATCAGGGAAATACAAATCAAAACCACAATGAGATACCACCTCACACCAGTGAGAATGGGGAAAATTAACAAGGCAGGAAACCACAAATGTTGGAGAGGATGCGGAGAAAAGGGAACCCTCCTGCACTGTTGGTGGGAATGTGAACTGGTGCAGCCACTCTGGAAAACTGTGTGGAGGTTCCTCAAAGAGTTAAAAATAGACCTGCCCTACGACCCAGCAATTGCACTGTTGGGGATTTACCCCAAAGATGCAGATGCAATGAAACGCCGGGACACCTGCACCCCGATGTTTCTAGCAGCAATGGCCACAATAGCCTCGGTGGAAGGAGCCTCAGTGTCCATCGAAAGATGAATGGATAATGAAGATGTGGTCTATGTATACAATGGAATATTCCTCAGCCATTAGAAACGACAAATACCCACCATTTGCTTCAACGTGGATGGAACTGGAGGGTATTATGCTGAGTGAAGTAAGTCAGTCGGAGAAGGACAAACATTGTATGTTCTCATTCATTTGGGGAATATAAATAATAGTGAAAGGGAATAGAAGGGAAGGGAGAAGAAATATGTGGGAAATATCAGAAAGGGAGACAGAACATGAGAGACTCCTAACTCTGGGAAACGAACTAGGGGTGGTGGAAGGGGTGGGGGGTGGGGGTGACTGGGTGACGGTCACTGAGGGGGGCACTTGACGGGTTGAGCACTGGGTGTTATTCTGTATGTTGGCAAATTGAACACCAATAAAGAATAAATTTATTATTTAAAAAAAAGAAATTTAGGTTAACTACGTATTAATATTCTTTATAGAATTCAACCTTATTTCATCAGAAGTGTATCTAAAATTGGCAGTTAAGAGTTTTAAAAGTGCGTACTTTTAAAAATAAATAACTAGAGTATTTACTTGAGAAAGTATTTGTCTTTCATTTATTTTCACTAGTTATAGAGTCAATTGTTCCTAACTGATGTGTGAGGGATATGGGAGTCTCCTCCTCTTTCTCTGTGTTTACTGTTTTTATTGCAAATGCTTTATTGATGACATGTGTGAGTTAGATATTTGCACAAATTGCTTTTGCCTGGTCCTTTAGCTGATGCGTTTACATGTTAAAAAAATTAATAACATTCATAGTGTCCTGTTGCTTATTCCCGACGAAAGCAATTCCAATGATGGCTTTTCACAAGGACGTCTGTCTTTACATACTTGAGACCATCACATTTTTAAAATTCTTTTTAAATTTTTAAAAAGATGTACTTACTAGCAATGGAGAGAGCATGAGAGAACAAGACAGCACAAGTAGGGGAAGGGTCAGAGGGAGAGGGAGAAACATATTCCTCACTGAGCAGGGGGCTCTGAGGACTCCAGGACCTGAGCCAAAGGCAGATGCTTAACTGCCTGAGCCACCCAGGTGCCCCAAGACCGTCAAAAATTTAAAACTAGGCTGGGAATGTTGAATATACTTGGCTTACTCTCTGCATCAATAGTACATTGGGACCCTTGCTACTATACCTAAATTCATTATTAGAATCCTTTTTGACAGAATGCACCAGGCTTCAATCCCCAGTTGATTAAAATTATTACTAGAATGGGAAACTATTTTTTTATTCACGCTGTAGACCATTAGCGAGGAAAGGGCTTTGGGTAAGTCCATTGTCCAAATATAGAAATAAAATAAGCATTCATGCTTGGGTTGCTTAATGTATGGGCTCCTGCCATTATCCATTCATGGTATACCTTTCATAGGCCAAGCCTAGTGCTTGAGACACAAAGAAGCCTAATATATCCCTGATCCCAAAGGGCTCATGATCAAGTGTTGCAGGAGGACATATAAGCAAATTATAGTGCAGGGGAATGAGTGTTCTGGAGGATAATGTAAAAAAAAAAATGCTCTAGAGCATAGAGAGAAAGAACCAGCTTAGACTCTACTCACAACTAAACTCTTGTCTTTATTGAAAAAGAGCAGCATTTAAACGAATGACTTCTTTAACAATCTCTAATAATAAAATAAAATAACCATCTAGTTACCCTCTATTATGTGCCTGGCTCCTACCAATATTTAATTGTTGAACATCTCTTTAAGACTGACATTTTACTAAAATGTTTTACCTTGTTAAATAAGAGTTATAAGCCTTTTCTCCAATATTGATAAATCAAAATCTTATTCTGTTATTAGGAACTCATGGCTTCAATGTTTGTTTCATTGCTCAGCATATGCTTTAGTGTACTTTGCTATTCTGAGAAGATGTCATACCTTGTTTTCATTTTTAATTTCTACAGCATATGCACTAAGTGGTTAAGCTCTCATTATCTGATCTACATTTGAGGAGCAAGCTATGTTAGTACTTTGAGCCATTCTCATTAGCAAGGCAATTTTGACAGCATTTCCAAGTATGTAGATCTGTATTATAAATGTTAGGGGAGGTTTAAAAATGTAATGGGAGAGGTGGTCCCTGTTCTTATCCTTCCCATTATTAAAAATTGGCTGACTTTTAACATATTCATGGAATGGTTTATATGTGGTCCTGCTTTTAGAAATCAGATTCGGGTTTTAACAATCCTTTTATTAGCATTTTTTCCATTTAAGTCAGAAATCACACATACTAAGTCATTTAACTCTGCCTAAGCATCCATTATAATTCAAAATATTTAGTAAACTCATTGGGCATCTTGATATAAATGACTTAATCTCTATAAGTAGCTTTGATTAGCTGGGGACCTCTCATGCTTCTCAAGTTTGCTGTATGCTTCTTAAGGTTGCCTTAACTGTTTTTGATAACTAGGCCATCCTTTGAACTCCCAATATGTTTGTGATCAGTGTAAACCTCACACACTTCTTGTTTGGTCATCCCAAACCCTGTGTTTCTATGAGAGATATGCTTTTCTGTTTTTTGTTTTGTTTTGTTTTTCTTTTGTTTTCGGAGTTGGATTTATGAAAGCTTTTAATTTGAAGGAAGACAAATCTCTGCAGAATCAGTGCTAGCTATCTATGGCCCCATATTTTCTTTTTATTGATTTTAACAGGAAACTGACTAGATCATGGTGAATTCTCAATTGGTTTTATTAAAATTACCAGTGGAGAGTGAAATGCAGGAGTAGGCTCAAGCCTTGATTGAAATCCAACATCAAATATTTCTTCTTGTTATAAAGTCAGTCTTTTCATTTTGGACTCTTCTTTGGCTGTTATCGTGCTATGATAAACCCATCTGCTATTTCAGCACACGGTAAGAGATTTCTTTATGCCAGTGTGGAGGATGCAGGAGGAATGATAAATGGCAAGGGAAGCCACTCACTCGTAATGCTTTTTGTCATAGTCATGTCCTCTTGTCCCATCATACATGCCTTTCCTCCAGTGAGTTCAGCTGTTGTTATTATCTGGCTTTGTCATTCTACAAGGAAAGACTAGCTGGGAAATTTCTGATGGATGCCAAGGAGATGGAATAGCAGTCTGTATTTTGTATGTGAGTGATAGGTTTGGTCTCTTGAATTGTAGAAAGTGGACACATAGGTGAGAGTGGCCATTTGAGGCTTCCTTCCCTCTCCCATAACTAAAGATATATTAAGAATCATGTAGTTGAATTTTTCATAAATATGTGTCAGATTTTGTTTGTTGGCTTTTGTTGCTTGATGCTGATGGACCACCTCCTGCAAAGAAAAATAGCAAATGTTTATATTAAATCAAGAAGGTAAATGAAAAATATGACTCTCTGATTCTTTTCTGTAATAAAAATCAGATAACTTGGTTGTATTAGGAGTAGCATATTTTCTGACATAGAAAAAAGATCTTGAGTTTATAGTTAAACATGGCAACTTGAGTAAATGTGTTTGCTTCTGCTCCCTCATGAACACCCTACTGAAATCAAAGGAATGAAAAGAGTAGAAACACATGTGAATAAAGGGAATTTGAAGGGAAATAATAGATTGGAAATGTTGTGAATTTTGGGGTAATATAAATTGAAAGGAGTAATTACTGGAGCAGAGAGAATTGAATACCTAATGCTTGCAGAGGGAGGTGCTAACAAGCATGAAGCAAATTTATGCTTTAGGACTCTAGAAAAGTCAGGAATTGACAGTGGTATATACTGCAGAAAGTGGGAGTGAAATAAGGGGCAAAAACAGGGAGTTTTGTGGGAAGTCTGAACAAGATATGTTATACTCCTCAAGTCCCCTTCCCCTGTATGAGCAGACAACTGATTAGTAGAGTGCCCCTACTCCATTCGAGATGTAATTTATTCCATGGAGACCCTGAGGTAGAGTGATTCTAAACGTGGGAACACGACGCACAGCTAAAGGTAGAGTCTCCATGATTAACAGTGAGAGCCTTAGTTCTCTCCTGCCCTGTATCTCCAAGAGGGTTGGTACACAGGTCTGTTACTCTCAAACAGATTAGTGAAAGCTTATTTTCTGAAGAACAGGCTCTACAGAAAAGATCTACAGATCTTTAATATTTGAAGGATCAAAAAAAAAAATATTTGAAGGATCAAGTCCCTATATGCTCACTTTGCCAGGAAATCCATTTGTTGATAAGCTACATAGGATTCCCAGGCATTATTTTATTTTTTCAGTCTTAAACATAACCAAGGATCACCATGTATTTGGAGAACACTCCAAAAAGAAAGAAATGGGCTTCAGCAAGGAGCAAGAACTATCAGAAAGGAGTTTGGAGAAGCCAAATTAATAGTTAAGGAGCAGAAAAAATGACTCAACAAAAAAGGAAAGTAACTTAGAGAAATAAGAGAAGACATTGCATCTTTGGAAAAGAATGTAATGCTATTACAATAAAAAAAACAATTGAAGGAATAAGAGAGACCTCATGAAATTTTAAAAGTTGAAAGAATAAAATTAATCAATAGAACAGTCTATTAAGGGGATATCCTAGAAAATATAACAAGCAGACCACATAGTATCCAACTGATAGTGTTTACATTAAAAGCGCAGCATAAATGAAAGAAGAAAGACATTCTTAAAATAGTTTTAAAAAATTGTCCCACAACTGAAGGACATGAGCTTCTACATTCAATTCATAACAAAATTATTGAAAAAGAGCCAAGAACATCATTATGAAACTTTACAACTCTAGGCATGAAGGCCAGATCCCAAAGGCCTTTAAGTTAAAAAAATAAATCCTTTGTGTGTACAAGACCAGGTGACACTGGATGCTTCTGCAGCAATATGGAAACTAGTAGTGAAGGAAAATCACAGGACAATAGTTATTTGACAGGTCTGGGATCAACCAACCCAAATTGGAGCAGGAGAATTGAGGACTCAAGGATATAGATTACCTGATACCTTTGACCATAGGAAAAATCTGTATTTTAAGTTGTTTTAATGTTAGAGAGTTTGGGAAGAGTCTAAACAAAGGGAAAAAGAGAGTCAATGATTAAATCTAGGAAAAATACAAAGTTTTACAAAAAAAGGATATATCACAGTGCACTATTTGACTCATCAGAGAAAATATGTCATAATGTAAATATTGCCCAATATCCTAACAAAAAGTGGTTATATATATGTGTGTTTCAGAAAAATCGACTCTTAAGTGTTGTGCCTTCCTTTGTTCTCACTAAAGAATAAGTTACCATAAATATTTAACTGCATTTTTTAGTTTTTCATTTTTTTAATTTTTATTTTTAAAAAACATTTTATTTATTTAATTTAGAGAGAGTGAGTGGTGAGGTGGGAAGGGAATGGCCAGAGGGTGTGGGAGAGAGAGAATGTGTGACAGACTCCACTCTGAGTGTGGAACCCCACACAAGGCTCCATCTCATGACCCTCAGATTATGACCTGAGCCAAAATTAAGAGTCAGACATTTAACCGACTGAGCCACCCAGGCGCCTCTGTTTTAACTACATTTTAAAGTGATTCCTTATTGCATAAACTTTTTTGAATTTAGCTGTCTATTGAAGCATTTGTCAAAGGAAAGGGATTTAATTCACAAGAGAACAACAAATAATATTAGTAAACTGTTGGAGTCAGGTTGTTTTGACAACAAACTATTTTATTGCTTCAGATATTTCAGAATTTTAAGTAGTATTAAATACATGGACTAAAAGGTATTGTTTGAATGAGAATATTGTGATTTTCACAAATAATAACCATATTGGAAAAGTATTTCTAGGGTATACATACACCCAAACTTGATAACATATTTTTGGTGACGTGTGATGGTTTAGGAAGATAAGACACTGGATTCGCTTTAGGAAAAAACAGATGCTTGTTTGTTTTTTTAAGTGATTTTTGTAGAGCAATCATCGAGGAGTAGTTTATTAAATAGGAAAGCCAAATTCCAGAGCCTTCTTCCCTACTCAGCTACTATTACCTCACCAATAAGAATTCTCCATCAACAATCTTTATAGCCCGGGAGGGAGTGATTTCTAGGACAGGTGAAGCTTTGTATTTCTTATTGCTAGTTAAGCTAATTCTATTTTAACAATAGTAATTTTAAAAAATTGCCATAGTTTTGCTTTTTTTCTCTAATCAGCACCATGCTGGTTATAAGCAAAAAGGTTCATTTATAAATTTTTTCTGCAGTATGCTTGATTGTTAATTTCCAGGTCAGTATCCAGTCTATCAAAGTTTCATGGGGTGATAATTTATGCTTATAATGGACAGTCTATTTAAAACTCTGATGAGGTCACCCTGGCTAACGCAGTTGAAATACCGAATCCTACTCTCCCACTTAATCAGAATCACATCACTTTAGTTTGCTAGTTTCCCATCTTTGATGATAGGTGTTTCATTCAAATAAAAGTTCAAACTTCTCACAGCTCAATTTATCACTAGCAGTTCAAGTTTTATTAATTGTATGTCTTGTCCCTTGAGGCAAATCAAATTACTTTCCTCCCTTCCCCCTTTCTTTCCTTTCTTTCTTTCTTAACACTATCCCACAAGTAAAAGAATGATTTCACTTTCCTTTGTAATGCCTTCCTCTGTAATTTCTTGAATTGAGGATGCCAATCATATATTGTGTTGTATGCATTACAGATTATAAGTTTAACTGAGTACTCCTTTTTTGATTCCATTGTCAAATTAACTATTTTTTAAACCGTCCATTAGCATATTTTTCAGCATTAAGCCATTAATAGAATCAGAGAAACAGATAATTTTAGAGTTGAAATCGACTCTAGGAAGTATTTATTCTGAATCCACCCAAAAAGAATATTTTTCTTGAAACAGGGACTTTTTCATTTCCTCCTAGAAAACAGTGCCAAATGCACTCATCTAATAAATAGAAGAAGTTGCCTCACTAAGTCAGTGCTCTCAGTGCTCCCTGTCTGTGAGCCGCTTAAATAACCAAATCCAAGCTGTCTCTGATCTTTTATCTGGAATTGTCAGCTCGATGCAACCTCTAGCGTGAGACCAGTATTAGCCACTAACTGGGTGGGCTAGAAGAGCAATGCTTCTCAAACTCTGGGTAGGGAAGGACCATCCTCCTAGTATTCCTGCTCCTTTTCCTCCTCTGCCTCCCTCTTCCAATCCTTTGCAGATCGATTCTTTCATAAAAATACAATCAAATTATATTCTAAAATTTAATTAAGAATCAAAATACACGTTCATTATTATTAGATTCAATAGACTTGAAAATGTCAACTTGTTACAAAAATTTCTATTACTCTTGATACCTCTGCATATCAGGGTCTGGCAGTGCTCAGCATCTGAGTAGTGCTGCTGTGCTCTGTGAGGCTTGATATTGTGTGATGAGCTTCCATTTTCTTGCAGTGAAATTGAATACATCTTCAATATTGGTCCAGCAGTACAAAGGATCATTCCATATTTTATGTCTCTTTTGGTGACTATTATTACATATATTTATGTGCCATTTTATGTCAGTTTATGTATGTGAAGTTTATTTTGTGATATAAATTTCTTAGTAGCCAACTCATCAACAGTTTCCTTAGTAATATTTCTGTTATGATGATCATGATACACTTAAGAGTTATATGATAGCATCATGGAGGGCATCTCATATGTGGACAAATTTATTATGTAATAGATAAAATATGTGATATGTGGATATGTGAAGTTATATATATATATAATATTATATATAAGCATATATATAATAACTTCTCAGCACTTATCTTACCAAGGACCTCTCATTAGAATGGTCTGGGCTGCCATTTTCCCTTTCTTTCTTTTCCTTTCTCTTTTGCCATTATTCTTCCACCTCATTGCGGCGTGAGCCATTTCATTGTCTTTCCAGGCGTATACATGCCTCAGTTGCCAGTTTCCACTTGTTTTCCAAGTCCAAATCCCATTTTGTGGTTCATTGGGGTTGATTTCAGGTCCCAGAGAGTTTCAATTCTTGACTTTAAGTCAGAATACCTGGAGGGCCCCTGCGTGGCTCAGTTGATTAAGTTGGTTTTGGCTCAGGTTGTGATCTCAGGGTCATGAGATTGAGCCCCACATCAGGCTCTGTGCTCAGTGAGGAGTCTGCTTAAGATTCTTGCTCTCCCTCTGCCTCTGTTCCCCCAACCCCTGTTCTCTCTCTCTCCCTCTCTCTCTCTCAAATAAATCTTTAAAAAAATTTGAACACTTAGGGTTTAGAAAGTTTCAGATCTTCAATAGGACTGTGTATCTGTGGCTTTTAATGCTTTTTTAACCTACATTAAAAGTTTGTTTATCCAGTGTGAGGCACAATGCTAAGTATTTGAGAAAAAAGATGAAGAAGACATGAATACTGTACACAAGCAAGGGCTTTGGAATTTAGTAGGAGACAGACATATAAGTAACTTGTTACCAGAAGCTGTGGTAGGGTATGATGAGGACATAAAACAGGGTTTAGGTCATTTATTTTGAGGATAAATTAAGAAAGCCTTTACTAAAGTGCTACAGTTGGGGTGGGTTAAGATGATTTAGTGGTGGATGATGTGCATGCTCCATGTGGGGGCTTGGGTGTGTCATGCATTCTAAGGCACTGAGAGCTGAAAATGGTATGTGATTTGGGTTTTGGAACTAGTTGTTCAAGCATTACCAAGTTATTCAACTTGAGTGGTTACTCCCCATTTTATGCTTCTTTGAGACCCCAGTCATAAGAACCAAAAAGTGGTATTTACTTTTAGGATTCAACTGAAGCATGCATGCAACCTACCTCTTTGCAGTGTTTATATGGAGAAAAATATCACAAGGATTCATGTACAGCAAATGGGCAAAGTTTTGTAGACATGTGTATATATCTTGAAAGACTTATTAGGGCAATCTTTTTTTTTTAAGATTGTTTACTTATTTATTTATGACAGACATAGACACACACACACACACACACACACACACACACAGGCAGAGGGAGAAACAGGCTCCATGCCAGGAGCACGACGTGGGACTCGATCCCGGGACTCCAGGATCACACCCTGGGCCAAAGGCAGGTGCCAAACTGCCGAGCTACCCAGGGATCCCCTATTAGGGCAATTTTTGGAGAAGTGAAAGATGCCAATGCTTAGGAACACACTAGAAACTGAGAAGGTGTCTTCAGCCTTAGTTTATTTGGATTTGTATATTAAGAATTTTCAGCCAGTTAACCCATGCAGAAATATACCCCCCCCAATAAAATTAGGAGGCAGTTTTCCTATTAAGTGTTAGATTTTCATACCTCATGATTGTTTATGAAAATGTATTGGCTATATTTTAAATTTTCATCATTAATTTTGTTATTTTTAAGCCAAAATACAGCTTTTCAGAAGTGCAAACACAATACATTGCTTTATACTTGCAAGCAATAAGGATCCAATTTATACCAACTTGTTTTGAGGAGTTGGGAATTCAGATGGGACCAAAGAGTGACTGATAGTTCTGTAAATGTGGAACACAAGATGTGATTGGGTAGATGAGTGGGACAAGGAACAGCAGTGCTGGAGGAATAGGCGATGGCCATCCCAAGGCACTGAGCTTTGCTTTTGACTCTGTGGGAGAGATTATGAACAGTTGTTTTTTAAAAAATATTTTATTTATTCATTCATGAGAGACATACAGAGAGAGAGAGAGAGAGGCAGAAACATAGGTAGAGGGAAAAGCAGGGAGCCTGATGTGGGGCTTGATCCCAGGTCTCTAGGATCACGCTCTGGGCCAAAGGCAGGCGCTAAACCACTGAGCCACCCAGGGATGCCTCATGAACAGTTTTAAAGTATTGTGGAGAGTGTGAGTGAAAGAGGATCCTCTGATTTGTGTTCTGGAAATATCAGTGTAGTAGTAGTAGTGTACGATGCATTCATTTTATTTGAATTTATTTGTGTTTTATGAAAACCAAATTCCTGTACTGACAGGAGAAGAAATCAGAGCCCAAGAGATTAATTAAGAGACCCCAGCAGTGTGCATATAGAGGAGGGATGCAGGGACATGCCAACATGGTTACTAATTTTATTCATTCAATAGATATTCATTAAGTCCCAAGTAGTCACTAGATTTTAGGATGTAATGGAGAGCAGCACAGACATGGTTCTGGCCCCTCTGAAGCACAAGAAATCTAAGATGACCTCCAGTCTCCATTAGGTGACCAGTGAAATATGATGTACTCAGCAACTGCAGGAATTGTGGGGCAGAGGTTGGGGAGTGGTGGCTAGGGAGAGGCTCGTGTGTGTGTGAGTTGAGAAATGGTCTCTCAGCAGTTGTAGATTAGATGGCATTCGGTGTTGGGAGGGCAGAGGATAAGTCCTTGGGAAGTTGTTGGGAGACTTTGAGGTTGGGAGGTCTATGCCAGTGTTTCTTAGACCTTAATATATATTGGAACCACCAGGGATCTTGTTAAAATGCAATTTTGCTGCAGTAGGTTTGGGGTGGAGCCTGAGATTTCTTCAGTTTTAACAAGGTCCTGTGTGCTGCCAATGTTGTCTTTCCATGGAACAGTAGTTGGAACAGCCGAAGGGTAGTTAAGAAGCTGGCCAAAAATAGTTAAATAGGGGTGCCTGGGTGGTTCAGTCAGTTAAGTGTCTGCCTTAGGCTCAGGGCATGATCCCAGGGTTCTGGGATCAAGTCCCAAGTCAGGCTCTCTGCTCAGCAGGGAGTTGGCTTGTCTCTCTGCCTCTCCCCTTCTCTCTCTCTCTCAAATAAATAATCTTTACAAAAATGATTAAATATTGAAAATGAGATAGATAACTCCCTCCTCTGGGAGAATATCGGCATTATTTCTCTCTGTCTCTGTCTCTCTCTCTGCACATGTGCATGCACACACACATACACACTTCAAGCTTAAGAAGAAACTTATTAACAAAGTATTTGGGAGTGGAACCATTTACAGATTGGGGAATGCCTTCATATGTGTACGTATATATTCATTTACAATGAAATTGCTTTTGCAGAAAGTCCACAATCTCCAGGTCATCTGGAAAATATTTCTTTATGTCAAACATGGACAGAGCATATTTTGTTGACTTTACTTGTGGTTGTCAAAGGGGAATAATGAACTCATATTCACAGATAACCATTTCCAAACCACTTTATTTTTAAGTGTTGACTTTTCAACTCTAATCCATAAAATCTGAGAGGCGGTAAAAAGGAGAAAACAAAATGTCCAGCTAACATTTTTAAGGAATGTGTTTCTATGAGGGAAATACTGTGTTGTGTTTGTTGCCTCAGGGGAAGAAGACAGCAAGTGTCGTTTGTGGAATAAATATATATAATTGCATGTCATCTTCTGAGCCTGCACTAAAAAAACAGTAGATGTTATTGGTTCTTCACTTTTTGGTTTTCTCACAAGGCAAAACAGTTAAGAAGAAATCCTCAGCTTTTTATTCTTTTGCATCTTATATAAAAACAAGGATGGGAATATAGAACAGGACTTTTCTGTGATGCAGTGAATAACTGGGAGGTTGGATTCCTTTTAATAGCTTTTGATGTGTTGAAATTCAGTCAATACTTATGTAGTAAGTATCACTTGACTTAAATTTATTTTTTCATAAGCATTACTTACTCTTGCAGTGACGAGTGAATGTTCTCTGCTCTGAGCATGGCCTATATAAGTTATTAGGAGAAATTGCGTAAATATTACCCTTCTTCTAATGGGGATATTTCTCTGCCTGGGACCCATTTATTTACTGTAGCTACTGGGATGATATGGTCAGGGTGACACCAAAGAATTTATAGGAGTAAGACTTTTTACTTCTTGGTTGGATTTGTAGTTTTATTTTCGTAGCTTTATTTCCTTTTACACTTGTTCATTGACTCTACTCTCATCTAATGGAAAAAAAAATCAATTGCATAGAGAAAGATAGAAATGTTCCAGTCTCATTAATAGACCAAAACCTCATTAGGGAGATGACTGTTGTATAATGAAAGGTGCTTAATGTCAGAAGACCTGGATTAAAATTCCTGGCTCCGTTCCTCGCCAGTTTAGAAATCATCTCGGAGCCTTGGCCTCCCCAGCATGGAATGCTGTGCAGGATAAATGTATTTGTAATGTAGTAATATGTGTGCCATGAGGAAATATTCTCCAGTCTCCCCTTATGTGATGTATGGAATTCTCCAGTCTCCCCTTATGTGATGTATGGAATAATCTATGGGAATCAGGAGAAGTGATGTAAAGCTTTGAGGAAATGTGTAAATATAAAAAATAACCTTTGATAAATGACCATTTTAAATATAAAATATTTTGTATACAGTCATATTTATAAGCCTCCCAAACTATTAAGGCTTCTTCTCTAGCATGATTTCATTACATTTTAGTATCTTGCACTTCCCTCCCCACCCATAAGATATCTTTAATTTTTGTTTGGATCCGTATTAAAAGTAATTTAACTAAATTATCATTTTTTAAAATATTTTATTTATTTATTTATTTATTTATTTATTTATTTATTTATTTATTTATTAATTATTTGAGACCTAGAGAGAAAGGCAGAGACATAGGCAGAGGGAGAAGCAGGTTCCATGCAGGGAGAGCCCGATGTGGGACTCTATCCTGTAACTCTGGGATCACACTCTGAGCCAGATGCAGATGCTTAACTGCTGAGCCACCCAGGCATCCCTAATTTAACTAAATTATATAAAGACATAAAGCAAGTTCCTAGGTGCACTTACATTCATAAAGCTTATAGCTACTCATGTTCTACACTTTCAGATACTAAAACACCCTGTCTTGTTTTCCACTATGGTTATAATGTGTGTATGTGTGTTATATTCCATGTGAAAAATAAACAAAAAATAATATGGAGTCTACAAAGATTATTTTGTTTGTATCTATTCTTTTGTTAAAATATGTTGCTCAGACTGAAATAAATATAAAAATTTGGAATTATCCTGACCACTAGCCAGAATTTTTGAAATATAGCAAAGTGAAATATGTTTACCTGTCATATGTTTATCAAGCTGAATAGTATCATAGAAGACTATGTAATATTGAAAAAATTACGGATTTCTCCTCAAAAGTTCACTTCGTATTTCTTGACAACACTGAAGTGCCAGGAAGTAGATTTTACATTCAGTGATAGTCATCAGAACTCAGGGCTGAAGAATCTGATTTTGTACATAAGTCAAAGACCTTTGTAAATTTGTGTATGTTTTTAAATATTAGAGGAAATCTTTACAAGAATTATCTTGTGTAAAATCGGCTATAAAATTTCCTCCCATGGTGACCTAGATTAAACTTTGTACCCTAAGACATACTAACTAAAAATAGATCCTGAGGAGTTTGTTTATTTCCCTTAATACATTGGCCCCAGGGAAACTCAGAAACTCAGATTCGCTGTGTTTTGTGGTCAACCTAACTGCCCACAGAGACATTTTTTTTAAAATTTCTCTTCCGATTCTGATTCTAAGTATAAACAAGATAATTTATGGCATGTAGGCAATGTTTGGATAATTGAATAATCAAGTAAAAGCCAGCTCACTAGTGACTATTAGTAGCTCCCATAAATTGTAAATGGATTAAGAGCCCGTAATTATGTAAAATGGTTAGTTTTTCTTTGCAATTCAATTAAAAAACGGGTTGGTTACTTTGTAAACACCATCTCCCTACTTCCTGTTCTGTGATAAGCTACAATATAAAGAGTTGAGTTGCATAGTTAAGTTAGTTTGATTACTAATAGAGATTTATATTATTTCCTGAAGTTCCTAAGATTAGACTTTATCAATGGATCTTCTCCATTTCAGTGGTTAATAGTGAAAATGGCTTGTTAAAAAAAAAAAAAAAACCCAAACCAAAATTCAACTGAGTCAATTTTAAAGATCTCATTGGCTTTATACCATGATTCATGAATTGGGCAGCATCTTATCTAGCAGATAGGAGTGCTGAAGAGCTGTACAGAATGAAAGATTTTTATAGGAGGTGTGTGGGACAAAGAAGTTACTAGCAAAGAATGGGTTGTTTCAGGCAAGGTCACCTTCCTTTGGGAGATGACAGGGGTTTATTAGATTACCTCACGAGGGCTGGGCAGGTAATTCCAGATTGACTGGTTTATGATTTCACCCCTGGGACAGGTTGACACTGTCATTAAGTATTAAGTCTTCCTTTGGTTATGTGGGCTTAGCACAAGTGACTCCATTTTTGATCTGTTGTCACTTTTTTAATGGGCTTAAAACAGAGAGTCTGTATTACAGGTCTTGCAGGGAAGGATGGAGTATGTTGTTGATATTTTTAGGGCTTCTTTATTGCTATTGTATGAGCTTTTTTGCCAAAAGAGGGAAATGTTTAAATGAAATGAGTTTCCTGAGTGTTAGGTGTCGATCAAATACCATCAGCCTGCTATCCTTTTTCCAGGTACTTAAATCCAACAGATAAGGGAATGAACAAGTAAAACGGTTACAAAGGTTTTTGTAAAATTTAAATCTATGTAAAAATGAAATTACAAATACATCCCCTGTGTGTGTGTGTGTTTAAGATTTATTTATTTTAGAGAGAGAGAGAGTGCATGTGCACATAGGGGAGGGGCGGAATGAAAGGGAGAGAGTCTGTTTAAAGCAGACTCATGTGGGCTTATGGAGCAGACTCCATCCCCAGTATAAGCTGGACTCAGGGCTTGATCTCATGACCCTAAGGTTATGACCTGAGCTGAAATCAAGAGTGGGAAGCTTAACCACTGAGCCATGCAGGCCCAATAAATCCATTATTTTGGAAATTTCCAGAAAGCCTTGGTCACATTTTATTAAAATTAAGATTATCTACTTCACAGAAGTTTTATGAGTATGGGAAGTTGTCCTCTAATTATCTTACTGCACTAATTAAGGCCCAAGTTAGCAGAAGTTAACATAAGTATAAAGGAAGACAAAGGCTCATCATGTGTTTTAACATGGAAGCTTTGTGCGTTTGGAGTGAGGTCATTCTTCATTATGCAAGAATGTCTCACATATTATGGGATGTTCAGTATCTGAAGTTCCCACCCACTGGATACCAGTTGACCCCGCCTGTCATTGTGATCATCAAAACTGCTTTCATAGATTTCCAAATGTTTCCAGCAGGCTGCTAATTCATGCTGAAAGTCACTGCTTTATCCAATTGCTCTTACTTAAGTGATCCCCCATCATTTTTCACTTGGGTGCCCCAGTTCTTTTCTCTCCATTCTTGATCTTGGCATCATTGCCTCCCAACACCTCATTCTAGGACTTGCTCTACTGACTAGGGATTTTCTTGCATCTTTCATTTTTCTTTCTTTACTGACTTCTGTCAACATATAGACACAATCAGTCTTGTATGTCTAATCATACGTAAATCCAAACAAAAGAGTTAACATTCAGACAAAACTTTGCCTCCTGAAATTGTATCTTCTTATGCTTCTATCGTTCTTTTAGGTTGAAGACTTTTGGGGTTAGCCTGATTTTCATAGGCCTCATAATAATTTACAAAGGAGAAATTGTTCTCTGTGTTCAGTGGACAAATAACTCTGATAAGACTCATATGCTCATTGTATTTTCAGAAGGTCTTGGGAATAAATATTTGGAGATTGGATTCTTGGCTTTGTTTCAGTTTTATTTGTTGCTCTGTAGTGTGTTATGCCTATTAATGATGAATGGTATAAAGTTCTCCCTCCTCCCCCTCCTTCCCTCCGTCCCTCCCTCCTTCCTGCCTCACTCCCTTCCTTCTTTTTTTCCTCCCTCTCTCTCTTTCTTTCTAAAAATACTTTTGTATTACATTGTTTTCAGGTCCCAATTAGCCTGAGTTTAATTGTATATCCATCAATTCTGTTCCTTGGAAAGAATTTTACTTATCTTATTGTGTAAATGAAAATTATCCATTCTCACTGGCATCTCCCAAATTGAAATTTTCCTCTTTCTATTATATTTTTAAATGTGAATTAAAAAAATGGTGCTCTTTATCTCTCTTTCTTAAGAAGCTTGGTAGAGTATGATTCATCATCAAATTGAGAAAGGTTTGGTAAGGATATAAATTTACGTGAGGAATATCAGTTGATGTTTTATCACCTTTTGGAGCAAATGTATTGGTGTTTCTCTTCTAATATAAGCATATAAATATCTGGAGAATTTATTTGAATAATGAACATTTTTATATTATGGAAAACATTTTAAACTGCCTTCCCCTCCCCGAAAACATTGTTTTAGTTTTTTCTTCATTTTTCTGTCTTTCATTATTTAAATTTTGTGAAGCAATGGACTTGTATTCATACTATTTATTCTTCATTTTGCTGCTTCAAAATATGCCCCTCCTCAACTAGCTATTTTTTATTACTTTCTTCATCTACCACAACCGTATATACTTTGATAACCAGTTCTTTAAAAAAATGTTTGTTATAAAATTTGTCATGTAGATAAATTATTTATTGTGCTTGTATAGTTTGCGTAGTAATAAGAAGCAAACACTGTAAGCTCACCACCTGCTGGTTAAGAAGAAATCATTATCAGAACTTTATAAGTATCTGGTGCCTCTTCCCTGATTACTTCTTTCACTGCTCTGTGGAGGTTAACTTAATACTGAATTTTATAAATCACTCTGATACTTTATTTATAGCTTTACTACCTATGTATGGATCTGGAAGCAATATTCTATTCTGCCTGTTTCTGAACTTTAGAGTATAATGATATTTAATGATTTCTTTTAAGATTTTTTTACTCAATGTTGCAAGAGTCATCCATACTGATATTTGGATTTAATTTGCTCATTTTTCTCAGCTCTACAGTATCTCATTGAATGGGTACACCACCACTTATTTATTTAATGTACTGTTGATTGGCCTTAGGTTATGAATCTCACATACTTGATATTATAAACATTGCCTCTACGGACATTCCTTTTTTTCCAAGATTAATCTATTTGAGAGAGAGAGCACATGCAAGTACGTGAATGGTAGCTGGGAGAATCTCAAGCAGATGCCCCACTGAGCTCGGAGCTGACCAGGGGATTAATCTCATGACCTTGAGATCATAACCTGAGCCAAAACCAAGAGTCTGACCTTTTAAAAAAAATATTGTATGTATGTATGTATGTATGTATGTATTTATTTATTTATTTATTTATGAGGGGGGGTGGGGAGAGGCAGAGACACAGGAAGAGGGAGAAGCAGGCTCCATACAGGGAGACGTGGGACTCCATTGGGGTCCCCATGATCAGGTCCTGAGCTAAAGGTGGCGCTAAACCGCTGAGCCACCCGGGCTGCCCAAGAGTCTGACTCTTAAAGGACTGAGCCACCAAGGTGCCCCTTCATGGACATTGTTACACGCTTCCTGGTTGACATATGCAGAAGTTGCTTTTAGGGTTCATATGTAGATTACAATTGCTGAGTCACACAATATGCACGTGTTTAACTTTAGTAGAAAATACCATATTATTTTCCAGGTCGTTGTACCAGGTTGAACACCACCTGGTTGTAGATGCCATAGCTTTAAATTTTTGCAAAAATTTTAGATGTGAAGTGTATGGGGATTATTTGTACTTACTCTTCAAAATTCTTGTTCATGTATGTAAACATTTTTCTCCTTGGTTATTAACTTTTTTGACTGATTTGTAGCAGTTTTTAATATCTTTTGGTTATGAATCTTTTGTTAGTGTTTTAGGCTATAAATATCTCAGGTTGTGGCTTTTCCTTTTATCTTTTTGGTTTTGAGAAACAGGATATCCTTCGTTTTTTTTGTACTTGTATTCATCAGACTGTTCTTTTACAGTTAATTTTTTAGGTATTGATTATGAAATTTTTCACTATCATAAGATCATAAAGATATTCCATTGCGACTTTTATGTTGTTTGTAGAGTTGAGTCCATCTTATTTATTTCTATATGTTTAACCACTATTTATCTCCATCTATTGAATACTCTATCTAGCCCTCACCTATCTGCCATGCTTGTTCTGTCATAAATAGAATTTTCTTATAGTACATGTTTATTTCTGGACTTTATCCTATTAGACTGAGGACTGTTTATCTGAGGGTGTAGCAAAAGCACATTTTAGTTACTACAGTTCTATATGAAAATCTTAGTGTTCTGTTCACTTTGTTTTTCTGGAGCTTCCTAGTTTTTCACAGCCCTTTTCCACATACATTATCGAATCAGCTAATCACAGTCTACAGAAACCTCTGCTGAGATTTAGTTTGGAATTATACTGAATCCATATTCAGTATATATTAATCTTGGGAGATGTGACATCTTTCTGATATTGAATCTTATTATCTAGCAACATGTATAACTCACCATTGATTCAGATTTTTAACAAAATGTCTTTCAATACATTTTTATTAATTTCTTTATAAAAGGCTTGCCAGAAAATCCCAACTCTTACAATCAGTTATGCTTCTCATTATATTTTCAGATAGTCATGTTGAAAAATTGTATTTATCACTTTAATGTTATTTAAACCCCCCAAAAGTAGATGGACAACTGGTTATATAGCCTTCTCTCTCTGCTGCCTCCCAGGGCAAATGTTTCTTCCAACCATTGAGCCATCTTGGGAATCGCTCATCAAGTCTATTATCACCTACATTCTACATGCTAGTAGCATGGCTAATTATCTAGAAGGCAGGTGTTTTTCTAGATAGTAATAATTAGTTGTATATTCAATATCCTTTCTAAAATGTATGTCGTATGCAGTACAGATACCCCATCATATTATGCACTAGAATAAATAGCTAATACAATATTTCCTACTTAGCTGATGCTAAGTATCCACAGTTCTTTGGCTTATTATCATAATCATATCCCTCACATGGTTGAACTATCTTCAACTTTACCAATTTCTTTCAACTTCAGCATTTCTTTTGGATTGCCCAACAATATTATCAAGGCAGAATGTATATTTTCATTTTAAAGAGGAGGAAAGTGAAATTTGGAAAAATTAAGTAATTTCTACCAGATTACCTAATTGGTCTCCAGTAGAAATGAGCCTCCATCTCAGGTTCTGACTTCAGAGCTGTTGTTCCTGCCTCTATATGCAGGGGTGGTGGTGTTAGAGATTGTGAGACCATAGGCCAAGTAGGGCCTCCAACCTAGTTTGTGATTGTTATTCATTTTATCTAATGTGGAGGCCTTAGTTGGTGCTTGCCAGTGGTAGTCCTCAGGAGGCTTCCTGCCTCTGTCTAGCATTGCACCCGGCTCAATCTGTACCTGCTTGCCTTCCTAGTCCTTGCGGACGTCTGAGTTGGTAATCTCTGCCCTAGAACAAGCCTGGCATTCCCTGTTATATGTTTGAATTTTTTCTTCCTTGTACTTGTTACCACCTTGTACTTGTTCTGATTACTTATCACCAGACAGATCTTATAGACTGCTTTGCAATTCTATTATGAAAAGATGGGTAAGTTATTATTCTTGTAAGAGCAGGCACAGAACACAGAATATGGTGCCTTGCACTCAGTGTGCTTACTAAATATTAATTGATGATGGAAAAGATTTAAATCTTCCTCTAAATAATAAGTTTTTGTAGTTATCTATCAAAATCTAATTTTGTTGAAGTCACTTCATCTCAGTGTGAGACAACATGGCTCAGTTTGACAGATAAAATGTTACTGGCTCATAAAATCAAACTTGCTCTGTGTTTGGTACTGTATGGAATTCTTTCAGAGAAGGCTTGGATTATGTTGCTACTATTGGCAGAAAAGTTATATCAAACCTGTGCCTTGGAAAGATCTTTGCACAAGATATGCTTGACGTGCCACATTTTTATATTGATACCACTTTTCCTCCAAGTGCAGATGTTTCTCTTTGTCCTCTCCTTATAGGACTCTTATTATGGTCTTTACCAGAGCAATATTTGTTCCTCCGGATTTGGATGTCTTCCAGTAGTTGAGAGCTTTACTTAGCACCCAAAATTAATTGAGCTGCAATTAAGAGGAGTAATTATTGATAAAAATGATACCCTATTAACTCCAGAAAGGTAGGCTGCTTTAATCCATACCCACCTTCGAGGTCGGCTTTTGAATTCTAAACAATAGAATTCAATGTAATCCTTTCTCTGTTTGTAGGAAGCTCTGTTTTATTTGGAATTTATAAAAGAAGCTCTGTTAGGTAAAACTGCTGTACAAGTGCTTTTTTATGTAAGTCCGTATATTAATCAAAACAGCTGTGTGGGTTACTAGGTAGACTGTAACACCAGGTGGCAATAAAATATCTTCCTCATTACAATCAATACCAATGAATTGCAGAGACCTCCTGTACGTGATGGCCTTTCTCGACGGGCATCCTCACTTGGTGGCAGGGAAAATGAGTATGGGTTGTATGAAACTATTTCAGCACCACCCTGAGCTTAATAGTGCTGTCTTTCATTGCTTGTTAACAAGCTGCGCCGGTGCCATAAAATGTTCAAGCTGACAAATGCTGTCAGAGCTCCTTCGATGCAAAGATTTTCTGCTGTATTTAACGTGGTAACTTTTATTTTAGTGATGCCAAAACACACATCAGCTGTTGTTTGTTCAACACACAGTGTGCTCTCCGGAGCCATCCTGTCAGCCACAAAGCACAGTCACTGTCCCATTCCAATGACCATTAATGGCAAAATTCTTCAGTTAAAAGCTGTGGAGTTATGCTGACTGTTAACAATTCCTTTTCTTCCAGACGTAAACTACCTGCTGTTAAATCATTGAGTTTGTTTAGTTTGATTTTCAGTGTAGAATATTAGACAGGAATTTATCATAGAGACTAAGATTGAAGCTAAAAATGATAATTCTGTAAAGAAGATTTTTAAGGAGCTGCCTACATGTGGCTCAGGGTTCAAGTTTGTACAGCTACTTAATACTAGTTTACCAGTGCAATTAATTAAACACATGCATTGTGGTTATCCTGTCCCAGGTACTGATCTGAATGCTTAACTTATTTGTAAAAATAATTTATATCTGAATTAGTTTTAGATAGCTAAATACCTAAATTATTTTAGATACAATAAATTTAGTCTTCACAAGAAACTTCTTTATTAGGTGTCATTGTCCTCATTTTACAGAATATGAAAACCTGAGATACAAGAGATTGAACAATTAATCTGAGGCCACAGACAGGATATGGGAGAACCTTTGGTTAATTTCATGCTCTTAGCCAAAATTAATGCTTCCTGATCGAATGAAATAAAATACACTCTTGGCATTGAGAGGGAACACATCTGAATGTCTACTGGTCTGATAGAGACTTTTTTTTTTAAAGTTAACCAAGACAACAGATTTCTTCTGTTACCTGTAGTTTAGGGTTATAAGAGTTTAGATTACCCTCTGGTCATGATTTCCAAGGCTGAATATGGAGAACAGTTGAAGCAGAAAGAGTGGACACTTCTGGGTTCCATTTTCCTTCTCTTTATCATGGATCTTTCATCTTCCAAAGCACTGCTGCAATATGCCACCTCAGATGGTGCTAAATTCACAACAGAATTGGATTTCAATTGGTGCCCTTAATAGCTGTGGGGAATCCCTGAGCAAAGGATTCACTAAAGACCCTTTTTGTTTGTTTCTGCTAACTTAAACTAGTATTTTATTATATTATGAGGAAACTACTGATTTTAAGAATTGGGATTTATGTTTCTTTTCCTTTTTCGTTCTATAAATATAAATCAGCAAGTGACAAAAAGAGCATTCCATCTGTGAAGTTATTCTCTCCAGTGAGTTGAATATGAGCATTATAATTCATTGGTAGCTGATGACTGAGTGGATCTAGAGGAAGAATGAAAAGGTAGATTTTCAAAGATGAATATACAACAGTAATAATTTTCTCAATAAGATATACTTGAAATGGAAATCCATGACAGGAAGCCAGACTAGGAAATTTAGGAAGTTTGGATTCTTCTCTCCCTCCTAATCAGTTTTCCAACTTCCTTCCTTGATTAGTGCCTTTGCTAAAGCTTCTTACATGTGTCTCTGGCATGTTTCCAGTCGACCTTTTGAATTGCACTTTGGTTTTCAGGCAGTGATTTCTGCCCTAGCTGAATTTTAGAATATGAAGGTCATTCATCTCTATCCTGGAAGGATGATTCACATATTTATGTTCTAGAAAGTAGGCTGAAAAGAAAAATTTGCTACTTTATTAATTAGACCCTTTTCACATTTTGTATTCTCAAGCTTAATCATTTGCTTGTTTGAACTAAAGTCATCTTCCTTAATCACCATCATTAGTGGCTGTCCATGAATGATTATCTCTCTGAATTTTATAAGCATGTTAGAATTTAATGCATTTTACATTCCCCATTAGGGATTAGACATCATTCCATATTTTACTATACCAATATATATTTTTTTAAAGCATGAAATTAACTATAGTAATGTTCTACCTTGGTAGTAGAAGGGAGCCCTCTTGTCTATGGCCATACCAGCCTGAACGTGCCTAATCCCGTCTGATCTCAGATGCTAAGCAGGTTTGGGCCTGGTTAGTACTTGGATGGGAGGAGGGAACCTTCCTCCCCTCAATGGGTAGAGGGAGCAATTGAATAACTAGGGGATCCAGTCTTGGTACCATTTTATAGTTTAAGCTTTCCAGGGGATTTCAAAAAAGTTTCCTTCTTCAAAGATGAAAACTATTGCTTTAGTATTAAATTTTCCCAGGGAAGAAGAGTTCATTCACTGTCTTTTGGAAGCAGCCTGTTACACTTTGGGAGTCATTTAGAAATTGTTCCTTATATCCAACAGAGAGATTCATTGCATTCAATGGTTCCTGGTTCTGATCTTTAAGATGACACAAAACAGATCTCTTCCTTTTCTACCTGATGGTCTTCCAAATACCTGAAGCCATTTTAATATTCCTATGATTATTATCATACACATTGGGTCATGCCACCATTTCCCATATTCCATATTTTGAAAATCTCTCCTGATTGTGGTTCTTCTCCTCTGTCTCTTGGGCATGTGAAAATGGACAGTGTATTCTAGAAAGACACAGCATAATCACATACACACATATAGCATTTTCTGGCTTACTAAATGCTTACAGTGTGTTTATGTTTTGTCTCATTTCATCCTCGCAGTGAAACTGGCAGACACAGACCTCTCATTTTGTCTGAATAGACCCGAAGCTCTAGGCAGGCAGGATCTGGCACTGTTTTGTCTTGAATCCCAACTCCCTGCACAGTGCTTTGTACATAGTTGTGACTTACTAAATAATTGTTGAATGCATCAGCCCCCATTCCTCACCCTGGGGTTGGCACCTGGCAGTTGAATTGGCAGTAGGAGGTAGGATAAGTTTTGGAACTTGGAAGAGTGGTCAATTGTGCATAATGCTTTTAACAAAAACTTTGCAAGTTTGTATTGTTTGTGTGTTTCAGGGTCTTCTAGTTTTTCCTGGCCTTAAAATGACTATCAGAATGTTCTGCACACTCAAAGCAGTACTGTTTTAGTCCAATACAGGTTCATATAAGAAAAACAAAAACAAATCTTTCTCTTTTTCTCAATTTATGAAGTTAGGAGTTTAAAAAATTGCTTTTAAAAGGAGTATTAATCCAAAAGAATAAATGGAGTAAAATATATATTGGAAAATTAAAATTAGACACTTCAGTGCAAATTTTTATTGGGTAAATGTGATATGTGATTTAGTTGATAATGATTCAAAAGCAGATATTTACTTAAATGTTATATGTCGAACATTTTCAAGGCTTTTGAGATGTTATATCATGGACAAAGTTTCTACTTTTATGCATCTTATATTTAACTTGAGGGAGATAGGCAGCTTATAATTAAGCAAATAGGCCACATAAAGTAATTTATGATAAGAAGGAAAAGAAATCTACAGAACAATGTACTAACGAACAACAGTGAAGAGGTGGCCCGATGAGCTGAGACCTGAGGGACGAGGGGGAGGCCACTCTGCAAAGTGCTCATCATTGCAACTGAGAGCAAGAATTCAGAGGTCCTGATGGTGGGAGAGAGATGCCAGTGCCCTGAAGGAATAGCAAGCTGGCTGACGCATAGCAGAAGAATGGCAGCTTGAGTATTTGGGGTGAAGTTGGTTGTGTACAGGCCTGGCCTCCTTAGAACGTCCTTATGGGCCTCGGTGAGCAGTTGGACAGGTTTGAAAGTTGATTCATCGTGGTGAATAGACCTTAGTTTCTAGGGATAAAAGAGGAGCTGGAGGACCCCCAGGAGGGGTTGGGAGTAAGCAAGTTAGAGACACGATGGCATCCGGACTATCAGAGGCCCAAGTCATGAAGAGAAATGGGGGCTTTTGAGACAGTATTGGAAGCACCGTTGACAGGTCATACTGTAGGATTGGGTAGGGGACCGTGTAGAAGTCTGGTGGAAAAAAGCTTTGCACTTACCATAAATAATGCCAGGATGTTAAGGAAGGACCCCAGGAAACCCTGTTCCTGCAATTACCAGTATTACTGTTTTATACAAATGCACACCGGGGTTCATGAAGTGATGTTCCCACTCTGAGGCTCAACTGTGCAGGAAAGCAGTTGGATGTATGTGCCTGAAGTCTGAACAATGTCTCCTCACTTTCCTATCCTAAATCTTAGTACCCTGCTCCTGTAGCCGTGTGAAGGAGAATAACATGGAATAATGTAGTCAGTGGTACACCTTGGAGTCTTTCTTTTATGGGTCTCCCTGCCTTAGCTTAATCCATTAAGAATATAACCATATCTGAAGTTTGTTAGCTTGGTGAAATAATGACAACTCTTCTTCACCCCTGGCCAGCGTTGTACCTGCACATGTATAAATTTGCTTAGCTTTCCAAAACGATGCAAGGTTTTACGAAGATAAGACGGTTCATTTACATATCCCAGAATGATTTGGCTGGCAAACTCAAGGAGATACGGTGTGTGGATCAAGTTTAACACGTTCATTTGGATTGGCTGATTCCCCTGCGTTTCCTGCACTTGCAAAGGGTCCCATCTGTTCAGCTGCTGGCCAGAGACCATTGTGCCTGGGAGCCCTGAAATTTCTTATTGCAGACGCTCAGCGCTTCATAATTGGTTTAGGGTGCCCCAGATACTCACCAGGAACATTGTTAATTAGTACCAACGTAAGTGGCAATTATTCCAGAAGTAGGATACCTGCCTGTGACTAATGTACTCAGGTGACCGTGAGAGCCAACATACTTTTTCTCCTACACTTTTCCCCTCTGGCATCATGGTGATTTTAGAACTCAGAGACGCCTTCTCCATGCCCTCAAACTGCTGAGCCCAGCTCCCAGGCCCTCCTAAGGACTTCCCAGGACCTCCCATAGAACGATCATCCCTTAATTGCCAGGAAGATCTCTCTATGCCAGTTGAACTATAAACCACTTGGCATTTCCTCCACAAACCCTTTGTTTCCACACTTTGCATCTTTGCTCCTTAAATTCTGTTTGAAATCACTTTTTCACCCCCTTAATCCCCGCCTGTCACAAATCATACTCATTTCAGATGTCTGCCTAATGCTCTGTCCTTTGATCTTCCAATAATTTGTTTGTTCCTCTCTTTTGATATTTTACCTCTTATCTCTTGTCCTCACTCTACATCTTATGGGTTTTATTGCCCCTTCCCTGCATATTCTTCACATTTTTATGTTAGTGCGCCAGCAAAGTGCCTCACACAGAGTATGTTCCCAATTAGGATTTGATGACTTCCACTGAATTCTTAGTATCTAACTCTGGTCAAAAGATAAGCAGCAGGAAACATGAGATCCTCTCAAGGCAAAGTTCTGAAATAACACAACTAGAGGCATGCTTTTGCAGTACCCACTCCCCACCCTGGAAGGGATCAGGCTGCCATCAGGGCCATCCTAACCTTTAATCTTTGTTGTTCTTTTATGATCAGAGTGGCCTGGCCTCTTTGTTTTCTGAGTGGAAACCAAGTTCAAGGAGGGAATGCCTTGCTGAGTGGGCCAGCCCCAGGGAGATGCCAGTTGTGTCTGCAGCGGGGCTGCCATTAGAGAGACCAATGGACTTGTTACATCCCAGGGCACGCTTCCTCCTGGATTATATTGTTTCCCTTTGAATTCTCCAAGACCTGTCAGGTGTTTTCTTCCTTATCTCCCTGAGGGCAGCCAGTTAATCTAAGATTAGCCTGACAGCCCCTATTTTCCAGGTCTCTGGTTTCATCAATAAAGTAGGTTACATCTTTTTTGAGCTCCATTACCTCCTCCATAACCTTGCTCTCTTGATCCATATTGTGGTTTATTCCTTCTACAGCCCGCCCTGTCCATTTTTGGCTGGGTTCCCACTTCCTATTCCCACTCTTGAATGGGACCATTTAATTCAGTAATTGCCCAGACTATAAAAGCCTGACAATCCCTGAGCCTTTTGTGTGGTGTTTTCACCTCATTGCTTTTCTGGTTGCCACACTGACTTTGAGCAGAACAAGCTGAGTGACCAACAGCATCTTTGGAATTACTAACGAATTGCCACCTTTACTTTCTAGGTGTCAATGATTAACTGTTTCATGTCACTTACCATATAAAGACAATTTTCTAGGAATTTGGGAAAAGCTATAAAGGCCTTTACTTATTTGAACCCAGAGGCAATGTCTTTAACGAGCAGTATACACACCCTTGTGGGGGGATGCATAAGATATCCCATTATATTTACTTTGCTGTCATGTCTTTTTTTATTTCTATTTTTTAAATATGCATGATATATTAGCATTGAAGGACATGAAGATAATTTATAAAAATGCATCTGTTGATGTTACATGCTCAGGGATTTTCCTGATAGGGATGTGGGATAAAAACGTTTTGGGGGAGAGCACCTGGGTGGCTTAGTGGTTGAGTGTCGATCTTCTGCTCAGGTCATGTTCCTGGGGTCCTGGGATCGAGTTCTGGATCAGGCTACCCGCAGGGAGCCTGCTTCTCCCTCTGCCTATGTCTCTGCCTCTTTCTTTCTGTGTCTCTTAATAAATCAATAAAATCTTACAAAATAAAATGTTTGGGGACCCTTGGCTTTCAGAGCAACATCAACTTCCAGCTCCTTGCCTTTCCCTTTGACTAGTTGTATGACCTTGGATCAGTTTTTTTACTCTTTGGGTCTTATTGTTCTCATCTGCCAGTTAAAAACAAAACCATTTCATAGGTTGTTGAGAGGTTCCTGTGAGGTAATGCACATGTAGAAGTTAGCAAGTACTTGGAGCAGAGTGTGTCCTGGTTACTATGGTCATTTGTGGTTTTTATTGACATTATTGTTGTTGATATGTGCTGCCTCACATATTCTAGTATTTCACCACTTTTATAATAGCAGAGGAACTAAGCCTACTCTCCATGTCAAATAATAATAATTTTTAAAAAGTGTCTAATACTGAACACATTAAAAATGTGAATGAATGAAATAAACATTAGACTTTTAAAAACTACATGCACATAATTTCCTCCTTTAACATTAATAATATAAATAGGTTTTGTAATATATTTTGCAAGACTTTGGCAAGCGAGGGGGCAAAGTAATTCACTAGAACTTTAAAAAAAACACTGAATCTGTAATACATTCTGTAGGGTTGTTTGTTGGTACCATTAGCTTCTGGTGGGTTTTCTTTGGTGTTTTAGAAATGAAACTCTTTTTAGATAAAGTTTATCATACGCCTATCTTTTATTGAATATGGCCACAGCAGGTATGGTTCTAAAGTGATGTTCTGGTACAAGATGTCTTAAAGAATAACAAGCTTACTATGCACTTATCTGGTATGTTTGCTGGGATCTGAGGATGTAAGAGAATTCTTCAGTGAGGTAAAGAAAAGTTCACCATAGTTTGCAAGACTGGTTCATGTGGAATTTATAAGAATGGACTGACCAGCATGCCCTTTTAAAATTCCGTAGTTAATCTCTTTATTGAAAGCTGCTGGGCTAGTTGATTAAGAAAGCCTTACGGGATGACTGCTTTTAGTGTCATACAAATGAAGTTGAATTGTTGCTTTGTAAATCACCAAAGATCAAAGTGCTTTGGGGTCAGAATACTGCAGTTATTATTATTATTTTTCATTATTTTCTTATTGTTTCATTTTAGAATGGAGGTGAAGGGTTGAAGAAAGAAACAAATGGCATTTGACATCTATGATGCTTATTTACTCTCGTGCACTTCTTTATGCATCTACTCTGAGCAATTGGGCAAGTTGCACAGCCTAACATTGATGGATCAATGTAAAGCTCAATCAGTTAATTGGTTCCTATTTATAATTGCCTGGATACTTTCTAGCCGTTAAGAAATCAGTAGGCATGTCGAGAAAACTCCAGGTGTGCTCCCAGGGAAGCTGAAGAATTGTACCTATTGGCTCGTCCATGGCGTAAAATCCCTACTGCCATAGTCAGCTCAGCATTAAATGTACATGGGACCATTCGGTGTTACCCTGCCATCTGAGGGGCACTAAGGGATGATGTTTTTGCTTCTTATGCTTCCCTGAAGGGTACAGCATGTGTTTTGTTCCCCTTGATTGTCCAGTGCTTAAAGCAGTATACAAATAGGTTTGGATGGATGAAGTGAATATGTGAGCATGCATTTTGCTGACTATGGTGACAGTGAGGAAAAGAAGTAAGAAAAAGGACTAAAAGAGTGGACTTAAAATGGAAATTGAATCTACCCTAAGAAGTGTACATAGATTTCAGTTCCCTAGTATGACTTTACTTCTGAAAAGTTTGGGGATTGCTCTGTTGCAGTTTATTTCCATATAGTGCATAGCATTAAGCAGGTATATGCAGGTTTGGGAAGGATTCACGTTTGCCATGTGTATTTTAGTGCCTTCTAGGACAACTCTAAAAAACTCCTTTATCTATCTATTTATCTATTATTTTATTTTAAATTCCAATATCATTAACATAGTTTTATATTAGCTTCATGGGTACAGTATAGTGACACTTCCATGCATCACCCAGTACTCCTCAGGACAAGTACCCTCCTTAATCCTCATCACCTATTTTACTCATCCACCCACCCAGCTCTCCTCAGTATGTTCTGTATAGTTAAGAGTCTGTTTTGTGGTTTGTCTTTCTCTCTCTCTTGTTTTTGTTTGATCATTAGTTTTGTTTCTTAAATTCCACAGATAAGTGAAATCCTATGGTATTTGTCTTTCTCTGACTGACTTATTTTCACTTAGCATTATAGTCTAGCTCCATCCATGTCATTGCAAATGGTAAGATTTCATTCTTTTTTATGGCTGAGCAATATTCCATTTTGTGTGTGTGTGTATAGTATGTATATATATATATATGTATATATCATATCTCCACATACATAAGTGGATAAAGAAATATATATATTTATCGATTGACACTAGGGCTACTTCCATAATGTGGTTGTTGCAGAAAATGCTGTTTTAAATATAGGGAAGTGGGGATCCCTGGGTGGCTCAGTGGTTTAGGTCTGCCTTTGGCCCAGGGTGCGATCCTGGAGTCCTGGGATCGAGTCCTGCATCGGGCTCCCGGCATGGAGCCTGCTTCTCCCTCCTCCTGTGTCTCTGCCTCTCTCTCTCTCTCTCTCTCTGTCTGTCTATCATGAATAAATAAATAAATCTTAAAAAAAATAAATGTGGGGATGTGTATATCCCTTTGAATTAGTGTTTTTTGTAGTTTTGGGGTACAGAACCCATTTTATAGTACTCCTTTGACATCCAGTAAGTGATGGTCTATTTCAGATACTAAAATCAACAAATAGTTACTAAATGTCCCATTCAAGGTTACAGTGAAAATTAGCGTTAAACTTAGAAACCAAATCCATAAGTCTGAGTACTATTCTAATGCTTTAGCTAGAAACCTGCAGCTTGCCTCACAGAACCAGAATAAGACCATTCCTGATCATTGATTCTGTTCAGGGTTGGCTAGGACTGTTGGCCTGTTCTGTAACTTTGTTAACACCTTCAATTTATCCATTTGGTTGACTGGTCATAGATTCGTGATAGATTAAAGCTAACTTAGTATCTTAATTTTTCTGCTGGTGATAAGTACAGTGGCTAAGAAGGGACAGAATGATATAGTTAGCAAATATTACGCACCTAGCGATGCTCGTTTTGAACAGAAGGGGATTTACAGAAGCATCAGACAAATGAGAGAAGAAACTATGTCAAGTTTCTTATGAAAATATGTGAGCAAAGTGAATTCTCTACTACTTAGCTAACTTCAGAAATGGTCCCATATTGGATGAAACACAATAACTGACTTATGTCTGGGCTAACTAATGCTGACACAGCTGGGCCCAGAAGACATAATTCCATCGTGCTCCACCGTCTTCCAGTTCTGTGGTGACATATTGTTTAAGTTCAGTGGTCTTCTGATGTTTCAAGATACCGCAGATGTATTAGCAAAGACTTTCTAGTGTGAATGCATATTCTCACCATAAATCATATGGAGAGAGAAAGGATTTTAGCATTTCTGTGGGATTACAGTGAGTAATTAAATGTTTTGAATTGTTTTTGTCATAAAAGGGATGAGGGGCGATGGTTAGTCAATGTGGGGGTATCCCAATGTAGTGTCTGGGGCTCCTCCATACCAGTGGCCATCTCAATAAAAGTGCTAGACATTAGAGGTTTTCTTCTTCATCTTCTTCATTCTTAATATGATGCACTTGCATTCTATACTGCAGCCTGGAACCTTTGATTTTTATTTTTCAGTTCTGTGATCCTAACTCAAGTCCCCTGTGGCACTCCAGGCTCACTCCAGACAGAGATGATGATATGAAAGTTGTAAATGCTTTGAGTGAGTGAGGCTTGCCAGAAACTTCCCTGGGAGGACAGTGGAGCAGCTATTCCAATGCTTTTGTGAAACATGAGCCATACTGAGATCACCATGAAAAAAAAAAAAAAAAAAAAGCAAGGTCCCAGGAAGAAGCTAGTGTGGGGGGAATGGCAGGCTTTTCTCTGCAGGGTGTGCAGTGCCCTCACCCAGTCAAGGTTCTGAGATGCTCCACAGTTATAAAACCTTTTGATGGTCCAGCCTAGTCTTTGAACAACTTTTTTTGGCCACGGAACTGCGTTTTTTCTTTTGTTATTTTTTATTTAATATGCTGTAATTTGGAGAACTCACTTCTGTCAATGATCCAAAAAAGAAATGGGGTTACGTGCCTGAGACAGTGAACCAGGAGTTTCAGTGGTGTGCTATGGGTACTGATTGGCCGCTATGCACAGTCTGTGGTTTGTTTTGCTAGTGACAGATACACAAATCTCAAAATTGTTAGAGAAAGACCATTATAAACTAAAGAAAGTTAAGTTTTAGAATGAAAAAAAAAAGAATCTCTTCAGTGATTTGTCAAGTAAATGGTAATTTTTTGTAATCGATGAGTGCCCGTTAGAATTAAGTACTAGTTATATGCTTCATTTTCAACACCTCATTTTTTATTTATACTTTCTGATCCTCCTGGCATCTTACTTGCTTTATGGATTTGTTTGGAAATATTTTGTTCTCAGACATAGAGTATGAGGTTAACTGGGACTCTACCTCTGATGAAAGTGCCAGACACTCCAAATTAGTAGCATTCTTATGATTGGATGCCTTTTGCCCTGTGGAGCCCAGAAACAATTTCAGAAACAGAAACTACTCTTTCCATTAGTGATCAAAACAATTTAGAAAATATTTTGTCTTTTAGTGATAGTCCTGATAGACTGCAAAAAATATAAAGTCGACCAGATCTTGGTGGGAGAAAACATTCTGTCATACTAGCTATATTTTCCTCCAGCAGTAAAGAGAGTGCATACAAATTTAATGAATGGAAGTTAGAATCACATTTCTTCTTAGTTTGGTCTTTTATTCTCTCCCTTAGGCTTAATATAAATGAGCAGAGTCACAAACACAGAGGGGACTTTTTTCCTCTGTAGAGAACATATAGGTCACTAATGTCACTGCTTTGTGTCTGAAATAACATGCTGCTTGAATATGCTTCCAGGCAGTCACTGTTACACATTAGCCTCAATTTTGCAGTGACAGTTTCTGGTGGGGTAATGTGCTGAGATGTGACGTTACATTTGCTCAATATGTTATATTCTTGGCATCAACCTGCTTTGGGTCTTTATGAGTTCGGGAAAGAAATGAACAAAGTCCTGTCTAACATGTATTGATAATTGCTCTCAACTTAGCAGCTGATTTAACAAGTCCTTTGGATCTTTTGCCAAAATTTAGGGGGTATGTTGTTAATCTTTGTAATCTTCCAGAACATATTAGGATCCCCACCACCAAAATCACTAAATTGTGCCATTGACAAATATGATTTGAAGGAGATTTTCAAGGATTCAACCTGTTTTAAATACTAATTAGTTTCAGAAAAATCATTTTTGCTTTGTGCACAAACTCTAAAGAGCCTTACTCATTAAATAGATTGGTTCTTTTTCTGTAGGCTATGCTAAATGTTGAATATATAAAAATGTGTAATGCCCTAGAAAAAAAGCATCTAAGGTGATTATTTTAATATAAATTCTATGTGTGACTAATTTGCCAGGCAGACTATTTATACTAAATCATCTGATCTGGAGATATTCCAGAGTTTAAAACTTTTAAGGGAACATGTTTAGAAAGTTTCAGTTAAATAGCTTACTATATACCAAATTTCTAAAGACTTTCTTTAGTACTATAAGGTGTTTCTTCACTTTGTACAGAAAAATAAGTATTTTAAATTGATTAACGTTTCTTCCTTTCTCATCTTAGTATTATTGTTCTTTACATTAGACACCAGTCGTTATTTTTCCTCCTTTATACTAATATATTGCACAGTTTTTCATGCCAAAGATGACCTGAACTCATAAATTAATCTCTCTTTATAAATAAATAATATATATACACTCATATTTATAAAAATAAGCACACAATATAAAATTCAATGCAAAATAAATACTAGAGAACCAAATTCAACAGCCATTAGTTGAGTATATGATTTATATCAAAAATTGAGTTAAACGCTGATATAAAAATACTAATTAGTAATCTGAAATTTTATAGGTGAGAGTTGTTTTAGTTTTTCTCTCAATTTTAACAACAACCTTATAAAATAGTGTTTATTCTAATTGACCATTTTACAAATGAGGAAATAAGCTGAATTCAGTGAATGAGGACATGAGTATTACATACTTGATTACTTTTGATTTTAAAAGAAAATAAACCCTTAAATGTCTTAATCACAATGGTGCAATTTAATATTTTTGGTCAAGGTTTCTAACACACACTCTTTAATACGCATAGTGATTATCTTGCATATAATATTGCAAAGGACTAACCTATATTAACTCTCAAGATCTCAAAGTGGTTCTGGACGTTTAAGGCCTAAAATTTCATTCCAGTGCATTCCTCATTGTAATTTATACTGATCGCCTGCATAGTAGAATATTTTGTGTGAAGACCTTGAGAACTTCAGGGGGAGTGAGTGAAATGTGTTTATGAGTTTGGGCTTTAAACCTTATGAGAAAGACTAAAACAAGTATTAAGACATTAACCCACCTTCATGGCCTTGTCTATCACCGTGACTTTGAATGAACCCATTAGGTGAGAAGCGCCCCATTGATTTCTGAGTTGTGTTTCATATATTCTCGTTACTGCTTTTCAGATGAAGATGCAAAATCACACATGTACATTCACTTACAGGAGCACATTCACAGAGACATAAAGACATAGCATGTGAATGAAGTCTGGAATGGAGCCAAATCCTCAAAATTAGGATAAGGAACGTCTTTGTGAAGAGTAAAAGATGTCAATAATTAACATATGCCTCAGTGAAAAATTTGGTAGCAAGAGAATTGGATATGGAAAGTAGAAAGACATTTCCTATAATTGAACAATGTCATTATACCTCAAAAAATAATTCAAAGGCAACTATGTTAAACTAGTCTGAAAAATAGCAAGTGGCATTCCCTACAGGCAGAAGATCAATTCTACCCTGTTAGTGGTGGCAGTTAAACAGAGTAATATTATTATAGTCTCAATGATTAATATCTCAGATGTTTTGCTATAAAATAAAAATATAAGGTGATATATAATATATAATGTTTATAAGACAATATTTTGAAACATTTTGCTACCTTATAAGGTGAATGATTACTATAAAAAGTGATTAAAGTAACTTTCTAAGAAAACATCTATAAAAAGAACACATCTATAAAATATATCTAAGTAGTCAAAAGTCGTTGTTATCTCTATTTCCCTTTCTTTCACAGACAATGTGTGTATACATTCAGATGACAAAATTAGTTTGCCATTTCATACTTCCCAGCCATTTGACTAGAAGAACATCCTTTTCAAACTAAGGCTGTAGAATTATAGATTCATCAGATTTTTGCAGATAAAGAAACTGACATTCACAGTATTCCAAGGATTAGCTTAATTGTCCATGACTACTTTGTAGATTTCCTAGCCTTGGGAAACACCAAGCCGCGTCATTACCTCTTTGTCAACTTAGGTACCAAGTGTGCCTCAAATAATTATTGTGAATACTCTGGATTTACACCTGTCAAATTCTTTTTTAAGAACATTGATTGTATATATATACATTTATATACATATTCATGCCGAGATTAAGACTAGGTGGACTTAATATATGATTGTTTTCTTTAGTACTTTTTAACACTTTAACTTTTTAAAAACACAGGTCTCTGAGGCAACTACAGTTGAGAGTGATAGATACTCATTTGTACTTTAAAAACTTAGTTGTGTTTGATTGTTTCTCAAAGAGCTTAACATAGAATTACCGTATGACTCAGAAATTCTCCTCCTGGATCATAACCCAAAAGAACTGAAAATAGGTACTCAAACTCATACATGTACTTGTGTGTTCATAGCAGTACAATTTGTAATAGCTGAAAGGTGGAAACAACCAAACTGTACATTAGTGGATGAATGAATAAATCAATGTGGTATATCCATTCAGTGGAATATTATTTGGCTATAAGAAATGAAAGTATTGATACATGCTAAAATGTTAAATGATAAACCTTGAAAACATTGTGGTAAGTGAAAGTAGCCAGATGCAAAGGTTATATATGAATTCATTCATTTCAAAGATGTAGAAAAAGTAAATCATACAGACAGAAAGTAGATTGGTGGTGGCTAAGAGTTGGAGGAGAGGCAATGAGCAGTAATTGCTTAATGAGTACGTGCTTTTCTTTTGAGGTGATGAAAATATTTTGAAACTAGATAGAATGGTGGCCGCACAGCATCATGAATATGCTAAATGTCACTGAATTGTTCATTTTTAATTTTTATTATTTATTTATGATAGTCACACAGAGAGAGAGAGAGAGAGAGAGAGAGAGAGGCAGAGACATAGGCAGAGGGAGAAGCAGGGTCCATGTACCGGGAGCCCGATGTGGGACTCGATCCCGGGTCTCCAGGATCGCGCCCTGGGTCAAAGGCAGGCGCTAAACCGCTGCGCCACCCAGGGATCCCCTGAATTGTTCATTTTTAAATGGTTAATTTCATGTTATATGAATTTCACCTCAAATTACTTTTTTAAAAGAATGGGTGTATCAGTGTTCCAACAAAATTTTATTTACAAATGCTTATTGTTCTTGAAACTGAGCACTATGCATTTCATAAATTAATGTTAATACATCTTTGGGGATTACCGAAGGTTATTTAGTTTATAGTAATTTACTATTTCTTAAATAAGATATCTTACATTTCAAACAATTGAGGTATTAGTCAGCTTAGTGAATTCTGACACTTTACATTTTATAAACTTTTTAGTCTGAATTGAATTTGTTGAATTTGAAGCCTTCATAGGTAGTTTCACAATTAGCACACATTATCCACACATATTTGTTTGCTATTGCACACAGTAATGCTTTGCTGGTAGAGCCAAGTTCTTTACATGCATTATCCAATTTATTCCTGAAAACAGCTTTATGAAGTAGTGCTATTCTACCTATTTAATAGTTGAAGAAGCCAAGGTTTGTATTTGACTGGTCTGGGACTGATCCCAAATCATGCCTATAATCATTAAACCAGCTTTTTTTTTTTTTTTTTTTTTCTCTAATGAGATACATCCCACAAAATGAGTTAGTCTCAGTGGACTCACAATCCTTTAACTCCAGGCCCAACAGAGAAGCAGAGTGAAAAATTAACGATTTCTTTAGGGGGGAAAAGTGTTACTGGATTTGCTAAGAGTCATGCTGAAATTCATTCAGTGGCATATTGTGGAGTGTGTTAGAGTCTCATTATATAATTAAAAGCATTAAATATACAAGAGAGCTTGACAAAAATGATAGACTATAGTATGTGCCTGTGAATATCTTTTTCAACTAATAAGTGTATATCATATTTAAAAGTATATTCATTTATTCAGTAAATATGTACAGAGTGCCTAATACGCTGAATAACATGAAGTCCCTGTCTTCAGTGAGATGTCAGATCTGAGAAGATACATGATAAAATATTTATTAGGCTATTAGGTTGTAGTGAGTGTTAGGGAGGCAATAAGGTAACAAGGTAAGATCTGGAACGTATATGTGTGTGTACCTATGTGTACTGCATGCCCAATTTTATATAGGATGGTCAGGGTAGAGCTCATTGAGAGGAGATTGGCCAGAGACAAGAAGAAAGTAACTGAACAGTTCATGTGGGCATCTGGAGAAAGAACATTCCAGGCATATGGAACATCACATTCACGTGACCTGAGGAAGGATTGCATTTGGCATTTTTGAAAATCAGCAAAGGACTGCTTTGTTTGCATTGGAATAAGGGAAGGAGGAGTGAAAGGAAGTTAATTCATAAAAGTAAGCAGGTGCCGGATTTTACAGAGCCTTTGAAGACCTGATAAGGCCCTTAGATTTTATTCTAAGCAATATAGCAAGCCTTTAGAGTTTTGGAGCAGGGGAGGGTCTTAATCAGATTTACATCATAAATGCAGTTGCTGTGACTATTGTCCCTTGAGTAGACTAGGGGGGTGGGGGCGGAGATGCAGTAAAGATGATCAGGAGAATTTTGCAGTCCTTGCTCCTTTCCCTGATTATGGTGTTTGCACAAGTAGCATCAGCATCACCTGGGACTTACTTAGAAATGCAGACTCTCAAGCCCCACACCAGGCCTACTGCAACACTCCTAGGTGGTTTGTGCAAACTTTGAGGTTTGAGAATAACTGATTTAAATGATAAATGGGGTTGGCTTGGGATAGGGGAGTCCAGGCAATGATGGTAGCAAATGGTGGGATGCTGGATATGCCATTCTTTTTCTTTTTGGATATAACTTTCCATCATGATCAGTTGAGGTATTATGTATAGGTATGAAATAAGAAGATGGTGAATGAGATACTTTTTACAGCAAAAGAAAAGAAAAACAAAGCGGCTGAGATTTCTTGAAGTCACTGGAAATCTAGAATCTGGGTTGAGGTGCCTTTAGACTTGCAAATGAGGAGTCTGGAGATAGGGGCTTAGAACTACATATTTGGAAGTTGTTAGATGACACTAGTATGTGAAACCATGGGACTAGATGAGATCATGAAGACAATGAACAGATAGAGAAGAGCGAGTCCGAAGGCTCAGGTCTGTAATGCTCTAATAGTGGAGGAGGAGGACCATCCAGAAAGGACAACTACTAGTGGGTCCTGAGTTAAGCTGTAGAGTAATAATGGGGAACATGTGGTGGCCTGATGGTACTAGCACCAAGTGTAGACAACATCAAAGAACTTAAACCTCTCATGAAATGATTGGTTTGTGCATTTGATTCCTCCATTGCACTCCAAGCTCTGCAAACTATGTCAGAACAGTGTCTGGCATTCCAAAGGTGTTCAGAAGGAAGCCTCTGGATAAACGAAGAACGGTGGCTTGTTTTACATTAAGATATTACTTGGCATTTTTAGGACTTCTAGATTTATGTGATTCTGCAGTTTGTCAGGCTCTGGGTCATCTGTTTTTTGCACACGATTACTCACTTAAGTGCAATAGGTAACTTGGGTGGAAATCTTTGCTATTATGTTTAATGTCCCCTGCCATTTCCACTCCTTTAGAGTTCCCTCTTTGCTATTTGGATGTAAATATTCACAATCCTCCCTTTTCTTGCAGTGCCTTCTCATCTGTCTCTGACAAAATCCATATATGTCTTTACAAAGAAAGAATATTTGATCAAATAATAGCTTTTACTCACAAAGGTGTGTTTCTTGATAGAGAATCTGAGGAGAAATGAATGGAACTCTTGATGTTTTCCAAGGAACTGATTTGGTAAATGAAATTGACTGTATTGTGATCTATTTTTTTGAGAACCAGACAAGAACTGAGAAGCATGGCTCATAAGTCAAACTCTGGGCCTTTATTTGAAGCTTGTTTGCTTTGGCCATTACTTTACTTCCCTGAGATTTAAGTTTAAAGTTCCAGGTCTGACACATTTGGTCACAGGGGCAATGGTGACTGGAAATATAGGATGATATACAGATTCGTAACTGAACAGTCTGAGGGGAACTGGGACTCTCAGCTTTTGTTTACCATTCTCAGCTTAATAAAATTTAAAAGACAAGTTACCATCAGAAGTTCTGTTGTTGGTAGTATACAAAGTAGAAAAAAAATCCCAACGTGTGTTGTGTATGAAATAAGCGAGGTGTGTTTAGAATACAGTGTTTGGAGACATTCAGTTTGTGAAGAGGGCTACACTGGCATTTCCCTGTCCAACAATTGGGGTGTGTGTGTGTGTGTGTGTGTGTGTGTGTGTGTGTGTGGAAACTCTGTGAAGAGTGAGAGATCTGAGTGGGCAGCTAAAGAAGGCATGTGGGAACTTGCAGGAAAGACAGCTTACCTCCTCTCTGTTTTTATCAATTATAAAAAAATCAATGAAAACAGTTATATTCAACAAATTCAAAAAATAATTCTGGATGAACTATTTTTTAATATATATTTTTTAATTTATTCATGAGAGACAGAGAGAGAGAGAGGGAGAGACATAGGCAGAGGGAGAAGCAGGCTCCATGCAGGGAGCCAGATGTGAGACTCGATCCTGGGTCTCCAGGATCATGCCCTGGGCTGAAGGCGGCGCTAAACCACTGAGCCACCTGGGCTGCCCTGGACAAGCTCTTTTGTTCATGAGGTTGTGAGTGCCACAGGAGCTATGTAGGATTCATTCCTTATGACACCTGGCCTCAGGCTGGTTACAGGCAGGAGAGGTAATTGATCATCTTCAAAAAGAAGCAGTGAGTATTCACATCTTGATAAATATTATCATTCCCCTCCCTATTTTTCTGTTTTTCCTATCTCTTCTCCTTCATAATTTGAGTTGACATGAGGAGATACTGTTCACAAGATAAAAGCATTTTTAGCAGTTAAAAAGCCATTTTCAGCACACACATATGACTCTTGCTAGGGAGGGAAGGGTGTGTGAGACCATACTAAGGCAGTAGGGCAAGAACATAGGTGACACAGGGCGAAATATGATGTGGTGTAAGCAGACTGATAGACTCAAAGAACGGCAGCCATATTTTGGGTAAATCTGGAAGAGATTGTCATGGAAGAGGCAGCCCTTGGATTGGACTGAAAGGTTAAGTGGCATTTTGGAGCTGAAGAAGAGAATAAGGAAAGATGAGCATTTAGGGGGCCACATCAGGTGAGCAAAAGAACTGACATTAAAGCCTCACTGGTAGAAGAAATGTTTGGAATTCGGGGAGCCAGACAAGGATGTTCCTGGAAGTTCTTCCCAGTGTAATGTTTCTTAACTTTAGAGGCATTGGATTGTTTTGGAAGGCTTTGAGGATAGAAACGATGTAACTAGAACTCTGCTTTAGGAGGATAAATGGGCAGGAGTTTAGGGAATGGGGAGTCTGGTGTTGAGAATTGAGAACAGGGACACCATGATAGCAGCCCCATCTGGAAGTAGTGAGGTCCTGAGGAAGGGTGATCCTGGAGGGAAACAGAAAGGAACTGGGGGTGGTTGTGAGAAATACTGGGGAGAGAAATGTTGGAGAGAAGTAGGACTGGGCAGGGTTAGCTAAAGGGAAGGGTTCAGGGGCAGTGGGAATGCACACCGAGGGCTGGGTGAATGATGGTGTCTAGAGGTAGACATGCTGTGAGGAGAGTGGGTTTGATAGGGAAGAGAATGAGTTTACTTGTGGATTTGTAGCAGATACACATGCAGGAGGACACATGCTCTAACCAGTTGCAAATATAAGCCTGGGTTTGGCAGAGAAACCAGAAGTACAGAAAGAGATTTGGTCCTTACTTATGGCAAGATAATAAGTGAAGCTGGATGAAAATAACATCATCCTTTTAGGTGAATTCATACAATTAATCTTCTAGCTCATTAAAAGAAACCTCAGACTTGAACTAAACAATGCATTGTAAAACACAACACACTTCTTTTGTCTCCAGCAGAGCAAGAGTTCAAGATAATTTCCTTGAACAAGGTTTGTAGCAAGAACCGTGTTGAAAAGAGCTTCAGTCTTTGTGCCTATAATAGCAGAGTCTTCCATAAATGTGAGCCATGATCCAGGGAAGAAGGCTTTTTCCTTTCAGGCATGACATGTGTTTGATTTCCAAGGGCAAGGTTTCTCATTTGATTGCCAACCTCCCTAATTAGGAGGCCTTGAAGATCATTGCCTCAAGGTTGTTCAAGCTGAAAAAGCATTCACAAGCACAAACATATTTTATGTCCAGTAAAAGTCGCTCTAGTTGACTGAATGCAGTTAGTTATCATAGTGACTTACCTGTTAGCTCCAGGCAAACGCAGCCAGCAGCATTAGTATTCAAGACAAAAGACAGCCATCAGCGTAAATTCTTGTCTACTATGCAAGGTGTATCTTTTGATCTTTTCAGAAAGAGCTGGAAAATTGGATGGTATTTGCAGGAGCCTTTCAGCTGAGAAATGTCAATAATGTAATCGTGTTGAGACCAGTGCATGGAATTGACTTGTTGGGAGATGGATACAGATGCAAGGATGAAATGTGTATCTGATTATTATATAGAACTGAGTTTGTGCGTGAGATCCAGGTCACCAGGCTACGTCAGGAAAAAGCACTAGGAGAAATGGATGAATCCTCTAGGCAGATCTCTGAGTGGCAACTCCAAAAATGAAGTCTTTGGAAAACAGAAAGAAATGAGAAAGTGAATTTCCTCCTGCTATTTGCATGTGCAGTATCTCACCCAGCTTCCGCCACTGGATGGATATATCTGGTGACTATAAAATCAAGACTGGTCATCCCCTTTCCCTCAAATAGAGCGAATCACCTTCATCGTGTATTGCATTTCTGCAAGCCAAGCTAGCAGGAGTTTTCAGTTGCTCTTGGGTGGTTTGATTTGCTGCGGGTTGTGTCTACCTGGTTTAAAAGGCATATCCAAAATAAACAGCATTGGCAAATAAAATTGTTCAATTTTGTAATTGCTTCAGTGTCCTTTTTGGCTTTCACTTTTTTCTATCCTATTTAGTTATTTGGAATGATAATGAAGTTTGTCTCTCATTACCTGCTACTAATTATCTGTGAATAGAAAGGAGATGACAAAAAATGCTCCATAGAATCCTAACAACATTAATTTGTTCAATGCTTGAGTCTGTCTCCATCAAGAGATAATGTTTTGGCACCACAATATTCTCCAGATAAATGAATATTTTATTTTAAAAATGTAAGACATTCTAAAATTGAATGCCACAATTCTTTGGTTCACACGCAAATTTGAATTTACGTGTTGATGTGATCTGAGAACCTATCAAGTCTTACTCATGTATTTCTTAGAAGAATCAGACATTGACTGGTTGGAAGTGACCGTGAGTGGCTTCCTTATGGGACACATGATACCAGTAAACATTCTCATTCACAGAGAGACAGATACAGTGGCAATCCTCATGATAGTGAACATGTATGGAGTCACTACTGTGTGCCAGAGACTAGTGTAAATGCTTCCTTGCAGTCATTTAATCCTTATAATGCTATGAGGTAGTCAATATTATCAACCCCTTTTTATGCATAAGGAAAAGGAAACCAAAGAATTAAACAGATCCCACAGTTTTTAATAGTGGCACCTTGACCCGGAGCCTGCTTGGAAGACTATTTTGAAGCAATGCATAGAGATTTGAAACACCAGTTTTATCACGGAGGAAGATGCAGCATCATCCAACATAATTTCTTGAGGTCCTAATATGAATCGATTGCTTTTTCCTCAAAAGAGGGAACACTTTGGAAGGGTGGTTTCTTTGGTTGTAGTTTCCATGTCATTTGGGAAAATGATTTAGGTATTTATTCATATCATGTGGCTCCAGCAAGTGTGATAACTTCTAAGAGTAGTAGGGGTTTTGTATTTTTATCATATCTGTCTCTTCCCCTAGAGTTCATTGCATTCCTGTGTAATGGATACTATATCAATCAGTGTTTTAATTGTGAAAATGCAGTTTATGGAGTTGTGAGAATGCAGAAAGAAATGAAGTGTTTTATATATGTGTTTGTGTGTATAATAAGTATGTGCAGGTATAATATATGTTCAATATAGAAAGTGTGTAAACTCTAATACAGTTAAAATATGTAAAAGGTATCACTATTTATTCAAGTTATAAATAGTACTGAATATATTTATTTTTATTTATTATTTTTTTTAAGAGGGGGAAAGAGGAAAGGAGAGAGAGAATCTTAAGCAGGCCCTTTGCCCAGTATGGAGCCTCACTTGGGGCTTGATCTCACAACCCTGAAATCATGACCTAAGCCAAAATCAAGAGTTAGATACTTAACCAACTGAGCCACCCAGGCGCCACAATACTGAACACATTTTGAAGTGCTTTTGAAACATGGGAAGGATTTCGGAGGCAATGGGGATATGAATTCAAAAGTTGACTGCTAGTGTGAATAAACATTTCAAGGTAACATGATAGGTCTGAGGCAGAGATTATCCAGACAGTTGTTTACCTGGAGGGAAGGTAAGGTAAGTCTAGCATATAGCAAATGTAGAAACATGGGTCTCTCTATAGCTTATTGTTCTGATGCAGAGTAGATGCTGAACATTTTGAACATGTGATTTCTTGATGTATATGCTTTACTAGATTGGATAAATGATAGGTAATTGGGCAAGAAAAAATATATTTTTAAAACTATTTATTTATTTATTTATTTATTTATTTATTTATTTATTTAAGATTTTATTTATTTATTCATGATAGTCACACACAGAGAGAGGCAGAGACATAGGCAGAGGGAGAAGCTGGCTCCATGCAGGGAGCCCGATGTGGGATTCGATCCCAGGTCTCCAGGATCGCGCCCTGGGCCAAAGGCAGATGCCAAACCACTGCGCCACCCAGGGATCCCAACTTTTTTTTTTTTTAAACTTTAAACATGTTTTTGCACAGCAACAGTAAAAATGCAAGCTGTTCTCCCTGGCCATTCCTATATTACACGGAATTTTTACTGCTTCCTCCAAGTCATTGGGGTAAGAGGAAAATTTTTCAAAGGAGAAATATAGAAACACTATTGTACAGAAAATTTCTTGCTCCTAGAGAGAGTCTGAAAAGAAGCATCATTCCAGAAGCTACTGTCTTCAATTTAAAAACATCAGAGCAGGATAAAAAGTGTTTCCCACTGAGTAGAAGTAGAGACCAGAAGGTTCTTTGAAACCCCAGAGTGAGAACCACTTAGAGAATCAGCATAGTGAAGCATAAGGTTGTGGTAGGGATTTGGAGACTAGACTGGAATGTGGATGTGCCGATCTGTGTAATCAAGGTAGAGGGGGAGGGGGATGGGAGTTGGGGGGATGATACTAAGGGCATTGACCTTCAGAACAGGTGTCCAGGGACTGAGAGTGGATTTGTGAGTAGGTGAGAAAAGCACATCACAAAAAACAAAACAAAACAAAACAAAACAAAAAAAAACAGACACAAAGATTAACACAGAATAAGAGAGAAGTTTAGACAACATTCAGTATGTTTCAAGGACATGAGTGCATATAAAAATAATACAATGGATTTGTGAAATATGAGATTACTGTTGTGCGGGATATATGTATAAGTATGAATAAGAATTTGAACACCTACACTTAGATATTCAGGAAAATAGAATCTTTTGAGTTTTCTGTAATTGGTACTAATCTCCTCCAGAGTCCACTGTCTTGCCAGTAGAGACTGTGGAAGGAGGAGGGAGCTTGACTTCAATAGATGAGTCAATGTGGTATCATTGTCACCAAGCTAGCTTTTGATTTCCAGACACTCTGTATTGGATACATGTCTGGTAAATTCACAGTTCAACTCCCTATCACAGTTGTTCCTCCCTTCTTTCCCTTACCCAGATCTTTTTTTTTTTTTTTTTTTTTAAGATTTTGTTTATTTATTCATAGAGACACACACACAGAGAGAGAGGCAGAGACACAGGCCGAGGGAGAAGCAGGCTCCATGCAGGGAGCCCGACGTGGGACTCGATCCAGGGTCTCCAGGATCACACCCTGGGCTGTAGGCGGCGCTAAACTGCTAAGCCACCACCACCGGGGCTGCCCTACCCAGATCTTTTGTATGGGGGAAGACCTTGGGGTCTCTAGAAAGTGATATGGAGATCCTTTGATTATGTTGACCTCTCTGTAGGGCTGGTGATTATGTTGACCTCTCTGTAGGGCTGGTGATCTGGGGTATGGGTGCTGTACCCACTATGGAATGTTCGGTCTGATTCTGTCCTCTGAAATCTTGCTTACATGTTTCCTTGAAATCTGCAAATTGAGTCTCTCATTTAGTGACCACCCCTGGCTTGGTTCTCTAGATCTCTCTGAAATCTGACTATGACATGGATCTGTTCATTGGCTCAAGTGGCCTATCCCTTAACCTTTGGTTGCAGTGCTGTTAGTTCCATCTGAATTCAGATGTATGGATAATCCTTTATTCGTGCTTGACCTTCTGAAACTGTCCTGTCATGCATGGACCATAGGAGCCAGGATTTTTCCTCATAGAGTTTCAAACATGGGAAATGTTCAAAAGTAAATGGCTTCTGTCTGTCCCCGCCCTATTTCCAAGACATTAGGCCAAAGTGAGGAAGATTCTGGCAGCCTGATTCTTCTGCTTATGACTCTCATTCCTTCCCACAAACTCCTGAGACTAAAGAATTTCCTTTCCTGATGTATGGAACTTTAAATGAAAGCTTTCTTAGGTAGGGACGCCTGGGTGGCTCAGTGGTTGAGCATCTGCCTTTGTTTCAGGTCGTGATCCTGGGGTCCTGGGATCGAGTCCCACATTGGGCTCCCTGCAGGGAGCCTGCTTCTCCCTCTGCCTGTGTCTCTGCCTCTCTCTCTCTCTCTATGTCTATCATGAATAGATAAATAAAATCTTTTTTTTAAAAAAGAGAGAGATATAGATCAGGGATGCCTGGGTGGCTCTGCAGTTTAGCGCCTGCCTTCTGCCCAGAGTGTGTTCCTGGAGTATCAGGATCGAGTCCTACATTGGGCTCCCTCCATGGGGAGCCCTCTGCCTATGTCTCTGCCTCTCTCGCTCTCTCATAAATAAATAAATAAATAAATAAATAAATAAATAAATAAATAAATAATCTTAAAAAAAATATAGGTCAGTTATTAACAATCATTATCCTTGAGTTGTGGGATACAGGAGGTTCAATACAATCCTTTCTTCTTTGCCTTTAAAATCCCCCCCCCCAAACTGTCTAACAATGAACAAGCACTGCGTATATTCAGAGCATGAACAATAGGATTTAAAAATTCCAAAAAAAAAAAAATGTAACTAAAAAGAATCTTTGATTTCATTGCTTATGGAGGTGCCTCTTACTCTACACTGAGATATAAAGTCATGCAAATGCTCATACACTGGGCTGGATGGAACATACAGGAACAGTAGGAGCAGTCAGGCAGAAAATCCTGGGCATTCAGAGCCCAACTTAAGTAAGGACAAGAGGAGTTTGCAGAGTCCGAGGGTGTGTGTTCTTTCAGAGACGTTGCCAGTCAAAGCAGACAACTACAACTGGTAGAATTCTAGAAGACAAACGTTCTGTTGTTGAACTGCAATAAATGTTTTGTTTACTCTCCATTGTTTATCTTGCACCTGTGGCTAGATGATTATACTTATTCTCATGACTCCATAAGTGGTGAATTAGTAGTTCAAGATGAGTCTTGTTTTCATTATAAATAGCTTCTATCATCTCTGCTGTTGGGGTACTGCGGGGTGGGTATTTAGGGGGTTCATTAACTGCATAATAACTCTGCCATTTCCCTTTCCCAGGCTGTTCCAAGTAAATAATCAGAGGGAAAGCCCTGTGCTTGTTGAGCAAGCGTCTCAGATGCCCCCAGCTCCTTCATCCACTAGATTGCTGAGCCCTTTCAGGAAGAAATTCTGGAGCCCACCACTGATGATCTAGCATGTTTGGTTTCCCAAACCACTCCTTTGCTTTTAAGTTTCCAAGTGATGGATCTGGTATTCTATGTGGTTATGGTGCTGGTGCCCAGAAAGACATTAGCTGTGATTGACTCTCTCTCTCTGATCATTAAGGGCTGTGAACTGAATGAAGGGGAGAGCATAGGGGTGGGAAGAAGCAGTTTCTGCTACACTAGAACCAAATAACCTTAAGGGAAAAGTGCCAAAATATATTAAATATTGTCTTAATAACTTCTATCAAAAAATAACCCAACATAACTACATGATGGAGTTCAGCCTGGAATACTGTTAGGCATGTAATAAATTCCAAATAAATATAGGAGGAATTGGATTGATTGAACTGAGAGGTAATAGGAATTTGGAAGTGACTTTATCAATAAAGAAGGGTTTGCAGTCTTACACCGGAGAAAGGATTTTCTAATGTTCTACCTTGCTTTACTAATCTTTAGGAAGCAACTGTGGTACATTTTGTCCTAAATAAATATTTCTCAAGGGAGTACTCAAGTGGCTATTAAAATTTTAAGTGCCCTGCGTCTTTTTTAATAAATGCATTGCTTAGCAAGTACAAATGTGAGTTTCCAAGATTCCGTCGCCCCACTGACTTCTGCCTAATAGTGCTTGTATTCATTTTTAGGTGAAAAGAGAGGTCAGGACAGTTAGAAATCAGAGTTATACTGATGAGTGGCTATTTTGTAAATGGTTGCAAAATTTATTAGCATCTCTACTGAGACATTTTATAAGTACTAAATGATGTCAGTGGGTTTTGTGCCTTAGTAAATATCACTAATAAAATTGCCAAATAGATAATTCTTGTTGAATGAAGAAAAAAATGAGTTTTGGTTTAATCACCATCTGCAAGAATTAGAGTTGCAAAGTAAAGTTCATGGAGAATTTATGTCATACAACTAGAGCAGCTAGTAAGAAAATCACAGTGATGCATAGTAAGTTAATTTCAAAACACTAAGATGATTTTAATGTTTCCACTTTTCATGAAGCAAATATATTAATAAAACTGCTGTTCAGGGTTAATTATTGGTGCTACACATTGCAGTGGTATGACATTTAGTGCATTTTTTCTCTTCTTTATTCCATTAACAAGTGATGGGATAGTAAACACTATGAATTAAGTGAATCTTGTCTGACAAGACACTACCACTGAAATGTAAAAAACTTCATGTATCTCAGTCCTCCTTGTAGTGGAGTTAGGCACACAAATGTGTGTGTGTATCCATATCTATATAAAATCAGATGCTGATATTATCTCTGTGTATGTGCATGTAAGTATATAGAATACATAGAGATGACATCTACATACACTGATACATACATACACTGTATCTAGAGATGTCAGTGACAAGCACCCATGTTGAGCTCAAGTTTGGTTCATGGCTTTTCTGTTAAGCCATGAACCAGCACATGTGACTTCCTATAACACATCTCCATTACAACCTCCTATAGTCACCTCTAAGGGGGGAACCTGTGATTTCTCTTCTATCTTCCCTGACACCCTTTCCTGACACCTGTCCTGAAATGAATGCTGGGGATTGTAATCTCTGTTACTGGCAACAGAATTCTCTTGGATCATTTTTCCCATGTCTGGTGGGTCATGTGTCCAGTTCTATTGACCTGGTTTTGTAGATCCTCTGTGTGTTCCTCACCCCTCATTCTTAAATCTATTTTCATTGCTTCAGTGCTGGTATTCAAGTATTTTGCCCATAAAAATCAACAACAGGAATACTTTTTCACATGTATGATGATTCATAGAAGTGTCATTTTTATTAGTGTAAATGCCCTCGTGTACATGTGTTTTAATGAAGCATAGACTCTAAGTTATATTTTAGCATTGTATTATTATTTAAAGATTTATTTATTTATGAGAGAGAAAAAGAGAGTACAAGTGATGGAGGGGCAGAGGGAGAGAATCTCAAGCAGAGTCTCCACTGAGTGTGGAACCCTAGGCGGGGCTGAATCTCACAACCCTGAAGATCATGACTTGAGCAGAAATTAAGAGTTTGACACTTAAGTGTGACTGAGCTACCAAGGTACCCCAACCCTAAATTTTAGAGGGACTTTTAACCTAATTACCTTAAGAGAACAATTATTGTCCTTCAACTTGGCAGTGAGATAGAGATCTCTGTTAATGAACAGATGACTATGAATGACATAGCCTTCCATCTCTTCACTTAGCAGATTCCAATTAAAATTTCTTTCTGGACAGAGCTGACACTGCATCATGTGACTTTATAGAGAACACATGACTCTTCCTCTAATTCCTTCAGTTCCAGGGAAAAATAGGATTCAATATCTAATAAAAATTTATTATGTTGTGTAAAATATAGGTAGAAAATATTGTTTATACTTTATTTTCTGTTCAAGACTTTAATGGCATTATTTTATAAGAGTTCTATATCAGGGAACAAGGATAAAGACAATCTAAGTTGTGGAATGAGAGATATACTATATATCTCTGGTGAAACTGGCAACTGGATTTGTCTGCAGCAGAACACAATCTGTGGTTGAGTGAATCCCTTTGTAATTGTGCTTCCTCTATATGCCTCACTTTTTCTTTGAATTATGATTTAGTTAGGGCATTGTTTTTACAGAATTCTGTAAATTCTATCCTATGTAGAAAACCCCAACACATTTTAAATAAATCGAGAAATGTTTGAAAGCATATAGAAGTGCTAGATAGCACCTTTGGATACATTGGTTTAGTATTAACAAAACAAAAAACAATCAGCTATTCCTGATGGAGCAGCATATCATCAACAATGACATTTCCAAACCTGATGTTACTGATAAAGGTTTTATTAGTTAATTAAATGTGTGCAAATTACATGCACTGTTGCAGATAATGTAGAAGAGGACATGCATGCTTCAATGAAGCTCAATTTCCTTTTTAGAAATTATCACTGTATTAAATCACTTAACTTTCTAAAAAAATAAAAGCCACCTGCATTTCTCCAGTCTTTTTATTCAATATTCCATTCCACTTTTCAGCTTGTTTACAGTTATTTTCGATCAGTCTTGTTGTTTTTGGGAAATGTTGGGGAAAGAGTTTCATTCAAATAGAACAGAGTGCCAGTGATCTGTAATCTGTGTATTTGAGTGGGCTTGGAATACAGGAGAGACATTGAGAAGTTTGACCAAGAATTTATCTCCTATGTATTCTTAAGTCAAATTTCATCCCCAGCTTTTCTGCCCTTATGTCTTTTCTCTGAGTTATGGATTTCTTTTTACTAAAATCAAGTAAATTAAACATTTATCTAAAATCCTAGGCTGTTTTTAAATTTATACTGTTTGTACCTCCTCCAATTTTTAATTCTTTCAATTATTCATTTAGCAAATATTGACTGTCTCTAAGATACAGTGGACACTATTCTTGATGCTGGATATGTGCTGGTGATTACCAAAGAAACAATGTCCCAGCCCCTGGGGAGTTTATTCTTTTTTTTTTTTTTTTTTTTTTTTTTTTTTTTGTACTTTTCAATCTTAAAGTTTCATCATCACCAAAAAGCATTTCATTGCTTAGTTGGAGTTGCAGTAATGAAATCTAAGTAAAAAAGAACTGCACATTCACAATTCCTACTGTAGGAGCTTAAATTTTTAAAACTGCTGTCAGAAAGAAATTCATCTCTTCCTGAAGAATAGTATTAATTGTGCAACAGTTACCCTGGTACTAGGTTAAATATCACAAAGAGAAACAAGTGATATCCTATGTGGATACCCCGTTTCATTCCTGATATTGGCTAATTTGTATCTTCTCTAGCAAAATTTCTTCTAAAAATTTTTCCTTTGTTAATCTTGCTAGAAGTTTGTGCATTTTATTGGTTGTTCCAGAAGTCTAGCTCATCTCTCATTGATAGTTTCTGTCGTATTTCTGTTTTCTATTTCATTGATTGCTACTGTTACCTTTATTATTTTCTTTCTTCTGTTCACTTTGGGTTTATATATTGCCTTAGATTTATAAATTCTTAAAGTGGGTGTGTAGAGTATTGATTAGAGATTTCCCTTTCTTCTAATATATATTTTAGTGCTATAAATTTTCATCTCCGCACTGCTTTAGCTGTTTGTCACAAATTTTGGTATGTTCTGATTTTTATTCACATTAATGCATTTAAAAAAAGATTCTTTTGAAATTTACTCTTTGAGCCAAGAATTGTATAGAGGTGTGTTGCTTAGTTTTCAAGTATTTAGAGATTTTTTTCCTGTTCTAATTCTATTATTGATATCTACTTTGATTCCATTGTAGTTAGAGAATATATTCTCTACATTTTTAATTCTTTTAACTTTTTTGAAGTTTGTTTTTTGTTTTAATGGTCCAGGATTTGGGCTATCTTGATATATGTCCTGTGGCTACTTGAAAAACATGTGCATTCTACTATTGTTGGGTGAAGTGTTTCATTAATGTCAATTAATTCCCTTTGTTTAATAGTGTTGTTGAGTTCTTTTGTATCCTTGCAGAATTTCTGTCTAGGTGTTTTAACTGTTGAGAGACTGTTGTTGGGAGTCTCCAACCTGTAATTTTCAATTTGTCTATTTTCCCTTTCTGTTGTTTTTGTTTTGCATATTTTGCAACTCTGTTGTTTGGTGCATATGCATTTAAGATTCCTATGTCTTGTTGGTGGACTGACCCTTTTGAAATTATGTAATGTCTTTCTCTGTCTTTGGTAATTTTCTTTGCTCCAAACTACTTTATCTGACATTCAAATATATACTCCTGCTTTCTTTTGATTAGTGTTATCATAGTATATGGTAACTGGAGGTTCTGGGTCCCCATATGGCCTCCACTGGCACTGTAGAGGGTGGAGTTGCCTCCTTAATGGTGGGTGGTGGTGAAGTGCTTACTCTTTATTGGTCTCCTGTGATGCCATCCTGGTGGAGAAAGGCAGAAGTGTGTTGTTCTTAGTGGGTGGGTATAGAAGTACAGGTTCCTCATATGTTCTTCACTGATACTATAGATTAAGCCCTGCTGTATCAATAATTACATTAAATGTAAACGATATAAATAAAACTGTTTAAAAGACAGAGATTGTTAGAATAATTTCAAAATGTAATACAATTTGATGCTATGAGAAACTCACTAAAATAAAAAGATGGAAAAAGATATATCATGTAAACATTAATCAGAATTAAGCAAGAGTATCTATAGTATGAAATAAATCCACCAAGAATATATGGCAGTCCTAAATGTATGTGCATCAAACAATGTATAGTTTTACACTGTGGTTTAAATTATGTTTTACTTTTCAAAAGTAGGAATAAAAATGGAGTTTTGCCATTGTAGTCTCTCATTTTTATGCAGTACTATTCATAGCTTCAGCATGTAAGGTCATTAATATATAAGCTATTAGTGATAATCATGTTTAGATATTCTAGTTTGAGCAGAATTAGAAACTGAAAAGTATGCTCATTTTGTTCACATTTGCTATTATTTAAATGACATTTGAAGCAACTATTTAAACATTTTTTCCACTTGAGAAAACTGTCAGTACTATACAAGAAGGAATGAAAATACCAGAACTATAAAAAGAAATGTTCAAAAGCTCCAATCAACCTTTTTGTTAATATACTTAGTTTTATAAATTATTATCATTAAATCCGTATCCACCAAGACAGTGTATTTCAAACAATCAGTTTTCTTCATGGCCTGCTATACCCAAGCTAACTGACAAGTGATTATGCAAATTGTGTCATTGTTGTATTTTTTTTTTTTTTGAAATGCCAGTAGACATTCCCTCTAAAGCAGGGAGGAACTACTTTTCAAATTCACTTAAATGACATACATTATTCTGCCTTTTCCTGGCAGCCTTTCAGTCATGCCCAGAGCTTTATGGGTAGATGCCTTTAAATTCCAGAGGAGACAAGGTACAATGTTGCATTCATTATTCTAGACAGTTGTCATCATACTGCAATGAAAACTCTTTTTAAAAATTTAATTAAAGTCCCAGAATTGGCATGTCTTTTGGCTTTCTAAGTCATATAAAAATTTTGGACTATCTGGAAATGTTAAGAATTCATACAAACACAGAAGACCTCCAGTATAGCAATAGGTTTCAAACAGAATGTTCTGCCACTATTTATTCATTATATATATATCAAGCATAAAACAAATACTTCCAACTCAACATTTCCCTTTTATTCCTCCAATAAGGCAGACATAAAATAATCTTATAATTTGAACTCGTTTTAGCTCATTAGAAACACTGATTAAAAATAGTTGTATTTCAGCAAGTGAAAACAACACAGATTTTTCAGTTAAAGCACAGAAGATCAAACATATTAAGGGGATTTATTGTTCAATTATTAGAAATCTAGATGTAGTAGAGATCTAGGGTCAGTTAAATCTTGTATGACTTCTTTAAAAAGCCAGAGCTTCTGTTATTAAGGATGAGGCTTGTGGGTGACTGGAATAAGCTTTGGATGGGTATCCACACTGCCTGCCACATGTACCAGGCAAATTACCAAGGATTATGTTAAATGGATTTAAACAACAAAATCTGGTTCACTTAGATTATGAGCAAATCTTTAATGTAATAATGAAGGATAATCTTGTTTATTGTTTAACAAAGTAGTTCACATGCAGGTATTAGTTAAGTTGTAATTCCTCCTTTAGAGAAAAAAATTCAGAATGGGTCATATCTTGCACCCCTTTGTTCATTTAGAGAGATGGCAATTATTCCTACTGTATTGATTTGTTTAGGTTGCCACTCAAAAGGACTCTCCCTTTGAAAGTCTGAAAAAAGGGTTTGTGAAAATAAGTAATTTAGGTGAACACTCACAGATAATAGATAATTTCTTGCTTTTATAATGTTGATAAAGCAGAGTCTGCATCTATATGGGTGGTAATTACAGATGTTTTATTCTATTTTTCTAATCTAGTTTGAAATTTAATATAATTCTTGTCATTTTTATTACCTGTTTCAAAGAGAATATGGATCTAATTTCATTGGTAGGGAGGGTAATGACTCAAAATATATTTTGTTTCAGGAAGACGCTTGGTGCAGGGGTTGGGGATAGAATACCTGTGGGTGGACATCATAAAGCCTGCTATAGATAGCAGGGAGATTATGAAGGATTATAATAGATGGATTTTATCAACCAAATCTAGTTAGCTTAGATTGGGGGTAAACTATTTGTGCAATGATGAGAGATAATACTTGTTCTTATTATCAAACAATATAATTTAGCTTATATAGAAACAAATTATTCCACAGAGTCTTATTGGTTATAAAGTATAATAAGTAGTTTGTTGGAAAAATAACACTAAATTTGAGGGTTTCTTATATTTCCACCTCTCAACAAACCATTTTGATCTGATTTATTCATTCTACTCAGGTGTAAGGTACTAGGAACTGAGTACATAAGATGAACAAGATAACTCTTTGCTTTCACAGAGCTTAGATTTCTTACAATGAACAAATAAACACATAAAAGTATAATTGGATATCTGGTAGTAGTAAGTCTATGAGGGAAACTGGGATGCTAATGTGGATAGGCGGAGAAAAATGGAAGGCAATATTAATGCTTAGTAATAAATAAGTCTATGAGGAAAACCAAGAGCTGATGGGACACTTCTGTGCATAAGCAAACAGACACTCAAGAACAGAGATTGGGTAAATCTGATGTCATTAAGAATTCATATTTACTCTTATCTCTATTAGGCCAGAGCCTGTAAGTAAAGATCCCTATTCCCCTTGCTATACTCTCCAGGTGGCTGAGTTTGACTCAGGGACTTTGGGCCACTTCAGCCTCACATTAGTAAAACATTCATTGGATTATTTTTTGGCCTATTTCTGGCTTGTGGAAATAAAGATTTATTTTGATACTTGTGTAACTGATGGACTTTGCTTTCATCATCATTTGTTCTTTCATCCTTTCAATTTATATGTATGCCAAATGCCTACTAAGCACCCAAGACTTTATAGTAGACAAGTGATGATTTGGATATAGGCATTAGTGTTGAACTGGTAATATATAATATGTAAAGAAAGATTTGTAGTAACGGGTGAAGAGTTGCAGATGCCTTAACAGAGTTAGAGATTCTGTTACTTTGAAGGAGATGGCTTCTCTACCATTTGTTTACTTGCTTTCGCTTTTATGTCATTCTCTCTGGGTTTCTAAGGCTCTATTAATATTTTAGTAGTATCAGTGAGAAGAAATGCATTGAACAGTTTCTCAACTGAATCTGCTTGTTTATTGATACCCAGACTCTAGGTTTCAGGAGACCTAGGTTCTGTCATTCATTCACTCTTTGAACTTTAGGCAAGCCATTTAACTCTGAACCTCACTTTCTCAGCTCACAAAGTGGGGGTTATGGGGTAGATACTGTTTTAGATCCTTTCCAACACAGGTTAGTGTGCATTCTGTTATTTTAGCTATAAAACAAAACAGTTTGAATTTTTTATTTTGCCCTCCTGCCCCCTTTTTTTAAAACTTGAATTTAGCCTTTATCCACAAAACAATATTTTCTGTATGATTATGGAGTCTATTAGAAAGATTTCATTTTGGTTGAAGCCTTAGAATAACAGATGTATTATTTGTGAAGAAGATAGAAATGGTGTCTGGTAGCCTGTACTGAGAGGTAGCTGATTGACTGCATATAATGAGAAAATCATTCTTGAAGGACACACTGAACAGTGGCTTATATTCATATGTAATTCTATTGTGACCAGACAGATGGGTGACTATAAACAAAATATCTTTCTATTCCCTTCTGAGACATATATGGGGTCGTCCTTCCTTCAGTACTGTCATGGAGCTGTATGCAATTAGCTACAGAATGTTAGCCACCCTGCTGGATGCAACTCAACATCTCTCTCTGTGGTATCTAATAGTACAAAAGTGACATTAAACCTATCAAACAATGGTATTCAGGCAGCATGGCGTCACTCATACCCAGCTGTTTGTGCTAGCAATTTTGTTTTTCACCAGAGGAGATTTTTGGGGGGAATGTAATGAATGGACAGGCTCATACTTACTTTTAATGAACCCCAAGTTAATGCTTCAGTCTTTTTCTGTCCATTTAAATGCAAAGGAGCGCATTTCACATCATAATGAAATAAACACTAATATACAACCTCCTTTCTTCATTCTGAGCCTCTGCTTCCAGAATTAATAGCTTCCTAGTAGGGAATGTTTGACATTGTTGCTAGACTCTAAACAGGGATCTAATTCAGAGGCAGATTTACATCAGCTTATATTTTGACTTCTAATTCCTCTGGCAACTGAAAAGCAAACAAATGAAGAAAAAATAATGAATGAGTTAATGAAAATAAATCAGAATGACCCATGTGTTTAATCTGTGAGAGTATCTCTTCATAACTTCATTTTGCTTAGATCAGTATGTCCTCCACCATGGTAAACTCTGAAGCTAACAATGTAGGTCAGATTAATAAAATAAATCCTAAAACCAATGTCTATAAGAATGAGCCATTCAAAAAAAATACGATGATCTAAAAAAGTTTATTTTAACCCATAGTTAATTTATGATTCATATCTGTTTAGTTAAGGTGGAGGTCAGTTTTGTGTATTTATTAATGTGACATTAAGTAAACATAATTTTTTGCTTTTATTACATATATATCCTCTTGATTTTTTTCACACAACTCAGTAACAACCAAAAAAATCTGCAAGTTCTGTTGAGCATTACATATCTATGTAATCATCAAGCAGTTAAGTTACCAAGTGCCTCCAATTTCCCAAGGCCTTCTACTGAGATTTTAAGATGCACAGGATACACTTGCTGCCCTCAAGGATTTTATAATCTAGGGATTCATTGCAGTAACTGACATCATCACGATCACCTAGTGAGTCATCAGAATCACCTGAGAATCTTTTAGAAAATTTGGGGTGGTCATAGCAGGAGGTTCTGAGTCAGTGAATCCGCATTAGAATTCTGAAATCAGTATTCTTCAGAGTTTTCATAATGATTTCAATAAACACTCAGGATTCAGAGTTTTTTTTTAAACTGTTAAGTTTAGTCGATGTACAACATTCTATAATTTAAGATGTATGTGTTCATTTCATCCATTTAAATATTTTAATATGCCATTGTTGCAATAATTGGCACCTCTTACATTTCATGATTATCTTTTTTTTTTTGTTTTATTTTTTTGTGATTGGAGTAGAGTTGGGAACTTCTAAAATAAATAAAACACTTTAGTCTGGCAAAGAGTTTAGAAAACATCTATCTATTTCAACACCTTTGTTGTAATGGGAAGCCTAAGATTCACAATGCTGGTGGAAGAACCCAAACTAGAATTATGAGCCCTCATTAAGAATGTTCCCCATGTCCAAACACAGTTCCCATCTCTGTAGTAGCTGGGAAGTAAAAAGGTCTTTCATGATTCTACCTCTCTCGGTGTCTGACCAGGGTGTTGTCCTCTCGAACTGAGAGTCTTTTCTCTGCCTTGGGGATGGGAGTGACCCCAGGGTTCAAGTATAGAGTCGTGGAAGAGGGAAGAGGAAGGGCAAGAGGGAGCTCAGATGTGGCTTAGCTTAAACATTATTAATGTGCCTTTGATGCTATTTGGAAAGTTGGAGTTAATGTCACTGCCCCTCAATCATTCTACCTCTTCTAGTCTCATCCTTATTTATTTATTTATTTATTTATTTATTTATTTATTTATTTATTTATTTATTTATTTAAAATATTTTATTTATTTACTTATGATAGTCACAGAGAGAGAGAGAGAGAGAGAGAGGCAGAGACACAGGCAGAGGGAGAAGCAGGCTCCATACAGGGAGCCCGACATGGGATTCGATCCTGGGTCTCCAGGATCATGCCCTGGGCCAAAGGCAGGCGCTAAACCGCTGCGCCACCCAGGGATCCCCCTCCTTTATTTTAGAAATAGTTTGAATAAAACTAAGAAAAAAAAGTCATGAAATTAAAATATTAAGCAATTACTATCATAGTTTTCCTGCCTATCTTCTTCATCAGTTTAGTATACAATGGTGATCACATTTCTCATGTTATTGTTGGTATGTTAAGCTTAGAATGAAGCTAAGTTTAGGAATAATTGCCATTTCCCATGAATTCTCAATTAGCCCTGTGTCCCAAGTTATGTATCATGTTTCCATGACTTTGGTCTGTGATTTCATCTCTACTTGTTTGATTTTGAAGAGTACAGCGGAGTCCAATCAGTGATGATATAGTTATTGACAAGCAGTCTATCTGTCCATCAATTAGCCCCTTTGAATGCTGCATGTTCCTCACTGTGAAATATCCATGGTATCATGGCCTTTGGAAATTAAAAATAGCTCCTCTCTAATATGGTATCAGATCTAATTAATTATTCATAAATTATTATTTTCTTGATTATTCTTCTGACTCGGATGTAAATGACACAAAGTCTAGACTCTATTTTTGGAATGCATAAGAGCAAACAGAACAATGGCTTTAAGGGAGATGAACCGGATGCTCTCTTTGTGTTTAGTAACATAATGACAAAGCAAAGTGAAGAGTGGGAGAGATTATTCCATTAACTCTGAGTGCTTCTTAAAGAACATGTATTTTCTAAAATGTCGAAGGAGAATTTCTTTTTATCCCAGCTGTATTTAAATATTAGGTGGTATGTATGGTTAAACACTAGTATGGGGGCAGCCTGGTGGCTCAGCAGTTTAGCGCCGCCTTCAGCCCAGGGCCAGATCCTGGAGACCCAGGATCGAGTCCTGCGTCGGGCTCCCTGCATGGAGCCTGCTTCTCCCTCTGCCTGTGCCTGTGCCTCTCTCCCTCTCTCTGTGGATCTATCATGATTAAATAAATAAAATCTTAAAAAAAAATAAAATCTTTAAAAAAACAAAAAAACACTAGTATGTGGCTGTCTGAGTATATCTGGGTCTTCCTGTACACTATCCCCCACCTCCATGAACATATGCAAGGAAGAGGGAAATGTGGGTCATCATAAACCCTCTAGTGTACTCCTGCCACTGTTTTACAGTTGCGAGGAAGAATGACTCCTTCTCATGCCCTGCCTTTCCCCATGGCACCTTTAGAGGGCCCTAGGCCCAATTGCCATCCTGGCTGTACAACCTGTGCAACATGCAAGGGAACAGATAATGAGCAGAGACTCCTGGCAGCTCTGCCTACTTCTCATGGCTCCTCTTTCATAATAGCTTCGTGGGCCTGGCCTATTGATTTTGAGACTTCCTTGCAACTGACAACAGAAGTTGGATAAGATGGAAAGCAGGCAGAAAGAGGGTATGCCCTGTTTGCAAACTCCCTAAAGCAAAATATAATGGTTGAATCCAGGGATCTTTCTTATTCATTCCTGAGAGTGAAAATTAGAAGAGTAAATATAATAAGCACAAATACTGGTTTGTATGTTATGGATATGTCATGGTAGGCCACCTCACAGTACGGCTGGCTGCAGCCCTGGTTATTTTAGGAGTAGATGATGCATTTGGCTTTTTTTTTTTTTTTTTGGTGGGGAGGGAGGAGGTTGGTGAGGAGAAGGCGATGCTTCCTGGGCCTGTTTGCACATAAGAGAACAGACACCCTCCATGGAACGTTGGTTGCTGCTTTAGTTATTATTATGAGCCCTAGAGCTATGGAAGTCATGGTGCCAAGATATACTGGGCTGATTTCATTGGACTTATGTAACCCAACAACCTTTCTAATTGTAATAGTCACAGTATAAAGCATGTAATCATAAAAAAAAGTGAGTGAGGATGGTAATATATATAAGAAATTAATTTTAAAAACACATTCAGGATTGGGTTTTTCTAACTTCCTGGTGGAAGTTAAATTTTACATAATGAGCATCAAATAGGTTAGTTCTGCTCAAATACTGCCTCTGTCTATGAGGACAAATATCACAGTATTGAGCTCCTGTCAAGCCCTTTGTTTTGCTTTGTTTGTGCTTCATATGGTAGTCTTCTGTGCCATTAGGGTAAAGCAGTATAGTCAAGCTTTGGCAAAACAGGAGAACACTTGACAACTTTACAAATGTTGGTTAAACATCTTCACTTGCAGGTCTAACTGCCATGGAAGTTCAGTTTGCATGTTATGGCCAGCAATTCTGCATGTGAAAACTTATTCTGTATTGGTTTTCACTTTCTGTTTGAACTATCTTTTTATTTATCTTCTGCATTTACTTCTTTTTGTTTTTCTGCGTACTCTTTCCCTGGGAAGATTCTCTGTAGAATTGGGGAGACATATGTGTGTGTGTGTATATATATATATATGACACATATATATATGATGACACACATATATATTGATATATATATATGTATATGTAAAATGTTGTTTAGGCTGTGATCACTTTAGGCATTTCCAAACAGTCCTATGTGTACAGCAACTATTTTCAGCATCATTTTTTTAAAAGATTTTATTTATTTATTCATGAGAGACAAAGAGACAGAGACTGAGACAGAGAAAGAGAGAAGCAGGTTCCCTTCATGGAGCCTGGTGTGGGACTTGATCCCCAGACCCTGCGATCATGCCCTGAGCCGAAGGCACATGTTCAATCACTGAGCCACGCAGGTATCCCTTCAGCTTCATTTTATAAATACATAGAAAACGAATAACTGAATGTGTGAATAGTCATTAAAAATATGAACAATTATAATTTAATATATTCAGAAGGCTTTTATTAATTTCTTTGCCTTGCTGTCTTTTTTCCACCTAAATAATTTTTGTTCTAAAATGTAGCCTTCACGCAAGCTTAATCCTTATTACTAACCTTAGAGAGTTGTACAAATGCCCCCCCCCACACACACACACACAAACCCTCTCCCACAGACCTTAGAACAGGCAATGAGTACAAGAAAGACCACTGAGTATTTCCCAGTAGCTTTGGAGTGTGGAAGGACACTCTTGGTTTAGGGTTGGGTTGGGCTATAGATACATCAGAGCTCTAAAACAAATCTCCCATGACTTCCTAAGCCAAAATCTATACGAAAAGTGCAAGAAGTCAGGAGTGGAAACTTGTAATGACCCAAATCACAGGAGGTTATGGAAGCTCTGTGTCCTGGCCAAGGTGGATGAGAAAAGAATGTGGAAGTGTTTAGTGTCAGGAAAGGGGCAAAAAAGTAGGGAGGGTCCTGAGCTATACCTCAGACTGGACAACCGTTGGAGTTTACAACTCCCTTTTATGAGCCCTACAGAGATTAGTTTGTGGGAGGGTCAGCCTGGTGTAAAGGGTCAGGGGTAGAGAGTTCACTGGCCCGGTTTGAGAAAACAGTGATAAAACAAAAAGGAATCCATCTACTTTAGAGCTTCCTTTGTGAGCAGCAATGTTCCAGTAGCAGCTCTAGGATAAAATGCTATGAAGCAAAAAGAGGTTCTCTTGTTAATACTATAGTCCTTGGCTTCGGTTCAGTTTCCACATGTGTATCTCCTTATTAAGAAACTGATTTTAAATCCTCTGTTGGGTCCTCACCCCACACTCTTATCCAAAATAGGAGATAAATAAAACATCTATGCTATCTAAAATAGCGTTTTTAATAGACAGTTTCATCTGGAAACTTCCAAAATGAAGCCTATATTCCAAAAGGAGCACATCTTGCTACAAAGGAAGCAGCCAGGTAGAATTGAAAAGTTAATCTAACAAATGTGTGTTTTAATTCAAGTCAGTTGGTTACATTTTCATGTGGGGTAACATTTTCAAAGACACATTTTTGAAATGAGACTGTACATTTAAACTCAATATTCCTTTGCTGATTTTCCTTTTTATTTGCATTCAAAAATCATAGTCATGCTTTGAACATTTTAAGGTATTTTAAAGGCCTGTAGCGGAAAAACGAAGCCTTTGAAATAATATAGTAAGGAAAATACAAATACCAGGACTCTAATAATGATTTCTCTAGGCAAAGTATGGAACATAATTGCGTATTTTTGAAATCAGAAATGACCAGAGAAATTTTTTTCTGCAATTTGATGGCTTCCTACTGCCTACCTGATCAGCATGGAACTCCGTAGGATGAAATACAGGCACCAGCTCCAGGCTGATATAGTAACTTCATCCTCTGGTTCGGTTGTTTGTGCTTTGTGTTTTTCCTTCTACAACTTGGTGTCTCTTGTTTTTTCCCCATCTGAGGCTAGCTTTTGTCCGCACTAGCTGGAAAGCCCCATTTAACTTTCAAAGCCCAATTTTAGTGTGTCTACCTTGCAATGCATTTCTTAATTCATCAGGTACTTGCTCTATATTTTGTGTCCTTTTGACACTTCGCTTGTAATGTTGTTTTAGTACTTGTTGAGCTGGAATCCTTAGTTATGTGACCTACCTACCTTATTTTCAAAAATTAACATTTTCCCCCAAATATATAATTTCCCTAATATATAGGGGAATAAAACTATTTTACATTTTACTTATAAACTGTGACTTTCAATATTAAGTGCTTAAGAGTAATCCGACTGCAAGGTAGATTTGGCCCCTGCAAATTTCCAAAATGCGCCTGAGGGGACAGTATCTTCCCCACTGAGAAGCATTGAGATAGATGGTGAGCTCCATTATAGCCAGACTACATCCGTGTAGTCTATACATTATAGCCAAATTACATCCAAATTTACAATTTACTACCCTACTTATACAGTGAGTAAATATGCATATCTGTAACACTAGGCTGAAAATTACCTGGAAATGAATAATTAATACATCATATTACTTTTGTATCTCTATAATATTTACTGGTCTCTATTGAGTGTGTCTTAAAATGTTGGGTTTATCTATATTGGAAATCTATCAAGAACTTAAAATAACTGGATGGACAACATGACCAGTTTTCTATGTCAATAGATACATTTAGATTTCTTATATAAGTACTAATAACTTTTTCACATGAAGCAGGAGTAAATGAAAAAGTCAAAATATACATGTTAAATTGTCATTATTAATAATCTTATATACCCCTGGAGTTTAGAAAACCTACATTCTAATTTTTCTGAGCCAGTTCCCTTAGTTCCCTAAAATGTGAGATAAGATATCCTTATAATGCTGTTGAATACCATAAAACTGAAGATTATTCAAATAGATTGTCTTTTTAGTTCTTTTTTTTTTTTTAAATGCCATACACCTCCAATCTTTGAGCAGTGGGAAAATAAATGCATGTAACTTTTATTAATCTCTTACATTGCCCATAGACCATGACAATTTAGTGTAGGGCCTAATTAATGAAACAAAATGCTGCCATAGTTCCTAAAAATAATGGGATTAAGTAATTAGAGAAGCAGCCAAGAATTTTGCTTTTGGTTTTAGAATAGTCGAACAGCTTAAATTCTTCCTAAGAAACATAGTTTTGTAAATATCCCCTTGCTCATCTCTTAGCAAGGGTAAGGTAATTTTGTATGATATCATTAAGAGGAAAATGTTGGCAAGGAATATTTACATGTTCTTTATGCTCTTGATATTCAAGAAAAAGAATCCTTATTGCCTGTGTTTATCAGCTTAAGCTTAAAATTTGCTGATGAGAAAAATGGAAAAAATTATAGGTAAGTTTTAAATCACAGAAATGATTTCAGCTAATTAAATTAGCAGCATAAAAATTGTGAAGAAAATCCATTGCAGGGGAGTTATAAAGATCGGTTTCATTAAATACCTACACATAAATTTTGCAGCTTAGCACTAAAGTGCACTGAAGACGAGGAAATATTGGGGAAATGCACCTAAGATAAGTTCTGAATAAATTGATGTTTTTTGTACATTTAGAAATAACGATTCCAATATAAGAATATGTGGCATCATACAAATATTCTAGAATACATCATGGGGATATGTGTAAAGAGAAGGTTCCTCAATAAATTATTCTTCGTGTTCTCAAAGATCTAGAGAATAGGAAGTAAAATTCCTTTTGACTTCTAGGATAATCTTATTGAACACTTAAAAGGAACATTGTGATTTGCCTCAGAGGTAGCTACTTTTAAGGAACATCAATAACCAGAGATGTTTTTGAAGAAAATAGACAGCAAGTTATTGTTGATAGTTGAAAGAAGGGGAGTTACTGTCATGGAATGGCAGTCAGGGAAATTGTTGATGACATTAGTGGTCTGTACTCCATCCTCTAATTTTCTTCCTTTTTGTCCTTAGCTTTTCTCCTCTTTATTTTTCTCATTTCTTACTCATTATAAGATGAGATAATTGTGTTATACTGGCTCTGTTAAACGTACTTCATGCAGTATTGGCTCATGCATTCATTCGTTCAAAAGACACTTATTGGCCACTGCCTCTATGGTCATTGACTTGTCTCCAGGTAGAGAATTGGTGTAGATTAACTTCAGATAATCTCTTAAAGTGTCTTCACACAAAAGGTGTCATTCTACTGTAGTATGATCCAGATTTTATTATAGGTGTCTCACTGATAATTCTTGATTTCAAAGTGTGTCTTATAGGCTAGTCTTAAGATTTATATTTATAAGATTCCAATGGTAAAATTAATTATTTTTTAAGGAAGAAGATAACAAATCAAATTTTTGTGCCAGCCTTAAATCATTTCACATTAAGAGGGAAGTATATTGATAAAGAATGCTGGAATCATCTTTTGTACCTGGGGTAATGGTTTATCGTATTCTTTAGTATTTGTGATGTCTTATTTTCTCTACACAGTGGACACTGTCATCCTGTTTACTCATAACTGATACTGTCATCGCTCAAGGCAAAATATTTATGTAGAGAGTCTAGGGTGGAGTTTTTTATGAACCGGGCATTCTATATTTTCAAAAAGGGCAGAATTTTAAGAAGGCACTGTCTAATAAGCTTAATTTTAAATCATGATTATCAAGTCTTCAAAATAATTTTCAAAGGACCAGTATGGCTATTGGCTAATATGTACACACTGAAATAAAAATTGAGCATTGTTTTCATTGCCTGGGTAAGGATTGCTTATGAGCAGTATCTTTTACTGAGACATACAGAAGATGAAACTTGCCTTCTGTCTGGTAACATGTCATGAAATCATAGTGTTGGAAGAGATCTTATATATTACCTTTGCTCAGTTTTCTCATTTCATAAATGAAGAAACGAAGTATAAAGGATTTGACTAACTTGCCCAGTGTCATTCCACGGATTAATTATGGAGGTGGCACAGGAGTGCAGGCTTTCTTAATTTTAATCCTGGGATTTTCTCACCACATTATCCTGTTTCATTCTTTCATACATTCATTCAATCTACTGATACATACATTTAGTGCTTACTATTTGCCATCGTGCTAGGAGCTTAATTAATCACTTAAAATTTGTTACTTTCTTGGATCTTCAGTGAAAGAATTTGAAATATTTCAGTTTCATGGAAACAAAAACATACTGTGTAACTTGAATTTGAATGAATATATTTTTTTCACCAATAAGTGTATATTTTAAAAACTTTTTTAGAAAAGCACATCAAAGGAAAATATTTTACTTCCCCATGTTTGGGCAAGATCATATGACAGTCTTCTAGTTGATGTTTTGACTGATTTCTTACCAATATTGGTGTTGATCAGCTTTGTTATCTAACATGACTTTTGCATGAACATCTGCTCAGTGAACTGTCATAGACATTACACTACAATGCTTTCTAATGATCCTGAATCCTAGAAATGATATAATGGGTTATTATTTTTCATTATTTATTGAATGCTGGTATTAATTATTGATTGATTAAAAATGCTTCAAAGTTTTTATTTCAAATTAGAACTCTATCACATTTAACTTAAAAATTGACTTTACCTTTTATCCTTATTGATTTACTATAATTCCTCATAATCTTTAATGCAGATGTCTTCTATATTTGGATTAATGAATCTAGTACCACAAAATAATTTAATGTCTACATTATTATTATTTAGCTTGTGATTATGTGAAAAAGTTGTTGGCAGTTATGTTGTCATAATTTATTAAATAGTACTAGAGAAAAGAAAATATCCAATTTATGAACCATTAGGTTTCTCAAGCTGTGTTGCCAGTAAAATCACCCTATAAGGGTGTAAAAAATTCTGTGCATTTGTATGTCTTAAAATTACCATATCATCTTATTACTTTTATTAGAGGGAATATCATTCATGTTTATAGAAGCAAATTAAATTTCTGTGTCCAAAACTATTTTCCAAAAGAAATGGTGAATGAAGCTAAGCTGGCCTTCAGGATTATCCCATTTCCTTTTGGACACTTTGTACATTGTCCCAACTTTCCTGAAGCAGAACATTTCCTTGGCTGTCCTATCCCTTACTTATTCTCTCTCAGCCTATAGCCTGAACACACACAGACACATACACTCTCTCTCTCTCTCTCTCTCTCTCTCTCTCTGAGATTCCTCTGACACTTAAGTTGGTATCATATTTCCAGTGGTTCAGATCAATTCATAATTCCTGTCTGGAGTCCTGTGTTGAGAAAGATTTAAGATTAGAGCTCAAATCAGTGGGAAAGACCGCCATGATCAGATGGTGATGTGTGACATGAATGTGGAGTTGATGAGTGCTAGACTTTTCCAGCATGTCCTGTGACCATCTCACCAGTGTATTTACTGTCTATTTAAAATCTTTTCAACTAACTGATCTGAAAAAGAAATCTTTATTAATGTACTGAGAGAGGTTGGCTCCCAGTTTCTCATTCTTCTTCCAGTCACCATAGCTTGTGAATAGTTTAATAGTGACTTTGTGAAGACTGTATTACCTATTTGCTTTATAAACCTGTTCTTAGTTAGGTGCTGGGAAATTGAATTTCTCCCAGTCGTGTTAATTTGAGAAAAATCTCCCTCGTGATGCTATCAAGTTGGCTTTTGGTATTATACAGACCAAGAATTTTTTTTTCCAAGAATATTTTTTAAATGTGATGCCCTAATACACTTCAAATTTTCCGATATTTTTCCCTGGGGATTTAATGTTTTCTGTGGAAGTTTATTTACTTATGTTGTTAATGTTTTCATTCTTTCTTAATGCTCCAGCATTATATCTTCTTTTTAGTTATTCTCATGTTAGTGCCTAAACAATATTTATAATTAATCTACATAGTGCTTTGCCCTTCTGTGTGGTCTTGCTTTCTAAGGGTAGTTACCCTTAGTGAACTGTGACCCGAAGCACACGATCCTGCTCCTGACGTATCATCAGAAGATCACTAGGAGCTGAATGCTCAGTTACAAGGCCCATGTTGTTCCCCTCACTATATCTATCACATAGGCATTTTAATGTCTCATCATCATCACAAGAAGGGTGAGTACGGGACAATAAGATATTTTTGAGAGAAAGGGAGAGAGACTACATTCACATAACTTTTATTACAGTATATTATTATCATTGTTCTATTTTATTATGAGTTATTGTTGTTCATCTTTTACTATGCCTAATTTATAAATTAAACTTTATCATAGGTAGGTTTGTACAGGCAAAAACATACTACATAGAAGGCTCAGTGCTATCTATGGTTTTAGGCATCTATTGGGGTTCTTGGAACATATTCCATATGGATAAGAGGAGGACTGCTGTACTCTTGAGGAACTAAGGCTAGCAGACAATTACATATCTTGGTTTCTTCTTATTTATAAAAGGCTGGAAGGATACCACAGAGGTTGATGGTGATTTTATGATATTTCTTAGATGCAGACATTGTTAACTGAGAATAACAAAGACAGTATTGATAAAGTTAATTTGTGTGAAAAGTACTTTAGAACTTGAAAATCCTTGATAATAAGATTTACTTATATTATTAAAATTTTTATAAGCTATATACAAATAACTATGAATTTTAAAAAATGTAATTAGGTCTTGCCTTAGAGACTAAAATGAGATAGATGAAGGGGAAGAGGATAGGTGACCTATGTGAAGGGACTGGTCTTGGTTCAGCTTTGTTTTGATGTGAGATGTGTGGGGATATTTCATATTAGGCATTTCACTATTATGAGTTTGAATCTGAAAACGCTTTTTTTTTCCTTTTAAAGCTTTTTAAAAAGGTGAACAAACTAATTCTAATTGGAGACTAGATCAGTTACATGATCAGATAGATGCTCATGTGACAATAATTAGAAAGAATTCATAATAGAATTAATGGGTTAAAGTTGGGATTATGAGGTAAAACTTACCAAAATGGTTTCTGTCTATACAAAGATATATGGCTACAAGGTTAATGCAGTAGTAGAAAGAAAAAGTGATGGGAAGAATGATTCTTTAAAACATTGAACTGGTTTGAGTAACTCTGCATATCATGTTAGACTTAATAAGAAGTGTTACTATTTGCATATGAAGTTACTGAAGCTCTGAGTAGTGAGAGAGGAAGAGCTGTGAATATATACACCAATAAGCGTTCAGTGACACAACATAGCAAACAAGCCGAGTGTGTTGTTTCTGTGGATTGAGGTACCCTTCTGTGGTTTAGAAAGATGGCCTTTTTTTCAGCACTTATTTTTGTAATTTGAATCATTCATTCATTCATAAAATATTTGCTGAGTCCTGGCCTTCAGCCAGGCACTGTACTAGGCACTAGAAATAACCATGGTGAGGGTATTGGACATGATCCTTGCCTCCAGGGAGATTCTTATCTAGCGGAGAAACAGAAAATAAACAAGTAATCCAAAGTAGTGTATACATACATAAAGAAAAAACATTAAGGAGTACAGAGGATTCTGTGATAAAAATATCACTGGTTGATGACATAGGACCCAGAGAACAAGAAAATGGAATTTGAAGAATATGGAACCAGCCATGCAGAGAGTTGGGGTCCTATAGGTAGCTCCAAGGTTGGCATAATCCAGGAGCCAAGAGCTGGACCATATGACTGGAGGGTGGGGAGGGGAAGGATATGAAATGAGAGAAGTTGGTAGGGACCATATCATGCAGGGTTTCCTAAGCCATAGCAAGGATCTTGGAGTGTGTACAAAATTAAGGGAAGCCACTGATAGGTTTTTTTTTTTTTAATATTTTATTTATTTATGACAGATACAGAGAGAGAGAGGCAGAGACACAGGCAGAGGGAGAAGCAGGCTCCATGCACCGGGAGCCCGATGTGGGATTCGATCCTGGGTCTCCAGGATCACGCCCTGGGGCAAAGGCAGGCGTCAAACCGCTGCGCTACCCAGGGATCCCAAGCCACTGATAGGTTTTAAGCAAGGAGTGACTTGATCTATGTGGTCTTTGCTTTGGAAAGATCTCTCTAGCTGCTGTGAAAAAAATGCTTAAAGGGGCATTCATAGAGGAAGTAGAAACAATATTAAACAGCTGCCGATCTGATCCACCAGGGCCCTGATCAGAGTGGCAGTGAAGGCAGGAAGAAGTGTACACCATTCTAATTCCTTTATTTTTAACTCTACGATCTCAACAATATAGATAAATAAATGTTTCAGAATTTGTTTTTCAGTTTATACCACTTGTTCTGGCTCTTTTCCTTCTCAAGCCTTTCTAATTAATGCTTTTTTTTTCTTCCCCAGATTTTTGGATCAAGGAGAATTTCCCTTATTATAGTTGACATAATAATAAGTAACATACAATATTAGACCGTAATTTATGTAGTTGCCATTCTCATGGGTCGAAATGGTTCATACAGTTTAATCTAACAGACTCAGAGTTTGACTGTTCTCATTGAAACATTTGGCTCATGTAGATGAGGTCCGTAGCAAAGGGAAATATTCTCCTATTCTATGGTTAAATAAATGAAGGTCTGAATGGCATTACCATGATGAAGGAGGCCTGATGGCTATTTCTCAGTCCTTTACCCATGTATAACACCCTCAGTGGACAGCCCCGGGGAGGGGGGCAGGGAGAATGGAACGGCCACTTTATTGGAAGAGCCCACTTTTCCTCTGCAGTCAGGCAAATGCTATTATCCTTTTATTACTCTGTAATTTTGAGGGCAAGTTCAGTGAATAACTATAGAGGCTATTAAGAGCTGTCATGGGAAATTTATTTGTCTTTAAATGGAAGGTGGAAACATTACTCTAGGAGCTGCATTTCTTCAACTTAGATATTTCTCCTCTTTGAGCTTTTAAAAATGATGCTTATTGTTTCCCCCAATGAAACCCCAGACCTCTCTAACACTCACAGTTGTGATCCTGCCTTTTTCCTTTGGTCTGGAATAGAATTTATGGAGGAAGCGTTCCCTATGGAACCAACTTTATTTTGTGTTCGTTTTGTATTAGCGTCTACATTTTTATAGTACACAATTGGAATCAATAGTAACTTCCAGAAAACATGGTTAAATCCACCCAGCTCTTTAAAGTTCCAGAAAGAGTCTCTGCCATCCTCTCCTCTTTAGTCTGATCTTTGGCTTTTGAGAGTAAAAATATGGCTGGTGGAGGCCATCACAATGCATAGCAAGACCTGAATATTTCAGAAAATTACTTTTATTTTCCTGTTTCAGCTGTAATGAATCATCTCAAACTTGGTGTCTTAAAAGAATAGAAATTTATTTTCTCACAGTTCTGGAGTCCAGCAGTTTAAAATCAAAGTGTTAACCAGGCGGATTCACTCCAAAGGCTCTAGGAGGAGTATCCCTTCTTGATTCTTCTAGGTTATGGTGGCTCCAGGGAGTTCCTGGCTTGTATGCATCAGTTCACTCTCTGTTCATGTGATTTTCTTCCCTGAATCTCTGTGTGTCCTTTTCTGTCTCTTGTAAGGACATTTCTCATTAGATTTACGACCCACCCAAATCCAGCATGATCTCAGTTTCATTTTCAATTTAATTACATCTGCAAAGACCCTGTTTCCAAATAAGGTTACATCCTGAGGTTCCATGTGGACACGAATTTAGAAGGAGAAGATACTATTCAATGCACTATAATCACTACTCAGAATACGAAGCAAAAACATGTGAGTTGGTGGTTTTATTTTCTAATCTCAGTTTTATCAACTTTTAAAGAAGCTACTTCTTTTCAATGCTTTCCCTGGAATGGAGTTAAGAGATAAATTCATAGGGTTGCCTGAAGGTCAAATTACTAAAAATCTCTATATATGTTTAGTAAGGGAATAGAAATGAACATGGAAGGATTTTCATCTAATTGTAAAATGTTATTAAAAATTTGCTCGACTGAACTCTTGCGAAGGATACTTTCAAAGAAATATACTTCCATATATGGTTCTAATTTATGACTGTTTTCATTTAATTGGGCTTGGGGTATTGCTTCTTGAACATAAAATTAGTTTCTAGCTTGAGGAATATTTGCTTGTCATGTGTTTATTTAAAATTCTAGTTCCTTATTTCTCTTTATATTGTAGGTTTTCTTTCAGTTTTAGCGCTGATAATCATGGTCCCATGTAGCTCTTACTATGGAACAGGAATGCTGCCCGATTCCCATGCACTATCTAAGGCAATCCTGCACCACGACACTCCTTTGGTGTAGTTGTTATTGCCCTTGGTTTATGGATGATAGAACTGAAGCTTGAGTGACTTGCCCAAGGATGTGCAGATGTCAGCAGAAGAACTGGTTTTCTAATCCAGGTTCTCTGGTTTGAGGGTCCTAGCTTTTTACCACTGCCCAAAACCTCTCTCTAAATATGTCTATCTGGGGTATGGGAGAAGGTGTGTACATTTATCTGCTGTTAATCCAGTGTTACCTTGAACCTAGGTTCTTGAAACCTGAGTTGTCCGGCTGGGTCTCAGTGTGCCCTGCCAGGGAGCTCACCCAGGAAGAGGGTTCTGGTTCTGTCACATGAGGGGAGTTGAGGGGGAGTTTCACAGTGTTTCTCCAGACTCAGGGCTGGCAGCTTCAAGTACAAGCATTAATACTGAGTGAGGGGCAGAGATTTTGCCTTTGGGGCACCTTTCCTCTTTCAACTATGAGTTTCTTCTGAAAACTCTGTTTGGATACAGGCGTGGGCCACCAAGCAGGGTGAAAAGAGGGCATCCCACCAACTTGGGTGTGTTTGCCAGGTTGGAAGGTGGCCTGACACTCACAGGATGACTCCTTGGAGCTGTCTCCCCAACCACTGTAAGGAACAAAGCCTCCTCCCTCCCTGCCTGCTGCACCTTGCTGCCTCTGCTGCATTTTCTACTATAGCACATATTCCTTCTTGATACATTTTGCACGTTTATTCATCCCTTCATTTTCTGCCCGCCACCACAATGTAGACATTGTGATGGCAAGGGTTTGTCTTCTTTTTTTTTTTTTTAAGATTTTATTTTTATTTATTTATTTATGAGAGGCAGAGAGAGAGAGGCAGAGACACAGGCAGAGGGAGAAGCAGGCTCCATGCAGGGAGCCCGACGCGGGACTCGATCCTGGGCCGAAGGCGGGTGCCAAACCGCTGAGCCACCCAGGGATCCCCAAGGGTTTGTCTTCTTGACTTCTGTATCCCCCGTGTGTAGGACAGGGCTTGGTCCAAAGACTGTGTGAGGGAGGAGTGAGTGTATGAGTGAGCGAATAAATGAATGAACACACCATGTTGCCATAGTTAGACCAGTGATTTGCACCTACTTATTTTCTTCCTTTGCTGATTTTTAGGAAATTCTAGGTCTTCGCTGAGCCCAAACACTGATAAAATGTTGTGGGTATTAAGATATCTAGTGGTCAGCAGTATTCTCATGTGGTGTAATGATGTGGGGTTAGTGTTGTGATTACTTCCGGGTAGGATTTAATAAGAGAGCCGAAAAAAATCTTAGAGCTAAAGGAGTAAAAAGATGAAGTGGGTAAATATACAGAGAGAACACAGATGATGGGCATAAATATATACAACTTGTAATGAATACATATGTATATAGCATATATATGTCATGTATATACTCCCTTTAATGTATATTAAATATGTATGTAGGGCAGCCTGGGTGGCTCAGCGGTTTAGCGCCACCTTTGGCCCAGGGCATGATCCTGGAGACCCGGGATCAAGTCCCACGTGGGGCTCCCTGTATGGAGCCTGCTTCTCCCTCTGTCTGTGTGTCTGCCCACCGCCCCCCTCTCTGTGTCATGAATAAATAAATAAAATCCTTAAAAAAATGTATGTATGTATCCTTTAATTTCTTATTTGTCCTTTTACTACAGGCAAACCAGCACAGAATAGTGTTACATTATTTATTTATTAATAAACGTCTACTATCAGAAAATCCACTTGGGATTGATTGTTAAATCCTCTAAGACACAGTACAGGTTGGGGATATTTATTTACATTTAACCATCGATCCTCACAAAATCACATGTGTTTACTGGGAAAAGAACAGCAACAAGAAGAAGAATCGTGACCTTGCTGGCTTTTTGCTGTTAGTGGATTTCAGGAGTTAGTGCGGATCTGTAATTCTAGTTGGGAGGCCTAATATTATGGTAAGAAATTCAGGCATTTCTTTTCTCGACCGGATGCCTGCGTGGCTAGCAAGGGACATGGGAAGTTTAAGGAGAGATTGGGGGCCGATGAACATAAGGCACTTAACGGCATGAACATTGGGAGTTATACTATATGTTGGCAAATTGAATTCCAATAAAAAATATGCATATAAAAGATAAAAAAAATCTTCATATTCTAAAAGAAAAAAACACAGGGGAGAATAGGACTTACTTGGTTGAGGAGAAGAGAGAGGAGGCAGGAGATGGGAATTCTATTTTTTTTCTTCTTCCCTTGACTAAAAAGAAGGCTTAGCTTTCCAAATTGCCTCCCAGGACTGAGGGGAGATTATTGATTACCAGTTCTGGGAGCAGTGATGGCCAAGGAGGTTCAGAGCACTGCAGGTGGCCGGGCCAAGGGAAAGGAGGCATTTACTTCTAGCTCAGCTCTGTGTCTCGGCTGCTGGTGGATTTCTATTCCATTACCACTTTCTTCTCTTCAGTAATGGGACTTATAGAGACAATGAAAAAGGTAATAGAGCCATCAATATAGTATATTCTGGAGACCCAGCTAAGGTGCTAAAGTAGCTTCTAAGGCTTACAAAACACACTAAAATGGATCAAGTTCACTGCCTTTCCGTGCAGTGTGGAAGGGAGCGGAAAAAGACTGGCAGCGTGTTGGAGAATAGCTTCAGGAGCTTTGTGTGTGCTTCACCCCTTTACAGGCAATTAGTTTCCATTTCGAAGGGTGTCAGCTAAGCCACTATTTGTTAATTATTTTCTTCAGAATATTGATTCTTTGTCACCTTGTAATGATATGTGTCCAAAAGATGTTCTTCAGAAATAATCTTTTATCAGCTTACATGTGCACTGTGTTTGCGCCTTTCTTTGATTATGGTGATTTTTTTTTTTTAATTTCAGCACATTATATCTCAGTATTCTTTGTCCTTTTTATCATGCTTGTTGCATTCAGAATCACTCATGTCACTACTATTTTTGTTTACTATTTTAGTGTAAAGTCTGGAAACATGACTAGAACATCACACTTCTCTTGGTTTCCTCCTTGGGTTTGTTTTGTGATTCCTTAAATAAAAAACTATGTCTTTTGTCTTTTGGGGGAGGGATCTATTTTATTACCAGCGGTATGCCTGGTAATTGTGGTAGAACTTTTACCAACTCTCCTAGGTACTGTTATCACAAAGTTTATTGTAATAATATAGGCAGAGTGTGGTTCATTTTAGAATGATGCTGGTATATTGGAAAGAAATCACCACCAAAATGGGTTGTGGCATAATTTGGAAACATAAGGAATATGGAATGTTATGAGACAGACCATCCTCTGCTACAGCTCTAATAACTGTCTTGTAAGTCATGACTTTAGTATAAATTTAACTTGTCCTTTTTCAGGGACATAGTGGAGAGATTTTAAATGATACAATTACAACCAGTGTCACTCCACATAAGTGATGTGTACCTGCATCAGATTGATTGTGAGTCTTGATGACAAATGCCAACTACCTTTGGCCACCAGAGAAAGATAATATTTCTCAAGTATGCTTTGGCTTTCAAAAAAAAAAAAAATAAATCCATTACTGGATTCTACACTAATGTAAAAGTCTTTCAGAAGAAACATTACTTTGTACAATACAGGTTTTTAAAATCTGATCTCCATTTCAGATACTAAGATCAACACACATGCATATGTATTTATTTTTGTTAGAAAACATTTAGGGCTAATTTAATTTGCACCTCTTGCAGTCAACCTTTCTAAATTTCAACTTTTCTTTTGGTTCTGCCGCCCTTTAGAGTGGGTTTTCATTTCTTGGGTTTCTTTTTTCTTAGCTTTTAGGTTTAATGGCTTATACTAAAAGACACTTATCTTGCTACTGGCTAGCATGTTTCATTGGCTACATTTACTCGGGCAGAAGAGTTATAGCAGATCCTTTAATATATATATTTTTCTTTTTTTCCCAAAGATGGACCCTCATAGAGTTTTGACAGTTAAAAAGGATGGGAGGTTATTGAACGTCTAGTTTCTCAGCTGCTCAGCTGTATTTTTTGAGCTATATATCAGCAAAATTACCTAGCTCTCTTACAGAAGGTGTTCTGTTGCCAGATGGTACTCTGCAGGAAACAACTTCTTAGTTTTCTTAAATCAGGATTTATAGTAAAATAGAGTAACACTTAGGTATGGAAGACTTAGGTTTCTCTGGAAATCTTGGGAGTCTCAAATACTCGCCCTTTCTCTCTGTCTTCATTGCTTCCGATTCAATTAAGATGATAACAAAATGTCTACACCGAGATTCAATAACTGAAGGGCACATTCTTAGCAATTTTCATTGTATTGCCTGCTCTGGCGCTGGATGGAAAGGTTCAGCTCCAATTGCACCATTAGCCTGGCAACTGCAGCCAATCGTTACCAATGATTTTTGGTCTCCCTAATTGTTTTTTACTTTATTGAGCTTATTCAGAAATAATGAAACTCCATCCTTCCTTTTCTTAAAAGATATTCACACAAAGTGCAGTTACTGTTTCTTCTATAAACTCATCAGCATTGCCTTAAGGAGGCCCTTTAACTATTGATTTTCCAGTCTAGCTAATAGATCTCCTAATTTGCAGAAATACCCCCATGCAAGATTTTAACAATTAGAAAACCACCACAGGAAGTTCCAGGGGACTCCCAGGTTCTGCATGCATGGATGGCTCAGCATCAGTCTCCCTGTGGGAGGTGTCGGAGCTGGGTGACCTGAAAGAGAAGAATAAAACACCAAGATAAATCAGTATGCACTGCTCCTTTATTTTCCAGGTTCTGCAGCCTTTTTGAAGGAGTATCTTCCGGCTTGGATTGGAAACGGTGTATTTCAACAGCCATACTGAAATAGTGCTTACATAAAATATTTCAGTACTTACTCTAAATCCACATCCACAAAACAGGAAAGAAAGACTAGGTCAAGTTTCATTTAAACCCTTATGGGAAGAAACGTGTGATTAACTGTTATATTTTTCCATGGCTTAAAACCTAAACCCATATATTTTAAGCGGAAGTTAACTGGTTTTCTTAATAATCAAAATTGTCTTGGCCTGGAGTTCTAATAGAGAAATTTTGTGGAGATTAGAACCTCAGCCTCTATGCTGCCTTATCATTTATTGCTAATTAAAAGTTTGTTATAACTTTGTGACCCACTTGAGAACATTAAAATTGCCAGAGTATTAAGTATTTTAGTTGCACAACATGTAGTTTTGACATCTTCTCGAATGGCTGGTATGCTTGTGATTGATTCCAAAGCTTTAAAATATATATTCAAGATCTTAAAAGGATGATGCACAAATAAGGACATCGCCCTGTTTTGTCTCCTATTTTTTGCCCATCCCCAGGTTTCCTGAATGTTCTACTTAGACTTTAACACGTTCTTTCTCACTTAATGATCTTCAGTACTCTCCCTTGTTCATAGCGAATAGCGAATGGCTTCCAAGACCCCATGCTGTACTCTTGTCTATGGATACACATTCTCTCAATCCCTCTCCGATCCCCTCTGGTTCATCTTATGATTCCATTTTCATTTTGGTAATCTCCAGTTTCCAAGCCACATTCATGCTGTCGCTCATGTTCTAAATGAAACCTTTCCCCTAATTTTCCCAAACATTGGCATTGTTTCTCCAACAATCCTTTCAGTCATTACTACCTCTACGGGAGTTTTATTTCCACCTTCACCAAAAGATACTGATTTCTCTTTTAAACAGGGACAGTAATTTCTATTTGTGATTGTTCTAGAACTCATCACACACATGCATCTATATGCATGCGTTCCACACTGGGTCTTGAGTTCTTATAGAGAAGGGCCTCTGCCTTACTGATTTTTGGATTCTTTATATCTTGCTTTGCGCCTTACATAGTAAATGCTCGATAAACGCTTTTGAAGAAACAGGACTGAAAAAACCTTGGAGATTATCTAGTTAATGCCTTTATTATTTGATAAGTGAGGAAAAGCAATGTCATTCAAATAATTTATTTGGTTCTTATCACAATGTCATTAACAGTTCCTGATAGCTCCCCTTTTGCATTATTGATTTCCTGCTATTTGAACATAATAAAAACTAAGAAGTTAATGACAACTCTACTGTTCACGTAGTGCTTTTTGTTTTCAGCATGCTTTTACCTTCTTCAGATTGATGAGATTCACAGGGCCAGAATTATTTCCCTCATTTTACAGATACAGGATAAAAGGCCTAAGTGATTTGACTAAGGTCATAGATGGAAAGGCAAACACTTGGATTAAGACCTGTCTTGCTTTAACCATGTATGGGTCATTCAGTGATCACTGGAAGTTGGACTATGACCGTAGTCTTGTTTCTCCATGTGGCATTAAGCGATTTTAGATGTCTGGTTGGAAAATCACAACTTTTACCTTGAGCTGAAAGAAAAGAGGCATGTGTTGGACTCTCCCTTTAAAAAAGTTCTGGAGTAATTTGTCTTCAATGGTTTAGGGGAGGAAGTTCTGCCTTGAGGTCCTGCTATACATCCTGGGAGTAAAAATTGAAGTAGGGGTGAATTTCACCCTTCCTCATTTCCAGAACTTAACACAAAATGATAAAGATCATCTGAAGTTTTTTTTTTTTTTTTTAAGATTTTATTTATTTATTCATGAGAGACACCGAGAGAGGCAGAGACACAGGCAGAGACAGAAGAAGTAGGCTCCATGCAGGGAGCCCGAAATGGGGCTCGAACCTGGAACTCCAGGATCACACCCTGAGTTGAAGGCATATGCTCAACCACTGAGCCACCCAGGGACCCAGGCCTCCCTCATCTGAAGTTTTGTTATGTGTTCGCTTTATTTTTATATTTTAGTTTCAGAATGCAAAACATGTTTATTGTCAACACTTCAGAAAAATTAGAAAAATATAAAGAAAAAAGTTAAAAATATCCATAGTATATGATTAGAAATCCACTATGATCGTTAACATCCACTGTTAATTCTGGAATTAGGTTGCTTGAGTTAAATCTTGGTTCTGAGACTTAATAGTTTAAGGATAATATGAAAGTTAACTTCACCTTTCAGTGTCTAAGTATACTTATTTAAAAAATGAGAGTAATAAAATTGCTTATATCAGAAGGTTCTTGTAAGAATTACATGAATTTATCGTGTTAAGCAATTGAAATAGTACATGATCACATAGTATGTACTCACTTAATTTAACTATTATTAATCCTCCAGTCATATTATTTTTAAAAATCTGGAATATACACTGAAGTAGAACTTTTTACCTTACATTTCCCACTTAGTATATCATAAGCATTTTTTTCTACATAGTTAAATATTATCTTAGAATATGAATTTATTGGTTGTATTATACCATCATTTCTTCCTTTTTTAAAAAAAGATTTATTTATTTATTTATTTATTTGAGAGAGAGAGAGAGAGAGCCAGAGACACAGGCAGAGGGAGAAGCCGGCTCCATGCAGGGTGCCTGACGCGGGACTTGATCCCGGGACTCCAGGATTGCACCCTGGGCCAAAGGCAGGCCTAAACTGCTGAGCCACCCAGTGATCCCCCACCACCATTTCTTCCTGTCTTAATTGGTCTAACCAGTCTTTAACTGTTTCAAATCTTTGACTATTGTATTATACTTTGATATACACTTATGTTTTATGTCTTTTTGCATTGGCCTGGTGATTTCCTTGGGATAGAGTCCTAGAAGGAGAATTGATGGATCAAAATGTATAGTTCTTTTTTTTTTTTAAGATTTTATTTATTTATTCATGAGAGACAGAGAGAGAGGCAGAGACACAGGCAGAGGGAGAAGCAGGCTCCATGCAGGGAGCCTGACGTGGGACTCGATTCTGGTACTCCAGGATCGTGCCCTGGGCTGAAGGCGGTGCTAAACTGATGAGCCACCTAGGCATCCCAAAATGTATAGTTCTTTTAAGGATTTTGAGTTATTAACCTTGTTTTCAGTTTTATTGATATACAGTTTATGTACCATGCAGTTCACACAGTTAAGGTTTACAATTCGATGGTTTTTGGTATATTACATTTAAAAATTTGGTGAACTATAGGTAATATAAAATTTATCATCTTTGTCACTTTTGAGTATACACTTTAGTGGTATTAATTATGATCACAATGTTATGCAGCTATCACTGCTCTGTTTAAAGCTTTTTCATTAACTCAAACTGCAGCCACTGGAGCCATTAACCAGTAACTCCCATTCCTGTCTTTCTCTATCCTCTGGTAACCTCTCATTTACCTTCTGTCTCTAGATTTGCTTGCTCTAGATACTTCATATAAATAGAATCATATAATATCTGTCCTTTTGTGTCTTATTTCATGTAGCATGATGCTGTTGAGATTCATCCATGGCATAGCATATATTTGAACTTTATTCCCTTTTATATGGCAGAAAAGCACTCCCTTGTGTGTTTATACAATATTTTGTTTATCCATTCATCTGTTGATGGACATTTGGTCTGTTTCCACCTTTCAGCCGTTGTGAATAATACTGCAGCGAATACAGGCAATTAAACTGTCTAAGTGTCTGCTTTCCTTCTTTTGAGTGTATAACTGGGAATGGAAAAATACCACTGGGTCACATGGTAGCTCTATGATTACCTTTTGAAGAACCCCCAAACTGTTTTCCACTGCATCTCAACCATTTTGCATTCCCACCAGCAATATATGAGGAATCCTCCACACTAAGGTACACGCTTGCTATTTTCCTTTTTATTTTTATTTATTTATTTATTTTTGTTATAGCTATCCCTTATGTGTGCAGTGGTATCTCATTGTGGTTTATATTTACATTTCACTAATGATTAGTGGTGTTGAACATCTTTCAAGAGCTTCTTTATTGGATATTTTCTCTGGAGAAATAACTATTCAATCCTTTGTCCATTCTTAAAAAACTGGATTTTTTGATATTTGTTGTTGTTGTTGAGTTATTTACCATTTAAGAAATTACTTTCTAGGGATGCCTGGGTGGCTCAGCAGTTGACCGTCTGCCTTTGGCCCAGGGCATGATCCTGGAGACCCGGGACTGAGTCCCACATTGGGCTCCCTGCATGGAGCCTGCTTCTCCCTTTGCCTGTGTCTTTGCCTCTCTCTCTGTGTGTCTCTCATGAATAAATAAATAAAATCTTTTTGAAAAAAGAAATTACTTTCTAAATTTGTGTTTGTAAATATTTGCTCTAGACGAGATATATTAGGCTCCTTAGAATTTGATTTGTAGGGGCGCCTGGGTGGCTCTGTCAGTTAAGGGTCTGACTCTTGATTTCAGCTCAGCTCATGATCTTAGGGTCGTGAGATCCAGCCCTACATCCGGCTCAGAGATCAGCGTGGAGTCTCCTTGTCCCTTGTCTTCCCCTTCTGCTCCTCCCTATGCTCTTTCTCTCTCTCTTTTCCTGTCTCTCAAATAAATAAATAAAATATTAAAAAAAGAATTTGGGTTTGTAATCTCTTTTGATAGTGGGACTAAAGTTCATCAGAATCATTCCTTTGTACGATGGGTATGGCTCTGTGCCAGGCATGGTGTTGGATTGCCAGCTACACACATATGGCTGTTAAGGTTCTGCTTTTAAGGTGATCAAGCCTGACGTGTCTGTTTTATTCCTGTTGTTAGCTAGGTGTCCTTGTTAATTTTTTTTCTGCTCAGAAGTTATTTCTTTACTGAAAAGACCTTATCAGCTTGAAAGCATGTCCTTTTACCAAGTATAATTACTGTATATAGTATTTTGACCCTGTACAGAAAGTGAAATGTATACTCTTAGCACAAACTGACAGCATTCCCTAACACTGTAAGATGCTGCTGAAGTATCTGGAAGGGATTATATGAAACCAAGGGAGAGTTTTAATACTTTGGATCCAATGTTGATTCTGTCAATAGTAAATTTGTTCTGGGTTTCTTCTTGGCTTGCTCTTTTCTAATTCCCATTTCAGCACTTTGAAACTACATTGAGGCAATAGCTTTCAATACACCTTGAATGAGTCCCCAAACACACCAGAGCATAGAGCGATACTGAAATAATATAACCAGAGGGAAAGATAACATATTAATAGAACCACCCACAAGAAAGACTGAGGCCAGTGAAGCAAAAACATGTATGTTTCTTTTATTTTAAAAATCTCCTCTACAATTCATCTCCCATTAAACTTGCTTGCAGGGTTTTCCAACTAAGGAGTCTAATTTGGAACTGGGCTGGGCTGGACTGCACCCTAAGGAGGTATATCTGCTCAGAATAAGTAATGGTGATTTGAGAAGTAGTGTGCTTCCTTTCCTATTCTGCAGACTTCACTTGGTTTTTTAGAAGCTGATTATCCACCATCTTGGTTTTCTTTACTGTTGTCTTCTGGCTGTGCAAGGGAGGAGTATTGAAGACCAGACCGGGGCAGTTTTGTGGTACTTAAAGTCTGATTCAGTGGTTGAGTCAACACCTAGTACCCTAAGTTAGAGTAACAGGCCAGGTGAGTACAGGGTTTGTTGTCAAGCAGGGCATTTGATCAGGGGGCCAGGCTTGCATATAGATGTGTGGGGTGTGTGGCATCATTAACGGTGGCTCACACTATTCCTGAGGTCTTGCTATAGGTTAATCCAGGCACTATGCTAAATATTTGACATGAATTATCTCATTTAATTCTATTAGTTTCAAGAGGCGGGCTGTTACTATCTGCATTTTAAAGACTTGGCAAATACCAGAATGATTAAACATTGTTCCCAAGATCACATGTCTACTAGATGGTAGGGTTGGGATTCTAAACTGAGTATGATATCTCAGAGCAAAGCTTGGGGCTTGAATAAGTATGAAAAAGCTCTCTCATGAGAGAATGCTTTTGTCTTTTGCCACATGGGTCCCCACTAGCCACTGATGGGATTCCACGTTGTTGAACTTTTTGCCGTGTTGTGGCAAACAATCCTTAGGCAAGAAAGAGAAGTCTTTCTTCAATTGTTACCTTCGCCAATTATCTCTTCTTAATACCACCCTCCAGTATGCACCCAAGTGAGGATTTTCCCTCATATCTACCATGGTCTGTCATTCTTTCTTTTCATCCCATGCACATGATTTTAGATGCTCAGGAAGACTATCTTTGGGGATGCTTGTTTTGACTGGAAAACATGACAAGCTCTAGACACTGAGAATGAGACCCACAAAGCACATGTGCTGTTTTTCTTGATCACCCTTGTTGTATTTCACAATTTTACTCTTCTTGTTTATAGTTTTGATACTATATTTTTTCCCTCTATCCTGTGTGCAGAAATCACATCTGACTGGTTTTCCACCATAAACCCACTACCTGAGATGGTGTCTTGCATATGGCACGTACTTACTAAAGCCACTTCAAGTGAAAGAATCAATAAAGGAATGTGTGAGTTCTCTCTGAGAGGTTAGAACACAGGAATCTAGATCCATGCAAAAATCATTATTAATATTTCCTCCGCATGCAGTAGATGCTAAAGTGAACAGCCAGTATGAGGTGAAAAGAACAGTCTTTTTTACTCATGGGTCTGCTTTGTCATGCTATTGGGTATATTCACAGGAAAGACTGTCCTCAGTGAGTCCACACTGTGCAGCCATATGAATTTGGTTTCTCTATGGCTGTGCAGGGACTCCTTCAAAGGGGCATTTGATGGGCAGCTCACACCTGCTCAGCCTTCCCAGTCAGGACTTCCTGGAGGCCTTTGTCTGTGGATGTATGGACCTTTCTCTTCTGGAGAGGCCTAGGTATGTATTCCACAAGCTTTTTTGTTTGTTTGTTTGTTTTGGTTCCAAAGGAGATAAATAAGTGGCTAAACTCACGAAATTTCAGGTGAATAGGATTCACCTGGTTTATAAGATACCACCATAGTTTTATACATATGATCTTAGGTGGAAATAACCACATAAACCAAGCCACATAAAAGCATGTTTTAATTAAACATTTCAGGGCTGACCTACAAGCCTAGATGTGGCAAAGGAGATGTCTTAGATCCACTGCACTCTTTTGACGATTTGTTTTGTTTAAGCTGACATCTTCCAACCTGGACCATGACTCCTAGCTACCTTTTCTCACCGTGGGGTTCAAAATGTTCACCTTGTGAGTTTGCCAGGTGTTACTGGCTTTAATTTGGCTGATTTTCTATAGTTTGTTCCACATCTGAATCTTGAATCACTGTGATAACAGACCATGTCTTGGGAAACTGATCCTGAGTTCTTTTTTTTTTTTTTTTTAAGATTTTATTTATTTATTTATTCATGAGAGACGCACAGAGAGAGGTAGAGACATAGGCAGAGGGAGAAGCAGGCTCCCTGCAGGGAGCCGGATACGAGACTTGATCAGGCAGCCCTGATCCTGAGTTCTGATTCCTCTATTTGCTTTGTAATTTGCTGGTCTGTTCTTGGATTTTGTCTGGTTTGCTGCAGCAGTTCAGATGAGATTTAGGATTTTTTCCAAAGTGCAGTAGACAACATCGCATGAAACGTGGAATGTGACATAGTTACCACCATCCTTTTTAAAATTTCTAATAGAGAATTAACACAATTTCTCCTCTTATTAAGTCAACTTGTGAGAGGTTGCACCAAAATATATATATGTATATGTATATATATATATATATATACATATACATATATATAATTTCAAATGCTAGCATCTGCTCTCTAATACAATGTACTTAGAAATCAGAGAGAGGTTAGAAAGGTTTTACCAGGAATCTCAACCCATGCTGGAAAGAACTGGAGAGAACTCAACTTCTGAGGAATATTTGTACCTCTTCTTCAATGAATGGTAGTGTGTGTGTGTGTGTGTGTGTGTTTAAGGAAAGGTATTCTGTTATAAGCTTTTAACAAGTGTTGGCTAGTTTATTGTATTTACATTTTGAATGATTATTTATTTATTTATTTATTTATTTATTTATCTGCCCTTGCGTTAATACACATTAACCAGAGACAACTAACCATATAAAATAGTCTTTATCCTTATTTTGCACATGAATAAATTCAGAGTAAGGTGGTGGGAGGGACACTAGTTTTTGAGTGTCTCCTTTGTATCTGGCACTTTCAATATTTATATCATTTAGTCCTCCCAAAACCCTTTGCAAAAAGGGTCATTATTTCCCTTAATCAGATGAGAGTTTGAATCCATGATAGTTAAGGAAGAGTTCCAGTGTTGCAGAAGAAGTTAAAAGAAGAGTCTGGATGATCTTTGCCATTATATTTTAGAGCTCCTTGGGAATTTTTAACAACTTACTGGAATAGCAGTGCTAATAAGGAGTGCAAGTATGTATGAAACTTCAGCCGTTTCTGCTTTTTTTTTCACCGTAAGATAATACATCAGTTACTGCTTCTAATTAATTCTCCAAGTGCTGAGCCTACTTCATAAGGGCGAGGGCAATGCAGGCGAGAGAACACTCAGTAGACATCAAGTGTGCTGAATGCTCGGGTCCCAGGTGTGTGATGTGACCTTTCACCTTCTCCTTCTTACAGAATCATCTCTTACTCTGTATGTGAAAGGAGCGTCCTGGATGAGGTGTTCTCTGAGGTCCCCTTTATCACCAGTATTTGATGACATTTAAAGTTAAACAAATATATATTGAGTCTGGGAAAAGTGGGAGAAACTGGAGAGGCAAGGTCAGTCAGAATTTAGGCTCATGTTCTTAACCATAGACTCTACTCCAGCCATCATTGACCCCAATTTTTCCTCTTGGAGAGCTCTCCAAATCCAGAAAGCTTTCTTATATACTTGTCAATTAACAGCCTTAAAATGTATGTAAAATGAATCCTTCTCTACCTGTTTGCTCCTCTGGATCTTTTTCAGGAGTTAGTCTTTCACGTAAAATTTACTCTGGGAAGTAAATCTAAGCTTACTTATTGGACCTGTTTTTTTTTCACATAATAGAAATAGAGAACTTGGTTATTTCCTGCCCCTGACTTCCCCAATGATGTGGATGGGCTTTGGAAATTGTGTACTTACAAATATATCTATCTTAAAAAAAGAAATAATGTTGAGATAATGTTTTTAAAGGCAATTGGAGCCTTCTAGATCAGCTTAATCATGCTAATTGTTCTTTCTCTGTCTCTAAAGCCTGTTGTTTTATGAGCTACATATTTAGTTAAGCTGAACTTTTCGGTTGAAAATAAATATATGTTTAAAAAATTTCCCTTTTTGTTAAATAGACTTTTATCTTACTATGGTCTTTTTATTGGAAATTCTGGTATGTAATAGAATATTTTTTTGTTTCCATAGAATCATCTGTATATTATAAAGCTGTCATATTTAGGAAGGGGGGCATGGGCATCTTCCTGGGAGATGGCTCAGATTTCTCCTATGAGCTAAGAGACAGAAATTATTTCCTGATAGCTCAAATGACAACTGTGTGGCATTAGAAGATCTCCATTTAGACTTCTCTGGCCCATTATAACAATTAAGCTTAATTTTGTTTTTTACTATTTTACTCTCAATAGATATTAAACGACATGCACACACAATGAAGATTTGAGTTCTAAGATTTGATATCTTTTGAGGGAGAGTTAGAAGTATAGTAGGTCTAAGAGAAAAAAGTAAACAACCCAAACTTTAGTTACCAAGAGAAACCCATAAGAAAGGAAGACCAAGGGCATGGCACAGGCCACAGCAAACTCTGACTTATGCTTTGACCCATCAGAATGGTGCCATCAGAAAAAAAGTGTCACTTCTTCCCATTTTTCTAATTCCCCACATTACTAGAAGGTGTGTTATTCCAGTTAATTTGCAAAATTAAATTATATTAGAAGAGGCTAATTTAAATTAATAGAGACAAACATTACCTTTTATATAGAAAGGCAGATTTTTGGTAGATTAGTTGGCTTGCTTGATTGGCTTCCTTAGTTATATTTTTTAATCAGCCTTGTATTCTATGGGGCATATTTATGACCACTACAATGATTAATCACTTTCAGGAAAAATCTCAAGAGGCACTGAAATCTTTCATCAGATAATCTTTCTGATGGAGGTAATAACATTCTTCTTCCCTATAAAACTTCTTAAAAATATGACAACGGAACTGAGATCAGAATTTATTAGTTTGGTGGGATTCAAATAATTATGATTACTAATCAATTCATTAATTTTATTAACAACAATAACCTTTCTGATGGTCTTGGTTTCTTAAAAAAAATTCTTTCAAGTAGAAGATATAAAGCCCATTCTGGTTAATCACCTTATTTATCAAATACTTAAAGAGGAGAATAGCAAGACAAATACTAAGTATGGGAAGTTCTTTTTTTTTAAGATTTTATTCATTTATTCATGAGAGACACACAGAGAGAGAGAGAGAGAGAGAGAGAGGCAGGGACATAGGCAGAGGGAGGAGAAGCAGGTCCTATGCAGGAGCCCGATTTAGGACTCGATCCTGGCACTCCAGGATCACGTCCTGAGCCAAAGGCAGAGGCTCAACTGCTGAACCACCAAGGCATCCCAGTATGGGAAATTCTTTAATAAAATATCACAATTAATAAATACTGAGAGAAGCCAGTTCTTATATTTGACTTTCAGTGTGATTTTTCTTCTTTTGTTAGTAGAATTTGTTTTCATTTAGAGCCAAAAGAGTTCCCAAGACAACTGGGTTTCTGAAATAAAGAAACAAATGTGCTAAAAAAGTTAGCTATTCAAAGATGCATATTACTTTTTACTAGGTCCTAATCCATTCCGTCCTTTGACTTGTTCTCACTGTGGACTCTGTCTGTACTAATTCCAAGCCCCCTTTTATTTTTCATAAATCCAGTGTATGTGTCTCTCTCCTGGCACATACCTAAAATTTTAGTTGGGGCTGCTGAGGCATTTCATTGGAGAGGTATTGAGTTGAGACACCATCAGGGTGAACACAAGGTATGGAGATCAAACATGGATCAGATCTGGCTATATTCTGGCAGTTGTTTTGAAGAAATTTCAGTATCAGAGTTCATCACTATCCTGCTGTAACTTTAGACAAATCATTTCACAACTGGGGCCATTAGTTCTTTCATTTTCATAATGAAAGGTTTGTACCAATGTTTTCTAATGTTTTTTTTATAATATTCTTTCTAAACAGAACAATCTCAATTTATACTAATTTTTTTTTTTATCATCTTGTCCATAAACACAAGGATGAGTTCCTCTGAATGGACCTGAGAGGGCCAATTTTGTTCTAGTCTTGAGTCTTACCACTGAAAGACGCTTTAATCTTGCTAGAACCCTTTTACTTCATAGGTGAGTAAACTGATGACTAGCAGAGTTAAAGGAGATAGTGATCAGGGTCAAAAATAGAGGCATGTTGTATAAATTCTATAGTGCTATGAAACAAATTATCCTCAAGTTTAGTGCTCATGAAACATCAAATGCATTGTTTCCTGTGGTGCTATTAGGCTAGTTTTCTTTCTTTTCTTTTCACATTTTAAAAAATTTTATTTATTTATTTAAGTAATCTTTACACCCAATGTGGGACTTAAACTCAGGATCCTGAGATCAAGAGTTGCATGCTCCTCTGACTGAGCCAGTCAGGCACTCTTCGGCTGGTTTTCTTAAGAGAAGGTTCATAACAGAGCTCTAAGACAGTGAAGCTTAGGTTCTGGAGTTTGCATGGTGTCCCCTCTTCTGTTGGTCAAAGTAATTCAAGGACAGCCCAGATTCAAGGGTTGGGGAAATAAGAGTCCATCTCGTGATGGGTGGAGTGGCAAAGAATTTGTGGCCGTATTTAATCTACTACATACACATAGACTATTATTCCTTCCTCCAAAACCCATGCCACATGATTGGTTAAGGCACTTTTTTGGCCAAGTCGTTATGCAGCCTTAAAATCCGTTTTAACATAGTGCTCCAGGCTGCTACCACAAATCAATCAGAACTGCCACAAGAAATGAAATTTATCTGCCATCTGGACTCTGCAGTGAGTTGTTGATGGAGCCCGAATGGAAAATTCAGAATTCCTGGATCTTAGTCTAGGTTCATTTCTTTCCCCATCACTGTTTCTCCTCCCTTCTGGTAAGTTCTTTAACATTTCTCAGGTTATGTTAGAAAAGTCACTTATTTCTATCACTGAAGTTTCTGAAAATACACATCCTTGAGATTTGTAACAATCTCATCACGTATTATGTATTTTCTTGGTAGATTATGACATAAATCATAAGTTTAAGTGTTAACAATTTGGATGCCCCCATAACCAATGATAAAACTTGGATCAATCCACATGATCACATTTGGATCAATAATGTAACAATGGAATATTACATGTATCTTGATGTGATGCAGTAGAGAAGCATACAATATCTCCCATGAAGCATTCTTGTGGAATCTAATGATTAAGAGACAATCAGACAAGCGTGCCTGGGCGGCTCAATTAGTTAAGCATCTGCTTTTGGCTCAGGTCATGATCCTAGGGGTCTAGGATCCAGTCCCACATTGGGATCCCTGCTCATCAGTGAATCTACTTCTCCCTCTCCTTTTTTCTCCTCTCCCTGCTTGTGCTCTCTCTTTCTCTCTCACATGTTCTTTCTCTCTCTCCCAAACAAAATCTTAAAAAAAGAGAGACAAATACATAAGATGTTTCACAAAAGAGCTAGTCTGAAATCTTAAAAGATGTGAGTTTCATGAAAGATACACACACACACATACATACATATATACATATACATGTATGACTACAAAGACATGTAACAACATGCATTTCATGATTCTGTATGAATTTTGGACTTTAAAAGTTGTAAAGTACCTTGTTGGGATTACTGAGGACTACATATTAGATGGTATTATTGTATTAATGTTGAATATTTTATATGTTATAAAGACTTTGGAAGTTATGGAGGGGGATGTCCTTATTCCTAGAGAAAAAATGAGATGTATTTAGAAGGAAAGAGTCAAGATGTTTGCAACTTATGGTCAGATGGATCAGCAAAAAGAAATATAGTACATATACATGTATGTGTACAGTGTATGTGTATATACACAAATACATGTATATTTTCATTAAACTCTAGAAAGAAAACAGAAAGCACATTTATCGTAAAAAATATTAATTAGCGAATCTAAGTGATAGATCTGTACATACTTATTATACTTTAAGTTTTTTCAAGGTTAGAGGTATCTACCTGGGTGATTCAGTTAGTTGAGTGACCTACTCTTGGTTTGAGCTCAGGTCATGATCTCATGAGTGGTGAGATCTAGCCCTGGGTTTGGCTCAGTAGGGAGTCTGTTTGAGGATTGTCTCCCTTTTCTCTACCCCCATACTTGCTTGTGTGTACGTGCTCCCAATAGCTCTGTCTCTCAAATAAATCTTTAAGTTTTTTGAAGGTTAGAAAAGTTTCAAATTAAAAAGTTGGGAAAAAAATTACCAACTTTGTATTTTGTGGTTGAGACCATGCCTGACTTTGAGCTATTATGATAAAGTATCCAATGCCAACTATGTGATTAATTTCTAAGGAATTCAGTTGCACAATGTTGCATTTCTAAAAAGGCACTTTTTTCCTTTTTTTTTTTTTTTTTTACTTACAGGCATACACAAGGAGAAAAATCTCAAGTACAGGCATTTGTTTGAATATGGTAATTGATAGAAAAGTTGGCCAAGTAGAAAACTGTAATGTGTCATAATAAAGGATATTGAGATTTGCCTGTGTTTTATGTGGGCATTATGGTTCACAGAGTTATATATTATGCCAGAAGCCCCTGATGACAAGGGTTTCATCTCTTTCTGCTTAGATTCTGTGGATGACTTTGAGCAAGTAATTTTAACTTGTATAGAGCTGGGTCCTCCTATAGAATGGGGAAATTAATTCTGGTTTACATCATAGAGCTTGTGTAATGATTAACCATCTTACTGCAAAGTTTGGTAAACAACTTTCCCGATTTAAATGTTCAGCCTTGGAAACACATAGAGAATTGTCATGCTGAGGCACTAAGGTAATGTACATTGATTCTGCACTTGTTTAGAGATTATTCTTATAGGATCCTGTACAAGGTTTTATCCTAAGTAACAATACTTAGAAAAATCTACTTGTAGTTTGAAACATCTGTTTTCCTTCACTACTCTTAATTTTCTTCTGAAGCAAGATTGGATTTGGAGGAGGAGATTTAGGTAGAAAAAGTATCCCTGACTTTGTCATCTGTGAAAGGATTATGTCAACTCTGTGTGCTCTTGGAATGTAGGTGGTTGAGAGCATGTGAAATAATCAGCCGCTCTAACCTTTGTTTCATAACTTATAAAAATACAGCTCTTTTGAGAGAAGGCTGAGTCTTCTGTGGACTGAGTAGAAAGGGTGAGCCATGATCTGGGTGTGATAGGATTGGGAAAGTATTGGGCAGATGAAGGAGACCTGTGAAAAGTCCTGCATGTGCATTCATTATGTGCACAGGCATAAGCAGCAACAACTTTGGGTGCTGACACTAGGAAGATATAATTGGAGGAAACTGATCAACCTTTTGGATAGGTGAGTGAAAGGATTGCAAAACTCATTGGCATTAGCATGTGGTAGATAGCAAGGAGATACCAGTGGTTGCCGAATAGGCGATTGACCGGGGTGATTATATTGGAAACTAAATAATGCTTGGTAGTGGTAGCATTGTGTAGGAAAAGGCCAACACAGTACTTCCCCTTGGGAATTTTGGATGGAGATAGGTGTTGAGCTCTGAAATACAGGTTCTAGCCAGTTGCCATTAGGAGAATGAGAGGAGTAAGTTTCCACAGAATGAGGACTGTGATTGGTTAGTGATGTCTGCTGAGGGCAAAGATGGAACCTTAAAAGCACATACGTCATGTATTTGGCATTCCTTAACTGGAGAGAAGAAGCAAACCAAATATTCCAACCTATGTGATTAGAAAAGGAACTAAAAACTGGTTTGGGAGAAAGTTGATGGTCTCATTTCTGTTACACTTCCATTTGAGGACATCCCATGAAGTACTTTCGGGGTCATTGTTGCTACTTCTTGCCATTAGTTTTGATATACTTACTAGTGAGAGAGGAGGTCAGAGCAGAAAGAGTGTAGGAAACAGAACTCCTATGGAGATCAAATGAATGAACAATATGCTTTATTAAGCTGCCCATTTGTATACATGTGTGTTTTCTTATAATGATTACTCAGTGCCATGCACCCTAGTTAATTCAGGTGGCATTTTGGTATATAGGCACCATGCAAGACTGTCAGCTGACAGGTGCACCTTTCCCCTAGTGGACAAAGAATACAGTGTTCTTATTCACCCTAAAGTAATATTTTAGTATTACTATAGGCCATAGTCATTGAAATTTAAGAGTTATAGCAGAGGAAATAGTATTTAATTTCAAGACCATGCCATTGGAAATTGTGCCTGGAATCGAGTTGTGGTTGCACCTTTAGCTTAGAGAATCACATTTCCTCCTACTGGGGCTTGGTTTGCATGTATTAAAAGGGAAACGTGTTGTCTGAATTTGGGATGGCAAATGTATGCAGCTTCTCTCCTATCCTGCATCCAGACCAAACGGGGCCCTCTTCTCCTTTGCTCTTGGATAAGGAGTCACAATCACTTTGCACTTGGCACCAGCTGGCATGTGACTTGATACCTTTTGCTGTCCATGGGATAGTGAATCACAAAGGAGGAAGTAAATAACAGGAATAGCTATGGTGAACATTAGTTGAGCTTTTACTTTGTGTCAGGTTCTGTAGTAAGCACTTTGCATGCAATATGTTAAGAGTTATATAAGTGTAGATGTTTTCAATTAAGAGAGAGGGACAGTTAAGCAGGTGGAATTTCAGGCTCAAACCAGGAGGGTAGAGTATTGAAATTAGTTGGAAAAGTTTGAGAAAATGGCCAGAAGGGTAGAGTAAAGAAAAAATAAGACTCACTTTTCCATTTCCTTGATCTAGCTTAGTGCCTGCCTTGGTAGTACATCACCGATTCACTTTTGATTTGGGAATTAATGGCTTGATGAAGGAACAAAATGGCTTGGCAAGGATTGCCCTTGGCTCAGGGATCCAACATCTTTCTTTATTGTTGGATTGAACATCTGCTGAACTGTTAATAACTTTATTGTATAGTGTTTCAGTTGATTCTCTCCACCACGAGCTCTTAATTCCTAAAATGAGGCCCAACTGATGATTTATACATTGTGTTCTTTTAATACGCAATTGTGAACTACAGACTATATACCTTTTTTCAACTCCTCTACAAAAAGAGATTCTGGAAAGCACTTCCATTGGTACTCATTTATCATTACTAAAAAATAAAGCCTATGTTCATTATCATTCTTCTTTAGAGCTAAGGTTTTGGATGTACATCAAGTGAAAGAGCAGCTGCAGAAACTTGTAAGGTAATGGCGTGAGCACAAGCCCTAATAGGAACATCATGCCTGCATTAGGACTACCTTACCGTAAAGGATATGACCAATTATTTAAAAAAATTATACACAGTTTCACCTGTTAACATTTTGAAGAGAAAGTCAGGTGAAGACAGTGAATTCTGACAGTTGGGATACCAATTTATTATGACAAGTCAATTTTCCTTTTAGTTTCTAGGACTACTGTATAACAAATGGACCTATACTGTATATTAAGTTAATGGATTTTATTTTTCATCTGAAAGAAGAAAAAAAGCCTTGTGGAGTGCTACCCTAGAACTCCAGGACATTCATTGAATTCCTGGCTCATAATACAGCTTCTAAAAAGCAATTATAACTTTCATCTTAAACTTCTTTCAATGACAAATCTCTCTGGAGTGACTGTCACCGGATTCTTCCTTTAGAGAACATCTCTTTTCTCAGGGGAAATGATACTCAGCAGCATCCAAAATAGTTCTAGGCAAAATCAAGCTATGGAAATTTTACCCGACCCAAATTTGGAGTGATTGCATCCATATATGTCAATGACATCCTCTGCCGTTAAGACTTAACCAACTTCTAGCATTTCCTATATCACATAAGCACATTTTGCCCTCTTCTGCCCCATGAACCTACATACCAAGTTCTTCCCAGCTGGCTGGCAAAGCCCGAAGCTACCATTTCTTGATTACTTGAACTGTGGCTAAGAAATTAATCTAGCTGCTAACATGGGGCCACCTTTGTTGGAGTCTTCATCAAAAGACACCAAACCTGCTGGGTATAAGGAGGTGCTGGGTGCCTGTTCATGACCTGCTTGCCTCATCACTGCCCACACTGTCAAGCCAATGTCCCACACAGTTTGGATGCAAGGATTAGCATGACAGTGTCTGTCCACATCCATTTATTCCCGGCACCCAAGGCAGACTTTTCGGCTGCCCTGCATGTCAGTTTGATTATCTTAGTGGCTGGAGACATGGAGCAGAGAGTGAAAATTTTCAAATGCTGATTGAGAAGGACCTACTTAGTGCAGTCAGACAGAAGTGGGCAGATAAGAAGTTCCCAGGCAGTGGAAGCAGGGCACATTCTGTGATTATTATTATTGTTGTTGTTCCCTAATCATTGTGATTCCCAAGGCACATTCCTAGAAGTTCATTCTTTATTTGAATTCTACAAGAGAAAATAAAAAAATTAGGACAGCTCTATCTTGCTTTTGTAATAAAGATTTGTTGGCAAAGCTTCTCTGCACCAGTATAACTGATAAATCATTGCATTCTTTTCTTCATTATTCGAATGTGACCAAGAAAAACCCTACACAAACCACTTTAATATTGGATACACTCATTATGTGGAGAAGAGAGATATAAATAATAAAGAACTCTTCTTTTAGAACAGGAATGGGTGACTAGTATCGTCATTGTTGCATGTATAATGCTTGAGTCATGCCAATCAACTTACATGTTCAGTGCCCAGTTGGAAGTTGTATGGCTACCATCTTTTCAAAACAATCATAATTTTCAGTTCTGTTTATAACTCTCAGAGGTGCCATTTAGGAAATATTTTCATAAAAAATGCCAGATTGCAAATTGATTTATTTCTGGCTCATAAAGCAGAGACAAACTTACCCCAAAAGAAACATGTTTTTTTTTTTTTTTTTTTTTTTTTTTAAACAAAATCAAGGATCATGTATATAATGAAGCGAAACCCAGCAGGGAGGGTAGACTGGTGGAGTCACATTAGGTCCTATGATTATTTTTCATTGTAAGTGAACCTGAGTGCCACTTTTCACCTTCTCCCATATATCTACGATGCCTAACAAACTGTGATGATTAGAAGATAAATAAAAGGTCCTTTGTAAATTATGCATGAAATGCTGCCTTGATCTAGCACAAATTAACCTGTTTTTTTTTATGTCCATTTTCATTCAAGCATGGGATTTACTTGTGTAGAGATTGGTGGTGGATGTTATGTTGTTCATAGGAGACAGAGAAAAGAAAATATGGTTATCAGTGATAAAATAAATCCATGTCTTATTGGTCTCAGTTTTTTGATGGAAAAATTACTTACATAGGAAAGTGGTAGGTGATAGATTTGTCTAGTGAGTACTATGAAGAAAAACAGATGGGTTTTCTCCCCTACTTAAGGTGATCCTAACATGTTAAACTTCAAATCTTTCACATTAGAAAGAAATACTTAATGAGTATCTCACAGCAGTGATTGTTGCAGGCCTTAATAATCAACATCTCTGCAACTGAGCCTATTTTAATTCTGTTTAAGTAAATGGCTAAGTGTTACCCTAAGCCATTTACTTAATAAGTCCTAGTGTAACTGTATACCAGGACTTTATGTATTTCAGATGTGAAATCTGAACCAGGTTAATGATCCTACTGTATACTATTTCAGAGTGGACCTAGGTCTGTCATAAAATTACTGGATATTTACTTAACTATCATCCTTTAGTTCTTTTATAAAATAGTGTTTTTTACCTGAAGAGATAAGTGTGAATTCGGGAAATTCATGGATTTTAGGCTACTCTTCAGTAATGTAACCATATGATATATTTGGGGGAAATACTGTGATTTTAATAGTATTTATGGATGAATGCAGGATATTTTTCACCCATTTTCAAGAATGTTGATTTCAGATTAATTGATGGAGGTATTCTTTTGAAACTCTCCTCCTCCATTCTAGTTTTTTTCCCTTAAATTTACTCGAGTTTTGCCAAAATAAACTTGTCTTAAAAATAATTTTAAAATGGTATACTTTGAATAATTCTATACTTAAATGAAAGGAAAAAATTTCCCTTGTCACATTTTTGAACATTTTCCTCCAGAAACTTTTGTAATAAAAATCATATTAATTTGGGTTTCATTGTTTTGGAATTTGTTTTATTTCACTTAACTTAATTGCAACACACACGCACACACACGAATTTGCTGGAAAAAAATACTGATGTTGACAATTTCCCATCAAAAAGAATACACTTCCTCCCTTCCCTAATCTAAATTAGAAAATGATCAAGGACTGTATTCTTTTGCCTATGCTAATTATAAACCATTCAAACCTGGACTGAGATGGACTTTGACTACTAACCTTTGAGTCATTGGTTGGTTTGATAACCACATTAAACATGTACTTCTCCTTTTTTCTTTGTGTTTTCCTTATATAGATTGTTTATAGTACTCTTAATTTACCAAACCCCACTCATCCTGCACTGCCAGCTAGGATTCTTCAAACTCTGTGAATTCTACCCAGTTGTTCATACTAATGCAAATTTATTTTTGTCACTCTCTTCCATGCTTTTTATTTATTTTTTCCTCTCCCATGCTTTTATAGTGCTTTTTGTACCCTGCTGTATAGTGATTGGTCACTTTTTTATTGTGAATGTTTGGTTTGCTGTCTGCAGTGCAAAATTGTATAATTTCAGCAGTACAGCAGTCTGTTTCTCAGAACTTTGAGGGTGGGGGGCATTACAATGTATCTTTATATACCCAGGATTAGAACAATGCTTGGCACACAGTGGTTGCTCAGGAAATGCTTCACCAACATATAAAGAGTGAATTGTCTGGCATTGCCAGAAGTATTTTAGGAAGAGACTCCTGGTGGGAATGTGAAGCATGCAGAGGAGGACTGAAGGCGGGATTAAACAAGTGAATACCATAAGGGTAATGAAAGGTTTGCCAAAGCAGTGATATTAGGAATGGAAGGGTGGAGATGAATGTGGAAACATTTATTTGGTAGACTTTTTCTTAAAGTTCTTTTTTTTCCCCTGTAATATGATGATTCCTTTAGGTGCATTAAACTTAGTCCCACTTTTTGGCCCAGTATAATGTATCTATGTTGAATAACAAATAGTGATGAAGATGGAAGGAACAAAAAGGTTGGAGTAGAAAATTTAGATGGTTTCGCAATTAAGAAAAAACCTGTAACAATTTTTCCAATTCGGAGAAATAATCGTGGTTAACATTTAGTCTGTTGACTTTGAGACTCTTCTAAGAGCTGGGAGATACCCTAGGAGAGTGGTTGCCATCCTAAACTGTGAACTTACATTCAGATTCTGGCTCTGCCATCCACGGTGTTATTTTCAGCAAAGTGTGCTCTATTTACCTCATGTGTACAGTAAAGATAATAATTGTATTCATTTTATGGGATTATTCTGAGGATCATGGAAGCTAATGCACTTAAAGAACTAAGTTCAGTTCCTGGCACACAGGCTGTGTGTAAATTTACATACTGTTCATATGTGCACTGAATATATCATGGTATGGGCATGGTTCGTATTCTAGACTTCTGCCTTCTTCATAATATAAATAAGCATCTTCCCATAATTGTCTACAGCATCTGTTTTAATGATTGCATAGTATCCATTTGTATGACAAACTCTCACTTATTTAATATCTCTATCACATTTTACTTTTAAAAATACCAGATTTTATTATCACTGCATAGTAAATCTTTGGGCAAATCCAAGACTGTTTCTCTTTAATTTCCAGAGGAGGAGTTACTCAATCAAATAATATGAATATTTTTAAGGCTTTTGATACAAATACCAGTTTACTTTCCAGAATACCACTCTTCCTGGAACTGAGTATTAATAGTTTCTTTTGTGTCTAAGCCAATTTAGTGGGTGAGAAAAATATTGTTTAATTTTATATGTATTTGAGTACTGAGTAAGATGAACATAATTAATAATCTTTTAGATCTTCAGTATTTGTCTTTTTGTTAACTGCTTATCTGTATGTATCTTTCCTTAATTTTTACATTGGTATGTGCATCTTTTTTGTATTGCTAATGTGACAGAAACTTAATTGTTGGTAGATTAATTTGGGAAGGTGAGGGAGTTCAAAGAGTCCAGAATGACTGCATTAAGTACCTTATCCAGTTTATCAACATGAAAGTAACAACATTTTACAACTTTTGACTTACGGAATAGCAGCTTTATGTGTTTTAACCTAATAATTTTTAAAAATTTTTATTCATTTGTTTGAGAGAGGGAGAGAGAGAGAGAGATCGTGTGAAAGCGAAGGGAGGGAGAGGGACAAGCAGACTCAAGCAGACTCCCTCCTGAGGGTGAAGCCTGATTTGGGCCTGGATCTCAGGACCCTGAGATCATGACTTGAGCTGAAATCAAGAGTCAGATGCTTTACCTACTCAGCCACCTTTGTGCCTCATGGTTTAACCTAATAATTTAAGGTTGTGTGAAATTGTCAAGAAATTTAGTAGACTTCCTCGAACTTAAAACTTAATTTTGTCATTTGGCTTATGCAACTTAATTAAACATTTTTTTGATCTTTGTTTTTCTGCATGAAAAATTGGTGTTATTGAGGATCTACCTCTAAAGGATTGAGTATTATCTCCTTATTGCAATGACAAAAGGTTTTGCATAGAGTTCTAAAATATACCATATGACTGAATTTAATTTTTTAATGACTTTTGAATGACATTGTTTTATTACTTCCCTGTGGATTGCAAACATTTCAGTTGATAGGCGTGATGGAGCTTCATTTTATAAATACTTACATTTTGTAGTGTTTTAGAGTTTTCATGGGACTTTAATAACATCATCTCATTTAATTCTGACAATAACCTGGTGAGGGCCGCAGAGCAGCCCCTGTGTTATTATAAAAGTGAAGACTGAGGTGTGGAGAGGTTAAGTAATGCCCAGAGGTCAGACAGATAATAAACTGCTGAAACTGGCTTAGAACCCAAGTTTTCCGACTTTGAATCTTGTGGTTTTTCCCTCTATTCCTTGATCATTGAATCACTTGACCTGGAAATGTGTGCCTTCACCTTTGTCAGAAAAATAAAGCCAGTGGGATTCGAATCCTAGTGAGAAGTAATAATGTGAAGCTCCCAAGTTCCATTGCTCTGTTTTTGTTGTGTCTGTCTTATTTTAGGAACATATGTTTCAGAATTTGCTGTGTAAATGCCGGTTTCAATTTTACAATGGAAAGTGAGAAACAATGGCATGAGAAAATGTTTATTTTATTTACTATGTATGGCATGCACAAGGGCTTGTTTCACTCTCAATTGATTTCACAGTTTGTTTGTTTGGTTTTTATTTATTTTATTTTATTTTTTTTTAGCTACATAGCCTTGGGGTAATGTCAAGTTACTCATAAAGAAGGGATTTTAATGAATACCCATGGAAGGTACTCTCCTTCTCATTTATTTCTGGTGGCTTTCTTTCACTAACTAAATTCTATAGCTGGTCTCTGGAGCACAACGTGATACTGAATCAGTTTTCTATCACTAGTTTCAATTCTTTTTTGAGCTCTTATACCAAGAAACTATCATGCAGAGGACCAATGCCCTTGTGGTAGAGTATATTTGTTCTGTGAGTTACTGTTCCAGGCTGTGTTTTCCTGTGCTGAACTATTTCCTTCATGAAATAACTGAAATGGAGTAGGAGGCAGGATTGAGGCAGAATCTCAGTATTTCATGAAAAATCTTATAGAATAATTGAAAAATTTAAACAGAATCAAAGAGAGAAAGCATGGCAAGCTGTGTGTGGGCCATTATGAATTTATAAAGCTCTTGTTCATGGGCAATGTTGTTAAATATATAACCAGTTAAGAAATAATGCTTGCAAGAACAGATTGGAACGGAGATAGATTTAAATTAAGGATCTATATATGTATGTAAATCCTCTCTACTATTATTATATGCTTGTTTTTTTGGCAAAAAACTTTCTTCCCTTTAAGAAGCCTCTAAAGAGAGAACAGTTTCTCTGATGGTTATTTGTTTTGTTTTCCACTATCCACTTTTACTTGCTGATTTATAGACTCCTGCTTAGCTTTCATAGGTTATAAGAATGGATATTTATTTGCCAAACATGATTCTATTATATACTTAGAATTGGAACGAGTCAAAGTATGCCTGATTATCAGGGGATGTCCAGAGTCTTTTTTTTTTTTTTAATTAACAGCACAGTAGAGCAAATATATTTAAAAATTTAAAGATGGAAAGCCTTACATGTTTTAGTAGATCTGATCATAGAATTTTTTTTTAATTTTTTAAATATTTATTTATTTATTTATGATAGAGAGAGAGAGAGAGGCAGAGACACAGGCAGAGGGAGAAGCAGGCTCCATGCAGGGAGCCCGACGCGGGACTCGATCCCGGGTCTCCAGGATTGCGCCCTGGGCCAAAGGCAGGCGCCAAACCGCTGCGCCACCCAGGGATCCCTGATCATAGAATATTTGTAGAGTGGACTGTAAATAAACTTTGGACCCTGGTTCTTGTATAAAGGTGAACATCTAAGTAAAAATGGGAGTTTAAAAATAATATGTGCAGGTATATTCTCTGAATCATTATTTGAGAGCTAGGTCACCAAATGGATTCAATTCTATTTATTTATTTCCTTGAGAGAGAGAGAAAGGGAGAAAATGTGCAGGGGAAGGAAAGGGGAGAGGGAGAGGGAGAGCAGACTCCCTGCTGAGCATGGAGCCCAGGACCCTGAGATCATGACCTGAGCCAAGGCAGATGCTTAACCAACTGAGTCACCCGGGTGTACCAAGAATGGATTCAATTCTAATAACTTTGAGCTTTTAAAAAAATTTATTTTAAGTAATCTCCACACCCAACATGAAGCTTAAACTCACCACTCTAAGATCAGGAGTCTCGTGCTCCACCCAGTGAGCCAGCCAATGGTTCCTGTCTTTAAGCCTTTTATGGCTCAGTTTCAGATATAAAGTCATTTGAAAAATATTGGTCTTCTTATATCAAGAACATTTATTGTTAAAACACTGTGGCAGTGCTGAACAACATGAAACAATTGTATGTATTGGAACCTCTGTGTTTGACCATCATTTTGAAATCTATTCCCACATACACTTTGCCATGATGGAACTGAGTAGTTGGATTTTTATTAAGTGAGAATTGATATGAAAAATGACCAAAAAAAAAAAAAAAAAAAAAGACCAAACCTAATGGAAACATGCATTTTTACATCTTTGAATTGATATATAGTATGACATCATCTCTGTGAGGACTGAATCCAAGCTTTGATACAGTGAAACTTTCATTAGCAACAGTTCTTTGAGGCTCTTTTTTGAGGGTCTACCTCAGAAAAAGTAGGGAATTTTTGTTCATGACAGCCATCCTGCTTTGATGACCATGTTCCTTTTACTGTGTTTATTTATGTGTCTAACTTGTCAAGAATAGTAAAAGCTGATTTTACAGATGACACTGTTTTATGTTAAATGTTTGAAATTATGGTAAGTATAAATGTAAATGAAACTATGAAACACCTCTGCCTTTCTTTGTGTATTATGTTGATAAAGAGAGTTGTAGAATAGGTTATAAGAAGAAAAGATTAATTTTTTTAAAAAATTAAAGGCAAAAGGGGAATAAAAGTAACTCAGACTCATTGAATAATAACTGATAATATCCAATCCCACCATACAGACATCCCCCAATAGAGGAATACTACTTTTGCCCAAGTTACTGTTGTAGAGAAAATATTTATAATCATAGAATTGGGAAATAACATTTTAGGAAGACTAATATATAAGTAGCACTGACAATGTTATCAAATTAAAGCTGAGTTTTAACTTTTCTAATAAATAAGTAGAAGCTATCCTTCTATACTAGTCAAATTTACTTTCCCTGGACACATGGGTGGCTCAGTGGTTGAGCGTCTGCCTTCGGCTTAGGTCGAGATCCCAGGGTCCTGGGATCAAGTCCCTCATTGGACTCCCCACAGGGAGCCTGCTTCTCCTTCTGTCTTATGTCTTTGCCTCTCTTTGTGTGTCTCTCATGAATAAATAAATAAAAATCTTTAAAAAATTTACTTTCCCTGATTGTTTATAAATATACATATTCAAATGAAAACCATAGTCCTAGTTGTTTATCTGATGCTGTTTTAGTTGAGATGGTTGGGGAAAGCTTTTTCACAGGGTGCTTAAGACCTGATGCCACCACCATGGGAAGCAGGTGTCCATGCTAAGACTGGGAGAATGACTTTCAAAGCAGAAAGCATGCCAAATACAAAGCCCTCATAGGGACTGAGCTAATTTCATTAGCCAGTGGGGATAAGGGAGAGAGGGAAGAACTGTGGGTGTGAGATGAGGTTGAGGCAGAAGTCAGATTTTGCTGTACCTTGAAGAATAAGAAAAGGAGTTTAGATTTCTAAATACAGAAGGAATCCATTGGAATGTTTGAAGCAGGAAGTTGACATTTGATGTTCAATTTACAAGGATTATTCTTGTTTCTCTGGGGAAAATGGAATATGGGGAGAAAAGAGGGAACAACCTTTACAGTTATTTGAGCAAAAATGTGAGTTCAGGGCAGCCCGGGTGGCTCAGTGGTTTAGCGCCGCCTTCAGCCCAGGACATGATCCTGGAGACCCGAGATCGAGTTCCGCATCAGGCTCCCTGCATGGAGCCTGCTTCTCCCTCTGCCTGTGTCTCTGCCTCTCTCTTTCTGTGTGTCTCTCCTGAATAAATAAATAAAAAATCTTTTTAAAAAAAGTGAGTTCAGTTATTTATTTATTTATCTATCCAACAGAAATCCATTAAACTCCTACTGCATGTCAGGACCATATTAAGTCATGGGCAAACCAGAGTTTTTAAGAGAGGTAAGGGACTCTACTCCCACAAAGCTTTGACTCTAGTGAGAGGTATAGGTAGTGTTAAATCCCATGAAGACAATAAAACAATGTAATGCAGTGGAGGAGGTGTGATTTTTCAAGTAGGGTGTCCCGATCATGGTGGAATTTGGATGACTAGAAGCCAGGCATGAGAGGGTCTTTTTTTTTTTTTTTTAAGACTTTATTTATTTGACAGAGAGAGAGAGAGAGCTAGAACAAGCACAAACAGCTGAGGGAGGGAGAGGGAGAAGCAGGCTTCCCACTGAGCAGGGAGCCCAATGTGGGACTCGATTCCAGGACCTTAGGATCATGACCTTAGCCAAAGGCAGATGCTTAACTGGCTGAGCTACCCAGGCGCCCCATGAAAGAGTCTTGAGCAAGAACTTCCAAGTAAGGGAAGAGCAGTGTGAAGGACCTAAGAGGGGTACAAGTTTGGCATAACAAACAAACACCACTGTGGCTGGAAGGTTTGATTGAGAGGGTATCAGAGTCCTGGAGGAAGTCATCTGGGGCCTCATTATATAGAATAAGAAGTCGTTTCTTATAAGACTTCGGCAAGTGGACATAGCGACAGAGCAAAGAGGAAAAGATTGAAGAGGAGTGTATGATGTGTTGACCATTTATGTCTCTTTGGGACAATGACAGGGTGTGTGCAACTTGTTTGGAGTCCCATACTGCTCATGAAGTCATTCACTGTACAAAGCAATTAATTCATGAACATTATTGTTGTCTTTTTTCTATTAGCTTATTAAAATGAGGGTACTGGCTGTTAGCATCCTTGCCATTCAGTTATTTTAAGAAACTATTAGTCATCTTGATTGTTAGGAATTTGATTTCCTGCTTACTACTTTTCTAAATTCTAAAATGACTGTTGCTTAGAGGCAAACAGAATTTTCCTTGCTCTACAAAGAAAAAAATGAGCCATATACATTGGGAATATTTCTTCCACTGTTTAGAGCAGTATTGCTTTAAATGGTGTATAATACAACATTTACTGTACTCTTTGAAAATCCCTAGTACATGGATGTATTTGAAATTTAATACAGTGTCTAGTTTGCTTTAGTTAATGTTCTTTTTAATGGAATCAGGTAGAAAACTTGAGAGGAATGACAAAAATGGCTGTCTTGGCTATTTTTTGAACATGGAGTTGTTCTGACCAAAAAGTGAGAATTATTGGAAAAGAAAGTTATTTTTCATTAGCTGGAAGACCTGTTCCAGAGCTGTTATTAAAGTCAATGTTAAGTGGGATATGTGCCATTTGGTTTATATGTATAGTGGATGATTGATTTCCTCAGCTCAACTAATAGAACATTTTTCTACCAACCTTGGTGCAATTACATTATAGTTGCACTTTTTAACATTACATTTTAATAGAATTTTGGAGTCTCTTTGTTATTAATAAAGTTAAATAGAATCAGAAATGAAAATCTCTGTGGAAATATTCACCTTATCACTCTTCCAAAAAAAAAAAAAACACCAAAAATTAAAAAAAAAAAACAAAAAAACCCACTTCTCACTGTTTCTATTTCCCATCATTGCTTTGCCTGGAGTAAGCAATAAATGCACGTTTGTTGAATCAGATTGACACTTCCTCCCCAGAGTTGTTCTGCTTCAAAAAAGACCAAGCTTTTTTCATCCCATGGGGGAAAAAATTCTAAGCAGCATCCTCAAAATATGAAATCAACCACAAAATTCATTACTTGAGATTTTTCATTCAGAGAAATGATCATAATGACATACTGTGTTCACAAGCGAGATTTCCTGTCTTTAAGCTCTTAATGTATAGTTTGCCTTTAAAATTAAATTGCCTCCTTTTCTAAATCAAACACAGATTAAACAGACACATAATTACTTTCTGGATCATTTCTTTGCCACTGCAGGGATGTGGCATATGTTTAAAATTGTGGTTATTATTGCTTTAATTTTAAGAGATAAAATAAGAAAATAGTCATTAAGATAAAAAATCACCTGCGGCCTATTAAGGTAATATATGGTGTGTTTCCTTTCAGTCTTTTTTCTGTGTGTAATAAATACTATTTGAACTTTAATATGAGAAGTTTTGAAGATGAATGAATGGATACTAACATTTGCTCAGAACAAAAGACAGGCCGATTTATCTGGCAGATTGTTCATATTTGAGGTGATAATTAACTAGTATTTAAACATCTTTTGTAGAATAATATTCTTGCACTGAATTGACTGTCCAAAATATAGCCAAAATTTTTAAAAAGAGTCCTCAAAGGCATTCACAGTAAGAAGCTGCCTGCCCTTAACTTGAAGGATCTAGTTAGCAACATGAGAGACAGAATATGCTCACACAAATTAAACGAAGACCTCAAAAAGCACAGACTAGAGATTTAATTAAAGACTGTTTTCCATAGACATTTGTGCTAAAAAGGCAGTGTTGGTTGCCTGGGATGCGTTTTATCTTCCTGTCAGGAGTCAGTGCCAGGCCCTGGTGAGTAGCACAGACATGGCGGTTGGATCCAGCCAGCTCCCCATTTATTAGCTGAGTGGTGTGGGGCATAGTATTTAACCTCTTTTTTTTTTTAATTTTTTTTTTATTTATTTATGATAGTCTCACAGAGAGAGAGAGAGGCAGAGACACAGGCAGAGGGAGAAGCAGGCCCCATGCACCGGGAGCCCGACGTGGGATTCGATCCCGGGTCTTCCAGGACTGCGCCCTGGGCCAAAGGCAGGCGCCAAACCGCTGCGCCACCCAGGGATCCCCAGTATTTAACCTCTTTAAGGGTCTCGGGTGTTTCATCTGTAAATGCATCAGTAGTGGTATCTGCCTCATATGGTCCTGGTAAGGATTCGATGAGATAACATGTGCCTCGTAGCTTTCTGGGACGGGAGACGATTAATGATAGTAGCCATCAGACAGGACTGAAACCTTTTCTGTCAGGCCGGGTCTATCTAACCATATAATTAGGGATACATTGGAAAACATGTTATCAAAGCAGGACACACACTTGGGAAAGGGCTTAGGAGCCGTGTTTATGAAAGTTAATCATTTCTGGATAGTGACTAATAAATTTTTCATTGCCTAAGATTGGAAAGATGACTCAGAAATGCAAAATTAAAAAAAAATCCCCTTCTGTTTGCATCCAGAAATTACGTAAATTAAAAATGTTTTGGTTATTTCATGAAGGAGTAACTTCAATTTCAGTCAGTGAAGGCTTTCAGTTGTTTTCCAGTTTATAGGATTTTTTTTTAACTGGTTGCTAAGTTGCTGTAATTGGGGTCGATCATGTCTCTGGGAATGATTTCTTCTGGAGCATCCTTTTCTCTGCCCAGACGATTCCACCACATGTACCACGTTGCCAGCAACAGACTTCTGATAGCTCCCTGACTGATGGAGGTGTGGTCATTTTTTCTTTTGACCTTATAACATCATGAGAGCTGCCCTTTTCGTTAAATCAATAGAAAGTGCTTCAGTGTATAATATTTCGTTAATAGAGATGCTTAATGGCAAACTTGGGACGGTTTATGCAGCTGACAAGTGAAGCACCTGACTGTATGAAAGGGATGGATGACCCATGACCACAGTGACACTAGAGACAAGATAGACCTTTGACAACTGGTAACAACCACCCTGTCACCCGATGGGATATCGTGCCTGCCTTTTCCATCACTCACAGCTGTGACTGTTGTTTTTTCCCTGATGCATTTTAAGGATTTCAGTGGGTTGTGTGCTGGGTTCTCTGAGGTAGGCATTGGCTTGCAGGAAGTTTATCTTGAGAATAACACCTTTGGGGGAATGCAGGAAGCAGCACTGGGCAGAGAAAAAAGTTGAACTTGCCCAAAGTTGACACCTGGGCCTCCTCTGGCCTCACCTCTGAGGCTGCCTGCAGCAGAAATTGCTCTCCAGAGTGCCCCAGATTGAGGCAAGAGGGCCAACCAAGCCTTTGTACTCCTATATCTATCAGTTATTGGCTGCAGGCTGCTCTAGAGTCAGGGCATGACCTTGGGCAAGGCAGCTCTCTTCAGCTAAGTTCACATCCTAGAGAGAGACTGTGAGTTGTTGTTGGCGCCCCCAACACTATTGACAACCGGGAAATCATCTGTCCCATCCATTCCTCCACTTTGAAGGGGGTTCTGGGAGGCCCATCTTCATACCTACTATGATGCAATCTGAGGAAGTCAGCTCAGGAGCTCCTAAATTTCCACCTCATTCTAAGATTCCTAGAAAATTTGATTCTAAGGGCACTTGGGTGGCTCAGTGATTGAGTGTCTGCCTTCGGCTCAGGTCATGATCCTGGGGTCCTGGGATCAAATCCCCCCATCAGGTTCACTGAAGGGAGCCTACTTCTCCCTCTGCCTTATGTCTCTGCCTGCCTCTGTCTCTCATGAATGAATGAATGAATAAATAAAAGGAAAATCTGATTCTAATAATAAGAATGGTAAGCAGAGATTGTTATTATTTTTTTTCATTGTTATTGTCATTAAGTTCAAAAATACATGTAATGTTGAGGTTGCATTTTTCTGTTGTCTCCAGGTGAAAGAAAAGTGTCTGGATAGAAGTTTTCTGTCTTACTAGAGATTTTCATTGAATTATTTTATTCCAGTTTGGCTCTGCTGTGGAAACTAAAAAAGACTTGTGTGTCATACATTTCAAGAGAGATGATTTGGAAACAGGGCTATGTGAGGCAGAACTATGGAGCTACTGGAAACATTGGGCCCTTCTCCAGGGAAATTCTATCCTTTCCCCATGGTGGTTTGGTCACAGGCCACAGTGCATCGTGAATCTTGCGCACGCATAACCACAAGACATAGCTCACCCAATCCCAGGGTGGAGTGTTTGAGATACAGCCATCTCCTTCTGGGTGGGAGTGAGAGTAGGGCAAAATGATACATTCACTTTAGGTGCAGAATTTAAGGAATAATAATAATAATAATAATAATAGTAACAATAAAAATTTGTTTTAGCCCCTATTTAAAAAAATTCAAAAGTGATGCAAAAAGTCTGTGATGAACAAATTATAAGAACTTTACGTGGAGGCCGGATTGGTGTTACTTATCTTTCCTTTCACCTCGGCTTCCACTCTGGCTTGGCTGGGCACTGGCCATTTCACATCTTCGAAATAATCCCATAAACCTATTCCGGATTCCTAGGACCTGACTGAGTGAACAATTCCATAAATACCTCAAACAGAAGCAATGCAGATATTCTTAAGCAATTCTGAAAACATAATAGAAGGAACATATTTAAATGTGTGAGCTCGGTGCACACGAATCACAGCCGGAGGCAGACCTCTGGGAATTGGGAGCTGGCATTGGGGCTGAATACCACCGAAATAAGAAGAGGATCAGAGGATTAAATGGGTTTCACCAAATAATCAATTCAGGGACACAGCCAGTGGTCACATCCCAGATTCACTGAAGCTTTCAAAGCGGAGACTCAGTTCTGGGGTCACAAGCAAGTAGGGATGGGGTGGGGGGGCTCTCCAGGCTCCCGTCCTCCCAGAAGAGCATATTGTGAAACCAGTGTTGCTCCCCCCCCCCCCTTCCTTGTGACTGCTCTGGCCAATTCCTGACTTAAAAACTGCAAACTTCTCTCTGGTTCCCTATGGAATAAATTCCTGGCTTCTCAAGAAGGCATCTGCAGCCCTTCACACATTCTGGCTGTTCTGTGTCTCCTCTCTTCTCTAACTTCCCCTTATAAAAAAAACTTTACAGAAAAGTCACAAATATAAACAGCCTTAGCTCCCGTCCCCATCCTCTGTATCCCCTGGCCCTAGACCAGAGTGCCGGCTGCCCCTGCTTCTTCATTTCCTCCTCTGCTTTCTCCTTCTGGAGAAATGACTGCTCGGAAGGCCAGACTTAATTGAATATCACTTCCTCTTAATTGAATATCACTTCCTCTTTGAAGCCTCAGCTGCCTCGCCAGGCTGGGCCCAGGGTACTGACTTAGGATCCTGTGTTTACTGGGCGGTCGCCCCACACGCTTTTCTTGCCACCTGGTAATACTGTGAGTCCTAATGAACGTGACTGTCACCCCGGCAATGGGAAAGTGCTCTACGTGGGATATTTTGTTCGATATCAAGAAATTTCTTACTATTACACTATCATTTCAGCCCTTGATATTTCATATTATCGTCATTTTATCAATAAATGAATCAAGGCTTGGGGAGCCTTCAACTCTGCGTGAAGCTATGTTCAGCTCTGTACCACCAGCCCTAACCCCCAATAGTCTCAGAAGGTACATTCAGCAATTCGGTGAATGAAAATAGACGCAGGGATGGCTGTGGTCAGCCAGACCAAGTGACCACATAGATCTCTTGTGCATCCAGCCAATGTATATGTAGGCACAGGCGCATGCAAATTTGTAGTCATTTTATTTTTAATGAAGTTTTCTGCAGTCGCTATCCCTTGAGAGTAAAACTTTTAGATAGATGCAATGAATTTTCTTTTGCAAAATCATTATACGCACCGTGATTACTTTACCCTGTGTTCTAGTGGAGTTTAACTGAGAGATAGTTAACTAAATTAGTAAGGTGTAAATTCTCTACCATCCTAGCTTTGAGAAATTCTGACAGCTTTATTAAATTGAGGCCCCGATATTTTTTAAAGTGTCAAGATTTTATTTCCATTATTTTGACCAGGAGAAAAAGAATGCATTTAGCAATTAAACAGAAATATAATTCTACTGAGGATTTATGTGTAATATAATAAGATATTATTAATCACTCAGTCATGAAGACTTTATAACCTAGTGTAGGGAAAAAAATGGAAAAAAATCAGGCTTGCTTATTTCATAGAAAGCAGGTATTAAAGTGTAGATGTATTAAAGAAAGAATGCTGCATGCCTGGGAGCATCAAACAAACAGCAATCCACCTCCTGCTGTTACAATTTATCCAAAGAGCTCAGGCATCGGCTTTTCTTTCCATCTCTCAGGGATGAAAATCTATATTCTCTCCACTATAATATCATCTGTTGAAAATGCTCACTGTCTGAAGATTAAAAACTTCTGCACTCTGGAGATAGATTTTTTTTATTTCCTGGCCTTGGAGACAAATAGAGGAACACTATTAATGTGTAATGATTATCACCCAGAGTTGTTTTTATTTTTTATTTTTTACCTACTACTGATATTCTTAAATATGTTCTGCATTAGGGCCTCTGAGCTTCATAGGGATATTAGATCATCTCTTATGGCTTTTTCCTCTAGCGTTGTTCTGAGATTCCCAAGTAATCTCCTGGGGAAGGGAATGTTAGCAGCTGTTTCTCTGGCATGAACCCTTCCCTCTGCCTATTACAGTTTCATAGCATAAGCTTCTGTGTAATAGTAGTTGGAACAAATACTTGAAATGTTAGACGAAAATCTACCATTTGGAAAATCACAAGTCTCATCCCATCCACTCATTTTACAGATAAGAAAAATTGAGGCTTACAAAGTCACACTTCTGATTGCTAGTGGCACTAGTACTAGTCATGTCACAGGAGCCTTTTGCACCTGGAGATTGTCTTCTCCCTTCAGCCTAGAATCCTTCAACTGAACCTAACTACCTTCCAGACAGTGGCTGTGCTCTCACTAAGGGCTGAATTGATTGGGATCTGAGGCATTGCCAGAGATGCAATGGCACAGATAAAAGACGGGAACGGTGTTTTTGCTAAAATGACCTGAAATCCTTTATTCTGCCAATGAACAAGCAGAAGCCCTCCTAAAGTTAATTTCAATACCCTTGATGGGCTGATACTTACGCATACTCCATAAACTTTGTTTCTTAGAGTCTCCTCAAAAGAAAACTTTATGAGATATTTATTTATTCCATCAATTTTTTCAGCACCCCCAGGGTATCCAGTTTATTTCTACTCAGTGCAGTGAAAACTTGATGGTTAGTATTTGGATTAGTAATGGGGACCATTGGTGAGGGATGGGGGGCCTTTCTGGGGGGGCTTTGTTAATTGATAGTCCAGTGACCAAGGCAAACATTTCAGCCTCTGATAATTGCTTCCGTCTCTCCCTTCACTTCCCATCTCTAGACACACAGCCAATCCTTGTAGCTGTTGGGTTAACTAGGCAGCTGATTAAAACACTTGTTTGTCATTCAGGAGAACATCCATATAGGAGCCCCTAGGCATTCTGGAAGGAGGGTCTCAGTCTCTGTATTGGTTTCTGTTTTAAGGATAGGGACAAGCAATTACCTTGTAGTGAATTCTCAATGTATATCCTGTTTCTTCTGGTCTCCATTATACTAGGCAAGGCGGTGCAACTGCTGTGTGCTGCCGGACAGTGTCAGCACTATGCAGGTGACCTGACCCACAGAAAGGGCATGACAAATAGGACCATCTATGAGCTGGGATTGTGTGTTCTTAGGAATTGGGGATTACCTATGGAAACAATTGCTGGATAGTACACATTATCCTCAGGCTTAGGATTTGATCAATATGTGAAAACTCTAGGGATGCTTTTTCTTCTGAACAATACTGGATTGCTAGCTTGCTAATAAATATTCCTTACTCCAGTGTGCCTTGGGCGAAGGCTGCAGTCAAGAATGCTGTGACAGTTTTACTGTAGTACTTAATTGTAGCATGAAGAGTTCTTTTGGGGAAGGAAAATGCTTGCAGTAGAAAAATAAGCAAAAAAAAAAAAATGATAAGGTGGAGTAAGATGATTGATCAAAGGGTAATTAATACTTTTCTTAGTCACATTCCATGCAAATGAAATGATAGATTTTTTTAAAGCCTTTGAGAATGTTTTCTTTCTAACACTAAGCGTGCAGAATATGAAATATAAAATTAGGAATGGAGAGTTCATTTTTATCTTTACTATTATTATACTGTGTCATTAGCATAATATTAATTTTGAAAGCACAGATTGAAACAAGTTAGGAAATTACTTAAGTGGAGAGAAGACACCACTTTGACATTTGTAGAATTAGCTCTGTGCAGTGGCTGAAGACAGAGAGGCTCCATTAGCAGAAAGCAGTGGGCGGGAAGAGATGACATGGCAGATGGAAGATAGAGAGAGATAACCAGACTGAAAAACTTGTGGGGAACCCAGCAGATCTGAGTCTGAGGATGGGGCGTAAATAGGAACAAGGACTAGCAGTCATACTGAGCACAGAATTTGCTTGGCAGATTGTAGCGATAATAACACTCAACATTACTTTGACACCATAAAAGTCCTGCTTATTTGCTCTTGATGTCTCAAGAAAATCCTGCAAAATGTTCCTTTTAAGAAGTTTAGATATTTATGCAGTGTTTATAGGAAAGAGCTATGTCATCACCAAGCTATTCTGCACTTGAAACTAAGGAGAAAATAGTTTATTCCTTCATGCAATAATAGTATTGACAGGAAATGATTGCTCACAGTTCCACAAATTTAAGAAAGTCAGCTGGTAACTGTCAAACTGATGATAATGGGCACAAATATTAGAAGACTGATAATGGTGAGGGGTGTCCGGCTGGCTCAGACAGTAGAGTATGTGACTCTTGATTAGAGAGTTGTGAGTTCGAGCCCCACGTGTAGTGTAGAGTTTACCTAAAATTTAAAAAAAAAAAAAATTAAAAAGAAGGCTGGTAGGGAAAGAATTAAACCTATATGGTACTACTACACTTTATGTTTGGAACTTAACCATTATGTGTTTTAGGAATATGATTTTTTTAATTTTCTTTTTTTCTTTTTAATGAGAAACCCATTTTGCTGTTGTAATATACTGAATCCAGGAAATTCTTTTGTTACTTTTCCAAAGCAAACAGTATTTTGGTTATCATGATCTCGAGGTATTAGTATTTTTAATGCTATACTAAACATATTTGTACACTAAACAATTATTGCACTGACCTACCATTTCTCATGAAGCATTTGTGTTGACCATGGAATCTAATTCTATGTGATGCATGATTTATATCCTTAAGGAATTCGTATCTATTTTGAGCCAGTATGGGAGGAGAGGTTCATTATCAGAAAGACACATCCCCTATAAAGCATAGGGGAAATAGAAAGTTTGCCCATATAAGGTGTCCATAAAGTTTTCATATACCTTAAAACTTGAATAACTAAGATGATGAATATTTTTAAATTCTTTTATGTATAACAGATAAAAGCAAGTTAAGATAGAAGACATATGGTTCCATGCGATATTTCAGATAGCATGATAAGTGAATGATAAGTCCTATCAGTTAGGAGAAAAAAAAATCCAGCCTAATTCAAAAAGCCAATTGCAATTTGTTTTTATTATATATATACATATATATAATGTATTTTATATTATATGTGTGTATATATATATTTTTTTTCTTGAAGTCTTAAAATCTTACATTCTCCTTGTGAAAGCCATCCCTGTGGAATGATCTGAGAAGGATAAGTATATGCTATGATTCTGGACATTAAGGACTTTGAATGAAGGACAAGACAAGTTTTGCATGAAGAAAAAGGTGATCAATAATGATTTTGAAGATAATTCTGGACAAAGTTCATGAAAATATTTATCCTCCTACCTACTAAATAATAGTTTAGAACCATCAAGAATTGCTTTTCTTGTTGGTTCTTGTAAACTCATCTTTTTCTTGAATGGATGATGCTAGTGGTATTGTGATGGTAAAAAAGTCTGGGGAAGAGAAAGTTAGATACTATTATTCTATAGCCTTTTTAATGGACCATGAGAGTCCAGTGAAATTCAGTGTTCTCATACCTAAAATGTACCCTTAGATGTTTACCAAAAAAGCTATACTCTTACATATATCACTGTATGCCACTATGAAATACAGAATCCTTAGATGGAATAAATAATCAGACTGAGTCAGAATGGGATCCAAGACATTTTCCTGCATTTAGTTCCACTAATAATTGTGGGGCACATCCTGTCAAGCTTCACCAAGGATAAATTACGTGCGGTGAGTTACATATAAGCACTGCCTTTAGAAAGTCCGTATTTTACTCTTTGAACATGAGGAGGGAGGTGGCAGTGGCTGAGAATTATTGGTGGATCTAGGCAGGAATGTATGTCCACCCAAATCTTTGGTGGGAGCTATGATGAAGGTGTAAGTGAAATATATTGACAGCATAGCAGATAGAGCATTGGGCCATTATTGGAAGGTGATATTTGAGCCGGGCCATTGAAAGAGGGCAAACAGTGACCAAAGAATGAGCAAGAACTATAGGCATACAAAAAAAGTTTGGTGGGTTTTGTGTAATGTATAAAAACAAAATATCTTCAAAGGTGCAGTTTTATTGAAGCATTTTAATGTGTGCTGCTAAGAATGTGTAGTTTCAAGGGAGATGGCAGTACTAATGTCCCAAATAGTTCCCTTGCTAAACAATGTTTTAATTTACTACCTAGTAGGAGCAAGCAGTAAATAAAAGCAAAGCACAGCTTGCCTCTATTTTGTGAAGACAAAATGAAGTAGAAAATTAAAGATATTTATCTCCACTATTCTCCTTTAAGATTTCTTAACTAATCTGCAACCCAAAGAGAGTGAGAAAGCCTTGTTAGAACTATGAAGGTAAGAAGAACAAAGACAGAGCTTTGGTGAAGATTTGCTTAGGGGGAAACACAAAAAGAGCTCAAAGCTTATCTTTAGAATTTTTTTCCACTTAAAATATAAATATGTTTGTTTTTACAGAAACCACTCTGCTGAGAACCCTGAGAATCATTTCTGTACTGAAGTAAATCTATGCTAGTTATCAGTAGCGTGGCATTAAAATTCAGATAGTCTTTGAATAGTGAGTAGTTGACATATTCAAAATTGTGATGTACTCTGAAAAGTGTAGTGGTGCTAGAATCTTTCAGTCTGTGAAAGCTAGTCTGATGAGACACAGGAATATTGGCACAAATTATACCTATTGGTGGTCCAAAGGGGGTCTGAGGCAAAGCCATGGGGAGACTTTTAGCCAGTCTACTTTGGCCGCTGCCAGACCTGAAAAGGTATGTTCCTGCGGTCAGACCTGTTCAAGGAGCCCCAGTGAAATAGCTGAAATTATATGTCAATAGGTGAGGAAAAAGGCAGTGGGAAAGATCATAGCCTTTGGAATTAGACAAATTTGATTTTGGAAATCAGCCAATTGTTCTGAGTTCTGGAGCAATTTACCTGACTTCTCTGAGTCTTGCAGGATTGTTATAAAATCTTAAATTATAATAAACATGCCATGCACTGTACGGTGATTGAGAAATGTGGAACTGCAAGTTTAGAGCAAAATATAGAAATGGACATACTCTCAAAATATTAGTGCTAAATAAGAGGGAGAGACAGACAGAGACAGATTTTCTAGGGGTTGCTGGGCCATAGTGGGTTTTCCAGAGGTCAGGGAGGATGTACATAATCATAACAGTCTTTGCCTTATATCTTACCCATCTGTGGCAGCTAGGAGACATGAACCATACTGAAGAATCTGGGATTTAATACTGAACTTAGGGCGGGAATACCAAGAGAAGTGCCACCCAAACAGAGAGGAGGATTCAAATTGATAAAATGAGTTAACACATTATACAGATGATAGAAGTTGAGTTGGGTTTCTAGCAGGGTGACCATGGTCTACTTATTATGTGTCAGTTTCCCCATCTATAAAAAGGGATTATATGTACTATGTGAAGCTACAGGTTAAATGAAAGGAGTCCTGTGTCTCTGCCTCTCTCTCTCTCTGTGTGTGTCTGTCATGAATAAATAAATTTAAAGAAAAAAGAAAGAAAGAAAGGAGTCCCCAGTGTATTCCTATCATACTCTGCTAGATAATGGTCTGGCATGCGGGAACTGTGTTGACTCTCAAGGTAGCATTGAGGTGTAATGCTGCTGTTGGCTTTGCCTCTGTCCATGTATCTGTTTTCCTACAGCCTCATCTCACAACCATAAGTCACTGGCCAAATCTGGAGAAGTGGGCAATAGTCTTACATTGATTCTATCCACTTTCATTAGAGCACAGCCTGTAGTCTAATATTATACCTTCAGAGTCTTGATCTTCCCAAAAGGATATTAGCATGGGAGACCCAGGTGATAACACTTTCAAAAGAACCTGGCATACTTTTGATGGAAGAGTTGGCAAGGTACTGGGTCTGTAACTGGGGGAGATAGAGCTTTGCTTTCTTAGGAGAGAGAGGGTCTGTGGAGAGTAGATCACGCTGTTGAGTCCACTAAAAGATTAGACAGCCCATTCGAGTTAAAAACGGTAAACAATTAGCAAGAATGGATTGTGGTTCCTGAGCAATTGGGGAGTGGAAATCTGCACAAGATTCTTTAGTTTGATCTTATTTTATCTGTCCTGTTCTGAGAGTGAAAGTCACTGGCACATGATTTTCCTATGGTCTGAGTCTATAGAGGCTGTATATAGTGTAGTTTATCACCAAGTCAGATTTCATTGATAGGTTTAGTGGCTAAAATCAGTGTCTCCCACAGGGATTTTTTGAAATTAAATGGTTGTTTATACACCAGTGACCATTTAAGGTAAGATTTGAATAAAATACTGGCCAGTGTCTTATAAATTTCACTTCATATGTCACTTTAGTAAGTTTCACCAAAGTTTTTTTTTGTTGTTTTGATTTGTTTTGTTGGGTTTGTAAGCTTTGTTTAACACTTCTAGCAGCTTTGTTAAAGCAGCTACCAGAAAGATATGTCTTATTGTTGCCCCAAACAGCAGATAAATTTAATTTTCGTTTACCATAAACCCATTGATAAGAAAAAATCAACTTCTCCCTTGAAGCATCTGAAGCAAAGTTATAAGAACTTTTTTGTTAATGCAAGGTCACCAATAAAACTGGAAAGTTCTACTATCCACAGTAGTCTTCTTAATTCCTTAACATGGAAAACCAGTTGTGAACGGAGGCGAGATTTGGGACAATTATAATGAAGTAAAATGTAGAGGCGAGGCAGATGTGAAGATCAAATGGGGAAATTTATAGCTAACATGTTCTCAGATACGCAGACTTCCTTCTCGGGTTGCAGAGACCAGCAGACTTTGTAGAAAGATGAACACAGAGTAATTAATGCCTCCGGGATCTCCATTTGTTGCCTCACTAACAAGACTTGCCCTTGGTGTTCCCAGAAATCTTAGACTGATCACACCCCCAGAGGATCCTTGACTATATCCTGCTGTGATGTATATTGCGTTGCTTATGTAAATCTCCATAATCTAGACCGGTTGAAGAGATTTGCATGAGTATAACATAGAAGCCCCCAGCTGACGATGTCAATTCCATATCAAAAGTAGAATGGAGTCCCTAAATCCCAACAATCATGGAAACTTACTTGAAAGGCAGAACACTCTGGAATAAGTATGGAGGAAAAACGTCATTGTAAATAAGACATTGAAGCCATCTGTACATCAGTTGTCAGTGCTAAAAGTGAAAAAGGAGGCTTTGCAATATGTTTATAGCTATATGGACAATCAATCAGGCATTTTCTTGGGCTATTCAATACTCTTCCCCGACCACACTCAGTACATTGTGTACCATTCCAGCACCATATGCTAGTAGGACTGAAATGCAAATTGATACGTATTTAACTTTTTCAAAGGGAGGTTAAATTCTATTTGACAAGCAATGCCAGGCATTATAATGTTAGTAGCAATGAGAAAGGAAAAGTAATGCTAGGTATAGTCTTTGAAGGTTCAACCTATAAATAGAGGTTCCAAAATCTGGCTGTCACACTTCTGCATGCCTGTGTAAACACAAACAAGTCTTTTTATTCCATATATATATTTAGGGAGGGCTTTCTTTATAGATCACATCCTGAATGGTTTATAGCCATGAAAAAGTCCTCTGCCCTCCAAAAGCTTGCTGCCTACCTATTAGGGATGATGGACACATTTACAGATTAGTATTAACATTGCACAGCAGAGGTATATGCCAGAACAGAGCTGCACAAAATGTATTAAAGAAGTTTAGAGTAGGGGGAGTCCCAGTTCAGGATTCAGACCTGAAATATATTTTGTGTAAGTCTTTTCGTACAGAAATTAGGTACCATCTCAGAGTATGCACCAGTTTTGTACCTCCTCTTCACCAGTTCCTAGCTGTGTGCCCTTGGGGGAGTTAATTAACCTCTTAACACAGAGCTTACCTCTGCAAGTCCTTAAAGAGTGACCTCTCTGAGCATCAGTTTCATTATCTGTAATATCATGATAATGCCACAATGTAATTCATGGGTTTTCTTGTGAATCTGACTTGAACAAATGCTTCAGAAGTGCTCAGTGCAGTGCTTGGCACAGGCAGTCAACAACAGCCACACATCATTTTATGTATATTGCAGTGTAGTATAACAAGTGTTGGCTGAGTTGATGAGTGAGTTAATAAACAAATAATCCAGGCACTGCTTTCATGGCCAACAGCCACGCATTATTTTATGTATATTGCAGTGTAGCATAATAAGTATTGGCTGAGTCGATGAGTGAGTTATAAAACAAGTAATCTAGGCACTGGATTGATGGCCAGATGATCTCTGGGAACCTAATAGTCAAGGCCAAGGACTTTCATATAAAACTCTTTCTCACAATCAGCTTTTGATTATCAGCGTCTTTAAAGATGTTGTTTCTTCAGCCACTTGAATATTTTCATGCCTTCTAGAACTCTTAGTCACAATCTGGGAAAATAAAGATCAGAGTTTTCTCACCTCCTTAGTTTCTCCTACTAGGTCACTTGTGCAGAGAGGCTTTGGTAGAGAAATATGGAAATGAGGGTTTTTATCTATGAATTTTATTGCTTTGGGTTTTTAAAAATTTCTTTATGGTTATGGGTAGACAAAGTTCACATTTTCCTTGCAAGAGGAATTGAACCAAATGGGATAGGAATAGAGGTAACCCTTCATTCCTCAATAGGTCTTTGCTAAATTCCCAGGCATCCTCTAGGTATTAAGTAGGCTATCAAAAACGATCATCCAAAAAAAAAAAAAAAAAAAAAAAACACCAAAAACCAAAAAACGATCATCCACTTGCCGTGGGGGAGCTTGCAGTTTGGCTGAGGGACTAGGTGGAGAGCAGAGAGGCGTTTTTAGGAAACTGGTAGATTCAGATTATGATCACTGTAAATAGATATTGACTCAGGGAAGAAGGAGCAGGAAGGGAAGAATAACCCCAGAATGGCTAACTGGGGACATGGAAGTTCTTTGCTAGATGGAATGATCTGTATTTCCAACAGGATAGGGTGAGCATTCAAGCAGGAAGAACATAGTAGTAAAAACATGAATTCGCCTGATTTTAGAGACAGAAAGGAAAGAATCTTTTTGGAGAGAAGGAAAAGATTAATGGAGGGCTCTGATATCCAGGCTGAAAAGAGGAAATGTAATCTGATCAGTGAAAGGACCCACCAGAGGCTCCCAAACAGGGTAAGACATAATGAAAAGGAGTTTAGGAAGATTATTCTAGCAACACTGTGCAGGTGGAATTGGAGCAAGAAAGACTCTAAGCAAGGAAGCCAGTTAAATTGCTATTCAGCAATACTGGATTACAGTGATGAGGTCCTGAGCGAGGTGATGCTGGTAGAAACGGAAAAGACTCTGACTTAAGAAATATTGTGCATTTGGAGGATTACATATGAAGCTGGAATAAATGAATGTTCCCTAGAATGACAGTCTCTTTGTAAAGTTTTCTATCATCCGTCTCCCTTTACCACCACTGCACCCCAGCGAACTCTACAAATAAGTTCCAAAGCAGCAGAAGTTTTATAAGAATATATTTGTTTATTCTTCACATGCCAAGAGCTGACATCAATGTATTTCAGTGTCTGAAAGATGAGTATGTTACAGATATACCACACAGACATCCTATTTCTGGGAGCTGTATGACTCATTAAGACAGTCTTTGAGTTACCAAACAAAGTCTGACATTTTCTTTTTGGACATCTATTTGCTTACCAAGTATATATGTTTTCTTACTGAAAACAGTCAGTAAAACCTACCCATTCTAACTATGCCTATGTAGAAATTAGATACTTATTTGTAATATTAGCATTTCAGTTTTAGCTGTTAGTTCTATCATCTGTGTGGTTTTTTTTTTTTGTTGTTGTTGTTGTTTTGTTTTTTGAAGATTGCTTTCAGAGCTTTCTAGGAAATAATTGGAAACCTTTATATTAACATCTGTTTGTACGTAGCTTGATAAGCAATATTTAAACAATGCCTGCTACTTAGGGAACCTAACTCCTATTCACAATCTTCTTACAGTTCAATTGTTTATCATTATTACTCCCCTTTTTCTTCTTTGCTTGTACTATGTAAAACAGCCAACACTACTTAAAACCTATTTTATTTTATTTTATTTTATTTTATTTTATTTTATTTTATTTTATTTATTTTTAATTTTTATTTATTTATGATAGTCACAGAGAGAGAGAAAGAGAGAGAGAGAGAGAGAGAGGCAGAGACAGAAGCAGGCTCCATGCACCGGGAGCCCGACATGGGATTCGATCCCGGGTCTCCAGGATCGCGTCCTGGGCCAAAGGCAGGTGCTAAACCACTGCACCACCCAGGGATCCCTAAAACCAATTTTAAAAATGAGAAACTGTTTAAGGATTTTACCAGATGTTCAAAAACTTTAATGATATGAATCATATTTCAGAATCATCTCTAGTGATCAATCATTGTAAGTATGGCCTTTCTGTCTGGACTTTGCTATCAGTAGAGTTTTTTTGAGAAGCTGATTTGTTGGCCAAATAAATGGTAACAAACTAAGTACCTGAACAAGGAGTCTAGCTAGATTAACAAGATTAATCAGGTGATGAACATTTATTGAATTCATTACGGCATATTTTGTTAAGCACCTACTAGGTACAGAGCCCCATGCTTGCTGGGTGACAAAGAGGTGAGTTCTTTCAATCTGTAGGAAATTTCAGCCCTTTGGGGAATCCAGGCATAATGACACCGTACCTAATAGATGTCAGACTTGGGGGTATAGCAAAACATATTTTTAAAATGAGGATGACAAATTCCAGTGTTAAGATTGAAGGAGATCAAGGATATTCCAGGATGAAGTGATTGACTACAGAAATCCATGGTGTTTCCAGGGACTGGGGTCTCAGGGGCTCAGGAGAGGAGAGGGCTGCTGGGATGAAAAGCTCAGGCTGTGGACTGGACTTAGAATGTGAATAGTCTTAATCATGATCTAAGGAATTTGAACTTGATTCCAAAGACATTAGAGAAGCATCAATGATGTTGGATCAAGACAGCTGTATGTATATATAATATTAATGCCTTAAAGCAGTGCTTTGTGGAAATACAAACCACTTAGGATAGCAATAACCATTGTATATGCTTGGAAAGTAGTATGTGGTTTCATTTTTATTCAGTTACTATATATGCAAAATTATTTACTTCACCATGTTATATTTTAGGTTTTCAAAATCCTTTCAGATAAGGATCTGCGAATCCGTTTGTTATTTTCAGTTCTTATTTTTTTAAACCAAAGATACTGTTTAAAGGACCTGCAACATAAAGTATTCAATAAAAAGTCAAAATGGAATCCATTTTCTTTGTGGTTGTGAATAGGTGTTGAGTGGGGAAGAGCACAGGGGAACTGTTCTGCTAATTTCTAAGGTTCATTTTATGAAGAGCAGAGAAATTGAAAGATTAACCCATCATTACAAACGTGGGCATGCCATGCCTGTAATACAACCAAAGCAATATATCTTTACAGCAATTCTTATAAAATGTCTCCTCTTTAGGATAGGACCACTCATAAAAGTTTAATTCAAAGCTTTGGATTCACATTTTGGTTCTGACAGCCAACATAATTATTTCCTTTTGTACTTTTCCTACTTTATACATATGATATGCAGTGCATTACGCATACATTTTAATACTTCCCTATACACCTGCTGTTTTTGGTATTATAATAGCTTTCACGAAAAATTGTACATGTTGAAAATTTGATACTTTTATTTCACTAAGTATAGAACTTAGCATCTTCTTTTAAAATTTGAGACAATAGGATGTTCAATCTTTCATCCTTAAAATATATAACTTATTTGTATAAACTATACCAGCTCTTTATATGACTGTCATTTGGTCTTTCCTACTGTAAGTTAGAAGCAAACATTTCTGTTACAGTAATCCTACTTTTTTTTTCAACTTCTATTTACTTATGGAATAGAGTTAGAATGTAGAGGGTATTCAAAAATGGGGAAAATACACGTCTCTGGGTTAGTCCAGTATTTTTATGCATTATTTTTTTAAAGATTTTATTTATTTATTCATGAGAGACACACAGAGGGAGGTAGATACACAGGCAGAGGGAGAAGCAAGCTCCATTCAGGGAGCCTGATGTGGGACTCAATCCCAGAACTCTAGGATCACACCCTGAGCCAAAGACAGACGCTCAACCACTGAGCCACCCAGGCTTCCCTTTATGCGTTATTTTTATCCTTTAATTCCCAGCCTATGTTCAGGTAATAGTGAATATAATATCATTATCTTTACAGAGTAGTTACCTGAGTGCATGTAACCTCATTTTCTGTAATGGGAAGGTTACAGATGAAGAGTATCTTCGAGCGCCTAATGCTGCCATACTCAGGCCTGTTAAGTATCATTTCTCTATGTGATGAACATATTAAACATAGGTTACAATTCTAGTTAAAATGTACTATTGGCCACAGCTAAGTCTATTCTGCTGTTTTCAGAGGGAGCAAAAATTCAAATTAGTTTTAAAGATGCTCCAACTTCTCCATTTCAGAAGGAGTAGACATGATCAGTCTATCCATTCTCTATTGTCTCCTTTACTCTCTGCAGCGTGAATTTTTGCCTCCTTCATGCTCCCACCAGCCCTACTATATTACATGTATTATAGCATCACTCATACTACCTTGCGATTAATTCCATACATTTATGTCTCCCATTCTGGATTGTGAACTTGTTCATGGAGTCCTCCTATCCATCTTCCCTAGAATCCGCATATTGCCAGTGACTCCGTAGGCTTTAAAATATTGCCTATTAACTGAATGAATGAATGACAGAATTAAAGACAGGCTGTAAAGAAATGGATGTTGCACAATTTTATTTGCTAACTGATTTAAAATGAATTTGGATGATCATACAAGGAACTCCCCAAGGAAACGCATGTTCTTTCCTACTTTCATTGGTGGCAGAGCCAGAGAAAAAAATGCCTTCACAGAAAAAGATGTCAGGGGGCAAGGGAGAGAGAAGAATAGAAAGACTGTCTAACAGCGTATGGACAGATAGTGTATTTAATACTCATGGTAAAATCATAGAAGAGAATCAGTGGGATTTAATGGGATCTTCTGGGATTTGTGAGTAAAGCAGACACCTGTTTGTTTGACTTTTAGAATTCAGTTGTTTAAGTTGTATTAGCACTTCCTGAGGCTAATGGTTAAATGCCACTCACCTAAGATCAAGACAAACTGTCTGGATGTTGTAGCTAGTTTGGAATGCATCCTCTACAGCCTCCACCAGCTGTCTTCCTTCACTCCAAGATGCTCAGAGCTGTTGTGATTAGAACTCCAGATTGTGTCTCCTATTCTATGCTTTCTTTGCCTGGTTCCTTGGCCTGAAAACTTCATACTGCTGGGCTCATGGCACTTCTGAGGTTGTCTTTGTTAGACCAGTTGAGTGTTCATTCAGAAATACCACAGTCACAAATTATTTTGCAATCACTCTGGGTAGGGAAGGTATCAGTAGCTTTTAAAATCATCACTTAAACTAGAATAGGGTTTCACAGCAAAGCTGGATTTTTATGGTCTATTACAAACCACCCTTTGTATACATAAGAAGCAGCGAAAGTGGCCTGGCCATAGGAGTAAACATAATATTGATAGCTACCATCCATTTTTCCTGATTCCAATATTTTCTCCAGGACACCAAGAATTGATCTCTCAGAGACCGTTCAGGATGCGTATCTGTTGATGTAAAAATATGATTGAAAGATACAGAGAATTGACTGTTGCTATTTGATTCAGTATTTATTTTACCTTTAAAAATGTACACTTAATTAGGGTAAGTTTTGATAAGACACTGGCCCAGCTCTATTTTTTTATCTTGTTGAAATTTCTTTTTTTAGCTGTCATTACATTTCCGTTTTTTGGTTGACAAGCTTTTGATTTATGAGTGTGAAGAGAGATGTGTGTGTGTGTGTGTGTGTGTTTAATTCCACGCCCATGAATGGAAATGTAAAGCATTTTACTAATGCAGAGGTGCTTGCTATCTGTCAGGTTGGCTGCTGAAAACTTTGTATAGATTATCACAGTTAATCCTTACAATAAATCCAGTGAGCTATAGTTACTATCATTTTACAGAAAAGAAAAGAGTCTTCGAGAGGCTAGATAACCTGCCCTATATCCCAGAGTTAGTAAGCATACAGCGGCAGCCAGAATCTAAAATCCATTGATAGAAGCAGAAAGCATAGCTATAGGATACTTTGCCATTTGGTGTGCCACTGAAACTTGATTCCAGCTGCCATTAAGTGATCCATGACATTCACAAATTCTGATACTTGGTGAAACAGTTATAGCATACTGTTGGGGATTTGTGGCTTCTTTATAGAATTTCATTTTTTTAGCTCCAGCATTTATTATTTTAGCTGTTCAGACTCAAAATTAAATATGAAGCTAAAACATGGAAAGCTTCTCACAAATTTAGGAGATGATCAGTAAAAGTCATTTATAATTTTATTCATTGCAAGTATATGCATAGAAGCTTTAAAAGTACAGTGCCTTTTTCCACATGGTGGTAAAATTGTGGTTAAATTGATGGCCAGGATGACGGTGGATTAGATTATAGGTTGATTTCCCTCTATCCAATCTGTTCCTTTTCTCCAAAGTTCCATGATAATGAAATCAATCCATTTCCTAGGTGAGGAATGCATTACTTTGATCAAGGCATTATGAGTGGCCATGTTCCCCAAATGAACTTCCATATGAAATATTCAAAACTTAAATTTAGAATTATGTTGCAAAACTCAAAATCTTCTATTTGAGAATCCTCTGTGAAGTGTTATCACATAGTCTGAGTTACCACTGCTCTCTTAATTACATGAGTTTATGTCTTGATAACTTGGTTGCTTGTAAAATTCTCTGTACAATTTTCATCAGGGTGCCTTGGAAGAATTCAATTCCTGTTTGTAGTTTTTCATTGTTTCTCTGAACCTCTCATCATTATCAAACTAGGGTTTTTCAGAACAGAGTTAAGTCTATTAGCCATGGCATTAATGAACTAATCTAAAAATAGATCTAATCAGGTATTTGCATGCTTCTGCTCATAAAGAATATCTATTCATTACTGAGAAAAAATGGATATAGAGATTTTTTTCTTTAATTTGGTATGCAATTCTGTACATGGAGCTGAGGCAACAGTGCCCTTCTTTTCCATGCTTTTTTTGTGCTTTTCTTAACCTTCTGTATGATGGATTTTAGTTATAATCAATTCCTTTTGGATGGATTTGGAAGATTTAATTGATGATAAATTGATAATTATATGGATTTTGAGATTCTTAGAAGGCATGGTATAGTTTAAGGTATGATTGTGGAGGATGTCCTATTTTTCTATATGAAAGTCACCATGGTCAAAAGATCATACAGAACCATTATTCAGATATCCAAACAAGACTCTAAATAGTAGAGTTGCCTCTCTACTTATTTACTGTCAAGCAAGACTGAGTACTATAATCTAAGCTGGAGACCTGCTCTGGGTTTTGATTTTCTCTGGCTTTAGATCCTCTAGATCTAAATGGAAAGTTTTAAAAAATATATGAAACAGTGTTTTTTGACAAGGTTCTTCTGTTCTATCCAGTAATAAATATTCTTCAAGGAAAAATCCCTTTATCATGCTCCAGGAAGAGATTCCTACATTTAGGCTTCAGATACTTAAAACAACAATAAGAAGATCAAAATAAGACTTCCATACATAGATTGTCATTCATTAGTTAATCTACTACTTCATTCAGCTACTGAGTTCCTACTATATACAGAAAAGTAGAAAGATATATAATTCAGTTTTTATCTTTAAGTAGCTCTGCGCATAATGCTAAATAAAGCCACAAAGACATTGAATTCTTATACTGAACACCCAAAGCCCAGAACTGGGCCAGATACAGAATAGGCACCTGCTAAATATTTGTGAAATGAACAAATGATACAATGTGCAATGATAAGGATGCCTGTGCAGGTTGTAATGAAAATACAGATGAGGTGGGTTCCTTAACCAATTATACTTAATATGAGATTACGTATACAGGAAAAAGTAGGAAAAGGAGGAAGGTAACCACCCAGCATTATGGGATGGGTGGGTGGGGAATTAGAGCCAGTTTATTTCTGGGACCTGAAATATGAAACAGAAACTGTCCAGAATCAAGGTGCAAGGCAGACAGGTATCTTGTCATGGAGGTTCCAGTGGTCAGATGTCAATGTGAGTTTTATGTATTCCCCTAGGAAAATTCTTTGTCCTGCACTCTGTGAATGCTATAACAACACCCCCATTAAGCAGGAAGAGTGACTTAAATATGGAGACCACACAGAGTAGGTTGCATTTTCCACTGACTGGAAAGAATGTCCTTTCCCTTCCCTCTGCTGCTGGGCTGTGTCTCCTGAATCATGCTCAGCTCCGGCCATGATGCTCTCATAACCATTATTTATTTTCTCTATCACTTGAGTTTTTTCTCATTTCCTATTAGCTTCTCAGACTTAATGTTTGTTCCTTTTTAGCGCAAGAGCTAAATATTTACTGTTGAGTAAGCCAGAGAAAATACCATAAAAAGCTAACAATTCCAGTGAGACCACTGAAACAACAAGTGAGACTCTTGTTCATGTAATTTTCTTAGGAACATTCTGAATTCATCGTATAATTTCATCAGTTCTTTTAATTATGTGCGACCCTTTATCAGTGAGCCTAAAGTACTTTGTGTCAATTTGGAATTGGGCCATTCTTATTTTAGAAATAAGGAAAATTGATGTTATTCAACAAGTGCAAACCTAGAAGAACTCAGTCCAGGACTTGGTGTTTCTGGAACCTTCAATTCCCACAGAGTACCGTCTTCTTCTTCTTGGCAGTTATAGGGACTGGTAGAAGAGTTCTTCCTGATGCTTCTGCAGTTCAGACAGAGTGGTAGCCCCTTCCCTTCTTGCATTCTGCTTGGGAATGTGTGCCCCTGACTAGAAGGTGCTAGGAGTTCCACCGTTTCCTACTTTTTGGTAGCTGTTTGCTTAAATATAGTGCATGGTTAAGGATGGCTTTTTCGGAAAGAGTTCTTTTGTGAAGGACCTTGTAATCCATGATAAAGAGTCTCCATTTTATCTTGAGGACAGCAGGAAGCCATTGGCATCTGTGGGAAACGTCACAGGATCAGATTTGAGATGGACAAGGGAAGAGGTCCAGGTGCAAAGAAGAAAGTGTCCAGAATGGAAGTCAGGCAACTACCCAAATGTGTAGACTCACTGAATGCTGCTACCGTGATCTAAGTGATGATGGCCCGGACCAGCACAGAGCACTGTAGATGGTTTTGTAAGTTAAGAGGAAGAACTGGAAAATGGAGTGATTGATTGGATTAGAATTGAAGCATGAGAAAGGAATCAAAACTAATATCTAGTTGAAGGACTAGGTCTCTGGGTATTGCACTGGAGTGGAGTGAGAGTGGCGAGAGGTTGGTGGGGAGAGGGTGTGAGTATATTCCTCTGACAAATATTTTACATGACTCATACAATATGCACCTATGTTTAATATGTGTGTTGAATTTTTAGAATTTTCTGAAGTTAAAAAATGTTTTGCATTTCTAGGAAGTGAGAAAGACCCTGCTGTCTGTGTAGCTTCTCATCTGGGTCCCTTTCTGCTTCAGGTGTTAGGTGATGCGCTAGAGCAGCCATCAGCAAACAGTGGTGGGTGCACCAAATGTGATTTGTTGCCATTGTTGCCTAGTTAGAAGTGTCCCACAAGTTAACAATGAGTTCTACATTTTTAAATGGTTGGGAAAAATTTTGAAAAAAGACTGTTTCACGATAAGTTGAAATTATATAAAATGTAAATTTTAGCTTCCACACATGAAATTTTTTTGGAACACTACCACACCCTTCCATTTACATATTGTTTTGTATCCCAGCCGCAGAGTGCAGCAGTTGCAATAGGGACTTTCTGTCTTTCAAAGCCCAAAGTTTTTATTTCCTGGCTCTTTATAAAAATGTATGCCCACCCCTATGCTAAATGATTCTTTTATTCTCTTACTTGATGATCTTCAATTAAAAAACCACTTCTTTAAAAAAAAGTCATGGAATTCTAGTTGAGGGATCGTGTACTTCTGCCTGGGTTTTCAGATTTATGACTGTGCCTGCCACTCGATGCATCAATGTTAAACTTATTAATACATTTAATTAGTATTGACTTTTTTCACTATTTATGTACCAGAGCAACACAGAAGTGTATTTCAGAGAGAGTATAGCTAATCCAGGAGCAAGAAAAAAATAGAGATGGCATCTTAGCTGGGTTTATCTTTACTGTAACATTAAAAAAATAATAGCAAATGCTTTCTGTGGGCATCTTCAAGTTGTAATATCATTAGCTATTGCGGCAGTATTTCATGTTACACTAAACTTTATTAGAATGTGTTAGGTAGTGAGATGATGCTATGTGCTACATGGTAGCTGTTAGAGCTGAAATTGGTTTGCAGTCATGCTTCAGCCTATTTGCTTTTAGAAAAAAATAACTTTATCCAACCAACCATAGTAATAACTATTTTTCAAGTAGCATCACATACCATTTTCAGGATTATAAGTAAAGCCTGATACTGTGAGGCAGATTTTTCTACTGCATACAAAGTATAGCACTTGTATACACACTTGTTCAATTTGCCTAAAGAATATAAGATATTAGAAAGCATATCAGATAGTGTTTCTTTTTCTTAACATGTTTCCTCAGCCAATTAATAGTGGGTGATCTAAGAAGTGTTTGATTTGATCACACCTAAAACATGTTAAAAAAACATGATATCTTCTGTTTCAGAGCTTAAGAATCACTTTGTCATATTTACAGGAGTGACATAATTGTAAGGTGTCAATGGTTGAGAATATTAATTATGACACAGTCTCAAGTGAAAGTTTCAGAAACCCTTGAGAAGATTTGTGTTTTTTAATTTACTGATGATGAGGTATAGCAGCGCTTTGGCCTATTGTTTTGATTCTTTTAGCTTTATTATTTTATTTGTATTGAAATTCTAAATAACATTAGAGTAACCAAGATATATTTACATTTCTTCAGAGAGCGTGGGCTTTGAGGTCAGTATTGAGAACTGCTGCCATAGATGAGCTGCTATAGATGAGCTAACTTTAGTTCCCTATTCCAAAACCCTTGTCACTTGTGCCACTTGTTAATTTTCCCAGTCCCTGAAATGTGCTAACCCTTCTCCCTTAGCGTGGGATATCTTTCTACATGTGAGTCAGTCTTGAATGCTTATCTCACATCCCCTACTTGTATATAATGGCTGGTTTGCTATATGATTCCTAGATGGTAAATTCTCTTAGCATGGGCTTAATAAATTCATAGATCTCTATGTACACCATCCAAGTCAACAGGTGGGGGATATTTCCTTCTCAGCCTTAAACATTGCTTGGTTCCTGAATTATTAAATATGTTGCTGTCGGAGACCTATGTCATTCCTGATGCATTCTTGGCTTCTAAAATCCGTGCAGGTCTTTATGCTCATCTTCACTCCCATACTATGTGTGTGCCTTTGTCTTTGACCATTGCTTGTATTCCAAGCTTTCTTTTCAGTAGCCTTCCCAGATTTACCGCATGAGAGATAGTTGAAACTAAGATATGGAGTGAGACTTTCAGGAGTATGGCATTAGACTTTGTGGAGTACCTACCATTTGCTGGGAGCTTTTAAAGTTCAAGCTTGCTTAAATCTCAAATAACCTTCTAAGAAAAGTATGATATTTTTTTTCCCAATGAGGGAAAAGATATTCAGTGGGTCTAATTTATTGATCATTTAACTAATCTGGAGCCCTCACTTCAATTTGTGTGTATCTGGCTCTTAAAGCCTGTGATTTTTTTTTTCCACACTTACTCTCACTCTCTTGGAGAGAGAGAATATGTACAGACAAGAATAGAAAGATAAAGAATCAACTGTTGATAAATCTCTCCTTAGTCTCCTTAGAAGGTAGACTCAAAAATTGAGAGCCAGAAAAGACAGCTAAAGAAGTGGTAAAAGGATAGCAAGAAAACAGTAGTTGTTATCTGAAAAGCCATGTGCTGGGGGACTTCTAGGAGAAACGTGTCATTGTGGTTGAGTTGGGTAGGTGAGGTATAGCTTGCGAATGGACCTAGTTACTAGTCTGCCAGGCACATTCTGTTGTGTCCCTTTTCTTCACTCATCTTCCAGGCTGCTGGGCACCTCCCTGGAGAGCCCTGGTGTACTCCGCAGGGGACCAGGGCCACAGTCCTCTTAAATATCAAGCATCTCCTGTGTTTCTGAGTTCTGCGTCATGAGCTTGCTTTCCACGTAGTGTTTCATTTCAGAAAGAAAGAGTCTTGTAAAATAAAGTTCTCCATTTTCTAGGCCAACTCACTGAAAGTAGAATCCTTATTTTGTCTAGACAGGTTTCTTTGAAGTTGATATGTTGAGGTGCTATCTTGGGGAGCCAGCACTGTAGCTATTTACCATGTTTCCTGAGGCAACCTTGTGTGAGGACCAGAGAATTTTAACAAGTGTCTTGACTTTCTCTGCACCTGGAGATTAATGTGCTAGTAAAAACTTTATGAACCCTTAATCATTCATAGCAAACCTATCAAATCCTCTGAAGCTAAAAGCTTCGGCATTCATAATTAAGAGACAACAGAATAGGACCATGTAAATATGGAACTTGTCTCCCAGAAAATGTAATAAACTTTTTCTTTATCTTTATTTAAGTGTGGGCACTTTAATTTTGGATAGAAAGTTTATTTTTTTATAGACCCATAAATACAGAGAACAAACTAGTGGTTGCCAGAATGGAGGGGGAAGGAGGGAGGGCAAAATGGGTGAAGAGGTAAGGGAGAGACAGGTTCCCAGATACAGAATGAATCAGTCATGAGGATGAAAGGTACAGCAAGAGGAATAGAGTCACTGGTATTATAATGGTGACATACAGTGATTTTTGTGGCAAGCAGGGCATGGTCTATAGAGTTGTTGAATCATTATGTTGTATACCTGAAGTTAATGTAACATTGTGTGTCAACTATATTTAAATTAAAAAAATAAACCAAAGAAGTGTTTTTTCTTAGTTAAGAAAGCCATAAAATTATACTCACTTTTAAGATGAGAATGAAAGAAATTTTTCCTTACTACTGGATAATCTCATGTAATTAGATCAGATTCCCCTTTAGAAAGGTGTTTGTTATTGCATTATTAGTTGTGTCCTCCTTCTCCCCCATCACATTATCTTCTGTCTGAAACAATATATGATTACATTAAGATAGTATATTTGTTTGCGAAGAAGGCTGCTGTAACCAAGTACCACACACCGGGTAGCTTAACAGAAATTTATTGACTCATATTTTTAGAGGCTAGAAATCTGAGGTTACATTGTCAGCATATTTGGTTCCTTTTGAGGGCACTGAAGGAAAATCTATTCCCGGCCTCTCTCTTAGCTTCTGGGAGTTTACTGGCACTCTGTAGAGTTCCATGGCTTCTGCTACTAACCCCTATGTCTGCCTTCATCTTCACATGGTCTTATGCCTGTGTGTTTGTGTCTGTGTCCAAATGTCCCCTTTCGATGAGGGCACTGGTCATATTGGATTAGGGACCCACTACACTCCAATATGACTTTATCTTAACTAAGTAAGTCTGTAATAACCCATATCCGAATAAGATCACATTCTGGGGTACTGTGGATTATGACTTTGACATACAAATTTTGGAGGGACACAGTTACTCATGACAGATAGAATAGGCTATAATGTGATAATAAATGACTCCCAAATTCTCGTGCCTTAAAACAACGAAGTTTTACTTTTTTTTCCCCTCAAAATCCAATGGAAAACCTGGTGTGTCTTCCACCATCATTTAATGGCTTAGTATTGAGCCTCCACATAGCACATGCTCCCATGATCTCCAGGCCAAGGAAAGAGAGTGCTGGAAGGCCTATAACCAGTTAAAACAACAACAACAACAACAACAACAAACAAAAAAAAAACAGTCTCTTGGAAAGTGTCACTTCTGCTCCAATTTTATTGACTGAAATAAATCACCTTTCTGTCTTTAATTCAAGGGGTCACAGACATGCAATTATTCCTGTATGGCAGGAAAGAAGAAAACTGGAAATATTCATGAGAGGCAATATCCCTTTATCCACATATTCTTACTGATATGGTAAAGATGTCTATTTTGATATCTGGACATCTATTTTGAAGTCTTGGAAAGATTTATTGCTGTCTGGCTCAGTAAGTTTGTTTTCCTAGGACTTGAGATATTGAACCATGAATGAGTTTTCCTTTTTGCCTGTCCCTTACACAGGGATGCTTCATCCTATGATGAAAATGGAAGGTACCTCTTTATGGATCAAAGCCACACTACTCTATATGGGGAAGAATGTTTATTGGATAAACTATGGCAATATACATGCCTAGATAACCATGGTATGGGACAGGAAGAATGTGTGCATGGGGTCTTCTCTGATCTATTTTATTTTTTGAAGAAAGGATAGCCTTCAAGCTGACATGAACCAGGACTGTGATCATACAAACTTCCCTGAGGAGACATAGATACACAGTAATTAAGATCTTCAGCTAGAAGGAATTATGACATAAATAACCTCTTTAACCACTTCCGTCCCAAAGTGTCCCTCACTTACCCTTTGTCAGATCATCTTTCATAACATTTGTCCCCTTCATAACATTTATCACACTCAGACATTTTCTCATTTGTTTCGTTGCTTCTCACATTTCTGCCATGGACTATATATCCCCGTCTTTCTTCCTATCCAAATGTAAGTCCATGAATGCATATACCTACCTCTGTTTTTTCACTTTTAACCTCTGTGTTGAAAATAATATCTGTTTGATACTGGGAGGAAATAATGTATTGAACTAATGTAATATAATAACTAATGCTTTTAAGATAATATCATAATGGCAGAAGGCATGAATTGGGTGGGGGGAATATTCTTATCACTGTTAAGATCTGGGTAATGGAACTAGAGGCTTACAATGTAAACATTGACAATTTTTTAAAAAAATTAATTTTCTTTCCTAGATTCCAGAGTATATGCATTTCTTTGGAGGTCTCTTATGACCATATGCTATTTATTGTGAAATTACATCCATTTATCTCATTTTCAAGAAACAGTACATTTATGTCCAAACATTACATGCCATCTAGTCACAGCAGTTATTCCAGAGGGTCCATGATTTAATACTTGTTGTCACTATGTTTGTAGAGTAATTTGAGGTAAATGAATTTGAGCAGAAACTATTAAGTAAAGTGATTCTTTTCTAAATTACTCTCAGTGTTGAACTGTGTTGCTGATAACTTTTTAATGGAGAAGTTTTACATAGATATTTTAAGGAAACATCTGGATTAAAATAATCTTTTTAAAGGAATGCTTGAGTATTATTGATGTTTAAAAATAAAAGACAAAATCATTCTTTGGCTTACTTTTTTTTCTCTAATAGTAGACTGTAATTGAAATAATTATGAAGAGATTCATTGACTACTCAAATGAAAACAATTGACTGAAGAAATAGAGTTGTCATTGCAATCGACCTGAGAATCTCCATGCACTGCTGCTTTGTTTACAGAGATGAGTTTAGGGAAATTACCGGTCCTGGGGCTTTCTAAACCTTGATTGTCAGTATGTCTAACTTTTACTACAAAATGATGCTAAATGTCGTTTTTAGAGATTTTGTATGTACTAAAAGCTTCCCTGAGCTTTCATTTTGAGGCCATGCCTTCGCTCTTAGCTTATGATATTCTGACACAGTTAAGATTCCATCTTTATAATGTTAGAATTAGTGTTACTGGTTTTGTCAGTTTAACAGAATATAATCATATTGTATTCTAGGTAAATGGCATCTCCTGAAGTTGTACAAAGTGATATCTACATTTATATTTAAATGATTGAGAGAGTGGGGAATAAACCACATAGACTCTTCTAAATCAATGATGATTGTTCGTGATTCAAACAGTCCTTGAGACAGACTCCATTCCCTTGGCTTCTGATGTGTGTTCCTGGTTATCAGCTTTATTGTCATCTGTCTCCATAGTGGGGTTGAAATAACTTCAGGGAGTCTCTGGCGGCACCTTTGCTACAGTCCAGTGTCTACTTGGCTTCTTTACAAAATACTATCTTTGCTGCATACTCATTAAAGTCATTCTCCCCAGTTTCTAGCTATGAACTGTTGTCACTGTGATGGATTTCCTGACCTTGAGAGTCTATGGCAGCCAAGCTGATGTCATACTGTATTTTGTGTCTCAGTTTTTCGACTGGATAAATGTTCTTTAATTACTGCTGGTTCTTCAACCTTGGGGAAAACTCTGGCAGCATTAACCAGGTTTTGTACTTGACGGTTTGGAAAGAGAGAGGCTTTGTCCGTATAGCTTAAGTTAAAGGTTTAAATCCATGTGCCAGTTGGTTTTGTACCATAAAGTTGGTTAACATTACACAAATATTAAATTTACTCAATAGAGATCCCTGCATTTAATGATGATAATTACTTAAAAGTCACTAACTTAAAAAAAAAAAAAAAAAAGGTCACTAACTTACCTGTGATGGAGTGCCATAGTGTGACACTGATATACATAAATATTAATGAGATTATTATTTAATTTTTTCGATGAAAAGAGCTCTATGTAAAAATAAAATAATGAACATTTTAATAATTACCTAGAACTAGAAGTAATCAGAGTCAATACTCCTTTGGAAGGTTAGAGCCAAAAACCAAATTTGGGCCTAAATTACATCAATTGTTTTTTATATTAATGAGATAAACCAAAAAATTAATATTATCCCTCTTGTAATATGTTTGTCTTTTCTGCTATTTATCATCAGTGTTATATTTTTATGTAGACTGAGTATTTCATACCATGGTGTTTAAAATATTTGCATAGATCTTGCACATTAACTCATTTATTGCTGGTTTTGATCTTAAAATATGCATATGAATTTCTGATTAGAATTTGTTTTTATAGAACATTGTATAAAACAAGAGCTCCATTAGTTCATCAGTTTTTCATTCCTCAGTATCTTTGAAACTTAGTCTAGCACCAATAAGGAATAAATCCTTAGTCAACACTTGCCAAATGAATCTGACAGTGACATAGTCAAAGTCTGGGTTACTGTTGTTGTGTCCTCAGGTATCTCTTATCTGAAAAATGCATATTAGTGCTATAACTTTTACTTTTATCAAAATACGTAGTAGGCTACAGCCTCATGACTGGAAGGAACTAAGTTCTGGTTCTGCCTTGGTTCTGCCACTGAAGAATTGGAAGTAGGATGTGAATGTAAGGAGCCCTGGATCTCCATTTCCTAAACCTGACTGTTTGTTAGCATCATCTTGAGAGGTTTTTCTCGAACACAGATTGCTAGGCTTCACTTGGGACATACTGAACTGGAATCTTCAGAGTTGTGCCAGAGAGTGGGTAATTCTTTAAACTCCGTGAGTAACTCCCATGCGGGCAAGTGAAGTTCTAACATCTAGAAATCAATATTTGGCTTGTTTATTAGGCAAAGGCATTTTTATTTCCTTTTTTTAAAAAGATTTTATTTATTTATTTGAGAAAGAGTGAGAGTGAGAGAGGTCACAGATGGAGAGGAAGAGGAAGAAGGAAAAGCCGACGCTTCGCTGAGCAGAGACCCTAATGCAGGGCTCCATCCCCAAACCCTGAGATCATGACCTGAGCTAAACACAGATGCTTAACCAACTGAGCAGCCTTCGTACCCTAACAAAGGCTTTTCCTTTCTTAAGTTTTGCAAAAGCCAAATCTTATCCTCTTCCTTCTCCTCTTCTTTCTTCTTCTCCTTCATCTATGTCTGCCCTTGATTCATGGGTAGAACTTTGGAAATATTAGGAGCTGATGTGGTTTATGTCTGAAGAAATGATATAAGTGACCTAGCCTCAGCAGCAGACATCTGAACTCAGACATACGCATATTCTCTGGGAAGATCATTGCAAGCCTGCTTCTCTCTGCATGTTGAGTCATACAATATATCTCTGATATCTTTTTTTAAAGCTTTGCTTACTAAGGAAAGAGCTACACTTAGACTATATTCAGTGACAGGATGCCTGTGTTAGCATCTTCAAGAATTATTCTGATTTCCTTCCTTCAGCACAAAATTTTCTATTGATCTTTCTCTGCATTTTTAGTCAGAAAACAGGTTTAAAATATTTAAAAATCTTTATAGTCCATAAAGACTTGATTAAGAAATCAAGTTTTTCTTTCTAAAATTTTAGATCTAAAGAAGTACTCTTTAATTACAAATGCATTTATTCATCTTGTTAAGGAACTTAATCCTTTTATAATAACTTTACCATTCACTGATTTCCAAAAGGGTATGTGCATATAGTTTAGAGATATAACTATGGCATAGAATAGATCTACTCTAACATTATACTTTAAAACTATGGAGGGAAATTTGAAATCAATAGAGAATCTCAAAGATCAACTATTTCAAGCCATACATTTTATAACTGAAGACACTGGGTTTGTTCATCTACCCTAAGTCACACTTGTTAAAATCTAGAAATCTTCATTCCCACCCTATGTTTCCAAGTGAACTTTCTCAGCTCTGATGCAATGATAACTTTTTTTTTACTAAGTAACCTTTTATCATACCATCAATGGCCTGCTTTATCTCTTTTTTACACTCCTGACTTTACATTATCCCATCTTTACACTCCCAAGGCCTGGGCCCACAGTTGGTGTAGACATTTGTGGATGAATTGAAATGGAAAAACACGAAGGGATATAGGAAGTGTGTGCAATTGCACATAATACATCAGGCATGTTACATCTTATCCAAGCCACAAGCCATAGCATCTTATGTAGATACTCTTGATGGAAAGAAAGAAGAAACTTCAGGATAAATGCCTCAACAGCTGTCAATGTTAAGTAATCCCTTAAAGTTGTGAGAGCCTCCATTTGCCTTCAAGAGTTGTGACATATGGTCAAAAATAGCTTGAAGATTTATTGTGTCATCTCTGTTGGATGAGATTCAAAATACACTTTAAGAAAGATTCCATCCCTCATCATCCTTGAAAAGATCCTTCAGAACTCATAGAGCATATAGAAAGCAGACGGAGAATGATGAAGTTCAGATGCCTAAAAATGACAGACTCTAATCAGGATTGCCAACCTGTCACAAAAAATTACTGGGAAAAAATGCAAATTTTCTACTGACACCACACTTTTCAACACTGACATCCCATTGACCTGCAGAAATCTGTGGTATAGATAAGGCTCGCAAATTATTCTTCTCCAGTGTGACAGTAGGATGGGAAGGCGTTACATTTTTATGAAGCGGTCATTCATTTCAATTTTGAGAATTTAGCCTCAAAGATGAAAAAGCTAAGAAACTCGAGTTTGTCAATGGATTCTCGCTGATGAAAGATTGTAAGAAAAAAAATCTCTCTACTTATATTTTGTAAAAATGAAAAAACTAAGGGAGAAAAAAGGAAATGCTGACTACATAGAAATGAAAAAGCACAAGAACAACTTGTATAAAACATTAGAGTAAAGAGGTCACCTAACGTAATAAACTCTCCTGGGCACAAGCAGAAAATCACTGAGCCTACTGTGTATATGAGAAGAAAAGAATCAAAGAATGAAACACTACAAAGCAGACTTCGCTGGTTTGGCAAGTGTCTGGACTTCACCATGTCCTCCCTTCCTCTTTCCCTACCCTTTGCCCTGCATCTGCTCTGCTTCCCTGCTATTTGCCTCCTAAGGTTCTAAAATACTGCTCAAAGCATTTCTAAAGCCTTCCTGACATATGACAGTTTGTGTATGAATCATTTTATTTAAGAATTAGGACAATCTCTTTTGTTTGAAGTGGAATAAATTGTGCTCCAATTTCAGATGCTTATGAAAAATACATTGTGCTTCAGCCCAAATATGATGTGGCATAAATCACTCCGGCCCTCATATTCTAGGGCAACTTTCAGATTGGAAATTAAATTACATGCTGTCTAATCTATTATTATTTTAGGCAAATCCCTGATTATCTTCTACTTTGAATGTTTTATTATGTAGCCATGACATCAGGCCCCTGCGTTGGTGCTTATTTGAAGAGGAGAAAGAAATAATGTCTAGATATCTGGCTTCAGTGGATGTTGGCCAAAATGTCTACCACAATTCATCTAGTAGACCGGAAGACCAGATGGACATTATAAATTATATTCATTCTTGTGGGAACTGGGCATTTTTTCTAGATTCGTTTGGGTGTAAAGTACTGTTTGTTTCTAGTGTGATCCAAATACCAGATCTGCCCAAAGTTGAATGGAGTCGTGCAGCTCAGGCCACCGCCATGTTTGGGAGTTGTGATTTGTTTTTTGACAGTAGACCTTTATTATCCTTTATTGTAGAAATCTCATTAGTAATTTTTGGCATGCCACTCTACCAATGTTGAGCTTTGTTGATTGAAATAAAGACCATGTTAGGACCTGACTGACAACAAATCTAATTAACCTGAACCACACTCTGGAACACCTTTTGAAATCATGTTGCCTTGTAAAGTAAACTATACCCTTTTTTTTTTCCTTGTCTAATAAACTGAGAGGCTATCATCGAAAGATGGTCTTCTATCAATCCTCAGGCATGCTAGTTTTTTGTTTGTTTGATTGATTTTTTTTTTCCTAGCCTCTGCCTTGACCTCCTTTCTTTTTTCTCTCATCTTTGCCTGGATAAATCCTCAAATTTCTGTTTATGAGTTACCATTCCTGACTACCCTATGTGAAATGGTTTACCTAGATATCCTCTGCTTCAGTCTTCTGTGTCTATCCCAAATATAATGTAGTAAATAATTACGATTTGAGTATTTACTTATTTTTCAATAGTTTTCCTAGCTAGCATGTAAGCTGTGTGCCAGGGCAAAACTGTTTAGCTGGTTAGATTGTATTTCTAGAACCTAACATCATCTCTGACACTAAAGGCTCAGCCAGTATATATGAAATGAGTTTCAGTGAATGAGTTTAAAAACTGGGGTCACATATATTACTTATGTTATAGAAGAGTTAATATTCAAAACAAGATGGTATAGTTTGGTTTCCTGTTAGTTCTGTTTGATGATTGTGGTTGTTTAATAAGAATGTATTGAGTGCCTGGCTGAGTTCTACGGGGGATGTTTAGAGTTCATATGGTCCTTGTTTCCCAAAGAGCACTTAATCTAGTAGAGCACTGGCAATGCATACAGGGATGGTTGAATACAAGGAAATAGTTAACTACTGGCTGATTGTAGAGTCAGCCTCTAGGCTTTAACTCTCATGTGCTGGTAAAGTAGTATTGTAGATTTGGCAACAGTAAGTTTGCTGTCTTATCAGTTTTAATTTGCTTTTTAACATTAATTGAGCTTTAATTCTGGGCTACTCTCTCTATGATGTCATCCTTAAAATAAATATTTGAGGGCAATTATTATCTGCATTTTACTAATAATAAAAGTGAAGACAAAGAGGTAAAATAAGCTTCCCAGTGTCATACAGCGGACAAAGTACAGCATAAGGCTTCAGATCCATGTTTTCTCATTCTGAGTTTAGAAAGTTTTTCTCTATACCTCGTTGCCTTTCTTACATTTACTCTTGAGCAAAATGGAAGCAAACCCTTTCTCTTTTGCATGAGAATTTGACCTTTGGTTAATTCTCTAATTTTGATCAACTGATAACCTCTTGGATGTAGTACACCAACTTGGTTACTAAGCAATATTGCTTCTGTCATGACTGTGATTGCCTCTGTACTGGGAGGAATTATAAATTAATTATAAATATCCAGTAGAGTTGCCATACTATTGGGCTTCCCTGAATATGGTGACTTCTAAATACTTTGTGCCTTGAGGGGTACCCTGGGAGCTATGCCTGTGGGGTTGATGTAGCAGATCCTGTTGAGCATCAGACTTTTAACCAGGGCAACTTTCACTTCCCCTTATGTGTATCTTGTCTCTTGGTACCTGAGCAAATGTGTACATTGCTACAGAAGAATCTTGCAGGAGAATGCCTAATGCTGTACTGTTGGCAAGCTGTGATTCAGGGTTCCTAGCATGTTAAGTGACCAGTGTCAGGTGTGGCTCATGGTAATCTTAGCCAGAATGTTTGATTGAGTTCTCAAACCATTAAAGAGGGTTATAACAAGTAAAACTCTTAAATGTGTTTCCATATACATGACAAATATCTTCAATAATCAGCTTTGTCTTTTTATAGTCATTGGCCTATCACGAATGAATTTGGGCTCTTGAATTTTAAGATACTATTTGGACTAACTCCCCTACTTTAATCAAATTGATGCCTCAAAATGAGAAATTTCATCTACTTCTCCCTGTGCTCCAAATGAGACTGTTGAATGTTATTTCTTTGCTGAAAAATAGTTACAAACTCACTGAGATGAAATATCCCCATAGAGCCTAGAGATTTAATTTGCTTATATATCTTATTGTAATAAAGACAGTGGTATTGTGGGTCAGGTACTGGATTTTGAAATGAATATGCAATATATTTTTATTTTTTTATTTTTAAGTGTTAAATAGCTTCCCATAATACTGTTGTATTCTTTTAAAATATGGAGTGTTGCTCTGATTCACAGGAGTCAGAAGAAAATGGTCATGAGTGTGGTGTTCACCAATACACACAGTGTTAGAGAAATGCATGCATGACATACAGGTCACCCTAAAAATGACTTTAAGTTAAACTAACAAAAATATTAATATCTAAAGTAAACTAACTGGGACAATTTCTAATTAATGCAATTGCACCAGGCAAGGATAGGGCAGTTTGATTAGATAAGGTGAAAATAAAAGCTTGGCTTGATTTTGTAAATTGTCAGAGAAAACCATTGTAGCTACCCCAATATTTCATTGCAAATGACACTAATTAGACATTTCTCCCCCCAACTCTTGCTTTCTCAGAGGGCAGAGGTCTTAGGCTTAGTTCTCCACTTCAGCCTGGTTACTTTCCAGGTAATTAAGATCATTTTAAAAGTTATCTGAAAAAAATATAAAAAATGGCTAGATTTTGTACTATGTAGCATTACCTCAGACCTTACTAAAAAATAATGACATAACTGGAAGTTTTGTACTCACTTTACTCCATTTTTCCTTATTTTGTCTTATTTTTAAAACTGTGTAGCTAACGGGGTTTATTCTTTTCTTTTTGGTGTGCATGTCTGAATTTTAACACGTCTTGATTTGGATAATCGCTTGTTAACACTGGGGATGTGGAAGAAGATAAAAGCTCTTTGTTGGCCGTGTGATTATAGAAATTTTTTCCCATTTGTAACTTGTACTTTGATTCTCTGAAGAGTGAAAACAGAACAGAAAGGTTTTCAGATTTTATGACGCCAAGTTCATCAATGCATAAGAAGAGAGATGTACATCTAGGTTTATTTGTTAATTTATGTTTGGCATGGGTGTGCTCAGCTGTCCTAACACCCTTTCCTTAAAAGGCGACCCCTTATCCTTTTCATTACTTTTGCATCTTGGTCAGAAATCTAATAGCCATTACATTCTGTTGGTTAGTGTGGATGGCCTTCCATGCACTTTGGATTAGTCTAGTTTTATAGTAAGTCTTAAGATTGAATAATGTAATCCCTTCAACTGTGGTTTTTTTTTTTTTTTTTTTTCTGGAATGCTATAGTAATTTATGTGCTTTTCCGTATAAATTTAGGATCAGCTTGTCCATAGCTACAAAAGAAAAAGAAAAAAAAAAAAGAAAAGAAAAGAAAAAAGAAAGAAAAGAAAAGAAAAAGAGAAAAATCCTGCAGAAGTTTTTATTGGAATTGTATTAAATCTAGAGGTAGGGATGCCTGGGTGGCTCAGTGGTTGAGCATCTGCCTTCAGCCCAGGGTGCAATCCTGGAGTCCCGGGGTTGAGTCTGGCATTGGGCTCCCTGCATAGAGCCTGCTTCTCCCCCAGCCTGTGTCTTTGCCTCTTTCTCTCTGTATCTCTCATGGATAAATAAATAAAATCTTAAAAAAAAATCTGGAGGTAATTCGGGGAGAATTGACATCTTCTATTTTTATTTTTAAAACGATTTATTTATTTGAGAGGGGGCTAGCGCAAGTTGGGGGAGGGCCAGAGAGAGAATCTCAAGCAGGATTTCCCCCCACCCCACTGAGTGTGGAGCCCCATGGGGGGCTCAGTCCCAAGACCCTGAGATCATGACCTGAGGCAAAGCAAGAGTTGGACATGTAACCAACTGAGCCGCTCAGGTGCACTCCTCCTCCCCCAACACTTTTATTAGATAAGCCTTCTAATTGGTGCACATCTCTTTCCATTCATTAGATCTTCTTTGACTTCTTTCATTGATCCTTTATAGTTCTCTGCAATAGATTCTATACCAAATTATTTCCTTTTTTGGAGCCATTATAAATGATACTTTGGAAAAAAAATTAGATTTTGAATTGTACATTTCCAGGATGTAAAAATATGGCTAATTTTAAGTGTTGATCATGTACCCTGTGGCCTTGCTAAACATGTTTGTTAGTTTTAAGGAATTTTTGTGTGTGTGTGTACATTTGTTGTGGTTTTCTATGTAAACATCAGCAAATAGGCACAGATTTATTTGTTCCTTTTCAATCAGTGTATCTTTTATTTCTATTCTTGACTTATGGCACTGGCCAGGATTCTTAGGACAGTGTTCAATAAGATGATAGATATAGCATTGTTGTGGATGCCATTTATTAGGTTAAGAAAGCTCTCTTCTACTTTCAGTTTGCCAAGAGAGTTTTCTGACAAATTTTGTATAAAATTGGTACCATTTCTTCTTGAAGGTTTGATAGAAATTGCTAGTGATACTCCAGATTTGGAGATTCCTTTTCAAAAAATATTCTTTTCCCATTGGCAATTTCTTTAATAGTTACAGGATCATAAATGTTATCTATTTAATTTTCTGTCATTTTTTTTGCAGTTTGTAGGTTTTAAGGAATTGATTCATTTCATTGAAATTCTTGGAATTGTGTACACAGATTTGTTCATATACTGCCTCATTATCCTTTCAATGCCTGTAGGATTTGTAGTGATATTTTCCTTTCTATTCTCGAGTTTGGTAATCTGTGTCTTCTCTGTTCTGGTTTTCCAAAGATTTTTCAATTTCTTTGACCTTCTATAAATCAGTTTTTGGATTTATTGACCACCAATGTTTTTCTTTTTTCAATTCATTGATTTCTGCCTTTAGCTTTCTTATTTTCCTCCCTCTACTTCCTTTTCATTTATTTGGACTTTTTTTCATAGTTACTTAAGATGAAAATTTTGAGACATTTTTTCTTTCTAATGGAAGCATGTAATGTTATGAATTTTCAGCTATACTTTAGATATGTCACAATTTTAACATATTGTATTTTCATTTTCATTCAATTTAAAGTATTGTCTAATACTCGAGATTTTTTCATTCATGGATTATTTAGAAGTGTATTGATAACTTCCAGGTATTTGAGGGAAATTTTCTCTTAATTTTCTGTTACTGATTTCTAGTTTAAAACAATTATGAGGGGCAGCCTGGGTGGCTCAGCGGTTTAGCGCTGCCTTCGGCCCAGGGCGTGATCCTGGAGACCCGTGATCAAGTCCCATATTGGGCTCCCTGCATGGAGCCTGCTTCTCCCTCTGCCTGTGTTTCTGCCTCTCTCTCTCTCTCTCTGTGTGCCTCTCATGAATAAATAAAATCTTAAAAAAAAAATAAAACAATTATGATCTAGAAACATACTGTATACAATTTAATTATTTCCAGTTTGTTACTATTTGTTTTACAAACTAGGATATGGTCTATCTTGGGGAATGATCTAGGTTCATTTGCATAGAATGTATATTCTACTGTTGCTGGCTTGAGTAACCTGTAAATGTCAATTACATTTAGTTGAGTGATGTTAATTTTCAGTTCTTTTTTTTTTTAAGATTTTATTATTTATGAGAGAGAGAGAGAGAGAGAGGCAGAGACACAGGCAGAGGGAGAAGCAGACTCCATGCAGGGAGCTTTACGTGGGACTCCATCCCGGGACTCCAGGATCACGTCCTGGGCCAAAGGCAGACACTCAACCACTTAGCCCCCCAAGCATCCCATAATTTTCAGTTCTTCTCAATCCTGGCTGATTTTCCTCCTACAGGTCATAGCTAGCGCTGAGGGAGAAGTGTTGAAATCTTCAACTATATTTGTCTATTTATCTATTTCTCTTTTCTGTATTGTTCGTTTAGGCTTCATATATTTAGCTTTATTTTTTGTACATACCCAATTAAGATGGTTCTTTTTAATGACTTGACCCTTTACTGTTATGGATTGGTGTCTCTTTAATATCTTTTCCTGAGCAATTTAGATTTTTGTTATTTTCACATGCTGAGTAATTTGGGTCTTATTATGGATACTTTGAATATTGCACGAGACTCCAGATTCAGTTAAAATTTAGTAGAAATTGTCTGATATTTCTATTTTTCATAATCAGGCTGGTTAGGTTCAAGATAGTATTTTGACCCACTGGAACAAAGTTCCAGTGTTGGTTCAATTCTTAAATCTTTTCAGTGTTGTTTGCATTTGTCACATGTGTGAGCACCCCAAGGCCAGCTTGAGGCTTTTGTGGTGGTTTATCTACTAATTCAGTTCTCAAAGTTTTTGGCATGCTGAATAGGATCAAATCTGTACATGTGCAGTTGAAGGTGAGCTCAGGTGTTCAAAAAACCTTATGAGATCACTTTTCAGGCTCTTCTCTTTGTCTTATTTCCCCAGAAATTTTCTGTTGGCTGATGCTTCTCTTTCTCCATCCAGAGTACAAGAGGCTTTAGTTACCTCCCTCCTCCATGTGCTTCTGCGGATGGGTCAGCATCCTGCCAAGCTGTTGGAGGACAGACAGAAACAAACAAACAAGCAAACAGAGGTTGGCCCCACCCTTTTGTAGCCCCAGTTCAATCAGATGAAGAGGATAGTTCCTCTCCCTTAGAGTTTGGCTCCTGCCAGCTCCCATTGCAGCAGGCTGTGTCTGTCATGACAGATTGCTGTGGGCTGAGGTGTAGGACAGTGGAGAATGGAAGGAAAATGGGATATCTTTGCCCTCTCGGCCAGAGTATCCTTTTGGAGATCTGTGAGCCAGCACTTGAAGCCTCCTACTAGAGTTCTTTCCACACTGCCCACTGCCAGTGTGTTGAGTTCAGGCCAGGGTATACCAGAAGAGAAAAAATGGTAAGCTCATCACAGGATTGGTGGTTTTTCAAATTCTGGTCTTCTCCATTTTTTTAAACAGTCTTTCATCAAGATGCTATTGTTCAGTTGGTGTGATTTAAATGAATCTATACCAAATATTATGGTGGTTGAAACATGTCAGAATGCAAAAGTATGATGCCTTGATTTGATAACTCTGTCTTTAGGAAACCGATGTGACAGCTGTATTTCTTATAGATTACTCCAAATTATTACTATCAATTTACTTCAAAACTTTTAATATTTTATTTATTTGAAAGAAATAGTGAGAAAGAGAGCACAAGTGGGGAGGAGAGGGAGAAGCAAGCTTCCCCGCTGAGCAGGGAGCCCCTTGTGGGCTTGATCCCATGAGCCTGAGATCAAGACTTCAGTCTAAAGACAGGCTTAAACAACTGAGCCACCCAGGGGCCCCTACTTTAAAACTTTTTGATTGTAGAGTAAAACTCAGACTTTCCTGATGAATGAAACTATATAGATTGTGCCTTAATTACACTTTTTTCAGTACTCTACCCTGGAGTCAATATGATTGATAGGAAATAAGTAAATCTTGTGTCTGTGAAACCCCAGGAAAGATGATGAGCTTTGAGTTAAATGCATTGTCAGATGTTTTGCTTTTAGACCAAATATACAAAGAGAGGCAACAATCTATATGGTTTTTACAAGGGAAAGTAACCTGTTGAACTATTTTTTTTTTCACCATGTTCAACAGAGTACTTAGGAAGAAAGAGATTAATTCATTTTTAATGCTAGGAAAATACAGTCATTAAAAAGTAGATAATATAAAATGCCAGAAATGCTTTTAACATTACAAGAAGTGCACTTCTTTCTTAAATAGCTTGCTACTTTTGGAGATATAGATATGCTAAAGTATTAAATATTAAAATAGAGGTTGCTTTTTAAAATGCAGTGTTTCTTATCAGAAAAAAAAAACAGTTTGAACAAGCATTTCTCTTGTATAATTCATGATATTGCTAATAAGATAGTCTAGGAGAATTATTTGTTAGGCTTTTGAGAATGAATAGATTTTTTTTTTTACAAGAGAATATTCACTTGTTCATGTCTTCTTAAATATATATGAATACTGTTAGACTGTGTGGGATAGTCACTTGGCAGATTTAGTCATACTAATGTGGTTTCTTCTTGTTTAATTGGAAACACTAACCAAACAGGAATATTGATGTGAATTTCACCACCTTGAACATTATCATAACTCAGCAATACATTCTGAATCTTGATGATGGGAAAATAAATTTTGAAAAACTGTCCCTCTGAACACTTCTACTCTATGATTTTCTGGAAGAGGAATGAATATCACTTGTTTTTCCTTTAATTTTTTAAACAATTTTTGTAAGTAACCCAATAATCTGGAAATGGGCATTCGACTTAAAAAGAATACTCCTCTCTTTGATTTTAACCCTTGTGCCTTCATCCATTGGCATATTAGTAGCTTTATATGGTAGTAATAAACAATGGACAGTTGACCAAGCTCTTTCAAATAACTTTCTTTAGAGTTCTGTGCTGCATCATCAGTTCAGAAAGAAACACGGTTTATGCAAAAGTCATTCATAGGATTTAGATACATTACACCTGAGTTATCATGGTGGATATAGTTTTAATACGCAAGTGTTGATTACTCCAAGTGCTTTACCAAACTCTATGTACCTGTATCGTTATGTAGCTACATAGCATGTGAAAAATAGAAATAATTTCTCAGGGCAAGTTGGTGAGTGCCTTTTCTTAATTATATTGTGCCTTTAAAAGCAGTTATCCAGTATTAATGAGTATTTTTAAAAGATAGCAAATCTTTGGTTTTGGTCACTTAAATTGCATAAATAAAATATTGTGTTATGTAAACATAGAAGATTAAAAATATATTAAATAGGAATATACAATTCTGAAACATTATTTTCTTGAGGACTATCTCATTAATGTAAAGAAAATTTTGATATATAAAATTTTCATGTTAACCTAATGTTACAGTCCCCTTGGGCTTCTAAATGAATTGAAGTCAATGTTCATTGTTATATGGCACCTATAAGACCCACGTCTAGATGTTCTGTGGAAGTTTCCATGAATAACATCTGATATTTTTTTCTCTGATTAGCTATGCACATTGTGGGATTGTAACCTGTTGCCAAATGGTTTAATATTTAACAATACTGGGCAGCCCCGGTGGCTCAGCGGTTTAGCGCCGCCTTCGGCCCAGGGAGTGGTTCTGGAGACCTGGGATCGAGTCCTGCATCGGGCTCCCGGCATGGAGCCTGCTTCTCTCTTTGCCTGTGTCTCTGCCTCTTTCTCTCTCTCTCTCTGTGTCTCTAATAAATGGATAAAATCTTAAAAAAAATAATAAAATAAAAAATAAAATCGTCTACACAGTGTGTAGAATTAAAGGGGTAAAAAAAAATTAACAATACTTACATAAAAGCCAAACAATATTTTAGAGCATCCTAGATTTTAAAATATTAGTTAGATTTTCTTTGAGGAAAAAAAAGTTCTTGTAAACTCACAGAATTAAAGACCATTTTGGTTACTTTGAGGAATCTAATTATTTTAATTCTTAAAGCATATTAGCTATTATTTCCATGAATGGGAAAAATGAAGATCCCTCTTGGGGCATTCAAATGCTAGAGCCCTTTACTCTACAAGTTTTTTGCAACTCCTCTCTGGTTTTGGCTGATAATGACATATTTTTATGATGCTTAAGGTAAGTTTTCATGCTTCCAGAGAAAACTTAAGAGACTAACTGGGTTAGTAAGTTCTTGGGGCATATTAGAGAACCGCCAAAACTCAGTTAACTCAACTATCATAAGCAAACAGTGCACAGGGACATTGTTTATTTACTTAAAAAGAAGGATATATTCAGAGGAACATTTGGACATGTGCATATAATTTATAGGGCTGAGAATCAGTACCCTTTTAAGGACAATTCCCATGTATTGAGCTGGGAATAGTAATACAAGTAAAATCTGACATAGTTTCTGCATAAAATTCTTTTTCTCCCAGGATGTTGTAATATTGAGGATTCCTTTAATTACTTCATCCTTAACTATTTGATTCTTATATACAGAATAAGTACAATCATAACAGCAGGTGTTCTTTTTAATATAAGAAAAAATGTAGGAAGCCTTTTAATCTTAATATGCTACTGTATATGAGCTGCTTGTTTAGAATTATTAATAAATAAGACACTTAATGGCACTTGGGTGGTCTATTTGTGAATATATACTTTTTCTTTCCTTATTACAGCTTTCAAAATGGAGACATTTAGAATAGCCAGAGCTCGTTTATTTAATATTTTGGAGACTATTCTCATGGCCGTTGGAAATGATTAAACCTGGCCAAGAAAAGTTTAGCCTACCAATCATAGAATCAAACTAAATAAGTTTTATCCATAGGTTCAGTGTTTAATTCTTATGATTTCTGGCACTATTGTGGTCTCCAGTGATAAAAGTCAATACTGCAGGATTCAGGACCTGAAGGCATTTATTCTTTAGTCCTCTCTAGGCGCCAAAGAGATTGACATGCAAAATAGGCCTAAGAAGAGCATATTGAATGAAATCACCATTTACAAATCCTTGAAATCCTCATTTACAAATCAATCTGAGACAGGGTAGGATGAATCATTCTGTCAAGATTGCATCCACATGGGTATATTTTATTGATCAAATCTTAAAATAATTTGTTAGGATAAATAAATTTTGGAGATAAGATGAAGTTATCCAAAACAACCCTTCTCAGAGTGTTTATCTAGATCTTCGGGATCCATGGGACATTAAGGAGAATTTCAGGGTGAGGTCACATAGATCTGGCATGGTGGTAGGGAGGCATGTAAGGGAGATGTTGCTAGAAAAATATAGGAAAGTCATGTTGCATCTCTATAAAATGGCCAGTTACAACATGATATGTATCCATGAAGTGTGCCTGAAATAGGGAGACAAACTCTCCAAAACTTCTCAAAACTATTCACCCCAACCTGTTCTTTGGTACTTTAAAGGACATGTACACCATCAGAAGTAGTCTTGGAAATACCTGTAAAGACTACTAAACCCTACGTATGTTGGACCTTTTAAGAGAGACAGGGATAATAAAAAGTTCTATAGACGTGATCAGAAAGGGAGATTTTTTTCCTCACAGAACCGGAGCTTAAGTTATTGGAGTGAAGGAACCATAAAGAATTATTTGCCTGGAGGCCACTTGAACCAGATGACATCTAGACTTGAAAGGTAGACCCTGCAACCAGAATAAAGCTACATTTTGTTTAAAAGGAACACACCTGTTTGGAAAAGGCCCGGAACAGTATTATATGTCAAGAATCTATTATAAGTTCAAAAACTGTGAGTTTGGTGGCCCATGCATAGTTCCAAAAAAAAAGGATCCAAGAACCAGAATCCAAAAATATTTTTGCTCAAACATGAATAGGGAGCTCAATCTGACAATTATAGCAGGAAGAAGGATAATATTCTGAGCTTGGAAACAAACATATGAGCAAAAAATAGGACAAATCAACATTCGACATGAGAAACGTAACTAAGTATTTACAGGGAGAGCATTATGCAGGATAGTGAGGCTACAGAAGACACAAGTAGGGTCCAGGAGGTTAGCAGCCTGTAGGGGGAGAACTTTCTAACAACTAGAGCTGTTGATGGGGGGGATGCAGAAACGCATAAGGTAGTAAGTTGTGTGTCACTGGAGTTTACACCATTGCTTCACTGGAAAGTTGGGGAGGGATGAGTTGTGCCAAAAGTAGAGGATTTAACTCGACAAATATTTGTTGTTCGCTATTTTGCACTCTCAGCTAGATTTTTTTTTTACCTCCAGTGTCCTTTGCCAGTGAGTTTTGTGATCTGGGGAGCATTGTTAAGAGACGGTTCAGGTGGAAAAACTGAAAACTGAGTGAGCAATTGTCGTATAGTGTGGTGTTCTGGATGAAAACAATGATATATTTCCCATGGACAGTAAGAGACAACCTAGGCCAAGTTTGTCTGGTTTAACTTATTCTGGAAACAGAAATAAATGAGACATGCATAAGAAGGGGGGAATCTGTGAAGTCATTACTAGGAAATGAAATTTACACAAAGGCAAGATAAGAGTTGCATTTTAGAAATATTGATAAATGAATGTCAAATCATACATTTCTTATGAGACAATTTCGTTACTTTGGCAACATAGACATTATTCCTCATTTCTGATAAGCGGTGTTCCTTTCATTCCCACCTGTGGCTTTTCTCAAAGTGTCTCCAAGGGACATTAATGCTTAGGTGAAAACTAATTAACATTTTAAACTGTAATATATACACAGTAATTTAGGGGGAGTTTGTTTGCTTAATTTTACTGTCAGTACAGCATGGAAAGATACCATGGTGATTCCTTTACTTACACTTCTTTAAAGGATATGGTTTTGAAATGTTTAATTAAATGTAATGGCTCTTTTTATCTTGGTTATTTTTTCTTTCTTTGGTGGCTGAAATTATTGAAATATAAGCTGGATAGTATAAACTAGGGTTTTGTAGTACAATTATTTCTCTTGCTGTCAAGCTCTGTTAACCTGGCTTGTTTAAGGGCAAGTATAAAGAGGGATGCCAGGTGGCTCAGTTGGTTAAGTATCTGCTCTTGGTTTCGGCTCAGGTCCTGATCTCAGGGAAATTGGGCTTTGTGCTCAGCATGGAGTCTTCTTGAGATTCTCTCTCCCTCTGTCCCTCCCGCTGGTGCTCTCTCTCTCTCAAATAAATAAATAAATCCTTAAAAAAATAAGCAGATATAGGGACAGGTACATGTGAGAGTTTTTAAAAATATATATAATAGCTTTATTGAGATATAATTCACACACAGTAAAGTTTACCATCAAGGTATACAGGTCTATGGATTTTATTTTAAAGATTCTACGTATTGGAGAGAGAGCACTCACACAAGTGCACAAGTGAGGGGAGCAGCAGAGGGAAAGAGGGAGAAGCAGACTCCCTGCCTAGCAGGGAGTCCTGTGCGGCACTTTATCCCAGGACCCTTCATCCTCATGACCCGAGCCGAAGGCAGATGCTCAACTGACTGAGCCACCCAGGCCCCCCTTGATGGGTTTTATAAAATATTTGCAAAGTTGTCTGTTGATTATTACTAACTCCTCACAGAACATTTTAACCATCTCAGAAGAAACCCTTTACCCATTAGAGGTCATTCCTCTTCTCCTTTTTCCCAATACCTGGCAAACAGGAATCTGCTGTCTCTATGGGTTTTTCCATTCTGGACATTTCATACATATGCACTGTTTCTTTCACTTAGCATAATGTGTTCAAGATTTGTCCATGCTGTATCACATATCTGAATCTCATTCCTTGTTTTCGCTCAGTAATATTCCACTGTATGGGCTCTCCATTAGTCTATCCCTTTATCAGTTGATAGGTGCCTTGTTTTTACTTTTTGTCTATTATGGATAACACTGCTATGAACATTTGTATACAAGTTTTTGTATAACATACGTATAGGAGTGAGATTCTTGGGTCATACGGGAGCTATATGTTCAGCCATTTGAAAAATACCAAACTCTTTTCCAAAGTGACTGTGCTGCTTTACAGTTCTCCCAGTCATGTGTGACAGTTCCAATTTTCCACATCTTGGACAACACTTGATACTATTTTTCCTTATGAATATAGCCATCCTAATGATTATGAAGTGCTACCCAATTGTGGTTTTGATTTGCATTTCCCTCCTGGATAATGATGTTGAGCATCTTTTCATTTGCCTTTTGGCCATTTGCATATTTGCTCTGAAGAAATGTCTGTTCAGATTGGTTGCCCATTTTTTAATTAGGTGATGTTTAAAACATTTTTGAGGTCTAGGAATTCTTTATGTATTCCAAATGCAAGCCCTTTAACAGATATATGATTTGCAAATATTTTCTACCATTCTGTGCATTGTCTTTTTACTTTCTGGGTGATCTTTGATGCACAAAAGTTTTAAATTTAGATGGTCTTTGATTTATCTATCTTTTTTTCTTTCATCACTTGTGCTTTGGTGTTCTAAATAACTATTGCCTAATCTTGGATCATAAGTATTTACTCTTAAATTTTCTTTCAAGTGTTTTATAGTTTTAGCTCCTATTTTTAGGACTCAACTCCTGTAGCTGTACCTTTCAGATAACACTTGTTTTCTGCATGAGGCAGGGGTCCAGCATCACTTTTTAGTATGTGTGGATATCTACTTGGGCTCACATAATTTGTTGAAAAGACCATCTTTTCCCCACTGAATGACCTTGGCACCCCTGTGAAATATCAGTTGACCATAAATGCAAGGATTTATTTCTGGATTCTCAATTCTATTCCATTTTTCTCTATTCTTTTGCCAGTACCACATTGTCTTGAATTACTGTGCTTTTGTAACAAGACAAGAAATTGGAAAATGTGACTCCTCCAACTTTTTTCTTCTTTTTCAGGACTATTTTGCCTGTTTGGGTTCCCTTACATTCCCATATGAATTTTTGAATCAGTTTGTCAATTTCTGCAAAAATGGCAGCTAGGATTTTGATAGGTATCGTATTGAAACAGACTGATTTGGGGAGTGTAGCTATCTTACTAATGTTAAGTCTTGTCATCCATGAATATGAAATAAATATCTTTCCCAAAGATATTTGGGATTTTTAAAAACATCTTGCAATGATGTTTTGTAGTTTTCAGTGTACACGTCTTACTCTTCCTTTGTTACATTATTCCTAAATATTTTTTCTTTTTGATGCTATTGTAAATGGAATTGTCTTCTTGACTTCGTTTTCAGATTGTTCATCATTGCTAGTATATAGAGAAATGCCATTGCTGTTTTTTTTTTATTATAAGAGTTTTTTATTTGTAAGGTAACCACATCTAATTTCTTAAAAATGTTCCTGCCCTTCCATTTTCTTCGCTTCCCATTATTAAAATAAGAAAAGCTATATAAAATAAAAAAGAAAATCTAAGATGTGCTCGAGTTTTGTTATTTCAACTTATGAAGTAAAAAGTTGGAAATGCGTCCCTTTCTGATGTGTGCTATGTAGTGGTCCTCGGCATTTTTGGTCTTTTGTGATATGTGAGTATCTTTTGTCATCTTCCGTCTTGTTAATGCTTGTGAGCCTGCACGATTGGAACTGAACTGTGCTGCTTTGCTGCAGGTGAGCTTTCATGGACAATTAGTGTCGTAACTTACAAGTTGTCTTAAGTATTTACCATAAAGACCTCATCTCTTGATGGAGCACTGCTGTTCCGGGAGCTTTATCTTTTTTGAAGCATTTCACGTTAGCCTTTTATTTGAGACAAGTTGAACAACTGCTCCTTGTTCTGTGCCTGGGATTTTTTTTTTTTTTCTTATGAGAAGCATTAGATCTTTCAAATGTAATGGTTATTTTTCTTTACTTATCTTGTTTGGTGTTGCCACCTCTTAGTAACTGTCAGGGCCCAAGTTGGTTTATTCATCTGGCAAGAATGGGAAATGCTGTCTTCTGCCTGTTTGGCTCTGTCTTAATTTTGACAAGTCATGTGTGTTTGATGCCACATGAAGTGACTAGTTCCAGCAGTTTGCAGAAGTCAACCAATAAACCTTCAGTGTAACTCTACTAATTGCCTTTATTTTTTAAGATTTTTAAAATTTATTTATTCAAGAGAGAGATGGAGAGAGGCAGAGACAGAGGGAGCCTGCAGGGTGCCTGATGTGAGATTAGATCCCAGGACCCCAGGGTCAAGACCTGGGCCAAAGGCAGATGCTCAACCACTGAGCCACCCACATGCCCCCTACTAATTGCCTTGTGATTACTCATTTAACCTTAATGTCACCGTGGAAACAAATACTTCAAAACAAGGGTATTTTTTCCCCTAAAACTTTACCATTATCTGGGTACTTGAAAAGATAAATCTAACTTGGCCTTCAAAGATTGTTAGGAGATCTTTATGGCAAACCTGTAACATTTTAACATATTTTAGTATTATCATTCTTTGTCTTTTTTATTGGGGTAAAGTTGGTATATATTAGTTTCAGTGTACAACATCATAACTCGATTTTACATACACTACAAAGTGATCACCACACTAAATTTAGTTACCATCTGTCACCATACAGTTGACCCCCATCACCATTTTTGGCTACCTCCTCACCCCCCTTCCCCTCTGATAACTACCAGTCTATTCTCTGTATCTATGATTTTGGTTTAGTTTGTTCTTTTGTTTTGCTTTATAGATTCCTCATATAAGTGAAATCATACAGTATGGAGATTCTTCAGAAAATAAAAAATAGAACAACCAAAGGATCTGGCAATTTCACTTCTGAATATTTATCCAAAGAAAACAGGAACAGTAAATCAAAAAGATATGTGCACCCCTAAGTTCATTGCAAATATTAGTCACAGTAGTCAATATATGGAAACAACCTAAGTGTCAGTTAATAGGTGAATGGTGGTGGTGGTGGTGGTGGTTGTGGTGGTGTGCATGTATGCATGAATAAAATGCTACTCAGCAATAAAAAGACAGATATTCTGCCTTTTACCACAACATGAATGGAGCATTGAAATGAGTCAGAGAAACGTGATGCTTTTTTGTATGTCTATTTGTATCTTGCAACCTTTTTTCAACTAATTTGAGTTCTGTTTTTTAGTGACTACACTCAGATTTTTAAAATATGTGACCATATATCTTCACATAGAATTACCTTTATTCTTCTTTCCAATCTTGATATCTTTTATTTCTTTTCTTTACTTAACTGCCCTGTGAAAGTGTGATTTAAATAATTAATTCACCAAAGGTAAGATGCCAACTAATTGGTTGTATTCTCCTACATTTTACTAGGATTAATTGGAAAATCTGTTTGTGAAGGATTTAGCAGATAACACAATGCAATTTATATGAATTAAAAGTAATCTCTATCTTCAGGAAATATATTTGAATTTAGAGGCATATCTGTATTTCTGATTCATAAGTCTAAGTTAATGGCTGAGAAGTTTCTTGCTCAGAAATAAAAACAAACATGCATGCACACAAAAACAAAACAAACAAAAACTCCAGGTCACATGAAATTTTTAGAATATATAAACACTCAAATAAACTTCAGCTTCATTAAGAGAGCTCAGAAATGTTTGTTAGAGGACAGCTGTAGACTCCAAATTAGGTGTATGAAATGACCAGTGTTGCAAATGCTTTTGTAATAATCAATTACTGTTTATTCTTATTTGGCCCAATTTAAAATACAAAGCTTTTCTAATTCTATTTCAAATATCTTCATTAGATGTACTTTTTTCTTTAGAGAAAGAGAGAGAAAAGAGTGAAGTGTGGCGAGGGACAGAAGGAGAAAGAGAATCAGAGAGAATCTTCAGTAGGCTCCATGCCAAGCAAGGAGCCTGATTCGGGGCCTGATCTCACAACACCCTAGGTCATGGACCTGCACTGAATCAAGAGTCCGACACTTAGCAACTCAGCCACCCAGGCACCACATTAGATGTGTTTTTAAAACATACTAACTTTATTGTCTGTATTTCTGCTTGCATTTTAAAATTTAAGGATGTGTAGCAGGTTTTCCTTAGGAGACCTCAGATATGACCAGGGGCCCAAAGACTTAGCTTAGTAATACCTACAACAGATAGCCACTCATTCTGATAGCCAGCTGGGATTATCCATATTTTGATTATATATAAATAAAAGTATTGGGGGTATTATACTGGCAATTGCTTTATCAAATATTTATTTAATATATAATCTTCATTTTCATTTGAGCAGGGGCTTGGAGACATTCATTCAGTTTTGTTTCTTGGGATCAAATCCTGGAATTTTGCCTTTCACAAGCTTTCTTATTTTTATAAGAAATTCCACAAACAGCTTTAGATTCTCAATTAAATCAATATATTGTTTTAACATAATCATTGTTTTTTTAGGTATTTGATATGATCAGTATCATGAAACATTACTCAATATTAATGCAGCAGAGATACTTAAGAGTCAAAGAATATTAACACTTTAAGTTATGAAAAGTCATCAACCATGAGTTGTTGTAGAGAAGTGAAAACCCTCCAATTAGTTTTTACATATGTTTGAAAATTTGTATCCATCCATCTAGCTATCCATCCAGCTGTCCAATAATATCCAAAAGACTTGTAATAATAAACTTATCAGCAGTATGCAGGCCCTATACCGGGACTGCAAATAATTCTACTTTGCAATGGTAGATGCAATATTTTAAATTGTATGCTATTCTCAAACATATTTTCTAACATTTATATTTTTAGTATAATTCAGTAATTGATAAGATCCCCCAAATATTGTTTGGTCTTTTGTAATTAATTTTATAGCATTAAGAATGTAATTTATGGTAGAAACAATGTTTCTAAATGGCTACTGCATTATGATATTATGTCATAGAGGGCTTTTTTTTATAGAGTGATTTTTTGATCATCAGTGTGACTAAAATCATATTAGGGGAAATTTTTGGCACAAAGCCCTAGCCCCTTCTTTGGAAATGAGTTAAATCGTGTGTTGTGCATTTGAAAATCAAGACTTACCTGTGTAGAAAAACAGAGTAGGAAAGAATAGGTGTGTTCTTTAATATTGGTTTTGAATCATTTTCATTTTCTACTCTTCTAGGCTCTTTTTAACCTGAGTGATCTTAACCTGATACTAGAAAAAGATGTACTTTTGTTAAAAATTTTGCAAAGAATTTCAGAACATTCAGTGTTTGTATGTCTAGGGCTTGTTGTTTTCTTTGTTGTCTTCTTTGGCAATATTTGCTGGTTATCCCCTCATCTGCTTAGTTTGACGTCATCACCCTTTAAAAACAGGAGTCTTGTTCTAAGTGGCATGTTTATTACTTTAGAAAGTGAAGTTGATTTTATTTCTATGAGAATTTATAGTTGGACACTTTTCAAACAGGGACCTTAGGTAAAGCAGATGTGTCTGCATACCTCATGGAATGTGTCTCATTGGTATTTATAATCTGACTTACTGAAACCTGTTTGACAGAAGGTTCTGTAATCTGAAGAATTTTTCCCTCTAATTGTAATTCAATGATCATCTTTTGGGTTCAAAATTGCTGCTTAGAGTATTATCTCTTAGGTTTCTCTATGTTAACACAATTATGCAATTTCATTGCATATTATCGTAGTCGTTCTCTCTACTTCTTTGCAGGGATTGTATTACTAGCTATGCTTTCTGGATTTGACATTTTATTTACAAAGTCATATTTGAATATCTGCCTTTGAAAACAATGTCAGACTTGAAATATTGTTAAGTCTCTTGTGTTCTGTTTAATTGAACACATGCATGTAAAATGGTAATGAATTGTAGTAGTCAGTTTCACTGTTAGTGGTGACTATTACTATGACAGAAATACTAAGGATTTTTCAAACACTTTTCAGTATTAACTTGACATCTACTGTGTGTTACTCATAAAGATCTAATGAATTGGTAGAATTATTCTTAAATACATAAGTACATACAAACATGTGTACTACCATATGTAAGAGACAAATTGGCTTACAGTTTAGCAAGGGATGACTAAAAAGCAACATATTAAAGACAAGAACAGCTTGATGTGGTAACACAAAGAAGGAGCACTTGGTCCTTGACCCTCCTGTAGATGATGAGAAGAGGCAGTAATGGAAAGCTTTGTAAAGAGGTTGATACTTAGACTAAGTTTTAAGAGATGAATAAAATGAACCAGGAAAATTAGTGACAGAAGGACGAAAGGTGAAGGGAATGAAGGACGTTCTAGCAGAGAGAGGGGTCACTGGCACAAAATACACGTGGGGAAAAAGCTTAAGTCTGGCAGAGAGAGTGGCAGGATAAAATTTTGTTCGAATAAAGCATAACTCTGCTCAATTTAGGCTTTAACTGGCTCATTTTGATAGCTCATGTTGAAAAGTGGAAGTTGTGGAGGATGAGCCATGGGATAGGAAGACCAGTCATGAGTTGATTGTCCATTCTGGTAATGGACAGTTTAGACTCTTGAGAAGAGGGGAAATATTGCATGATCATTTATATCAGTTTCTGGGGACAGTCCAGGTAGATGCTAGTTATCTCATTTATATTATTAATAGCCCTCCCTTTATCCCTTTCATTCTCAAAAGTGTCTTTTTTTGGTTGATATTTTATATCTAATCAATATATTAGACATATCAATTGGGTGTGGGTGGGTAATGGAGAGGGAGCAGAGTATCTTTCAGATTCCTAGGAGAATCTTCCAGGTGGATGATGTTGCTTCTAGTGGAAACAGAGGTGACAAGGAGAGCCAGCCTATGGAGTTGAGTCAGGAGATGGGCTAGGGAGGTAGAATTTATTCTGTAGCTCATAGGATTGAGATTTATGCAATTCCTTCATGTCTAATTGTCTAGATGGTGATGGGATATATGAATCTGAAGCTCACTGAAATGATCTGGGGTGAAATTCATATTTAAGAAAGATTATTCTATAGGCCAGATCATTATCACCTCTCTGTTATTCCTCTTGGAATAATAGGAACTTTAGAAGAGAAAATGGTAGAAAATGGAATCCTCAGAAATCCCTACCTTTGAGATGAGTGGAGGTAGCATAGTTATAAAAGATTGAGAAAATAGTGGAATGAGCATGAGTATATTGGTGTGTGACTGAGGGAAAGAAATTCTAAGATGGAAAAAGGAATCCTTGATGTTCAGTGTGGCAGAGAAATGCTGTAAGACAAAGACCTAAAAGTACCTATGGGATAGCAGTTCATGGCTTTGGGGCCCTCGAACAGTTTCAGTCAGCAGCCCTGACTAGAGGACTGAAGAGGAGGTAAGCAAATATCTCAGTGAAGGGAGACCACTTTTTAAATAATTGTATATTAGAAGAAAAAAGAGAGCTATGGCACCCAACTGTCAGTGGCCCTCAGGGGACAAGGAAAATTTTTAAGAAACTTGTATATATTTCTGCACCCACATTGCCCCAGCAGGGTTTTTGGACTATTGCTAATATAGGTGCTGTATGGAGAAGTGGTTTTCCAGCCAGAGTTTGGGAAGCTCTGGGTTCAGCAAAGTAAAACAGGTTTCTTTCCTGGGTGTCTCAGAGCCTTTAATGTACTAATATATTTTGCTTGTGTCCAAAATGGGAAATATAATACACAGTGTCTCCTAGACATATTTGGCAACTAACTGGCTTTTTTTTTTCCTTTTTTAAAGAACTACAAGAGCCTTAAGCCTGGAGGTATCTACAAGTCAAACACACTCTAGTGTGGTAGTGGGGTATGGCACCAACTAGTAGTGTGATTGTAGACATGTCACTTAAATCTGCTGAGCTGAGTTGTCTCTCCTGTGAAATGGAAATGATCTACACCCTTCCTGCAAGGCAGATATCCAGCAGTTTGCACACTTCCAACACTACCCATTGTTTATGGCAGCGACTCTTCTAATTGGTGTTAAATATCTTGACTGTCATCCCTACCTAAGCTGGCAATGCTATTATGAGGCTTAAAAAATAAATCTGCAAGACAGTTAGCATAGTCCCTGGGAGTATTATTTTGCTATTATTAATTTTTTGGTATTATCACCGTTATCATCCCAAGGGACACATCTAAAAAAACATTTCTTTCAGTTAAAGGAAAGACAGAGAAAATAACAGAGAGAAGAAATGACTAAAAGCTGAAGGTGCCAGCTGCCAGTGCCCTGAATTAAGTGTGAAAGGGTTTTTGAGAAGACTGGGGTGTGGGGCGTGGAGACTGTACCATGGATATAGGACTAAGTTTGGAGGAGTAGGAGGTAGGGAAGAGACAAGAAGTTCAGGAACAACAGAGTCTTGATTGAAGAGAGTTTGCATTGATCATTTATTTTCCTGTCCAAACGCTTCTTGCTTCTTTTCTTTTCCCTGTGTCATTTGTATTTGAACATAACACTGGTTTCAGGAGAGAAGTAGGATAGGCATTTAAAAACCAGATACCTTTCTTCTCCTATTTTCTAGAAACAGACAAGTAAGATGTGAAATCAATATGTCCTAGGGGAAGCGACAGTAGACATTTAAGAAGCTTATCAAAACCAAATTTAAATTTAAATTAAATTTAAATTTTAAACCTGTTTCATCTATTGAAGGTTTTAGAAACTAAGGGCCGTAATCTGTCTTCTCCACCTTATCACATTGCTAAGCCTTTTTCAGAGTAAAATTATGTACATATATACTATTTTTTCCTTTAACCAGTTTGAAGTTGGTCCACTATTCTTTCTAAACAAAACTTAACTAGTGTTAATCAAAGGTTTCAAAGGCTGGGTTTTATATTCAACACTGCTTTATAGAAGAGAGGCAACCTATTATAGTGGATGAATATACAGACTCTGGAGCCAGACTGTCTGGCTCTGTAATCTACAGGCTCTGTGACCTTGGGTAACTTACTTAACCTCTCTGTGCCTCAGCTTCTTCATCTGTAAAAAGTTTTGGTAATTTCGAAACTAGTCTATACAGTTGTTATGAAGCTTTAGTAAGTTAATATTTGCAAAGGTCTTAAAAATGGGCCTGGCACAGAGGATTTATTATACGTAAGAGCACATGTGCACACGTGTGTGTGTGTGTGTGTGTGTATGCGTGTGTGTATGTGCATGTGTTTGTATGTGTGTTAAATCTAATAAAAGGTGGGGTCTGTTAGGATGAAAAACCTAGAATTATCAATTTTATAAATTGCTGATCTGATTATTGCTAAGCAATTTGAGAATTACTGACACCAACCCAAATTTAATTTCAATTCACTGGCTTTTGGTGTGCTAATCCAAGAAATGCTCTAAAGGCTCCTGAGATGATGACATTGATGTCATCATGCTGTTCAAACATGACTCTGTGGCTGATTTTGTCTCTCTCTTTTATGAGTAAAAGATTAAAACAACAAAAACCTAGATTTTTCTCATGTTGGATGAAAGCATAATGTTTTACTTTTTACATTGGATCAGGTAGTAGCCTAGAGCATCTACATTCATATTGTGTTCTGATTGCTCATGTGCAAGCTAAAGTAACACCATTTTCTTTATCATTATTTGATGAGACTTGTCACCCCGCTTTATGAACAGCAAATTCTTAGCTCAGGGAGCAGCCAGGGGCAGGTCATAAAATAAAGGATTATAGAGCAAAGATATTAGTGAAATAGAAGCATCAGCACTTCTTACTGTATTTAACTCAAAGACGATGAGGTCTGCCTGGGGAGCTAATACTACTTAACTGTGTTTGGGCAAAAAGCCAAAAGGAAATTGTATTTCAAAGAGAGGAGGTCTGGCATGCCATATGCTGTGTAATCCTGGTCAGTTAACAGAGATGTATGGCCATTTAACACACACACACAAAGACTAAAAATGAAACTTTTATGTTAAAGAACACAATGTTGACATAGTTGGAGGCTGAAGGGCAATTGATAACATATCAGGGCCTTAAATTATTCGAGTGAAATTTATAGGGAAACAGAACCCGCATCTTTGACTGCAGGGTAAGTTTCATATGAACTTAATTTGTGCTTGGCACTCTCTGAGCCAGAGAACCAGTAATGATGATCATGCAGATGGGTGAACAAAAGGTCATTTACAGAAATCACCTAAGTGTCCCAGAGAGCCAGGACTGTCCATAGGGAATTCTGGATATAGTAAAGTCAAAGTCTGTCCAAAGAAGTTGTATTGCAGGGTAAAGGGAGCTCAACACGTGTTCTTAGATATATTGAGTATTCTGTGCTTGAAAGTTGCTAGCTTTTTAGTACTGTTTAGAAAGCAAGGGATCCATCCTCTCCTTCTTCACCACTGTTGTTTCCTTGGATCACGAAAAAGTTGAGGCCAGTTGCCCCAGTTGGCCATGGCTTTAGGATAGCACCAAGCTGTGAAATCCCAGCTGTTGGCTTCCATGGCTTTCTAAATTTGACGATTTGTCCTTGTTGTGCTCTGTGAGAGTTCTCTGAAGCTGCCAGGCAGCCTGTATAGTTACTGATCAAATGTTGCCCAGCTCTGGGCTTTGTGTGACTTGCCCAGCTTCTGATTTTTTCCAGCTAGTCACTTGGGTTGCTTTTGTCCCTGTTCCTAAAGGGCTTGGTGTACTCATAAAAAAAAAAAAAAAAAAAGGCTTTCTGCCCTTTTAATGGAAGGTATATGACTTTGATTTCTTAAATATACCTACAAACACTTGAGGATGTATTTTAAAATGTCTCATCCCTTCCAATTATGGAAACATACATGCTGCATTCTTGATGGCATTGATCTGTTCATTGCTTTGAGTTTCATTGCCGGGAAGAATGTATGCCTCAAAAACCTAATCACAGGTCTTTTTCTCCTCAAAATGCTTTCTTAGGCTGGAGTACCTTTGTCAGCATCCTGAAAACAATATTAGAATTTAGGACAGATGATGTAAAATGTCTATGTAGAAAGCCATGTGTTCAATTCTGTTTTCTAATTCATTCATGTGTTTATTCATTTAGCATTTATTTTTCAATCCTGGAAATATATTTAAAGTAGGCAGACAAAAGTTCACATAATGCTGTCTACAATCCTTAATCTCTTTTCACTCACACATACATACGCACATACCCCACACACCGCACACCTTTTAATTTTGAGGGCAAGGGCAGTTGGGATATCCAACAATGCCTACTTATGTCCCAAATCAGTAGATTATGTTGAGTGATGCTTATGGACTCCTTTAAAAAAAATATTTTATTTATTTATTTTGAGAGAGACAGAGAGAGAGGCAGAGACACAGGCAGAGGGAGAATCAGGCTTCTCGCAGGGAGCCCGATGTGGGACTCAATCCCCAGACTCCAGGATCATGCCGTGAGACAAAGGCGAATGCTCAACCACTGAGCCACCCAGGTGTCCCTGCTTATGGACTCCTTAAGGACATGATATATTGGTTTGAATATAAGATAATGGTATATTGACAGTTCTGTTTATTTTATCAGAGATCCAAATCCACTCTACACTAGAGCTTCTGTTGTCGTCAATGGATATTTGTTAGGACAAGACAGAGCTGTTAGGTTACAGCTGAATATTCTCCCAAGGGCATAGTTCACGTTCAGCTGCTGGTGAAGTTTCTATGTTCCATATTTACATGAACTTCACATGAAAGGACGGCTGTGTTTGCTTCTGAGCAGATCCCCAAATGAGAATGGGTTAGGATTCATACCGTCTTTGATCAAAGCCAGTCATAGAAGACACAGTGGGATGGAGTCTCCTGCTTGGCTTAAGCCAGTGAGAACTCATGCTTCAGTGGGGATGGGGTTGGCTTCTCCTGCATGAGGCAGGCATCAATGAATGAAAATCTGGAGATTTTTAAGAAATGGGAAGGGGTGGGGTAGATGGCTAGGGAGACAACACACACAACTCTGATGCTTAATAGCAGAGGTGCTGCTGGGTTGAGGTCTTTGGACCTCAATAAAAACATGAACACATTGCTCATTGTTCGTAATTCTTTTTCCAGTTTTGTTCATGTTTGAGTTTCACAGCCTGAAATTGCCTTTTTAAAAAATTATTATTGTTAAGAAGTTAAATGTGGCAGGGCACCTGGGATGGCTCAGTTGGTCGAGTGTCTGCCTTCAGCTCAGGTCATGATTCCAGGATCCTGGGATTGAGCCCCACATCGGGCTCTGTCCTCAGCGAGGGGTCTGGTTCTCCCTCTGCCTCTGCCCTTCCCTCTGATCCTGTGCTCACATGTGCTCTCTCTCTATTTCTCCCTCTGAAATAAAGTCTTTAAAAAAAAAAGTTAAATATGGCTTAACTGAGATTTTAGGATGGTAGATCACAACTTTAAAATTCCAGGTACATACAAAGATGGATGTCTGCACGGCCTTTTGCTGGTATCTTCCCAATGTAGTATCTGCTTGTAAAAGCCTTACCTCCTCTTCAAGGCTGGGCTCTGTGACAAAGCCTTGGCCCATTTCTCAAGTGGGACATCTTTGGTCCTCGGTGCTCACACTGCTTTTTGCTTGTCTGCCCCCATCAAATTTTGATGCTGTGTCCTCTTATTTCCTGGCATTCGTGGGTGTGCCATTTACCCCTCAGGAGCAGAAAGGATGCAGGTGCAAGGGACTCTGCCTGGTATCTCTGTAAGGTGCAGGGACAGAGGGCAGAGCAGCAAGGAGCCTGGGGTGCTGGCAGCGGAGTGGTAGGCAGACCAATGCTTTATCTGATGGCAGGGTTGGGGTTGGAAAGAACTCGAAGAATTAGAGAATACAATGCTGGAAGGGTGTGTGGCAGTTGCGATCGGAGAAGAAGTTCAGAGCTTCAGACCTTCAGCTTAGGGAACTTTGGAGGAACAGTCAAGGGCAGCAGCAGAGTTTGCCTGGGACATTGGGGAGGAGGACGTTTCAATTTGCATATCTGTGACATAGTGACAAGACTCATTTTTGCGTGACAAGCATTCAAACTGCCAAAAAAAAAATTTGTATATTACTTAACCTTTCATCGGTGTGTATGTATTGTGCATCCTGAGAGCTCATCTTCAATGTTAACTCAAGTGTTTTATTGGGGTAAAATGGCAAATTAGCAGATGCATGCTGGAAATATTTTTTAAAGTTTTCGTACAGCTCTGTTTAAACCTCATTTTTCCATAATGACAGTCTTGTTCATGCCCAGGGAAAGGAGTTCCGTATAATCACTCTTCAAAGAGCATAGGAAGTGTTACGGTTAAAAATAGACAATGAGCACTGAGAACATTAAGTTTCCAATAGCATTCTAACCTGTTTCTCCTAATCCTGGTGCCCAGTCTCCTCCCACAGAAAAGCCTCCCACAAAATGTCACACCCAAGGAACTAATCCACGTGGATGTGTTAGAAATTACACCTGAAAATGGCAATTACCTCACTCTAAATCTGTGATGAATTTTCCTATTAACAAGAGCCTCCTGGAACTTTATGCACATTCTCGATACTATTTAAAATCCCTTTCTTCAATGAGGACTTTATTTCCTGTATTTCTGAATTTTCCAGCTAGCATCAGTGAATTATTACACATACAAGGAAATCTACTGTACGTTGTTTTCTGTGATGAGTGCGTTGTTTAATTAGACGGGATTGCTAAAACTGAAAATATAAATATAGTTGAGATTGGCTTTTGAAGACTGAGAGGGTGTTTTCTAAAATGCATAAATTGTAAACTTCTGGGCGATAATTCGATGCCAACTCCTCTCAAGAGAAGTAGCATCGTAGGGAATGATCAGCCCCAAGAACTGTATCCAGCAGAAAACCTCTCATTTTAAATAAGGCAGAGAACCAGAAGCAGTGAAGAACATTTCTTCTTTGAAGGAATCTGGGCTCAAGGTCCCATAGGCTTATTTATTTATGGGACAGAAATTGTTTGCAGGAATTTCATGTGATGTGTCCTCTGAATTTTCAAACTGGCCAAGCTGACATAAAAAAATGAGTGATAGTTCATTTTTCATTTTAGATTTATGCATGACTTTCTCCATTTGGATGTGTGTATGTTGGATCACAGGGCTGATAGAGTGCCCACCAAATGCTACACTGAACAGTACGTTAGGAAAATTAAAAAGTGACACTTGGAAGGATTTAAACATGTGCTGACAAATTTATCCTACATAGGGATGAACTTGGGCAAAATTGTATAGGAGGTAGAATAGAGTTTTATAATCGATACATTGCTTTACCTCCTTCAACAGAGCCTCCATATAGTCTGCTTAATCTCCCATTGACAAATAGTTCAAATCTCTATTGTGTCACACAAATTTCTTGCTCACACTGAGGTTGTTTTGGGTCTGGGTGAATCTTTGGGACAAGGGTTAGCAAAGTTTGTGCAAAGGGCCAGAGAGTCAGTATTTTAAGCATCGTGAGCCAAGGGGCAAAATTGAGTAACTATCCTGGCTAAAAGGATAAGAGTCATTTTCATATATTACATTTCAAAATGTGAAAACCATTTTTAGCTAGTGGACCATGAAAAACTGGCTGTGAGAGGGGTTTGCCGTGGGTCATAGCTTGCTAGCCCCTGCTCTTGGACAGCAGTCCACCCTGTGCTGGCTCAGCCCAGCAGGCAGTTTTCCTCTAATGACTTCCTTTTGAGAGCACATGGCTTTGTAATCACTGTGGCAGTGAAAGAGTGGCTGGAGGGTTGAGCACCAGCAATTAAATGCTCCTATTTAGAAATGACATACCTCCCATCCCCTCTGATGATGGCACTGGTCACAGCGAACCTAGGGGCCTCCTGAAAACAGGAGTGAGAGCAGAATCTCCCTTGTGCTGGAAGTAGAGGCGAAATGGTTATTGGTGAATGGTGATCATGCCTATTACGGATAGTTGTCTGTTCCTTTCGTTGGCATATCAGACCCTAATTATAGAGGCTGTAACAGTTGAATCTTGGGGGAGGACCCTTATATATGAGAGAAGATTCTAATAGGAATTCTGGGGCATGAGTGCTAGAGCAAGTGATACAAGCTCTCATCTCTATGTATAATTAGCAAATCAAATGCCAATAAGTTCAGCAACTGTGTTATGTGTCATGTTTTTAAAATACAACCAATTTAGAATGGTTGTTACATTTTGGGTAGACAATATTGATATTTTCATATTTAATATTTCATATATATGAGATATAGTATATGATCACTTGTAATTTTTGAGAAATAAGATTAACTCTTTAGAGTTAGCGCCTATTTTTCCTCTTTAATACAGTGTTCTTGGGGCATCTGGGTGGCAAAAGGCAAAGCTCATTTAAAAAAAATAAAAATTATACTGGATTAAAAATGAAAATGGTGAAAGTAAGTCAATTGTTACTTAAATAAGCAAGTTAAGAGTTCATTTTACCCTAATAGGGTGCCAGATTTAGCAAGTAAAAATATAAGATGCCTGGTTACATTTGACTTTGAAATAAAGAATGGGGCATACTTAAACACTAAAAAAAAAATTTATTGTTCATCTGAAATTCAGATTTTACTGGGTGCCTTGTATTTGTATCTGGGAACTCTATGCACTATAGTAGAAATTTGAATTGGTAGATGGTCTTTAATGATTTAATATATAGTTGCTTCTCATTGTGTGTGGTATTTGTGTTGCTTAGTCACCACAAACAGTGAATTAGCTAATATTGAGCCATTGCCCCTAGGAGAAATAGAAGGTTACGTTCCTGTGAGCCTCTTGTCATAACATTGCATCAACTGTTAAGCACATAACCTTGTATCATTTTATATCTATAAATAAATATATTTCTTATAATCAATTAATTACATGTAATTAATTAATTAAATGACCATACATTTCTTTGTCTTTCAACCACATTACAGCGCTATACATTATGCTTTTTAAAAAAATATTTTATTTATGGGACCCCTGGGTGGCTCAGTGGTTGAGTGTCTGCCTTTGGCTTAGGGCATATTCCCGGAGTCCCCGGATTGAGTCCCACATCAGGCTCCCTGCACGGAGCCTGCTTCTCCCTCTGTCTATGTCTCTGCCTCTCTCTCTCTCTCTGTATCTCTCATGAATAAATAAATAAAATCTTAAAAAATATTTATTTATTCATGAGAGACACATAGAGGCAGAGAGATAGGCAGGAAGAAGGAGAAGCAGGCTCCCTGTGCGGATCCTGATGTGAGACTCGATCCTGGGACCCGGGATCATGACCTAAGCCAAAGGTAGATGCTCAACCACTGAGCCACCCAGGCATCCCTCATTATGCTCTTTTAAAGTTAATTTTATGAAATTTATCTCAGGAACTCGTAAATTAAACCACTCTAGATATGATTTTAGCACTTTCCAGACCAGCCACACATCTAGATCCAAGAACTTCCTCTTCCTTTTTTCTGGATGTGCCGTATTGTTGATTCATTAACACTGACCTCACACACAACACTATAACTTGTGCCTGAATAAAGCTTTGCCAACACATGCATTTTCTTTGTAAGGCACATCACAGCCTTCTTGTAGTTAAGACTGCAAGATAGCTCTTGAACACTACATTCAAAACAGTGAAATCACCAACAAAAAGCAAAGATGCAAATGACCCGGCACTAACTGGACTGGGAAGGGACAGTTTTTGCCATGTGAGAGCCGGCTGAAGCCAGAAGGCCCAGCATTGCCTTGTTCAACCTTTGGTTGGAAGGCACACATCAGGCTGAAATTTTTCACCACTCTGTGCATGTCCACAAATAAGTGTGACAGTGCTCTGAGTGTTTGTTTTGAGGTTGCACATACATTTGAGTGAGTAGGTAAATTCACATTATGGAATCCTTGAATAATGAGGAACAAATGCATTTGATGCCTAAATTAACAGATGAAGACAGACTTAAATGAAGACAAATGTAAATATTTAGGATACTTTGATGAACAATAAACAATTAACCTGGGTAACATGATAGGTGAACCCCAATGGCTCCACAAATGATAATAGTAACTACCAGTCTAGGGTCCTCACTATATACCGTGTCCAGAGCTGGCTACCTAACACCAGTTATTGCGTTCTATTCATTTTTTTACCCAACAGTGCTGTCCAGTTTATGTTGTTGTCTTCATTGCCTCAAGATCTCACAGCTTAGAAATAAGAGAGTTGGAATTCTCACCCACGACAAGGAATACTCAAGACAAGGTCCTTCTCAGCATGAAGGATCCTAGGACTAATTGCAACATGCCTATGAAATTTCTTAATGATAACTTGAGGTTGCTCACAAACTTTGGTTTAAGAAACAGTTAATAAATCGTATACAAATACCAGCCTCAACCTTCAGTAACGATGGTATGATTATAGCTCTGTGGCAGCTACGACTTGATCATTTTATGATTTCTGAGTTCTTTCAGCTCCAGACTTTGGGTTGCTACCTCGTATATTCATCTGTTGTTCTAGCTGCATATTGCCTACATGAAGCTATAATCCTTTGTCAGTGACATGGAATGATTTCCACAGTGAATGGATTTATGTCATAAAGGGAGGATTAAGAGTTCAGGTGGAGACTAAGCCACAGGAGCTAGATAAATATTGAAAAATGGTCTGTTTTCATGCAAATGTGCATATAATAATGAAAGAAGAGGAGAGCACATATAGAAAATATGAAACTTAGGTCAAAATATTTTTAAATATAAGGTATCATTCTAAAATTTTATCTTCCATTTCTATGTAGTATTTCATTCCTGCTTTTGTTCCCCCTAGAAAATCCCCCAAACAGGTAACAAAACCCCTTTTATGGTTATAATTACAAATAATGGGTCTTGGTATAGTCATTGGCTTCTTACTTGGCCCTTTTGGGTGGAGTATCTACACTTTCTTTTTTTATTTTTATTTTTTTAAATATTTATTTATTTTTTTGTTCATGATAGACACAGAGAGAGAGAGAAAGAGAGGCAGGGACACAGGCAGAGGGAGAAGCAGGCTCCATGCCGGGAGCCCGACGCAGAACTTGATCCCGGGACTCCAGGATCATGCCCTGGGCCAAAGGCAGGCGCTAAACCGCTGAGCCACCCAGGGATCCCCTACACTTTCTTATTTTAGAACTAAAAGTGCCACAACTGTTGTTTAGTTGTTGCATGTGAACTATGCTCTAAGAGACCTGGTACCAAGATAAGGATGACTTGCGAACATGCCCCTACTGAAAGTCTCAGGGAATTTTTACAGCTTTTATCTTAAAGTACCCACAGTGTTTTTACCTCTACAACCTAATTATTCTTTGCCATATTTCAGGGAAATTTGTTAATTTATTCTTTCCAATATTCCTCCTCATTTCAAACAGAAAGGAAATTTTTAGACTATCTACTGTGATAATAAAGCAACTAGAAGTTAACAATCATGTGATCTTAATATTGTCTCTTGCTGTGTATACAATAAATATAGCTGATAATTTTAATTATTGATATTATATTAGTAAAAATTTCATCCTTTAGTTCTAATTTTTAGCAGGGAAAAGAATTTCCAGTATCTATTAATGTACCTTTTTGCAAATATGAATATTTCAAGTTTTAGCTTTATGTGGCATTTTTTTATTCCGGTACTATTGTAAATGCAGATGTAAATCCCAAAATTTTTCTGGGAAAGACTTCTGATAGTGTATTGATCTGCCAATAGTAGAGGCTTTAGTAACTTTTTTTTAAAAAAAGATTTTATGGGGCAGACCCACTGGCTCAGCAGTTTAGCGCTGTCTTCAGCCCAGGGCATGATCTCGGGGATCTGGGATCGAGTCCCATGTCAGGCTCCCTGCATGGAGCCTGCTTCTCCGTCTGCCTGTGTCTGTGCTTCTCTCTCTGTGTGTCTCTCATGAATAAATAAATAGACTCTTTAAAAAAATAAAAAAGATTTTATGTATTTTGAGAGTGAGAGAGAATGAGGGGAGGGGTAGAAGTTTAGGGAGAGAGAGAATCTCAAGAAGACTCACCACTGAGTATGGAGCCTGACTAGGGGTAAATCCCAAGACCCCAAGATCACAACCTGAGGTGAAACTAAGAGTCAGATGCTTAACAGATTGAACCACCCTGATGCCCTAGCTTTAGTGACTTTTAAAGTATTATTTAGTTCTGTATTGCAATGGCTAAGAAATATTTTGCTCTCATTATTAGCTTCAATTGATAATAATCATTATTCTTATAATAATTACTCAAGTAATAGTGATTACTAGTTTCAGTTATCTTTGGCATTCATTAAGTTTGATAAGTAACTATGAATAGTTCTTCAACATTTCAAAAATATGTGCCAATGTGGTCTTGTCTAATCACTCTTAAACAAGCACTTGACTTTGAAAGAACTGTGGGTGTTTTTGTCGTTTGTTTAATAATTGCACTGCTTTTGGAGTCAGCTTGCACATACTCTAGTCTTTAGATAATGCAGGACTCTGTATTTAATTTGCCCCATCTATCTGTGATCGTGAACAGCAATTTCTGTAATTTGTCACTCTGAACTTGGCCCTGTGTAAACTTGCCAAGCATTCACTTCACAACCACTACTTTTTACTTAAAGCTGATAGCTTCTTATTTAATTTCTTCAAAGAAATGTAAAATGGTAACAAACGGGTTACTGTAGCCACTTTCTAAACGAGCAAGAAATGGGAGAACATGGGAAAAACTGAACTACAGTATGACTTTATTCCTTAAGATTTCAGATATATTTTAAAAGGGTGACTATCTCCAGATTGACCTGGACTGGACTCACTTTGACTAGCCCTTCTGCACATGTACAGGGGAAATATTACTTTATTTTATAGGAATGATAACACTAAGGGTCTTGAAAGGGCCAACTGAATCGTGAAGGAGAGCCAGGAGAAAGTCTAAATTATGTTCAATTGAATTTTATACCATCATTTATTTCCTACCCAATGTTTTAATATATGGTACATGTAGGTTTTCTTGTCTCCCTAATTACTACACAGCTTGTTTATCAGAATGGCTTTCTTGCCTGGCTGACCCATCAGGCTGGCTGTACTTGGACATGGTGTAGATGTGATGAACCTAACTATTATCAAGGAACAAATAGAATGCACCTTAACTGTTCTCCTTAAGGTTGTGGCAGGCTATATACATTTGGGTTTTTATAAAAACCCAAACTGTTTGCTCTTTGGGTTGTTTTGTTTCACAGACTGTGTTCCTAATATGATGAACAGAGCAGTTGAAAGAAACAGTGTTTGAGCACCAGTTTGAAAGTTTCCAGATAGCTGCAACACACCAACCTGATCTCCAGGGCCAGGTCTATGGTGTTTTAAAACTCAATGATCTTAAAAAAAACAAACAAGCAAACAAACAAAAACTCAATGATCTTGTTGTTAGATGTGCATTTATGAAACCATTCTCATACCTCAGGAACTTAGAACCCTCAGGCTGCTCCTCCCCCATCAGAGTAGCCTCAGGCCTTGGCCCCATCACAGCAACCTGGTTATGGCACCCCATTGCAATGGTCTCTCCTAATGCCTTCTACTCTTCAATGCATCATGACCTGTTAGAAGTGTTAGAAGTGCCCCCCCCCCCCCCCGAAGCAGTTGCTTTAAGTTTTTCCTGCCCCCTGGTCTCTATGTAGGCTGCTGCCTTTGTGTGAGATGCCTTGACTTCCATGAATGTTTTCTGCTCACACATCAAAACATATTAAATTGACCTTTTATTGAAATACTTTTTTTAACCATATTTCCCCAATCCCTTCCACCCATTCTGTATAATTCATAGCATTCCACATATCCATTAGTATCCTACTTCATTCTTTTTTTCTTTCCTATTTCATTCTAAAAAATATAGTTACTTTTTTTTTTTTTTTGGCTTTCCCTCAGTGGGTTATAACATTTTGGTGGTAAAAACTGGGCCTTCTACAGCAGTGTATCATTGGTGATGAGCCTATAGTATGATGCAGAGTAGACATTCCATTAAAATTGGTTAATCAATGAACATGCATGCACTTGAGAATTAGAAAAGTAGAAAAAAGGCAGAAACCCTGAGTTGAACATAAGAATCGGTTATTCTTAACAAGGAAAATAACACCAATATTATTGATTATAAACTAAAAGGAGATAGCTATGAGCTCCTACTGTATTGTTACTCATGTGCAATTTTCTATGTGGTATTTTATTTATTCCCCAGATAACGTCAGGAAGCTGAGGATTAGAGATGTGAAGTTATTTGTTGAGGTTATGTAAATATATAGCCAGGGCACAAACCCCAGTTTTGTCTATGCTAATTCAGTGTACACTATAAATCTCTACCTCCTTGTGTGAGAAATGCATCATGATGGTTAATTAGTTTAACAAAATAATGTGCTAATGTCATATTGTGTTTTGTTGCTGTAGTTTATTCCAAGACCCACTTGATGGGAAGAGGTGTGAAAGGATCCAAAGGTAGTTGAGCTGGAATTAAGATTGTGCTAAAAGAAGCTATAATCATAACATGTTATAGTGATACAATTAATACAATAGCATATAAGCTAGCTACCATTTCATATTAGCTGTGGCCTAAAAAATTCTTTGGCCTTGACTCAACCTCATTATATGTGGTAGTTATATTCTATAAAGTAGTTGCACACCCTGATTAGGGAACACTGAACCTCTGTGCCTGGAGGAGATAGAGGGTTAGATTCCTATGAGCCTCCATTTTCAACTTTTCTTTTTCTGTTTAAAGATACTATGTATATCTGAGTGCATGGGTGGCTCAGTCAGTTAAGTGTCTGTCTGCCTTTGGCTCAGGTCATGATCCCAGGGTCCTGGGATAGAGCCCTGCATCAGGCTCCCGGTTCAGTGATGTGTCTGCTTCTCCCTCTTCCTCTGCCCCTTCCCCCTGATTGTGCTCACATGCACTCCCTCAAAATAAATAAATAAAATATTAAAAAAATGAAAGATACTGCATATATTTGAATCATTAGCATTTAATCCACAGTGAACAGCACAGTAACTCCAGTCTGAATGAAGCTTATCTAACACACATGTTTTCCCAGTAAGGCACATCAAGCCTTCCTGCTGTGAGGACTCTAGATAGCAGCAACCAACCTTGCACTTGATGGCCAGGTTAAATAGCCAGATCACAGAAACAAAGCAAAACAAAGAAACCACAAAAATGCAAAAAACTCCCCAAAAAACAAACAAACAAAAAAACCAACACGGCACTAAATAGAACACTAAAATGTCACTAGTTTATGGTATGAGAACTAAAACAAGACAGAGAGTTGCCATATTTGGCTCAGCTGGAATATGAATATCCAGTAACCCCAATTTTTCTCTAACTCTTTGCATGTGTGTGAGTGTAAGTGAGGCGGGCATGGATTTGGGGGTTGCAAATAAACTTTAGCAGTTAAGCAAATTTGCAAAAACAGAATCTGTAGACAAATGAGGATTGACTGCATTTCTATTATAAATTAGCCTCGTTATTTCTGTTGCTAAGATTTGGGTCCGATGATTACCCTCCTGTATCCTGGTGGCCTTCTCCTGTTGTTACTGGGTGTAGTTACTGCCTGGGCTCTTCTTGTGGCTGGTAGGCTTTACTATAGGCAGTTTGTTCACATATGAGAAATCTGTTTAGGGACTGTAGTTGGGCACATTTGCTTATTTGCATGGCTCTAAGCCCACCTCAGGGTCTGAAGAGATCTGTCAGTGTAAGGGTTAGGAGCCCACAGTTAAGCCTACAGAACATATTCTTTTTTGGGGAGGATGTGAGGGGCAGAGGGAGAGGGTGATAACTTTTTAAAAAGATTTTATTTATTTATTCATGAGAGACAGAGAGAGAGAGGCAGAGACACAGGCAGAAGGAGAAGCAAGCTCCATGCAGGGAGCCCAGTGTGGGACTTGATCCTAGATCCAGGGATCACTCCCTGAGCCAAAGGCAGGCACTCAACCACTGAGCCACCCAGGTGTCCCAAGGGAGAGAATCTTAAGCAGGCTTCACAACCCAGTGCAGAGCCCGACTTGAGGCTCCATCTCACCCCCCTGAGATCATGACCTGAGCTGAAATCAAGTTTCACCCACTTAACCAACTGAGCCACTCAGGCGCCCCCAGAATGTGTTCTAAAATGAGTTCATTTGTTTTGAGGATTTGCAAAATTTGTTATGTTGTGTGGTTGGTAGATGGCGTTAAAGACTTTTCAGCTAGTCAATAAGACATAATGTATTTTTCTTTTGAGAAATATTGTCCTTATTTTATTCCAGTAGGAAAAATGAAGAGTTCACTAAGTAGGTAGCTATTAGGAGATTGCTCAAAGTATCATTAAACTGGCATGTCCAGAGCAAGGAAGAGGTAAAAGATGATTTTTCTAGATGAGGCCGGCTTCCCCGTGTGTACCCTCATTCCCCTATGGGAAGGTTAGACATTTCTGGAGTCTACAATAACTTTTCCAGGCCACCAGTGCATCTTTTAAGCTTTAATTTTTGAAATGGTACCCTAGAGGTCTTATAATTGAGGCTCTAAGCAGACAATTAATGGTTCCATAACCCATTTTATAAGGATGGTAGTTTCTATTTAAATGCCCTGGCTCTAACTTTCTTTTCATTCAGACTACAATGAATGTACTTTAGAAGCCTAGAGTATATTCAGGACTCCAAACTAGGGGTGGTCGCTTTATCTCCCTCTTTGGGAGGTATCCCTGAGAAGCACACATAGTAAAGTAGAAAGGTAGGAAACAGAGCTACTAGGACATTATTATCTACTTGGAAGCCTTGACTAGCCATTCCAACTTTTTAGATTAATGTTGTACGGGTCAGGTTGGAGTCTACTTCTCTTTTCCTCTCCTGCCTCCATTGGTCATTTCTTAATCTGGTGACAGTTCCTTTACTTCTAGTCACTTGGTAGAACTTAGGTTCCGTACCCAAAATTTCAAATCAAAGAAGCTGAAAACCAATTTCTCCTTCCCCTAAATACAGTAGGATACTGGATATTATGAAACACTTTAGAAATAGCTATTTAAAAGATTCTGTAGCCCAACAAACAAAATACTCTTATTCCCGTGAGTAGCTTCAGTCAGTGGAACTTCAATATTATGAATGGTGATATAGATATGAAATATCTAAGTGTTATAGGTACCTATATTATAGATGAGTTGTTTACCATTTTTTTTCTTTTTGTTTAATTAGTATTAACAAAGGCTCATAGACTCTAAGATGCTCCTAATATGAACCGAATGTGTATTCTCAAAAGATTGTGTTTTTTTTTTTTTTTTCTGTTCTAGTATGTGGAATATTTTTAGAACTCTGTAGAAAATTATCACTTCTCTTTTTTAGGGGGGATTGACCAAGATTTGAAATACTTTTCTGTTTAATAAATACACTGATTAAACACCTTCTCTCTTCCAAGCACCATGCATATCATTGAGCATATGAAAAAAAATGTCCTCTATAAGTTAAAAATCTAAATGATTTAGTCAGGAGGTAGCAAGCTTAAATATAGTAGTTGTTCATTCAACAAATACGAATTGAGTGGCTACTATTTGCCATGCACTGTTTTAACAAACTAGGAATATAACTTCTGGACTTACAGGCTTCTATTCTAGTAGGGAGAGAGAGAAAATAAACAAAGTAAGTGAGTTATATAGAATTGGCAGTTAATAATAAACAGTATGAGGAGAAATAAACAGCATCAGAGGATAAAGAGTGATGGGAGGCGTGCTTTTAGAAGGAATAGTCAAGAGTGGACATTATGACATCAATTGGCAGCACTGCAGTAGTGAAAAGTGCAGGACAGGGATGTAGGGTTTGTCTGGGAATAGGGAAATATGGTTGTTATTTAGACCTGGGTGGTCAGGGAAGGCCTTGCCAACGGGTGATGTGTCAGCAGAAAACAGGGAAATGGAAAGCAAGTCATTCAGTCAATATCTGGAGAAGAGCATTCTTGGCAATGGGAGTATAGAATGCCCGAGGTGGGCGGGAATGTGCTTGGCATGGCTAAGCAGTGGTAAGGAGGCTTTGGTGAGGCCAAAGGAAGTGGAGGGGGAGGGACATGATACAAGATAAAACTAAAGGAAAAGCAGGGGCTGGAATCACATTGAGCCACAGGGGCTGGATTTTATTCTGAGAGACAGGGAATGCCTTCGAAGGTCTTGAGTGAAGGACACAAATGATTTGGCTACTGGGCCAAGAATGTTTTATGTGTAACGTGTTCCATGTTAGAGGCTGGGCAGAGATGGCAGAGGGTGGTAAGTTCAGCCTCTTCCTGAAGGTGGGGAAGAAGTATCTTAGTAGACGCCAATGGAAAAAGAAGGAGGAAGACATCCCAGTTGTGGGGGACGCAGGGGCGGAATCTGTGCTAAGAGGTTGTGGCATAAAGCATGAGGACTGGCCCTGACCTGTGCTGGGCCGGAGAACGTGCCCGTATGCCACTCAGAGGCATTTGGGCTGCTTCCTGCTAGTGCTGTGGACTCTCTGCAGACTCGAGAGCTGAGGAACGGCATGGGCACCTGGAGGAAGAGGGCTTCACTAGCAGGATGGAAAAATGAATGATGACAGGACAGACTTGGAGAACAGGAGGGAGGCAGTGGTGTCCATACACTCAGCGTGTGCCAGGTGGCGTACACAGAGGAAGAAGAATCAACAGGTGCTTTTAGAAGGTGTACGTTGGCCAAAGTCAATTGAGTTAGGCCTTAAAACTAAAAGAACAGGTAAGTTCCCTGGAACTGCATACCTGTAAAGGTGATAATATATTGGTGGCTGTTATTTACCAGGCGCCAAATCTTGCAATGGCATGTTAAAAGCTGCTTCCGAAATGAGGTGCGCTCTTTATTTAGCATAACTACCAAATGAATATTGTAGTTATCTTTAAAGCTGTGAGAGCCAAGTTACTTTTGCCTCTCCAAATAACCTACGGTAGTTAACACGGACTCACACACTGATCTGCTGCTGTTTTTCTTGACCCAGATCGCCATTGAGTACAAAAGAAAGGGTGAACCTTCATTTAACTCAGCACGGGATCGGAGAGCCAGCCTATTGTGCAAGTCCAGAACAATATGACAAGTAAACATTATGCCTTCCGTTGATGTCATTAGTATGCACAGGAAGAGCACTGGCTTATTCATACAGATGATTATTTTCTCAAAGCTTCTGTCTAAATATCTTTGGAAATACCAAGACACCTTGCCTCCAGCTTGGGTCCCTGTTGTGTTTCATAGGCATCTTTGGAGTAAAGGTTTAGCCCCTTTATTCAGTGTGTTTTGAACAGCCAAAGTAGTGAAAGACATGCAGGTGCTTGTCATTGAGAAAAAGAGAACTCTCAAATATTCATGAAATGCTTGCTGTTGCATTTTAATTTGCTTTAGGAAATTGCCTACTTTGTGAGTCATTTTTGCTTTGCATAATAGTTACGACAGCTCGGTTTGGGTTCTGATTCTTAGGAGCCTGTGCAGATGCAGATTTCTCAGATTACCCAGCACACATATTTGTCTGTTGAATCATAAATTGAATTCTTTTCATGAGAAGGTATTTTACACTTTAAGGCATATTTTTGTTAATAAACCGTGTTTCTTTTTAGTTCTCCTGAAATTAAAAAAATATAACTCTTTTTTTCTCCCCTCAAGCCTATTCTGGCATAAGTTTGGTTTGGAGAAGGAAGAACATATTAGTTATTTCTGAGGTTATGTGGTTACTGTAAGTGGATCATTTTAGGAGGAAATTAAATTTGTAGCTAAATGGTAGGTTGTTTCAAAAAAAAATTGGCATTATCCAGATGTTAGACAATAACATGCTGGAGGCTATCCTATATATGAAAAAGTAGGTGTCTGTACTATCAGACATATATTATAGATCTAAGAACAGTCAGCTACCTTTTCAAAGGCATGTTTGAAAATCAGATTAAAAAAAAAAGGTTGTAGTGCAAATGTCCATTTAACTTGAGTAAATTATCTATCTTAGAGGCTCCTGGTGGATCTATGGTAGATGCTAAGAGGACGTGACTTGATCAGATATTGTCCTTGGGAAACTCAGCCATTGCTTTAGACTACGTTATAAACTTGATTCCCTAGGGTAATGGTGGATCTTTTCTTTTAAAACTGAATGTAGATTGTACTGGGGGTAAAGAGGGGCAAGATCAATACTTGGTGTAATCACCTCCTCCTTTCTAATGAAGTTAAACTTCCTAGTCTATATTCTGCTCTCCTCAGTAGAGTAGTTCTTGCCATCTAACCAAGTCCCCAGATGTCCCTGGGATGAAAAACCAACTACATTTACCTTTGAGCTTTTGTCTTTTCTTCACTTCCTACCTTCCTTCAATTGGATGGTTGTAAAATGCATGTGTTTGACATAATCTAGCCAAAGAAAATTGGTGTCCTTTGTTCTGAAAGTTTATTGCAGTTTTATCATTATATCTTATAATGCTGTAATTCCAGGTTTTACCTTTGTGGCTTGTAATTAGTAAATGTTGGTATTTGCAGAGTAAACCTTATCACGATCAGCTCTGCTGTGTTCATTACAGTGCAACCAAGAGACTCTGAAGTAGAAGCCTAGATTTGGGATTTTGGTAATTACTCAATAACTTCTGCCCTATGGTCATCTCTGAAGTCACTCCAAGAGCACAGTTGTGTAGTTTGTTTGATGCTGGGCTTGTCTGATTAAACCTCTGTACCATGCAATCTTAATATTTTTCTAGTCTTTCAGTAAAGTCCTCCTATGTGTTAAGAATCATCCTCACTGATGATTTTCCCAAATAACAGAGGCATGAGATCCTAGGACAAAAATAGAGAATTAATCCTTGGCTGAATGATGGCACATTCATCTTTCAAGTAGTAACCACAGAGACTTGGATTCCTTGAGCAGATTGGTCTACCAGAGATCTGTGTGCTAAGAGGGAAGCCATGGATGCTGTGTGGGTTTACAGAGATTTAGTGCACTGAATCAGAATACCAAAAAAGAGTCAACCATTGACAGGCTCATGGTCTATTTCACCTTTTTTAAAGATCTTCGCAAGGCAAAATAAGTCCCATAACCTTATTGGCCAAGAATAAATAGACTCCAAATGTCTTAGGGCAAGAGCCTACAGGAAGCCAGCAGCTACTTGATACAAATAACTTTCAAGGCAGGAATGTAAACACACGATGAGTGTAATTTATCTTGCTGGTGCATTTCGCGTCATAGGTAGACATTTGCAGTGGTCACTGGAGTTGCTCACAAATGTATTGATTCTCTTCTTTATGGGCACATGGTAGGATTTTGTTTCACTGCTATTTTTTAAGTTAGGTGTGGCTAAGTGACCTATTTCTGTATGAAATGTGAGTGGAAATGGAGTGTCTTGCTTCCAGATGGGAGTTTCAAGAGCGAGACTGTGATTTGCCTTGAAAAGGGAATCGGCCAGCCTGAATTCTTGAGGGGCTGTGAAGGGCAGAGACCCCTACCAGCCCACATTGGACATAGTCTTAGGAATAGGCCTTTGAAGCTGTGTGTGATCTGAAAATTATCTAGCTCATCCTGACTGTGACTCTTTTTTATAGCTTTTTAAAATTGTATAAAATAACATGTTACTGAAGAATGATCAACTTCATTTTTACAATTCATTTAATAAACATGTATCCAGTGACTTCTTTTAGAGATGGATTAGAGTTTGTATCCATCTCTATTAGTGACTAGCTTCAGAACCTTGGGCAAATTAATTTGAACTTTTTGGGCCTCAAATACCTTCAGTTGTAAAAGAGGGCAATACCACTTACATCATATCACTGTTCTTAGGATGAAATGATTACGTGTATGTAAGTCACCAAGCAAAATTCCTAAAGCAAAATGAACGTGGAAAATATGTTCATTCCTACCCATTCCTCTGTTATATACTGCCTGGTGAGAGTTTTAAGCCTCATGTGAAATGAATACTCTTGCCCTCAAATATCATACAGGGTCTCTCCTGTAAGATACATAGACATAAATAACCACACACATAAAACAATGTAAAATTCACTATTAAGGAAGCACAGATGAAATGTCCAATTCCCTGATGATGATATATCTATAGAAAAATCCTATATAAATCACTGTAAGGTGGAAACATCTGTACAAAAATACAAACAAACAAACAAAGACACAAGGAAAAGACTGGGCGGGAGAACTAAGATAGTGTGAAGTCAGTAAGTCATTTCCTAAAGAAATCCCAATCTTGGGATCCCTGGGTGGCGCAGCGGTTTGGCGCCTGCCTTTGGCCCAAGGCGGGATCCTGGAGACCCGGGATTGAGTCCCATGTCGGGCTCCCAGTGCCTGGAGCCTGCTTCTCCCTCTGCCTGTGTCTCTGCCTCTCTCTCTCTCTCTCTCTCTCTCTCTCTGTGTGACTATCATCAATAAATAAAAATTAAAAAAAAAAAAAAAAAGAAATCCCAATCTTTGTTTTTAAAGCTGGGTCCCTCAAAATCCATCCAGAGATCAACAGTTTTACTTACTTTCAACATGGTAAAAGCTCTTTTAGAACTTTGCCACTATAGAAGCTTGCCATGTGAAAAATTCATCAGCAGTGGGTTTGAAATCTTAGAAGTGTTATGTCTTTTAGAAGAGTGGCCAGCCCAGCAAGATCCAGGGTAGACTGATGGTGTCACATCAAAGAAGAAATCTGCACAGCTCTGATGCTGTCAGCCCTCTCTGCATGCATAGTTTTCCACTCTGTAACCACTTTTTCATGTTTCATTAGCAACCTTATGTCTTACCCTTCACATCAAATGCTAGAGCAAGAACCCTAGTAATGAAGTCACTGAGCTCAATCTATTCATCAGATCTGGTCATGGACTCCAAACCTTCTAGAATATGCAGGGAGAAACACTCTGGATAGCGAAGCTCTTATGCTGCCAAATTACCAGGAGCATTTGGCCAGGACCAGTGCATACGTAATTGGAAACATCCTGAATACATTTCTAAGGGACAGTTACAGTTCATCAACACCAATAAAAGGTTTCTGAAAAAAACAAAACAAAACAAAACAACCCCCCAGAAAACTACAGGAGGAACTGGATTTGGGAAATTAAAAAAAAATAGTTATAGAAGTAAGGAGAGAAGAATGCTTTCAGGATAGAGCAACATAGAATATGCTATCATGCATGAAATGGTATAAAGCCAAATAGATGTTTATTTTGCAGTTTTGTATTTCCTTATCCACTAAAATCAACAGGTGGACAGGAAACTGAAATACTAAACGGAGGATTTGGTATCTTAGTTTTCCCTGGCTCCCTTCGAATCCTTAAATTATAAATTCACCTGCATTGTGTGGTATGGATGGGTAGGAATGGCAGTGAAAGAGCTTGGCTAGATGGTTTTCCAGCAGTCTCATTGGAACAGGGGGGTTGTGACCATCAATAGATCAATCAGGATATGAGGCAGTGGGGTCAAAGCCAACCATTAGTGCAAGGAGACCTGAATACATCTCCTATACCAGACAATGCACAGCTCTCCCACACTTGCAAAGGGAGATGTGGATTTTAAAGGAAAAGCACTTGGAGCTCACCTGTTGTTATTTTTAGCTACATTCATAGGCAGAAGGAATGACTATGTAGTATTATCACCAAACTCCAAAGAGAAATTTGAGCTTTAACAAGGCCGCAAGAATCACTTGCTACTTTCCTACCGTACTTTGTATTTTAGAAACATCTCCTTTCATCACAAGGTTGATAGAGTAACTAAAGAAGACCATATATAGTCTTTGGAGGAACAAAATGTAAAATAATAATATTATTCTCTGCCCCACATTTAATTTCGATGGCATTTTGAAAGCAATGTGTTTTCAAGGCTAACTCTCCTTTCAGGCAACTTGATGATAAAATGTACTAAATTTTCATATCCTCAACTTGGAAAAAAATTAATCTCTTTTAGATTGTAATTGCTTTGGATTTAATCTTAAAGTTTATGACTGTAATTTTCAGATGATGTGAATCACTCTATGGAGGTTTTGTTAGTCATTTGTTTGGAATTAGATTTTTTCCATTTGCCGTAATTAATTCATTCACATTTGGTACTCTTTGCATTTTATGTTCTTTATGTTTTATTTTGGGGAATTAATTTGTAGAAAAATTAACTCCAACTAGACTTTAGTGGTGGTTGATATCGTTTAGTCACACCAGCCCAGAAGTTCACTTAAAAAATGACTATTTCATACTTTTGTTCTAACTATCAACATATCATACATAAGTTTTCCCCTTTGGACACTATGGAATCTGTCAGAGACTTTTATTGCAACACCTTCTAAATTAATTGTCATTTCGTTAACTTACCCTGATGCAACATTAACCTCTACTCTCCTAATGCTCAAGTACGTTCCTGTACTTGAACAAGAATCTGAAAACTCAGATGAGTGGTAAGAACCTTTCTTTGGGTAGAGTGATAAGGAATGGCATGAAAACATCTTAAGGGATCCCTGGGTGGCGCAGCGGTTTGGTGCCTGCCTTTGGCCCGGGGTACGATCCTAGAGACCCAGGATCGAGTCCCACGTCGGGCTCCCTGCATGGAGCCTGCTTCTCCCTCTGCCTGTGTCTCTGCCTCTCTCTCTCTCTCTGTGTGACTATAAAATTAAAAAAAAAAAAGGAAAAAAAAAGAAAACATCTTAAAGTTAGGTAAACTTTGTCTTTAAACAAGATACAAATCAGCAATTTTAATCTACTTAATGCTTAAAAATCACTGAGTATTTTTATTTTTCAGCAAATGCCCTGTTTTTCTCATTTTAGTTTTTAATAATATTCAGGGATTCAGTGGAAGGGTACTTTTATTTTACTTTTTTTGTCCCCCATCTTTACTGAGGTATAATTAACAAATAAGATTTGTATGTATTTAAGGTCTATGATATGATGATTTGATATATGTATACATTGTGAATGATTACCACAGTCAAGCTAATTAGCATATCTATCACCTCACAGAGTTACCTATGTGTGTGTGTTGGGAGGTATCACATAAAGAGAGATATATGGCAAAACTGTAAGATACCTGTTAGAGCCAGGTGGTAAATTCATGGAGTTTTGAGTGTCAAATTCTTTCATTTATTGAATAGTTATAAAGTTCTGTCTGGGATACAAAGACTCTTTTAAAGGAGTCCAGAGATATAGGAGCCCATAGATTGCAGCATTTTATGTCTGTGGGAGGGAAAATGGTAGTGGTTAGATGCTACTTCCTCTCTGAAGACCTCCCAAGACAGAGTTTTATCATCACTCTGTATCTTCTCTTTTGGAGGCTTCCTGGCTTGTTTATTTCCTTTATGTATCCACCTTCCAATCTACACCTATGTATTCCTTTTCTCTTGAGTACAAATTGGCTGTAATTTAGAACTGTTCTCTCTTCTTGCCTCTCTTCTCTGTTTCTAATCTATTGGTGATGCCATTGCCAGCCCCTGTGGGCAAATTCCACCACCCTCTTTGAAATCTCTCACCTTGGAGTCACTTCTTGAAAAGAGACTCACTGGCATCCTGATTGGGTCACAATCTAATATTTAAAATATGTATCATTGGAAAGTTCCTAGCAATTATCTTAAGCATGGAATTTCGTCACAGTGAGCTGCAAAAATAATGCTGACACTCACCTTGGGACTGTGGTAGGCTTATTTGGTGACGCTTCTTTGAGACTATTTTCTCATCTGCAAATGGGGGATGCAATAGGGCCTTTATCACAGAATCTCAGAGAATCTCACTGGGATGCTTAAACAAGATAAAAGAGGTTACAGGACTTTGTTTTCCAAGTAGTAGTATACATTACATTTATTATTATTATTATTTTAAAGATTTATGTATTTGAGAGAGAGAAAGAATGCAGGTCAAGTGAAAGTGAACAGGGAGAGGAGGGGCAGAGGAAGAGGGAGAATGAGAATCTAAAGGAGGCTCTGTCTGCACTAAGTGCAGAGCTCAAGTCAGGGCTCCATCCCAGGACCTGAAATCATGACCTGAGTTGAAATCAAGAATCAGAAGCCTAACCAACTGAGCCACCCAGCACACCCCTAAATTATATTCAAGCTCAAGTCAGGGCTCCATCCCAGGACCCTGAATTCATGACCTGAGTTGAAATCAAGAATCAGAAGCCTAACCAACTGAGCCACCCAGCACACCCCTAAATTATATTCATTATTAAGGATTGCATTAATAGGTAATGAAATATGAGATGTCCTTGTAAAATAATCAGATTTTTTATTTACCCAAGGATTGGCAAACTACGCCCATTGGGCCAAACCTAAACCTGCTTCCTGTTTTACTAAATAAAGCTTTATTGGAACACATCCGCACTCATTTGTTTATATATAGTGACTACTTTCACGCAGGCTGCATGGCATCATTGAGTAGTTGGGATAGAGACTTTATGTACCAGAAAGCCTAAAATATTTACTATCTGGCCTTTTGCAAACAGGTTGCTGATCTCTGCCCAAGACAACTACCATCAAAATTGCAACTTTCTGGAAATCCTTCTAATTTTTTTTTAAGGATTTTATTTATTTATTCATGAGAGACACAGAGAGAGAGGCAGAGACATAGGCAGAGGGAGAAGCAGGCTCCATGCACAAAACCCGAGTGGGACTCCATCCCAGGACTCCGGGATCACTCCCTGAGCCAAAGGCAGACACTCAACCGCTGAGCCACCCAGGAGTCCCAATCCTTCTAATTTCTTACTGACTGACTACCCATCCATTTATAATAGGTTTTGGAAATTGATCCATTTTAACTGTTTTTCTATATAATACTTCATATATACATGCATGTACACACACACACACACACACACACACACACACTCCTATGTTCTTAGACAGACAACAAAGACAGACACTTCTTGTAAAAGGAGGGCAGTTTCCACACAATTTCCACGTAAAAAGCTTATATGACATTTTGGTAGTCCAAAGATAATATATAAACACTAAACAAAACTTTAATCTTCAACCTCAAAATTACAGTCTACACAGAATGGTCTTAGTTGAAGGAGGGATAAAAAGTAAAATGGAAATACTTCAACTGCACTTATGTAGATTTATTTTCTGGTATGCTTATGAAAGTTAGAATACATTCACCAAACTGTATCTTAGTATCACAATAAATATAGTTTAACTGAGTCCTAGTCTGATGGACCCTGTGGGGCAGTGACACCCACTTCTTAGTGGGACAGTGTAACAGAGTGGATCAATGGAGTCATTTCATACTCAATTCAGATTGTAATTAAAAGAAAGAATCTGAATGTTATATCTCTAAGTCACCCTATATTCCATGTGAAATACAAAAAAATATGAAAATTCAGTCTCTCAAATAACGCATTGCTCTAGAAATTTTTTTAACTGAAGTGTATCTTGTCATCAGCTAAAACTGAAGAAATGTATTTAATTGATTTTTAAAAAATGAAACAGCGTAACCATCCTCTGCAAGACATATTTGACATCTTAATTTTCTTGCCTATTCTAACATAGAAAGAAAGTATCAGCTCTTCATTCATCATAGAGCTTTTACTAAACTTTGGTATGTAAGCTTATGATGAATGATTAAGACACACCAGGCCAACTGGGAAGACTCTAGCTTTCATTTGCAAGAACCATAAAAAGCTTTGACTTGCAGCTGTTAGAAGCAAGTTAAAATATTATCAGAATACCACCAACTTGCAAAGCACAGCTGATATATTACTGGTGACTGTGTTAAATTATGGCATTGTCCAATCCAGGAACCAGATGGTCCATCTCCCTTGATTTGAGGAGTGCTAGTTGACTACAAATTTTACTTACTGCCCTAGGCTTTACTTTCATTATTATTATTTTTTTAACAATTGGGATCTCAGTTTTAGATTCTTTGAAGTCTGTCAGGTGACAGAAATGTTAACAAGTCACTTTCTCAAAAAATTCATTACTTCTCTTTAATCAAAGGACCAACTTCAAGTGAATAACATTTTAATAAGTACGAGTCTTGCTCAGAAGAAATCAGTAAGGATTCCTGTAAGACAATTTGCTGAAATAGTCTTTTTTTTAAAACTTGAGAAATTTTAGAAACACCTGAAATTTTTGGACAAATCTTTGTTTTCAATGTCAACTAAAGACATAAAGACTCTTCATGTTTCAATTCTTCCCTAAATGCATGTGCTTTTATGTAAATGAGAAGCATGGAATAACATATGCCAAGTAGAAAACATGTCATTAATTTGGAGAGTCTTTCCTCGTGGGTGATCTATGTGGATGAGACAAAGGAGGCAGATATGGAAAGGACATCATATCAGGGACAGGAACCCACCTATCTGCCCATGGCTTGGAACTAATGAGTTGGACCTCAGAATATTTTTTTATTTGATTCCCCCAATCGTGATGCTATTAATGGGGCTTTTCTGTATTGAAAAACATAGGGCATTAAGGCCAACATTTGGTTGACTCTTTTAATTATCCTAATTCTTTCACAGTAGCTTGGGGTAATATTAATTCCAAATTTAAGGCTTTACTGTAGAAGAGGTGTTACCTAATGACTGTGCTTTTGTCTCTTGCTTCTTAAAAGTTTTTGTAATCACCTGCTGTGCATCACAAACACACTACTTAATCCCTTTCACCTACTTAACTCTTCCTCCAGCTTACCCCCCTCTGTTAACCATTAGTTTGTTCTTTATTATGGAGATTGTTTATTGGTTTCTCTCTCTCTCTCTCTCTCTCTCTCTCTCTCTCTTTTCCCTTTGCTTATTTGTTTTGTTTCTAAATTCCACATATGAATGAAATCATACATATGGTATTTGTCTTTCTTTAGCTGACCTACTTTGCTTAGCATTATATTCTAGCTTCATCCATGTTGTTGCAAATGGCAAGGTTTCATTCTTTTTGATGGCTGAATAATACTCCATTTAGATAGATAGATAGATAGATAGATAGATAGATAGATACCACTTTATCCATTCATCAATAGATGCACACTTGGGCTGCTTCTATATCTTGGCTATTGTAAACAATACTGCTATAAACAGCATGTAATGCTTCGAATCAGTATTTTTGTCTTCTTTGGGTAAATACCCAGTCGTGCAGTTGCTGGATCATAGTGTAGTTCTATTTTTAACTTTCTGAGAAACCTCCATACTGTTTTTCCAGAGTGACTGCACCAGTTTGCCTTCCCATCAGGAGTCCATGAGGGTTCCTTTTTCTCCACATCCTTACCAACACCTGTCGTTTCCAGTGTTGTTGGTTTTAGCCATTCTGACAGGTGTGAGGTGACATCGAATTGTCGTTTTGATTTGCATTTCCCTGATGATAAGTGATGATGATCATTTTTCATGTGTCTGTAGCCCATCTGTATCTCTTCTTTGGAGAAATTAGAACTTAGGGTTTTATCTTTGTGGTATAGAGGTCCCATGAAGCAATCTCTCCATCATCTTTTGCATTTAACATACCAGAATTTTAAAATTTAATTGTGTTTATTAATGGATATAACATGAATATGGGGGATCCCTGGGTGGCTCAGCAGTTTGGTGCCTGCCTTTGGCTCAGAGCATGATCCTGGAGTCCCAGGATCGAGTCCCACATCGGGCTCCCTGCATGGAACCTGCTTCTCCCTCTGACTGTGTCTCTGCCTCTCTCTCTCTCTCTCTGTGCCTCTCATGAATAAATAAATAAGATCTTTAAAAAAAACATGAATATGTGTTTACATATATTTTAGATTTTATATTTGAGGAATACTTTTATTAGGACTTGAAATTTTAGGAAATTGAAGGAATTCTTTCAGCCAAATACAGCTCACTCTGAAAACAGTCACCCATAAGGCATCCTGTTGAACAGGTTTTAAGAATTTGTTAAGTCTATTTTGTGAGTCCTAAACTGGAATGATACTGTGTTTTCTTTCTTAGAGAAATAAAGAAGTCTAAGAGTTTACTCCAGGGACAGATTTTATTTTTAAAGTGAAAATATATCTTCTAAATAGAATTATCTTTATGCTGGTAGATTGGTATACTTAGTAACGCTACTCAAAATACCAATTCCATTTACTTAAATGAGGATAGCCCTTATTTTCTAGCAGTACACTATTTTAGACCTATTAATGTTTCAGAATGTTCTCATCTTAAGTTGGCAGGAGCCTGTGTATGCCAGTGGACTACATTGCAGGCTGATTAACTATTGCTTTTACAGTTGTCATTTCTACTTTGAACTGCCTACCACACCTGCCTTATTTCTACAGGAGGGAGCCCCATGGGCCTCCATGGCTCCTAATACAGTTTGGCCAACTTTGAAAAATGTTAATAGATAGTGACAAACACTAAGATAATACATGGCAGTGTGGTTATATGGGATGATTGGTGGCACAGCAGTATTTGATATGCTACTCATTGAGTTCTCTAGCAGAATTGGGCATGTTGCCCAGTTACATGTTAAAAAGAATAATGACATGTATGAGGGTGTGTTTAATGATATTGGTAAACTAACTCCAAAAGATGGGAAGAAGGCAGCAAGTAGAGTTTATTTTGTCACCTGCCAGCTTTTTGGTGTACACTCCCCTTTTTCATTTTTCCATTTCTTAATCTGGACTAGATGTCTCTAGAATGACTAGCTTTTGGTTAAGTCACCTTTATCCCTAACATTCCTTTTATTTTGTTTATTTTTATTTTTATTTTTTTAAATTTTTATTTATTTATGATAGTCACAGAGAGAGAAAGAGAGAGAGGCAGAGACATAGGCAGAGGGAGAAGCAGGCTCCATGCACCGGGAGCCCGATGTGGGATTCGATCCCGGGTCTCCAGGATCGCGCCCTGGGCCAAAGGCAGGCGCCAAACCGCTGCGCCACCCAGGGATCCCTATTTTGTTTATTTTTAAAAAGATTTTATTTATTCATGGAAGACACAGAGAGAGAGGGAGAGGGAGGGAGAGGCAGAGACACAGGCAGAGGGAGAACAGGCTCCATGCAGGGCGCTTGACGTGGGACTTGACCCCGGGTCTCCAGGATCACGCCCTGAGCTGAAGGCGGCTCCAAACCTCTGAGCCACCCGGGCTGCCCCTTAACATTCCTTTTAAAATTAATCTCAGTTACCTCCACCTGTCCGGTTTCATTTTTTCAAAAAAATTATGTTTTAGGAAAAGTTTGTGAAAAATGTTGAAATAGATCAAAATGATTACTGGGTGTTTTTAGTAGAAGACTAGGTTATGTCTAGTCATGCTCTACTGGGTTATCTGATTCTGTGGGATCTCTGCTCCTATCAGTATCTTTAAGCTATTTTACAACAGTGTGTGTTTTAGACACTTGGAACAGGGCAAATGATTCTCGTTCATAGACACACAAATTAATTTTGTCCCATGGAAATACAATGTATTTTTAATTTTCAGCCTTACCCCTACCTCTCTTCCTGTAAAAAATCCAGTTTTATATTTATTGATATTTCATTGCAGCATTATTTTTTGCTAATATATGTGTGGTTCTTTGAATTCATTTTTGAACTGCTAACATTTTATTGGTTTCTCTTGTTAACTAATTAGCTAAATGAGATCCTTGACAAATACTTAAATTTGTAGGAATTATCACAATACTGTCTTTTAAAAGTTATTTTTAACAGTATTATTTTTGTGGCAGAAATGTTGGGTGTGTGTTTTATTGCCTGTTTATAATACACTGGTCATACCATTAATTGGTAACAATCTGGCTTTCAGAAAGACCATGCTCCAGGGAAATGAGTGCTAAGATATGAAAAGGAAATCTGTGGATATAGGTGGTATCAGTAACATGAGTTCTTACCTATCCCTTCCCTGTGTTCTACAAATAGGCTGAAATATGGAGGCAATCAAATTTGATTTTACCAGCTCTAAGCCAAGTGTATGCTTGGTCATGGAAAGAGGTAGAAGCCAATATGGAGTAGCCTAAAGTGGGAGGAGCTGATGGTTCACATCTTAGTTATTACTACTTGAAAGAACACTCCAGTGGTTTCTTTTAACATCAGGGTTGAAGGAAGTGAAACGAACGAGGGGGTTTGATATTGAGAAATGTATATATCTAATGTGTCTATGGCCTTGGATCAAAAAGAAAAAGAACTATATATAAAATCATTGCACGCCAACAATCAGGCACTTTCCTATAAGCTGTTCTATTTTATCTTCTGTACATGATGGAGTTTTGAGTAATTTGTCGTGCCTGATTTTACATGTCACCCAGCTACAAAATTGAAGTACAAGAGTTCATACTCATGCCTCCATGTTTTCAAAGACCAAAAGTTTAATGCTGATTTACTAAAACTTTTCTTTTTCTTGAGTACTTTTCCTCTATTCCTTTTGGTTTCTTAAAAGAATTAACCTCTGTAAACTTTCTGCTTTTTCTCCTTTTAAATACCTTTTTCTCAAAATCCCTATGGGGAATCATATGTCCCCACAGAGTAGGTGCCCTGAAGGACTAGGCAGGGCAGGGGAGGGATGCAGATGAGTCTGAGTCTGGAATAAACCTGTGTCAAACTGAACCAGACAGTGTGAGGACCCAAGAAAGAGAGAGAGAGGCCCTTCTATTAGACCTGGGTGTAGAGAGAGAGAGAGAGAAGTCACAGATGAGAAAGCACTCCTGCAAGTGCATACCAATTTCATTTGGATTCTGGGCTTACTGCAAAGGAGCTATGTGAACATGACCCTCACTTTCTTTGGCCAGTAAAAATTAAAGATAAAAATACCCAACTCTTTCGGGCAAGGAAGGCCTAAAATAACTAGTGACAGCACTAACGGGTAACTTCGACTTACCCGCCTAAGTCCCAGAGACTTCATCCGCCCCTTTAACCACGAATCACCAAAAATAGGCATGCAATCGAAGAACAAAACTAATGTGCTTGCTAAGTGAAGGCAGTTTCAAGAAGGGGTGGACATTAGCAGTAAGTCACATCACCTCTACATAGGTGTGAGTAGGTGCAATTAAGCCTCCCTTGGAGTGAAGCTCAAGGATTAAATCAGAAGAGTTTGCAAGTGTGAAGCAGACTATGTATCATTGCCTTTATTATACTATTTTGTTTCTTCAGCTCTTCCTCTCCCTCCTCCCTTCTTCCTCCCCCATCTTTCTCTCCTCTCCCTCCTTCTCACCCTCTTCCTCCTTTATTGTATTAGTTCCTCTTTCTTCTTTTCTTAAGATTTTATTTATTTCTTTGAGAGAGAGAGAGAGAGAGAGAGAGAGTAGGGGTGGGGGGCAGAGAGAGAGGGAGAAGCAGACCTGCTGCTGAGCAGGTAGCCTAATGTGGGACTTGATCCAAACACCCCAGAATCCTGACCTGAGCCAAAGGCAGACCCTTAATCGACTGAGCTACCCAGGCTCCCCTAGTCGCTCATTCCTGATGTCAGCCTTTCCTCAGGACATAGCCTTGGACAAGCTTGCATCCGTCTACTCCTTAATATGGAGAAGAAGATCCCTGCTTTTATGTTCATACAACCTTTAGTTAAGTAAGTCACTTAAATCATTCAAATATTTTTCTTAGCTTTAGAGACAGTCTTTAAACATTGAGGCTTCTTTTACATGCAAGCGTTATTGAGAGAAAGAGGAGCTATTGTGCTTGAAGCTGGAAAATAGAATGGGCTCAGCTACATGTGGGCTTCCATGAAATGGATGTGGAGTGGTGCCATTCCAGCCTGTCAAACACCAAAGCCCCATATCTATAATTCTTTCCCACAGTATGAAGTGACAGGGTACCTTTACTCAAATGGGTGCTGAATGTGTGTGTGTTCCTCACCATGTACAGTGGCAATTTAGTTACAATCATTTTGCAAGAGGCAGGAATTCTGCAGAAATGTTCTTCAGGGGAGCTAGGAATGAGCAATTAAAGGTCGTTTTTTGTTGTAAATGGCCAAACCCTTCTAAATAGTAAACTCCGTATCTGGTTGTTGGCTCAAACTGGAACTGTAGACTCCCAGCAGGATTGTTTTAGGGACGAATCCTATGGAAGCTCAAGTCTGGCTAGATTCCACCACTCCTTGTACATACAATGTCTCTCTTCTATGGCAGAGCAATCATGAAAAGCAAAATTAATTTGGAGGGAGAATAAAGGAGAGTTTACTGTGAGTCCCCAGAGGATGCATGCTTCCAAACTTGTAAATTATAGACATTTGCACAGTGAAGTGATGAAACAAATCCTGGCCATACCATTTGCTCTCCACAGTGCACTGGGCAAAGTGTCAGGAACATGCCCCCCAAGAGGTAGCTAAAGATTCTTCTCAGAAAATGTGCTATCAAAAACCAATTGTCTAAGAGTATGTGTTTGGAAAAGAAAATGAACCTGAGTGTCAGCAAAACAGAATAGCTTCTAGGAGTTTGTCTGGGAAAACTGTCAGATGTTCTTCTAATGGGTTTGTACAGGTTCACTCACCTCTGACTCCCTGTCTTCTTTCTGGGAATTTCTCCAGAAATTTTGGAGTGTTATGCAGTATAAAGGATTGGACTCTCCTGAGCACTTTAAAGCAGAAACTGAACTAATTTTTGGTCTGTTCAAGAGGTATTTTTTTTCTCCACCTACCTCAAAGCACTAACAGAAGTACACCTGGGAGGATGGTTGAGCTTGAGGTCAATCAATGGGATTTTCAAACGACAGTACGAGGTTGATTTTCTGTAGAAAATTTCAAGGTGGTTAATTATTTGGAAGTGCTGGAGGGACCTTCTTGTTACAGTAGGCACTCAATACACCAAATAAATGAGACGAATGTACAGGTGTTGTGAATCAATGAATGCGTAAACAACCCGTGGTTTCAGCTCAATGGCTCTCACTCTACTCACATTTATGTATTTGCTATAAATGTCTTATGTTTAGATAGAGACTATATCACATTGTAGGATCCCAGAGTTAAAAAAAGTTATTAAGTTAGTTTAGTCTAACTCTCTTTTGGGGCAGATATCCCTTCTGAAAGAACTTTCTAATCACCGCAACTGGTAGGTACTTACCAAAGAAGCAAGATATCCTGCCATGAGTGAAACCTACCCACAAAATAAAGACTTATCTAGCATCCTGCACAACTTTTAAACATTCTCTCTGATTCTCAGATAGGTAAAAACTCTCTACAATGAGGTGAGTCTATAACCTAGCTCCATTTTAATATACACATAAAATATCATTGTGCAGTATAAATATATTCTGTATTTTCTGGAAATATGGCTATTATGTAAATCAAGAAAAACTTGCAAACTCTCATTTGCAGATTGTTACCAAGAGTTGCTAATTTTTCAGTAAATCTCATCACTGGGAGCAATGCCATTTGTGGTATTGATGTGCCAGTCCAACACACTTCTATTAGTCTGTGTGTATATCTGTTGTGCTCATGGCGATAGTAGATTTAGGTCAAATACCTGACTACTTGTTTTGTCTCAAGTTTAGCTATTGTCTCAGCATTTACTTATTACTACCATATATATTATTTGTGATGACATACTTTTAACATGTCTCTTTTATATTACAGTTGGTATTATATTCTTTCTTAAAAAGTATGTGTATGGCTAGTTAGGCTATCCATAGATTTCTTTAAAGGAGTGTAATTGGTATGTCAAATTAGTTATTTTTTAAAGGTGTTTTGAATTCCAATTGGTCTGAAGAACACTATAGACTTTGTGTTTATAGGACAGTTACTGGCCCGGCCAGCTTTTGCTACCTCTTCTTGGATATGCCATAATTCAACAATCTTTTTCTTAAATTAGTTGTTTCTGAGTAAACCTAATTTCTAGAATACAAGTAAAACTTGTATTATACTTAGTGCAAAGTCTATTACTTACATTATTGTATCAATTCATTTTTATTTCATTTATTAGCTGGACCAGAATACATAGAGCAACATTATGGGCTGGGAGCTGAGTGAGGCAGTGGGGGTGTGGTTGATGAACAAATCTCAGTCCTAGCCCTCAATCAGGCTGTGCTCCTGTGAAGGACTTGGGTGTATAGGCTGGTCATTACATTGTAGTGATACCTGCAAGGAAAAGCCATGTGCAGACCTAATGGGAGAGCAGCAAGTGGAGTGGCACCTTTCCTGGACTTGAGGATCTAGGAAGGCTTAGGAGGTGGTGTTTAAGCTGAGACTGAAGGATGAGAAGGAAGATAAAGGGAAAGAGCAGAGGGGCAGAGGGGAAGCCCTTATAGCTGTCCATGTAGAGAGTAGAGCACTGCCAAGGTCAAGAGGATAATTGAACATAATAGGTTTGTGCTGCCAATAATTCTGCTTGGCACATGTCTCAAGAAGAAGAGTAGCAGGAAATGAATGGAAATATAGACGTCTCCATAAAGGACTTCTATTTGAATACACTGGAATGAACATCCTAATGAATATACAGATTAAAAGTAATATGGTTATATGGAACAGGGAGATTAACTGCATCTAAGTTCATTAGTGGCAGGTTATTCAGAGGAGAAGTTATTTAAATTCAGAGGACTTTTCAAGGATGAAGCGTGTGACCCCCCAAATACTTATTATTCTAGGAATAATATGCACAAATCCTAAAGTCAAACTCAGTAAATCAGATCATATATTATAAATTGAACTAAGTTGGACCTTTAGTTTCTTTGTGTTCTCTTAATTGTCTACACATATCTTTCTGTATCTTTTGTCTTCCCCTAATACATTGAATATAGAGAGTCTAGCCCAGAGTAGTTTGTAATGACAACTATGAGGAGATGCATAGATGTAGGCTAAAGTGAACTTTCTGAATCAGCATCTGCACCCTGAAATTAGAATGACATCACTCTATCCTTTTCTCAAAACCAGGGCCTGACCTGAGAGACTTTCCACTAATGTCTTATTTTGAAAGAGCCAATCTGATAAATCAAGTATTTCTACGGGTTAAATGATACTGACTTACATGCTTATTTTGGACATGGGGATTTTAAGTGCTTGGTAAAAGCAAAGCCATACGTGATTCTCATCTGTATTATAGGCCATAGGGAACCATTGATTTTGCTTTCTTTGAAGCAGTCTGAGAAATATATCCCAAAAAGAGATTATGAACACACTGTGATTATTCCTAGTGTCCCGTAAGTATTGAATTTGTATTCCCATTGAGATTTAAGTCTAAAAAAAGGGCATTCTTTTCAAACATTATATTCTATGTCAAAACATTTTTCAATCATCTTTATGCAGTATGTTCTTTAAATTCAATGTGGCCTTTTATTTCTCTTTTAAATATGTAGGGATATGTGCTTTAATTTCAGAAGAGTTCCAGCCTCTTCTGAGGTTCTACACTCCTCTTCGTTTAAAACTGTAGCTGAGCTCTAATCACAAATTTTTGAATGGTAATGTTTGACTATACTGTTATCACCTGCACACTGACATTTTAAAGCTCAGGTTAGAAAGGATGCTAGAATTTATTATAGCATTTGACAAATTATCATTTAAAAATCTGGGTTCCCATACACAAATTTTAAGAGATCTCTTGCCCTTTATTAATTGCAAATGTGATGCCAGAGAGAAAAGGACCATCTCCCTTGTGTATACCTCCTATCACTCATCTGTGAAATAGAGACATAGTGGTATTTACCCAAAGGTATCCATCTTAAATGATTTAGTGGGAATTAGAGTAATTATTATAAATTAATGGCTCTATGAGTCGTAAAAGGTCAGATATTATGGAATTTCATTGTCATGGAGGCAATTAAGGAAATACACACTTATAGACTGTACCATAGATCTTGAAACATTTCTAGCCACCTGGCCTTTTATTACTTTACTCTGTATGATATGATCAGCGTTGCAATCGTGGTTTTACGGATGTCTACTAAAATTGCAGTGTTTTATGGGGAAGAAAAAAAATTTTTCATAAGGGCTTACATGCAGTTCAGTTTGATTAGGTTCTTAATCACTTTCACCTGGACTCAGCCCCTTTACTGAATTTTCCTGCACTAGTTTACAGCCATTGGGCTTTGAACAGTAAATCTTAAATTTACAAGTGAGCTGTCACATAATTGAGTAAGAATGCTGATCTGCTGTTATCAGGGTCAAAAACAAGCACTTTGTAAATTGGTTTATTGTGTATCACTACAGGATCACTACATTCAATTGCAAGAATGACTAAATTTGAGTAAAGGATGAGGGGTGTGGGATTACAACTGCAATAAACTTGAAATTGATCATCATCTGTGGGTGAGCTTATCAGAAGTAGTTGGTGTGATTTATGCAATATAGGTAAAAAAAAAAGAGAAAGATGTAAGTCAGTATCTCTGGTTGCAGAAGGTCACTGAGACCTGGTGAGTTACTGTTTGCCTGGATTTGACAAGCAGTGTCAGAACAGCTTAACTAGATCTGACCAAGCCTGCCGGTAAAGGTGCCATTCAGGCTGGAGCATCATAGACATCTTTGAATAGTTGAATACAAACTTTTTGGCAATTTCTAAGACAAATGGCAAATGAATTGAGAGCAGGCATGAAGGTCGCAACGTATTTGTGAATGCTACTTAAATCCCCCTCTTCTAGGTTAGCAATCGAACTCTCTTATGGGTCCCACGACAGAATGTTTATGAAACACAAGTGGAAAATAAGCCCATGCAAAAATCTTTAGGAAGCATGGTGAAGATTAGACATCTTCAGAATTCTTCCAGGCAAGACGTCATGACATTATTGAAGAAGAAAACATGCATAAACCCAATCTAACCTATCTAAATGAGTATTGGCTATTTATGCTTTCACAGGATGCATTAGTAAGTGGGCTCTTTGCCCTTTCTGTCACTGCTTACACACAGTATAACTTTGGCTTACAAACTTTTGCCCACAGACTGCTGCTATAAGAAATAACATTGTTCATCACAACCTAAGACATACACAACATACACAACGGTAGCAAAATTTTCACAAGAAACACTTACCCTTAATTCATATGATGAGCTCTGAAATACTCCATAAAATTGAAACATGAACGCTCTGTGAACACCTGCTAAATGATTTTAGGTCCTTCAGTTTGAAAGATACTTGAGCCAGGGTGAAGTGAAAGAAACAGGTGAAACCTCTACTTGGATGTTCCTGCCTGTTATTGAAACTTAGAAAGATGGGCAATGCAACTCTTGCCTAGAAATCAAGTAGGTAAGCTACAATCAAAGAGCTCCTATAATTACCACTGTTCTTATAGGAGTCATAGATGCTGAAGAGTGTGCAGGTAGTGAGGATAATGTGGTTTTCTATAAGGTGGACCTTAGCACATAGGTGTACCTCCCCAGGCTGGATTCTGAGCTTCTTGTCCCTTAGCACCAAGCATAACCTGCTGTGTGCGTGTGTGCGGTTGAGCTGTGATTAGAGAAGGGAATGGATGAATGAATGATCGAAGAGAGCAAAGAGAGTCTGATGCATTCGATTCAGCATTTATGATCAGACCTCCCATGTGCAAAGAGTTATCCTGAAGGCAATGAATATTTTGAAGGTAAATACGACAGGGCTCGTGGTACTGGTTATGGGTATAATAGCAGTGAGTATGAGCAGGTGGCTATGGTATAATGAACCTTAGGTCTTTTAAAACAATAGCATAAGGTAACAGCTGCCTCTTGACTCTCTCCCTGAGTCCTCGAGTAGTGGCAATACTGTGCGACTGCAAATTGCAAAACACGGGTCAATCACCTTCGCTCACCTTGCTCAGTGATAACTTTGCTTGTCACTACTGGTGACTTTTCCTTTAAACATGCAGTTTAGCCATGGTCCACACTGTCTGCCATTCTTAAAATAACTACTCTATTGCACTCCTCATCTCTCTCAGGGGAATTCTTTACTGTACTTTGGCAGTCAGAAATGACTGTGAAGAACCAATTTTCCTTTGAGGCAAATATACCCATAGATCTAAATGTAGTTGGTGGAAATAGCAGACTCTGTTGGTCTAGGGGCTTTCTAATTGAATTTGGGAACCCAACTAATTGAAAGAAGAAGCCAATTAACAATATTCAGTACATTTAGCTTCGGGTAGAGTGGTACACTAGCACATTCCACCTTGTAAGAATGGATTATTATAATTTTCAAGAATGTTGTGAGCCTGTAATTAAGCACAGGCTTAATTGATTGATTAGTTAATTAGTTAATGAATCAATCAATTAAGGCTCCAGCATGGAGCCTAACATGGGGCTTGAACTTAGGATCTTGAGTTCAAGATCTGAGGTAAGATCAACCAACTGAACCACCCAGGTGCCCTTGAATAAATTATATTGAAAACCAAGGTAATAAATACTTAAAACTCATCACTGTCTAATTGTTTCATTATTAGTTGTACTCTTGGTGTCTTTTGTAACTCCATGGAGAAAATATTATGTGATGGTGTGCTGTTCCATGTTTTTTAAAAATTATTTATTTATTTAAAGATTTTGTTTATTTATTCATGAGAGACACACAGACAGAGACATAGGCAGAGAGAGAAACAGGCTCCATGCAGGGAGCCTGATGCGGGACTCGATCCTGGGGCTCCAGGACCATGCCCTGGACTGACGGCAGGCACTAAACTGCTGAGCCATCCAGGGATCCCCCGATTTTTTTAAATTAAGTTTTTAATTCCAGTAGAGTTAATATACAGTGTTATATTAGTTTCCGGTGTACAAGATAGTGATTCAACAATTTTGTACTTATCATGTCAGTGCTTATCATGATAAATATACTCTTTAATCTCCATCATCTGATTCACACATCACCCCCTCCCCTCCACCTCCTCTCTGGTAATTCTGGTAAGAGTTTATTTCTTGGTTCGTTTCTCTCTCTCTTTACCCCTTTGCTCGTTTGTTTTGTTTCTTAAATTCCACATGAGTAAAATCATATGGTATTTGTCTTTCTCTGACCGATTTATTTTGCTTAGCATAATCCTGTCTAACTCTTCCATGAATGTTGTTGTAAATGGCAAGATTTCATTTTTTCATGGCTAAATAATATTCCTGTGTGTGTGTTACGTATAGTGTATAATGAATATGGTGTTAGCTGTGGGTTTTTCATATAAGACCTTTATTTTGTTTCCTCTAGACCTTCTTTATTGAAAGTTTTTTATCATGCTGCATAGCTTTTCACAACTCAGCATTTAGGAATATCATTTCGATAGCTTGAAATCAGCCATGTTGGGAGTACTCATACCATGAGATTTGGCTGTTGTGCCCAAGATTGCGAATCCGAGAAACCACTAAGGAGCCTACACCGATGCAAACACACGAGGGTTTATTTACAAGCTCGAGCCTGGGTCCAAGTATACCTGACACAGAGGAGCAGGGACTTGGACCCTAAGACTAAGAGGCGTAGCAGCTTTATAGGGGCCAGTGGGATTATAACATATGCAGAAAGTTGCACAGTCATGTGGGTCCACACGCAAGTGGCCAATTGAATTACATTTTACCCTATAGTATCCATTTGAACTGGCCTATCACTCTGGTCAGAATTGGCCGTGCAGTTTTGGTGGGCACAAGGCGGGGTTACATTGTTATGAGCCGAGCCAATGGCTTGACTAGGGCAGGGCAGCGCCTTAAGCAATACGCAGGTCATGTGGGGGTCATAGGGGAGGTGGTGGGTGCAGCACAAAATGGAGTTAGTCCTGCTCTGCTTGTCCAGGGGTAGGGGATTTTTGTTAAATTTCCTGGGTCCCACATTGGCAAACACTATAAACCAGGGCTCTTCCTTAAAACTGGAGAGGCAGTTCAGCATTTACCAACACAATGCTGCTCCATCTATAATTTCTAAATACTGGGATTAGTAGGCACTGAAAGAGCAAAAAAGAGTAAGCAAAGGTGCCAAACTTTAGATAAAACAGATAATCTTGGCAATTATGATGAGCACTGTTGTAGATGCACAGGGAGCTAGAACAGAGGTTCCCATACGTTCTCTGTTCAGGGAGGCATTAGTATCAGGCTTCTTCAGAGAAGGAGAACCAATAAGACACACACATACACACACACATACACACGCACACACAAGTCTTTTTTAAGAAATTGACTCATGTGATGTGATGAGGCTAGCAGGCTGAAAACAAGACTTGTTGCTGTAGTCTTAAGGCAGAATTTCTTCTCAAAGAAACCTGTCTTTTTTTTTTTTAAGATTTTATTTATTTTATTTATTCATGAGAAACAGAGAGAGAGAGAGGCAGAGACACAGGTAGAGGGAGAAGCAGGCCCCATGCAGGGAGCCTGACCTGGGACTTGACACCAGGTCTCTGGGATCATGCTCTGGGCCGAAGGCGGCGCTAAACTGCTGAGCCACCCAGTCTGGCCCAAACCTCAATCTTTGATCCAAAGGCTTTCAACTGATTGGATGGGGCCCACCCACATTATTGAGAGTATTATTATTTTTTTAACTTCAAGTCATACATCTTAACCATATCTAAAAAATAACTTAATAGCAGCACAGTGATAAGTGTTTCTCTATGTTACTGATACTAGCCACTGGACGTAAAATTATTTTTTTATGTCCAGGGATATTTATTTTTTACATGATGCTCATAGGCCAGAAGGAGAAATACTAGTCATTTCTTATTAAATCTGAACAATTAAGAATTTGTATCATAAGGAGCTAGTAGCCATTTGTAAACATTATATACATTATAGGAACATTTTGAAAATTTAATTCTTATAAAAAAAAAAAAGAAAATTTAATTCTTAAATAGCCACAACTATTTACTAATGTGCAGCACATAACTTCTCAAAGCCCAAATTGGACATCACCACTTTCATTTCATGTTCCATACTGATTTTCACATGCTACCCACATGAACATTCTGGAAATTAAGAAAGATTAAGAAAAAACCCAGCTTCAGAAAATTATGATGTCATTGAAAGAATGTAGTAAAATCTGATGTTGAAGCTTCAACTATTTTCAACAGTCTGTGGAGTTTCCTACAAACGTCAAGTTTCTCTGAAAATTTAAGATATTTTGTGATGTCTCTAAGTTTGCTGCTATGGCCCAGTGAATCTTGTCACAAGTTAGAATGGTTCTAAGAATGAGCTTTGGAGACAGTGAATCTTGTCAGGAATTAGAGTAGTTAATAAGGACGAGCTTTGGCGACAGATCTTTTCTAGCTTAAAGATTAAGCTACTTAAACTTTCTACAATTCATTTCCTAGTTTGCAAAATAAAGACAATAAAAATACTTGCTTCACAGTGCCTGGCATATGGGGAGCACTCAAAAAGCGTTGGGCAGACACACTGCAATAGGAGAGGAGATGCGGAATTGAGTTTCTTATCTTTGCCTCGGCATTTTGCTTCTCTTGTTCTCCGATTCCTAGAGATTATAACTGAAGTTTTCTGTGCTTCTGTAGCTTTTAGTTTGAATCTGAAATACGGAAATAATGAGAACAATATTTCTTTACCAGTCTTAATTCTTGAAGAACTGTCTTGAGACCAACAAATTGACATTTTGAATGTTGAAGATATTTTGTTAGCATTTGACTTTTTCCTATATGAAAATATCATATTGAAATACAGAGTTGGTGAGTCTTAAAGACGTAGAAAAGGAAAGGTCTTTATGGGAAGTAACTGAGTTTATCAGAATTGTTTGTAGATAGATTTCTTGGAATAGGATGTCCACTAATTCCCCACTGTCCATTTACTTCAGTCCAATTTGAATACACCTCTGGGGTGGCATCTGTGGCCTTTGGATCAGTTCTATTTCTAATGTTTTGGATCCTATCATACAGAGATATGATAAGAAGAGGCTAGAAAACTCCAAAGAACAACAAAATAACTACCTCTCTTTCTTTTGCCATAATCTAGGGACAAAAATGTTTTAATGTCATAAGCACTCTTCCTCTTATGGGTGTGGAATGGTCAATTGAACTACTATGATTCATCAATTGCCTTTGAGATTATATTTTACTTTGGGCTCACATTCATTTTCTCCAAAAACGTATTATTGAATAAGTCGAGTTGCTGGTTTGTGGCATATTTTAGATCATGGAGTCACTTTGTTATGATTTACTGTTGTCTCTGTGATGTTTAACCACAGTTTTGCTGGGCTTGTTCGCTATACAGAAGAAAAGTTGCAACAACTCAAATCTTCTGAGGTCTTTCAATTCTTTGTACTTGGAAGGAATATGCTGTATGTATTCATATGTATATGTGTATGTGTATCTACACATACCTAATTTTAACACTAATAATCATTTGTGTTAAAGCAGTGCTTTTTTTAAAGATTTTATTTATTTATTCATGAGAGACACAGAGAGAGAGGCAGAGACATAGGCAGAGGGAGAAGTAGGCCCCATGCAGGGAGCCTCATGTTGGACTGGATCTGAGAACTTCAGGTCAAGCTCTGAGCCGAAGGCAGACACTCAACCACTGAGCCCCCTAGGTGTCCCTAAAGCAGTGCTTTTGTTACAGGTCTCAAAGTTTTACATGTATGAACTAAATAAATTAGATGTATTCATTTGAAAATAAGGAGAAACACCCTTTATTCAGAGTATTAGAAATTTAATAATTTTAAGATACATTAGAGCCAAGGTGAGATGTGAGGAAGGGAAAAGATCACTTTTCTCACTCCAGCTGCCTCCTGCTCCAGGACTGTCCTGCCTTCAAGCACTGCCCAAGCGCCAACCCCCTACTTCTCACCCCCTCTTATTTCTGACCTCACCTTCTATGCCAGTTCCCACCCTTCCAACCATCAGCTTCTCTGAAAGAAAAAAAAAGACAAGGTAATGGTAAAGACTGGAAACATTGGCAGTGTGGAACCGGGGTCTCTACCATCTCGAGTGGCATGTTTGAAATCCGTTCTGTGCAATTGTTGGAACAGATTTACACAATTAACTTACTGGTTTGCTTCAAAGGAATTACTTTTACAAAATGCTGAGTGAAAATTTAATAACTGAAAGGCTTAGTATTTAGAGGCTTCACTGGAAAATTGACAACGTCAAAGGATGACACGAAGATAGTTATTTGAGTGATAAGAGCCATCGAAGTAGAACATTAATTGAATTTTAAAAACTTGCGTGAAAGTTTGAACCTTCTGATTATGGTGCTGAACGACTCTGCTAAGGAAGAGCAGCCCTTAAAGATACAAAAGGATCATTTATGAGAACGCCTCACACTGAAAAATGTTGAAGAAGTGCTTTTTTGGAGGTTTTTGGGAATGTGAACCTAGAGAAATGAACTAGAACATACATTTAAAAACTACTGCTTTCCTATATTCAACTACTCCTGATTAGCTTGTGGAGGAACTTTATGAGACTGGAAACAGTCCAGGACTATTAACTCCCAATTTAAAGTATTTTAGCTAGCAGAAACTCTAGTTAAAAGTTTACTTTATTCTAGAGTATTTTACTTTCCTAAGCCTGTTTCCTTAGATTATTTGCTCCAGTCAACTTCCTAGGCACCAGATGAACGAACACAATGGTCATTTGAGGTGACGTATCAAAAGATGAGGAGCCTTAGCTTGGTACCAGACATGGCTACTTGACTGTGGGGAGTTTAATAGCTCAAGGATGAGAGCATTCTGGCATAGACCATACATGCCAAGGTGAAAGCAAGTATTGCACTGTCATCAAATGGAATTTGGAGGTTCAGAAATTAAAGTGCTCTGTTTTGTGAGATCTTGCCATCCTCTTTGCACTTTAAATTTTTTTTTATATTATTTTTTTAAGATTCTGTGTATTCATGAGAGACACGGAGAGAGAGGCAGAAGCACAGGCAGAGGGAGAAGTAGGCTCCATGCAGGGAGCCCGATGTGGGACTGGATCCCAGGACCCTGGGATCATGACCTGAACCAAAGGCAGATGCTCAACCACTGAGCCATCCTGGTGTCCCTTCTTTGCACTTCTAGATTTTGATTCCCTACCTACCTTTTAGGAAATGTAAGGTTAGTAATTTCCCTCCACACTCCAAAGCTCTACAAAAGCCAAGAGTTTGGCTGGCTATAGTCTGTGAAATGTGACGCGTTTGGGGCACTTCATCTTGGTTGGTTGTTTGTTTGTTTGGAATGTACATTCTGAGGTCCCCATGTGTCACCTCCGAGGTAGAGAGTCTGCTGCTCCAGACCCATAGAGGCTGGCTTCTATGGCTAATGAGGTCCTCCTGTCTCCTGATATTTCCCACCATGCCACTCACCGAGTCTATTCCTGGCAGTTTTCAAACCCAGGGCTATCCCTGGAGGGAGTGCGATCTAGCAGAATCACATTTCTACTGTCACCTCTGTGTCTTGGAGTGAAAACAAACATCTGGGCAGGCATTTGGGGAAAGATGTTGTAAAGAGTGACACAGTTAAAAGAGGCATGAAAGGGAGGAATAGCCCATCTCTTCTTTCTTCAAAAACAGATGACAGTTTATAGTCTATATGTCCCTGAGCCTTTACTCAATCTCTAACTTCCTGGTGGAATTCCCTTTTCTGACATCTATAATTTCCCTATTTATTTTAGAGCTAGTGGAGAGTTCTACTAAAATACAGGGACCTGGGAAATCACCAGCATGTAGGGGAGGTCCCCTAAGAAAGCAGGTACCTGTGTAAGCTGATGGCATGACCCTGCATGTGATCTTGATGGACAGGAACCTATCATCATGAATTGCACATAGGTTTCAATACATGTTTGATGAGTGAAGGTGTGGTCATCGTCATTTCAACCCCACACTTCTTGCTTTTATGGTCTCTTATCCTGATGGCACAGGATATCTTATCCTGATGGCTGGCACAAACTAGTATATTTAATATTACTGATCTTGGAGGTATCTGGTGGCATTGCCCATTGAGCTAAATGTTGTATCTAATTATAGAATAAGTAACATAGGGAACCTGAGGGAATTTGAGAGAGCGTGTGGGAAGCTCATAAACGACAACACTTTCTTATCTTTCATAAGTTCCTGCTTTGAAAGAATTGCATTATTATTTCGAATGCTCCTGTTAGAAAGAACGTAAGCTGAGAAGTTTCATTCTTGTCATTTGGAGAAACTAGTACGGGAAGGGATAGAGCTAATTTTTCATATAGCAGAGTAGCTGCCACATATTATTTCAGAATGTAAATATCCAAGTTACAGGTCCCTGTGGTCTCAGTCATGACAGCTCTACTGTTTGCATACAAAAGCAGCCACAGGCAATGCATAAATGAAGAGATGGGACTATCTTCTGATAAAACTTTATTTATGGACAATTCTATTTGAATTTCATGAAACTTTCATATAGTACAAAATATCATTCTTTTGATTTTCTTTTCTCCAACCATTTTGTTCTCAGGTCCTACAAATACAGACGGTGCACCAGATTTGGCCCAGAGGCCATGGTTTACAAAAAACCCTGCACTAGGGCCCAAAATGAGATAAATGAACAAACTTAGAACAAATTGTGCAATTGTCCTAAGTCTTTCTGGCCATTCAGAGTTACCAAGTTGTTTTGACAAGTATCAGTGACCTCAGATTGTGGGTGAAAGGAAGTGTACTTCAATAGGTCAGTTCTTCCAGAACCTTCTTATCTAGCATATGTTAGAAAGAAAATAAGGCTCAACCTAAATTCAACCACACATTTCACATTCCCTGATCCTGTATTTTGGGGGACATCAGTATGGTCTTCCTTAGACATTCTAACAAGTACTTTGCATGAAAGATTTACTCATCCAATAGCAGGATTCTTAAACACTCTGGTGATCTCTCCATCTCTTTGCTTTCTCCATGCTTACCTTTGTCTGCCTCTGTCTCTCCATGTCTCGAGTTATCCCTCTGCAGGGCCTGCATAAAGGTGTTGACTTCTTGAGGATGCTTCCAGTTCTATAAAATATCTATAAAATATCTAATACTGCATTGAATGAGAATGGCAGCTGCTTACATGTGCCTCATGACCCTATACAGGCGCGCGCGCACACACACACACACACACACACACACACACACAGAGTAAGTTCGGTTTGTCCCAAGGGGGTCCTATGTGGCTTAGTTGGTTAAGCTTCTGCCTTCAACTTGGGTCATGATCCCAGGGTCCTGGAGTCAAGTCCTCCATGGGGATTCCTGCTCAGTAATGAATCTGCTTCTTCCTCTGCCTTCCCCTGCCTTCTCTCTCTCTCTCTCTCTCTCTCTCTCCCCATCTCTCAAATAAATAAATAAAATCCTTAAAAAAATAAAGTCCCATGGAGAAGTAAGTATCTTCCTGTTTTTATTTATCATTTAACATAAAATACAGATTTTCGTGGAGTGTTTGGAGATTACAGTGCTTCCAATCCAATCTCATTTCACAAATGTAGATCTTTGGCATTTCTTCCATGAATATCCCAAATACAACTATTTCCCTCAGGTCATAAAATGTTTATTCTCTTTTGATCAGCTTGTCACCAGCATTTCGCTAAAAATTCATTTGTTATGATTCAGAAGTGTAATGCAGCCCTGATGTACAGGATAGGGTGGGAAATAGAGTAGGGCAATTTTTGGAAATGATTTATAACACATCAGAGAAAGGAACATTATACAGAATTGTTAATGCTAAATATCCATTCAACTTGGATACAGAGTTTTGTCCTTATTAGTTAGATTTATATTTTATAAAAAGTAAATTAGAGATTTATAGGCCATTTGCTTTTGATAAAGTCACTTTTATTCTTTACCAGTGTCTTAACCTCTAGAACTCTGCTTTTTATGGTGATGTATCAGAATGACTTGGAGAAAAATCTCAAAATTCATATTCTATTCCCTCCTCACTTTGGTATTATCAGTACCTTCAAATGAGAAACCATTAGAAACACCTCTGAAATTGAATAAGATATCACTTATCTTCAAGCAAGACTGTACCATGGAGAACCATGGGGTTTCTTAGTGAGAGGGACTTTGAAAGATTCTATTATAGGACTTGAAGTTTGGTTGAATGGTTTGGGGGAGAGTTCAGGGAAGCAGGGCTTCAGCCTAGATTGAATGCTTTCAGAAAGCGGAGGTAAATCTATGAAAAGCGATGTCAATAAATCTGATCAACAAGGAGGGAGAGTGGTATGAAGATCAATCTGTAAATGGTAAAGAAGTACACTCATTTTGTCTCAGAGAGGAGATATTCAGTACTTTAGTGATGACATAGAGCCTTGTTTTTGTCTGCGCTTAGACAAAATTTTGAAGTGGTTTTGCTTTGTCTCATTTATCATGGTCTCAGAGTAATTTTGTCTAGGGTTGGCATTCTGTGAGATTGTTTAGATGTAATAGACTATCATGACCTAGCTGTGAGTTGCCAGGCTGGCTTCTGAATGTCAAGGGCAGCCTGTTTGTCTTTCTTAATATCTACCCTCTCCTCTCCTCTGTAGCACAACTGTAATGGCTACTACCTTTTGGTGACATACTTCCAAGTTTATATTACAAAATATTTTAAATGTACAGAAAAAGTGGAGATAATAGTATGGTAAACATCATGCATCCATCAGACAACTTAAGAAATAAAAGACTACACATAAAAGTATTTGAGTACCTCTCTGAAATCCTAATTTCTCCTGGAAGAGAAGTGTTATCTTGATTTTGATATTTATCATTCTCAAGTACAATGCATTTTGATTTAAGAAAATATACATATGATATTTTGCGGTCTGCTTCCCTTCCAGGAATTATATAAGATCTAACTTTAGTACACATTGTGGTCATTTTTTATTCTGGGGTTGTTTTAAGCAGGCACTAAAGCATCAAACGACGTAAACATGAAACACCCTATACTTCACACTGGTCTCAGGACATAATTTTATAGAAGTTCTGTTAAGCATTGTAAATGAATTTTAATCACCACATCAAGTACTTTGTGCATTTGGTTTTCAGTGCCCTACAGTGACTTTGATTCCAGGGACAATTTGTTGTTTTTACTTACCGAGATGTTGGGTGGATTTTTCTTCATCCTTCCACAGGCTCCACTAAACATTTTGACACGAACAGAGCTGCCTCACTGAGAAATTCACATTTTATGCATTAACAGACTATTTTAATTTCATGAAGCAGAGGTTTGGCTCCTACTTGCAAATAGCACTGAAGAAAGCAATATTGCCAAAAGAAGTGGCCTGGTATATTCAGAGATAAAGATATAGAATTAAATCCATGACTTTCATTACCTCTTACTTTACATTTCCATAGAACAGAAGCATTAATTAAACCTCTCAGTGCCTTCCTCCTTGCAGGAGAACATTTACTCTCTGACAAGAATTGCCAACTGAGGGAATGTATGGCACATGAGACCCACCATTATAGACACACTCACTCGCCCGAGAGAAAAGCTGATGACTTCTGACAGATGGACAGACAAAAACAGAGCACAAGGAACGATTCCCATCTTTTCTTGCCCTTGCTGTCACACTGACTGTGGTGATGGGAGTTAGCGTCTTTTACATTACTTGAGGTTTCCAAAGACAAGCACACTTATGACTATATTACATCTCTTGTCACCTGGTGTTACTTGGCACATTTCATATAAAAGCAGGGACATTGTCATGGTCTTGTGAGGTTTTTAATATCCATCCGCTTACATGGCAGGGGCAGGAAGGAAATATCAGGTGTCTTAGTCTGTTTGGGCTTCTGTAGACAGAAATATCATAAACTGGTGGCTTGGAGACACAAGACATTGATTGATGTCTAGGGGGCTGGGAAATCCAAGGTGGTGGCAAAGGTAGATTCTGAGTGTGGTGAGCACCTGCCCCCTGGTTCACGGACACCATCTTTTCACTGTGTCCTCCTGTGTACAGGGCACAAGCTAGCTCTCTGGGGTCTGTTTTACAAGAGTGCTAATTTCATTCCCGACCTGACTAGTCACCTCCCAAAGGCACCAGATCCTTATATACCATCACCTTGTGCGTTAGGATTTTGACATACGAATTTGGAGGGATACAAATATTCCAATCACAGCATCAGCTTCAGCTGAAGTCCTGAAAGTCTGGGATGTTAAGTCCACAGAGGCCCAGATAAATTCATGGGCATGGCTGGAAGGGCTAGGGGAACAAGTACTCCAGGGTTTGTGGGAAGTGTTGGAGAAGCAAATGTCCCAAAGTCCTTATCATCCCCTCCTGACCTTTACCTTCTCATTGCAGGGGAACACTTAAGAATCTGTCCTCAAGAATATACATGCTGCACCACAGAAATGGAAGACAAATTAAGCCAGCAAAGCAAACTAGAGTTTGAAAACCTCGTGGAAGAGACGAGCCATTTCGTACGCACCACTTTCGTGTCCAGGCACAAGAAATTTGATGGTAGGTGGGACAGTTTCTGCTGTCCTTTGGGGTGCTCTTCTGAGAATCTCGGTCTTCTGTGAAAAACACTTCTTTGAGCAAGAGCTTTTCTTTCCTTCTTAAACATTTATAACTTGGTCTATTTTTAGAAAAAGCATGCGCTTTCTTGACAATTTTTGTAGTTAATATCTGAGAAAAGCTGGAGTTAACAAAGAGCTGTTTTGAATGTGTGGTTTGCCTGGGAGATTTATTCTGAAAGATTTAGCTTAATTTTTCATGATTAGAGTGATTCTCATTCAGGTTTTGTCACATCATAACTTGTCTTAATTTTTCATCTGGGGATTTTCTTTAAAATAATTAAACGTCATTTAAAATTATTTGAAATATAACAATACTTTCAAGAAGACAGACTTGTTTTTAGTGCTAATGACACAGACTCCTTTATTTTAGAGTTTGCTCCTCCAATAATGTAGCCACATTTTACACTGCAGTGACAGTGCATTCTGCATCAGGTTTAAATCCTCTATTGATTTCCTGATTATAAGCTATCCAGTTCCTTTCTGTATTCTATTTGGTAAGTAAACATTTTGTAGGAGAAAGCACAAAGAGCGAAAGTAATTATTACTAGGATTTCCGCATTGAATTTTACCATCAGAACTTCAGAAAAAAAATATTCAAAAGCAATCTGATTTTTGTAAACTGAATTAATAAGGAGAGTGATAAAGTTAATATTCTTAGGTGGTTGTGTAGTCTTTAGCTCCCTAAGAAATGAGTATACTTCCTGTGGCTCATTGTAAACCAGATTTGCCAATTGTGGAGACCCTTCCTAGTACCCTGGTCATACTAAGTTGTCCTTGGTCTGTAGACCTGCCATCTTTTCCCTCATCCTCTCCAGTCAATGCACAGCAAAGCCAATTTAGGAAAGGCTTGCCAAAATTTTGATTTTCCTTTGTCTTTTCTCTGTAGTAGGTAAAATGTTCTGCTTCATTGCTTCTTTAAATTATTATAATAACACCAATTTCTTTTAAACCAGCCCTCTGAGTTCTAAAAGGCAAGTCTACTCGGTAGTGTTTTCAGTTCTTAAGATGATGTGACATTCTCCGTGTAAGTCAATGGGACTTCATCTTTTCTGCCAAGCGTCTCAACGTCTGCCATTTCTTCCTCTGCCTCTTCCTCTGTGTTCAACTTTACATGTGGATGTGCCTGAATATAATTCCTTATTTAGAAGTGATGCTGTGAATGTTGTTCCCTTGAATGAAACTAGGGAGTACTTTGTTGTTCACCTTGATTGACAGATTACAAATATGGTGACATTCAGGAGCCCCTGGAGGGGCTCTGTGTTTGAGGAACTATAATGTATCACTTCAGATGGAGGCAAATTGAGACACCTTATTGTTTGTTACAGAAAGCTGGGAGAGTGATCTGGTGCTGCTGACTTTTACCTGTCTTTGGAAAATGATTCTAGTGCCTTTATTAAGCTGTACTCCAAAACTGCAGTGAAATAATTCTAGGATAGCATTCATGGTACACACTGTATATTCATTCCTTTCAATAAGAATTTCAAAGGTAGTTTTATGGGGACTTGATTTTTTTTTTTAATGTGTAAAGCTGTTCAAAAAGACTGAGCCAGATACTTGTATTCTCATATCAGTGACGTTTAATATCTTTTGATTTAGAACTCTTGATCTCATCTCCTTTGTCTTAATAGAGAAACTTCTCTCTATCTCTCTGTTTCTGGCTCTCTCTCCAGATGTGTTTTAAATTGTTTTAATGTACTTAAGGGTATTATGTCAATCAGTTTGACAGGACATTGATTTTTGCTAAGATTAGATCTGACATGGGTAGTGATAAATTCTTTTACTAATAGTGCATCGTACTGCATTAGGATGGGAGAGAAGTTAAATTTTTTTTTTTTTTTTTAAGGAAAGCTTTCAGCCAGCCTTATTTTTGAAAATCAAAATGTGATCCTGGTGAGCCTAGCTTTTGAAGAGCTCAGTCTTAAAAAATAAAATATGTAAATTTAAAAGTCACCATTATAACTTTCACTGTTAAGGCAATTTCATGAAGGTCAGCTGCACAGTTGTATGACTTATCTTCTTATCCCATGAAGGTGATCCTGCTAAGTCACCTTTCAGGAACAAGGATACATTCATGTGGGCCACTTTCCATTTTTCTCCCTTAGCTTTAAAAAAAAAAAAAAAAAAAAAAAAAAGAACAAAACACTTCCTCATTGATGAGTATCGGTTGGTATGAGCACAGAAGAACTATCTAGGATCAGTGTGGAATGTTACCCTCTGAGTTTTATTTTCCCAGATAAAATCATTGGTGCTCTGTAGGGCTGAGTTTATTTTTAGTAGCTTCCTTTCCGTGAGTCATTTTGCATTCTTGCTGGGGTCTGTTGGTCCAAAGTGCCCATTTTACTTTTCTGACTCTGGTCCCACTTTCTCAGAGATCTTGACTTGTCATCTGGATTTTGCATGTTTTTGTTGGCTACATGTTCTTTTATTTTTATTTTTTTTACATGTTCTTTTATATATATATATATATATATTTATATTTGGGAACAGTTCTTAAACTCTGATTAACTAGCTGTAATATAGTTTTGTGAATTTATTGCACTGATGCTGGACCTTGTGGTATATCTGTCCCTGAGTGTGTTGTTTCCCCCTTTAATATTACTGTAAACAATGGCACTCCTTGTAGTGTATGTTTGATTTATTTTATTTTTTATTTTTAAAAGATTTTATTTATTTATTCATGAGAGACACACACAGAAAGAGAGAGAGAGAGAGAGAGAGAGAGAGAGAGAGAGAGGCAGAAACACAGGCAGAGGGAGAAGCGGACTCCATGCAGGGAGCCTGATGTGGGACTCGATCCTGGGTCTCCAGGATCACACCCTGGGCTGAAGGCAGGTGCTATAGTTGTTGTTTTCCTTATTATATTAGAAATGTTTTGATTCCATTTAGATTTTCATTTTTTTAAAGATTTTATTTATTTATTCATGAGAGATACAGAGAGAGAGAGGCAGAGACACAGACAGAGGGAGAAGCAGGCTCCATGCAGGGAACCCGATGTGGGACTCGATCCCGGGACCCCAGGATAACGCCCTGAGCTGAAGGCAGACGCTCAACTGCTGAGCCACCCAGGTGCCCCTAGATTTTCATTTTATGGCAGAGGTGACTCTTAAAATTTGAAATTGCAAAAAACTTAACATAACATTCTGTTTTTTTGCCATATTCTTTCTCAGTTTTCATTAGTGTCTTTGGTAATATTTAGAAGAAATATTATATAAAGTTATCACTATTCACTGGGTGCTCAGAAGCCAAATCTGAATGACTATGAATTCTTCCCCACCTTTCCTAAATGGATAAGCTTTGCTTCATATTCCTATTAGCCATAAATTTGTAGCTGATAGGCAATACATTGAAAAAAGTATATAATGTCAATTGCAGACATTCTCGTCTTTGGCAGAGAATTTTCTTATAATTGAGAAGCTTTCTATTTCTTTTTAAACATAGGATTGAAATGTTATGATGAAGATATGTAAAGTAGAAATTTATATTCTTCGTGCTGGTACTTTTTCAAAGGTCTCACAACATTTTGGTTAGTTGTTGTTGTTTTTTTCTCCTTTCTCTGGCCAAATCTCTACCTCTGGTGTGCATTATACAGCCCTGCAAGCCCATCGCACTGCTGGCCTGGGCCTGTCCTGCAAAGATCTCCTCAGAACTATAAAGGGTCGACCTCAATCTCCTCTGTAGCCAAACCCAAGACTTTCTATCACAATGCAGGGGTTACATTATGAAGACCATCTAGGTAAAACTGGCAGAAAGATCACAGCATTACTCCTTTATTTATTTTTTTTAATTTATTTTTTATTGGTGTTCAATTTACTAACATACAGAATAACCCCCAGTGCCCGTCACCCATTCACTCCCACCCCCCGCCCTCCTCCCCTTCTACCACCCCTAGTTCTTATTGTCTCACCTCTGGCAAACACCCAGATAGCCAGAATAAGCAAATCACATAAAATATTTTTAAAAAGATTTTGTTTATTTATTCATGAGAGACACAGAGAGAAAGAGAGAAACAGGCTCCACGCAGGGAGCCTGATGGGACTCGATCCGGGGTCTCCAGGATCAGGCCCTGGGCTGAAGGTGGCGCTAAACCGCTGAGCCACCCGGGCTGCCCCACATACAATATTTTTAAAAAGGAGGGACATCTTTGTGCATCCACTCATTTCCCTGGTATTTTTGTGTTTAGTGACTATCTGACCCGTCAATTTTGTGTCTAAATCTCAACTGTTTTCATGCTTCCAAATGGCTAATGTGTTAGGATTCTAGGAAAGTAGACAACAATCAAACATTCTGATGCTAGTAATAGTAATAGGCCCTGTTCTTCACCCTTGCCCAATGGTAACCTATTGACCAAAGTGAACCACAGTGCAGAGTCCCAGAGCCCTTCAGTGGGAGACTTATTGTTAAGCCTGGGCTGATCCCTCCAGAGGCCCTGCTCTTAGTCACCAGTATCGTCTAAACTCTCCAATACTTCCCAGTCCTCCTATGTACTAAGATTTCATGAACAGCAGCATCCACTCTTCTATCTTTTGCTCTTGTCCAGTCCCAGTTATTGCGGGAAGGTTGGGATGGTGTCTTTGAAGACAAGTGAAATTGGATATTTTTTAATCTTTAAGAAAAAAAGAAAATTATCCACCTAAAGATAGTCTTGCCCCCAAGGGACCTGGGTCCCAGGCAGGGTAAATCACTTGCCAAGTTTCTACCAAGATGAATGAAACCAAGACTGTAGCCTAATACTCCTGAGTTATAGCAGTAAGTAATATATACCTACGTATAAATAGTAATATAACAGGAACTTGACATTTGCTTGAAATCCTAAGTAACTTTTTATTTGTTTTGAGTGGATGCTGGCTTAGAATTATTGATATTCCTTTAACAAAGCAATGGTGATATTGGTGGGTAAAGAATCTAGCCACATTTTTTGGAAAAGGCAGGAATAGTATTCAATCAGAAGTTGACTCTCAATTAAAGGGGGATGAGCGTTTGGTGCAAAAATGTTATTAAATCAGTCAAGCCATGTTATATATTATCTCACAAAGACCTGGTAACTTCTGTCTTAATATGGGCACTAGCACCCTATTCTCTAGGAATGTGTATGAAATATGGATTAACAGAGACAGGAAAATTTAGTTGAAGGGATGTTTTATTTTGCTTATTTTTTTTCCTTCAGATTTATTTGAGCTGAAATTTATTCACATTTGAAGCTCAATATACCGTTTTTTATTTGTTTATTCTTCTTGGTCTTGCTATTTTACTTTCCTTTCTGGTTTTTATTTATGCATTTTAATGATATACATTTGTCCGGAGATTTTGGCAGCAAGTACATTTTGAAAAAAAAAAAAAAAGTTGAGCAGTAATTTCCATCCTTCTGAAGAACTTATTCTATAGTAACACTCTTAGAATTCTCATTTTACTGAATGTGGAAATAATTTATACACAGCGACATAATATTTTTACGCTGCAAATCTGCTTGTGTTTTCTTTTTAGATATCATTTCTCATCTATCTACTGTGGAGATGACAATAACATAATGATATCTGTAAAATATGGTCTAATTTTCCCAGAGAAAACACTTACTTGAAAAGGAAAAACTGCTAAGTAGTTTTCCATATGTTAGTAGAATCTTCTATATTTCCTGTCACAAGGGTGGTGTGTGTCTTTGTGTCTGTAAACGTGTGTGTGTGTATGTGTGTGTGTGTGTGATTTCAATTTGGAAACATTTATTCAGAACCTTCTATATAGAAGATACTTAACCAAGTATGTAGTAGATAAAAGATGACTAATAATGGCAAAAGTATGTTCACAATCTGTTATGAAATTTACCTTACCTTGTTGGGGAGACATAAGTTTAAAACCAACAGTAGAGAAGGTAGGATTGACTCTATCATATGGTAGAAGTCCAGAAAGGAGGGAATAAAGGAGGGAGACAGAAGGGAGGGAATAAAGTGTTTCATTTAGTGGCATCAGAGAAGACTTTGGGAAAGGGGAACAGACAGGACCTGTAAAGAATGACTTGATTCTATCAGTTAGAAATGGGGCAGGAGGAGACTAAGCCCCCAGAGAATTTGTGTGCAATGTCCATAATGTCCTTGGGACATGTTGTAAACATATTTACTACTGATATTTCACAGTACTGTTCATTTACTGACATTTAGTGTGCATCTATTTTTTTTTAAGATTTTATTTTTCATGAGAGACACAGAGAGAGAGAGGCAGAGACATAGGGAGAGGGAGAAGCAGGCTCCCTGCGGGGAGCCCCATGTGGGACTCAATTCCAGGACCCTGGGATCTTGACCTGAGCTGAACGGAGACTCTCAACCACTGAGCCACCTAGATCCCCTAGTGTTCATTTATTATGTAGATATTTGTAGAAACTTTCCAGTCCTGCGTCTGTCTTCTATTGTTTTGTGAGAAGCAGCAAAAAAAAAAAATTGCAAGGCATAAACAAGAAGCATTTATCTTTCCTCAGTGCATCTTTGGATTGTCTAGGGTTTGGTTGTCCTGGTCTGTGCCCTGTTCAGATTGCATCTAAACTAGGATTTGGTTTACTCTTTCTAGGTTTCACTGTTCTTTTGGAGGCAGAAGTCTATCTTGGTGATTTTCTTCTCATCATGGAGTTTAGACACTAAGGTTTATAAATGGAGGCACGATGCCCCTTATTGCCTAAACTAGGATTGGCACACTCTCTTCCCAGGTTCTGTTGGCCAAAGCTAATCTCCTGGTCATTCCCAACATCAGTGGAGAAGGGAGTATATGACTTCATAGAAGTGAAGATGGGGGAAGGAGTGAATATTTATTTCTACATCCTAACTACTGCAGTTATCAACTGACTTCTCCTACCATTCTTGAAACAATATTTTATGTTCCACATTGGATGGCTTGTTCATTGTTGTTTTGATAGAGTCTGTAGGAATTCAAGAGGGATATACATTTTCTAAATAAAGCACACAAACATACCCACTGTACCACTACCTTCCATATCATAGCACACTAACAAATGCACACATAAGCACGCACATACACGCACACACATACCACTTCCATGTTATTCAAGAATAAATAGGAGTGATATTTCTGTTTATTTTTTAAAATATTTATTTATTCACGAGAGGAAAAGATTGAGAGACATAGGCAGAGGGAGAAGCAGGCTCCTTGGAGGGATCCCAGTGTGGAACTCAATCCTGGACCCCAGGATCACACCTTGCGTCGAAGGTAGATGCTCAACCGCTGAGCCACCTAGGCATCCTGATATTTCTGTTTCTTATGCTACCAGTACCCTTGTCCACTGTACGGAATAACAAGCTAACAATAATCGATAAGGGTTATTATATTAATTATCTTGCAAAGTAATTAGCTGAGCACCTCCTTTAGTTTTGCTAGGCTACCACCTCAATGACATGTATTTTATCTGAAGGACACACCTCTGGAAATCACATTGCGCTGAATTGAGTTTTAGAAATTAGAAATAGTCATACTATCACTGGAAAGTAATCTGACAATTTTCCCAAAGGGCAGACTTTCCAAAAATAAGAATGAGCTAACCAGGGATTTCAACTGTGGCAGGAGTAGTGGACAGATTTAAAAATCACAAGTGCCTTGCTTTTCCACAATGTAGGAATAGATGGTCCATGGTAGGGGTCCTTTAAATGCAATGTATGAAGAACCCAGATGGTTGTACAAGTGAAATTTGTCTTCCTTTTCTTCCTCCTTCCTTCCCCTCCCTGCCTCCCCTCTTTCTGTCCGTCCGTCCTTCCTTCCTTCCTTCCTTCCTTCCTTCCTTCCTTCCTTCCTTCCTTCCTTCCTTCCTCCCTCCCTCCCTCCCTCCCCCCCTCCCTCCCTCCCTCCCTTCATTCTTTTTTCTTTTATCCTCTGTGGACAGATCATTCAAAACTAATGAAGCACACTACTGATTTACAGCTTCATGTCCTCTGTGAATGGACTACCAATCTTTTTCTAATTCTTAGACCCCTACCACACACCTCAAAGTAACTTAAACACATTATGCTCCCAGTGTAGTTGTAATATTATCATCTTATTATCACCAATTCCCTTGCATGGTGGCTTTGCTGAGCAGCTGTTTCACAGACAAGCCAATTTCTTTTAAGTATTGCTCTATCAGATGCTGAAACCAGCCCTACCAGAAGGGTTCTTGGTCATGAATGTTAATGAGCAGACAAGTGTCTGCTCCCTGACAGGGGCTCACTAATCCTTTGAGTAAGTATGGATAAATTACAGGAGAAATTTTATTTCAGTTAAATTGATCTGCCACTGAATAGAGAAAACTGATTTTCTTATTTTAATGAAAATCAAGAAAAATATTTGATGGTGGTGTAAATTGGAGCTCAGTGGAAACATTTTTGTCTTCAAACCTGAGAACACTTAGCTCAATGTAGACTGGTTTAAATGCATGGTGGGTGTAACGATAACGGAAAATTCATTATCTCTAGTTAGGGGTGATGTGCAGTGGGAAACAGTATGAGTCACTCACTTTAACTGGGATTTCATATCAAGACTCTTGACTTTCCATCATGATAGGGAATTGGAATAAAAGTGTGCTTTCTTCCTCTGCTGAGACAACATGGTTTCCCTTTTTCAGACAAATAACACGGTGAAGGCATAAGAAGCATATATATGCTTTGAGAGTTCTAAGATTTAAAAGAAAGTAATTCAGGTAAACATCTGAAATGACTCCCCTTGTCCTGAAGGGAATCCCTGAGGGGGATATATTGAAGGAATAAGCTGGGCAAGGAGGTGATAATGGTTGAAGTCAGTCAATGAGTCCCTGAGGGTTTATTAGAACATTCTCGGTTCTGTATGGTTTCTACATTTCTATAATAAAAAAGTTTTTTAACATAACTGACTTGAGTATAAACAGGATGGACGATTTTTAGTTTGTGAATTCATTCTAGATACACAACAATGTCAGCAGATACTGTCACTCTCGTGTCTTGTGTATTTAATAATAGTAAGTTACACAGAACGTACCATTTTCAAAATGTGAAGGTGAACAGAACTTACAGGGATTTTAGCTCAGATTGAGGTTATTTAGTTTCTGCTTTTCCACCCAGCATTTTCTTCTTGGTTAGCTAGAAAGGGCATCTCTGGTTTATCCACGTGAACAAACTAATTAAAAATCCTTCTACAAGGTGTGATTCAAAATGTTGAACTCTTGTTTAGGAGATACATGGACACCATGATAAGCAGACTGTTCAAACACAAAATTTGGCAAGATTCAGAAGAAAACGTGAAAGGGATATTATAAGTGCGTTATAAATAACATTTCTGTATTGCTCAGTAGTTATCCAGTGATTTTTTCATTAAATGACAACACCTACGTGAGCTTGGCATTTTAGAAAATTAAAAGGAAAAGACAGCTTTCCTAAGCAATTAATTCCATAGAGTTCCAAGTATTCCATTGGGCAGGAAGAGAATATTGAGGTAGTGTTGAGGTAGAGTCAGGAACCAGCTCAGACTGCAGAGTTCATGGCACTCTGAGAAATTTTTAGAAATTACTAAATGCAGCTTCTGAACCTTCCATTTATTATTCTTTCAAAAGGTTTGTTAAATTCATCAAATGGACAAATGCTATTTTGGCAATGACTGTATATAGTAGTACATGATCTTCATGCCGGTTCCTCCTTACCTAGTGGCTTAATTGAATCCAAACAACTTGGAAATGAAAAGCAAACTTTGAACTAAGATAACAGGGAATTGGGTCTCTGAGGCCTTGCCATGTCTTTCTCCACATATTTTTTTCATTTCTGAAGATTTTTCTGCATATTTTCTCCTCTTCGAGGAACCTTGCCATGGTCATTATAGGCTTAGGTTCCCCCAACCCTACTGACTCCTTCTCAGTCCTTATGTAATTGACACCTGCTCATTTTTACTTATTTAGGGATCTTTTAAAAAGTACAATCGATTGCCTATTCCCTGTTGAAGTCTGAGCTCTCTCAGTATAGGGATCAGGTCTCCTATTTCTGTTTTATCTTCCTCTGCTTGACTTAATAGTGAGCATATGTAATAATACTGCGGTGTTGTCTGACTGTGGCCATGGCCTACACAGACCCAAGGGCACACACTGATCACATGAATTACTTAGGTTTCAGTAATAAATACGACAGATGAAAATGGGAAGCTTTGCATTCTAGTTATCTATTAACTCTTAGGGTCTATAAACCTGGAGGTCATATTTGATTTCAGCAGCATTTATTCTAGCAGATTTAATGGAACTAATTTTAGATTCCCAGAGCTAAGATGGTCTTTATTTCAGAGTGCAAGTGGAAATCCTTAGTTCAAAAAGCAGGATGTGTGTGTGTTCTTCTCTGTCACACACTTAGACGTTGGCAGAGAGGAACACACACATCCTGCTTTTTGAGTTGTGCATGCGGTTTGTGCCCCTGCATGAATAAGGAGAGGTTCAGAGGCAGGTGAGCCATCTAGAGGACCAGTTAATGGATAGGTTCTTGGGTTCACATTGGAAATTTTGATTCTTTAGTCTGGATAGGACTCAGAATATTTAGCATTCAGCATCTGAAACAGGTAGTCTTTCAGTAACTTGGTGTAAGTGGAACTGAGAGTTCAATTATCAGAACATAGAGTAAGGCACAGAAATATGACATAGGTTTTTATTTTTTTTTTTATTTTTATTTTTTTTTTAAAATGTTTATTTATTTATGATAGTTACACAGAGAGAGAGAGAGAGGCAGAGACATAGGCAGAGGGAGAAGCAGGCTCCATGCACCAGGAGCCCGATGTGGGATTCGATCCCGGGTCTCCAGGATCACGCCCTGGGCCAAAGGCAGGCGCTAAACCGCTGCGCCACCCAGGGATCCCTGACATAGGTTTTTAAATCTTTACTCTATCACATTAAATAATGGGGCCAGTTCAAGGTCTGGCAATAAAAGGTCCCCACTGTGTTAAACAGGATTTAAGTACCTATTGCTCATCAAACAATGTGTTCTGTACATTAAGCAAGCCTCTTTTCTCCTCTCTGATTTTGACAATGAGTTTTGCTCAAGATCCAGAATTCATCTGATCTTTTGCAGAACAAAATTCTACTTCATTTGAATTTTTAAAATTTTTGTGAACTACAAAATTTTCTTTTTTCTCTTTACTTTTTTAGTTCATAGGATCTAACAGATATTAATTTGTAACAATCTAGAAAATACATTTTAATTTCTTCACGTCTTTGTTATTTTTGTTATTTTTTGCTTGGATGATGTTTTTGAAGCCAAGTAACCTTTTTTTTAAGATTTTATTTATTTATTCATGAGAGACAGAGAGAGAGAGGCAGAGACACAGGCAGAGGGAGAAGCAGGCCCCATGCAGGGAGCCCGACATGGGACTCAATCCCGAGCCACCGGGGCTGCCCCAAGTAGCCTTTTTAAATAATATTTTTAGTAGTATTTTCTGATTCTAAATTAACACATGCGTTTTATAGAAAACTTGAATAACTTAACTTTGAAGTTTAAAAGATTTCAAGTTTCTTTAAATTTATGCCTACTGAGGGGGGAAAAAAAACCCTGATATGTCAGGACACTAAGGTAAAATTGTAAGAATAACCAGCTGTAATAATAACCAGAAACTATGGTCTCTCATTAAAATTTATTCAAATAACTTCTGAAAAATAAAAGAAATTGGAACTTTTAATTTCTGTGTTTGATAGTTTATAACTATGAAATTAAAAGTAGAGCCCAGGGGATCCCTGGGTGGCTCGGCGGTTTGGCGCCTGCCTTTGGCCCAGGGTGCGATCCTGGAGTCCTGGGATCGAGTCCCATGTCAGGCTCCTTGCATGGAGCCTGCTTCTCCCTCTGCCTTTCTCTCTGTGTTTCTCATGAATGAATAAATAAAATCTTTAAAAAAAAAAAAAAGAGAAGTAGAACCAGTCCCTGTAAGAGGGAGGGGATTTTCTATTTTCTGGGGGTTGTATTTCCCCCACACTTCCTAACATTTTGTCAATAATTTTGCACCACTTTTACTGTGATTGAGTTGCTAGTCTTGATTTAGAGTGCAGGTAGGAACCCTTTCAAATTATGACAACGTACTGCTAAAGATTTATATGATGCAATAAATCATGATTTATATTAAAGAATAGGTTGAAGGAGTCCTTAAAGTTAATCCTCCTACAAACGGGTTTATGGAAAATAGAGAATTAAGGAAAAACAACATGAACACTTTTAATACCCTTTTTAAAAAATAGTTCACAGTTCTACTGAGTTGGCCCAGTTATCATGAGGTCAGCCAGACTTAGTCTCAATCTCTTCATTGTGCCCAAAATCATTTTAGGAAGAGAAATGGCTTCTAAGGCAATGGTCAGGCCTGGAGCTTTCCAAGTTCCCCTACAAACTGAGGACTAGCCCTCAGGTACAACCTGCTGTCAGTTTCAAGGTCTAGCTTGTCCAGTGCATAAAACTCAATTGTATTCTGCAGCTGAAGAAGCTCTGGAGCCTATTTTAATTAATATTAATATCGAATATTTTCAAATTGCTAATAAATACATTCCCAGAAGCTATAGGCACTTTTTAAAAAACAATCTTTGAGATTTTTTTTCTTGGCTGCTTCTAAATCAGAAATCTCTCTCTCTCTTTTTCATGTAGATTCTAGGTGCCTAATGCAGTCTATAAATTTTCTTCATTCACTCATTCATTTCCCATATTTGGGGAAAGGTCTACTTTGCTCAGGATCTTAGGCCAAGTTCTAATCAAAACAAACAGACAAACAAGCCAGGTCTACAGTTCAGCCTTGCTGTCGACAGCTGGGTTTCAAATGCAGAATTTAGTTTATTGACAAAGTGACCTAGGAAATCTCTTGAACTCTTTGGTCTTCATGTTTTCTCTTTTCAAAATGAGAATAGTAATTGTAGTTTTGAAAATATACATAAGGAGCCCAACAGGTGTCTGACAGAAAGTGAGTATTTAATTTATGATGGTTCTCTCCTGCTCTTCATCCTTCTCATCGTGTGCTCCATTTTTGTCCCTAAGTTGCTGACAGTCCCACAGAGCCACTGAGGCTAAGCGGCATAAATAACTATAAGTGTGGTTGGTGCTGTGAGTGAAAATACAGATAAAATATTATAAGGGAATGAAGTTATTTCATGATGAGAGGACCATGAATGACTTTGTGAAAAGACAGAATGAAGAAGGAATTGGACATCGATCTGGAAGGATATGGAAATGTGGCTGAAAGGCATGGAGGTGGGGAATAGAGAGAACCTGTCCCCACGGGGATGGTTCTACTTGTGGAATGAAGGATGTGTGAATAAAAGAGGAGTAGAAGGAATAGTGGCATCATTGAGGATGCTAACAGTAGAAAACTCAGTCTGCTCTCTGAAAATCAGTGGGTGCTCTTATGTCTTTTCATTTAAATAATTGAATTGACTGTTGATTTTGAAGTTATGGAGGCAAAAGTTAAAATCCCTGTTGAACAACAACTGACAAAGATTACTCTGTGGGATTGGTTTGGTTTAATTGATGGTCACAGCAGGCACATGGATAGAGAACAAAATGCAGTCCATTGATTCCTTATTTTCTTTAGTGTGTGTATCTGTATAATATTTTTAAATAGTAAACTTCCTAGTCCTCTCTGACCATATGATTCCTATATGGTCTATGCACGAGAATTCTTTAAGGACTGCTAAATGTTATTTCCATGGTGATTTGTGAGGAATGGTATGTTTGGGCATAGACTTCTCTTATGCTTTCTACTTCTCAGGTTCCTCACTACAATGAATATGTATTATAATCACAACAACTGTTAGATGGTTCATCTGATTCTGAAAATGAACATTAATTTGATACCACTTTTGGGACCCTGCCGTGTACCCATACCTCCACATTTGAAATTAGTCATCTTGCTGAAATTTTCTCATGATAATATCTGGTCCCAACTTCAAAATCAGATTTGTATTTGAAATTGTTAAACACTATGTTATATTTTACCAAATGTTCAATTCCTCTTTCAAACATCTTGCATAAAGATTCCCCCAATAAAATCACATGCAGATATGTAGGGCAAGGACCCTGCTGTAAATATTTCAGTCAACAACAGCGTGGACATACAACTGATGATAATTTCCCACTTCATGTAACGAATTTTTTCAGTAATAGTTTAGTACACAACTGACTTAGTATGTAGATCATTGGGGATGGGTGAATACAAACATTTTAATGTACTCAGAGTCTTCATGTCATTGAAAATTCCCATCTCTAGAGGTCTGTTAAGCATTGTATATTATGTAAAAATATGCATATTTACTTACTGTACATTTATACAGTGTTTATTAAGTAGCTACTGATTTTTCCATAGTTGCTTTTTAGCAGTCTTAAACTCTCATTTAAAATGTGTGATTCTTGGGGATCCCTTGGTGGCTCAGCAGTTCAGCACCTGCCTTTGGCCCAGGGCGTGATCCTGGAGACCCGGAATTGAGTCCCGCATCAGGCTCCCAGCATAGAGCCTGCTTCTCCCTCTGCCTGTGTCTCTGCCTCTCTCTCTCTCTTTCTCAATGTCTATCATGGAAAAATAAATAAAATCTTTTAAAAAAATAAATGAAATGTGTGATTCTTAAAAGCAGCTAACATGTCCAATGTCCAAGTCATTGGGTAGGAAGTAAAACACAGTAGCATGGCATACTCTTAGCTTGTTGCCGGTGGCGAATGAAAGATGCATCCTTAGATGTCTAATGGTATTCCTTTTTTTTAAAAAAAATATTTATGATAGTTACACAGAGAGAGAGAGAGAGAGAGAGAGAGGCAGAGACATAGGCAGAGGGAGAAGCAGGGTCCATGCACCGGGAGCCCGACGTGGGACTCGATCCCGGGTCTCCAGGATCACACCCTGGGCCAAAGGCAGGCGCCAAACCGCTGCGCCACCCAGGGATCCCCCTCTAATGGTATTTCTTTATCCTCAGGTTCACCAACTGTGGTTAATAGGAATGAAATTCATTTGTGTGGAGTTCTTAAAGAGGCCAAAACATTAAGAGTCCTTAGAATACACTTCACTGGGGCATCACCTGCACACCTAAATGGATTTCTTTGCCAATGAATAATGTTTCCCCATTCCCCAATACACACAGACAATGCTGGGGAATACAGCAATCTTCTGACAAGGGTTCTTCATTAAGAGACTTTTGTTGACTGAATCTAGTTCTGCTCTGTTCTACTCCTCATCTGAAAAAAAAATTATTTTGAGGGCCATCAGATTCAGAGTCAGATTTAAAGTTGAGGAATACATCAAAATGTAAACCAAATCAACAATGTATTTTCCTTCCTTGTGAAAATTTTGCTCAATACCACGATAGCACAGTAATTTTTGTGGTAGCTTAATAAAAGCTACCTTAATAACAGAGCAGAAAGGTCAGCTGTTTATCTGCTTGTTAATATAAAGTCATTAATGTGGCTTTGTTCTCCATTCTCATTGTCCATTAGCTTCATTTTAAGACCTCTTTTTTATGTGTTTGAACAGAACTCAAGAAATATGTCATTGTTGTTAAATATCTTAACCTTCCATGTAAAGTCTCTTTAAAATAAGTAATATATGAAAGAAACGAAGCATTGGTAACCTTTAGAGAGGATAATTAACTGGAGCAATGATGACTAGTGACATTTTTTTCCACACAAAAATGTCTTGCAATCTAAACAAACATAAACACATGTAATAAATCATATTGCCAGATAGCAAGCATTTCAAATTAAATGAAAAAGATCATTTTTTATGAGGTGATAAGATACTAAATTGAAAGTCTATAATTAATTTCATCCACTGGAATAAGAGGGTCTGAAGAAATACAGCATATTTTTAAATAGTATTAGTAAGAAAAAAGGGACAGGTATGTCTTTGAAAAATATTTTGAACTGTGCCCGATCCACATTTATATCAATAATTGCACATTATATCATATTAAGGAACCCATCGTTATCTGTTTGGTTTTTTTTAACTGTGATTCTTATATTCCAATATTGTTTTCTTTTCCATTTTCACCAGGAAGCGAAAAATAGACAGGATCCTGTATTACACTTTATATTTCACATTAGCTAATAGAGCTGGTACTGGGAAGCCGTGCCAAATGTGCAAGAGCTGAAAGGTTTTTGTTTTGAGTATTTGTTTGCAAAACAAGCCCAGGCTAATGGAGGATCATTTGTAGAAAGCTAAGCCATGCTGGGTGCTCATTAGATAACTTCGAAAGACTGTCTAGTTTGCTCTCCCCTACCCCCCCCCCCACCCCAGTTGTAGATACTTGTATGTGTTTCAATTAAAATCTCCATTTACTTCCAGCTGGCAGTGTTAGCATCCCTTCCACCAACAGAGAGCAAAGGTCACAGCCTCCTGAATGAACAGACATTGAAAAAATATATATATGCCATTTGCCTTCCTTGTGTGGGTGCCTTTGAGCCACCGATGGTGGGCTGGCGGGGAAGACTCTGAAGGGTCACATTGCATGGGGACTTGCACCTTATTTACCGATGTAGCTTTGGTGGCTGTTGGTCCAGATGCTGTAACTGCTGTTGCTTTGTGGATTGGGATCCAGCAGCAGCTGTTGTTCTTTGCTGGAGCGTGTTTCTGAAATTCCAAATTTAATAGTCTGAGACCCGAGTCATGGGAAGCTATGCTGAAAGTTAATTTGCTGAATCCAAGTTTATTTTCCTACCTAAACCACACTTTGTGATAGAGCCTTTCCCCTGTGATACACAATAAAACGAGGAAAGGACTCATTTATTGCCCTTCCCCTACTGGAGAGGAAGAGCATGTGGTGGCTGTGGAGTGGGGCAGGAGCTTCAGGGGCTGGGGATCTGGCTGTCCTTGGACTGCCTGTCAGCCATCCAGACCCAGGATCTCTCTGCCACTTTTGACCTATACAGGGTTTGGCAATTCAAAAGACTTCAGTTTCTCCATCTCCAGGGCTCAGAAGAATACCTGGTACCTTGGAGAGTGTTAAAATGAGATAATATGGGCAGCCCAGGTGGCTCAGCGGTTTAGTGCCGCCTTCAGCCCAGGGCTTGATCCTGGAGACCCGGGATCGAGTCCCACGTCGGGCTCCCTGCCTGGAGCCTGCTTCTCCCTCTGCCTGTGCCTGTGCCTCTCTTTCTCTCTCTCTCTCTCTGTCTCTCTTTGTCTCTCATGAATAAATAAATAAAATCTTTTAAAAAATGAGATAATATGTGTCAAGCATCTACTATCTGATGCCTTGCACTTACATAGCCTTTACTATTTTTGCCATGGAAAAATTTTGTCACTTTTATGAGGGTTTTCTGATAATTGAAAAGGTTCTGCTGAGCACACAATTCATTTTCTTACTCCAAAAATATGAAAATTCCTAGACATTCAAATAATAGGTATAATTATACCTACCATTTATTAGGTAGTACTTTGGGACTAGTGTAAGCACTTGGGATGTGTTGTCTCATTTAGCCTTCACAACTATCCTTTGAGGTAGGTGATATTATTATTATTATATTATTCCTGCTGTTTTATAGTTGAGGAAGTTCTTGCTTAGAGATGCAAGTGATTTGCTGAGTTCACGTAGCTAGTAAAAGACAGAGAGAGCTAGGATTTAATCCAACCTGTACCAAGCTGTACTTTCTCCCACAAGAGAGCAAACCAATTTACCTTGAAATGAAGTTATTTGAGCTCTGCTTCTGAACTGAATTTTTTTTAATGTTAATAATGGAGAGCTCTGGTTACTCTAGCATCACTGTGTGGCTTTTGCCATTCCTCAGACTCTATCTGATTGGTAGATGGATTCATATTTTAATTGGTTAACAGTGTTTTGTGAGTAAGTCCTACACTTTGACTTTCTCACTTGGACAGGTGTGGGTATGATCTAATTAAACTTAAGCTTGAGCCAAGCTTGATCTATCACGCCAAGAAAAGATAGACCCAGTTATAGGTGTTAACAAGTAGAAAATGGTAGGAAGGGGAGAGAGAAACAGTATTTAGAAAGTATAGTCACCAACAAAAATACAGCCAACCTGTCTGCATCTCTGCAAAGTTAACAGGAATCTCCACAACTAGGGCACTGGGGATTCAGAGCCACACAAAGACACAACAGACCCTGGGGAAAAGCCTGACCTGGGTGCAGAGGTAGGATCCCAGTTTTAAGAGTGAGTCAGAGCTCACATGGGAAGTTTGGCATATGACAAGCATTAGGATGACAGGATCTCAGAAACAAGAAACAAGAAAGGGAGCCACTTGCCAACCAGAATGGGTACCTAGGATTCTAACCCAAATTGTAGCAAGTATGACCTTAGGGTCTAGAAAATCTGAGTCTTTCATTGCTAATGTCAAAAAAGGACTCCTGTATCCACAAATGGAAGATGAGAACCTAAAATAAACAGATTGAGCCAGCAGGAGAGGCATGCTTTGTCTATTCTTAGGAAAGCGTTAAAACCCCGATACCATGGATTGAGTTGCAAGTTACCAGACTTATATTCAATAGTATAACACACTCCATGTTTTAATGCAAATAGTGTTATATATTTTATACTTTTTCTCCTGAAGAAAATGGTACAGTTCATGATGTCCCTATTTAAAGATACAATAGTTAAAGCTTCAAAAGATTCTGTAAAATGTAAAAAAAAAAAAAAAAAATTACCCTTGATTTCACTAATACGTTTTTTCTTATTCCTAAGAAACAGTCCTGTAAACTTTCTATGAACTCTTGATTTTGCTTTAAATGCAAACATTCTGTGTGTGTGTGTGTGTGTATATATATATACACACACACACACACACAGAGTGAGAGATGTACACTCAGAGACAGCATTTTGGTCCTATGTGGTGGTAACTGGTAATATTGTTTTATTTGGAGGAATGAAACTAGCTTCTGGGATCAGGGATGAGAGGAAGACTTTTCAGTCCATATCCTCTAGTACTTATTTAAGGTTTGATTGTTTATATATGGATTACCTATTCAAAACTATGTTTTTAAAAACAAGCAAATTCAGCTATCCTAAAGAAAAGCATTAATATTTTCTCATGTGCTTGTTGGCCATGTCTGTGTCTTCTTTGATGAAATTTCTGTTCATGTCTTTTGCCTATTTCATTGATTGGATTGTTTGTTTCTTTGCTATTGAGTTTAATAAGTTCTTTATAGATCTTGGATACTAGCCCTTTATCTGTTGTGTCATTTGCAGATATCTTCTCCCATTCTGTAGGTTGCCTTTTAGTTCTGTTGACTGTTTCTTTGGCTGTGCAGAAGGTTTTTATCTTAAGTCCCAATAATTCATTTTTGCTTTTGTTTCCCTTGCCTTCATAGATGTATCTTGCAAGAAGTTGCTGTGGCCAAGTTCAAAAAGGGTGTTGCCTGTGTTCTCCTCTAGGATTTTGATGGATTCTTGTCTCACATTTAGATCTTTCATCCATTTTGGGTTTATCTTTGTGTACGGTGTAACAGAATGGTCTAGTTTCATTCTTCTGCACGTGGCTGTCCAATTTTCCCAGCACCATTTATTGAAGAGACTGTCCTTTTTTCAGTGGATAGTCTTTCCTGCTTTGTCGAATGTTAGTTGACCATAGAGTTGAGGGCCTATTCCTGGGTTCTGTATTCTGTTCCATTGATCTATGTGTCAGTTTTTGTGCCAGTATTATGCTGAATGAAGTAAGTCCATCGGAGAAGGACAAACATTATATGGTTTCATTCATTTGGGAAATATAAAAAGTAGTGAAAGGGATTAAAGGGGAAAGGAGAGAAAATGAATGGGAAATATCAGAGAGGGTGACAGAACATGGGAGACTCCTAACTCTGGGAAACAAACAAGGGGCAGTGGAAGGGGAGGTGGGCGGGGAGCATGGGGTGACTGGGTGATGGGCACTGAGGGGGGCAATTGGCGGGATGAGCACTGGCCTTATAGTATATTTTGGCAAATAGAACTCCAATAAAAAATATATAAAAAAAAGAAAAGCATTAATATTCAAATTTAGTTCTTAAGATGTTAGAGGCAGCTTGTGATTCTTTTGTTTTTCTACATCCTATTCTCAATTTAAAAGTAACCATGTTCATGTCAAAGTCAATGATAAAACACTTCTAAGTTCAATGAAACCTGTTTTTTTCCTCTTCTGAAGAACACTTTTTACCTTCCTAGAAGTGAATGACTTTGACATTTGGATGTTGTACTGTTTCTTTTTTAAGTATGTTTTGTCAGATAAATTAATCCCAGGAAAAGGCCAATTCAGTATTTAAAGATCTCACATAACCAAGTTAGGTGTTAACCAGGAGCTGTGTCTTGGGAATTGGTCATTCCACACACTCCTTATTAATATCCTAAGTCTATTTCTTAACTCTGTCCTGTTGTTTTGAATACTTCAAATTGCTGTGTTTCCTGTACTATTTGGAATGTAAACTTAAAGATTTTCTGCATCTGAGACTTTAGGAAGGCACATAAGACAAACTTCACATCAGAGTGTAGCATTTTTGTCTGCTGATTTTCTGCTTTCAACTCTGCCAAAAGGTTTACTTCATTGTCATGCTCTTGCATCTCTCTTTCCTTCTGTTTATTTGGTCTTGTTTTGTTTTTTTTTTTGTTTTGTTTTGTTTTTGTTTTTCTCCTAAATGCCCTTACTCTCCTAGACCACGTGCAGGAATTCAGAGCCATTACCTTCTCTCGATCGGAAGTCTTCATTTCTATTCTTCTCCTTCTTTCTGTTGTCAGAGGGAAGGAGTGACACTAAAGGTAACATTCTGCAATTTAAGACTTCAATTATCTACCTGCTATCCTCTGGCAGGTCCTGGTCCCTCTGCAACTTTGGAAATGAAAAGCGTGGAGGGAAAACTCTGAAAGGAATTATGAGGGGTACTGGTTCATTGCTGTTGTGGAAGCATTTTAACAAGAAGCTTCCTAGGGGATCAAGGGATAGAGATCCTTTGAATTAACGAATTTAAACTTCTCACTCAACTCTTTGCCTCTTTCCCATAATGGTGAGTTTTTTGATCTCCTCTTCATGAGAAGTATCTATTTTGGTGATTTTGAAGGCCATCACTACTCAAACGAGCTTTGAAAAGTATACTGATATTTCTTTTTATCAGGGGACCCTGAGGATATTTATAAATACAGACTCATTAAAAGCACATCTGGTCAGTGTAGTTGCTTCAATGAGGAGAAAAGAGAAAAAAACAAACAAATAATGAGGGTGAATTGCCTCCTGAAGATAGATGGCCTCATGGCTGTGACCAAGGACTAGAGGTGACAGAAGCAGATCTCCTGCCAGGCATAAGACAGTGCCATCTGCATTTGAGAGATGGAGAGACAGGGATGAGTTTTAAAATTTCACCTCTCCACATAATAATGGAATCATGTTTTAGGTCACTGTGATAGCTGTAAAAGCAGTTACTGCCTGAATATTATTCAGTAGCTTATGTGCGATATGTTGCTATATCTTATTCTTTCAAAGCTAAGTCTTCAAACTCTATTAATTAAACATATTGCATATTGTTAATGTTTCTTATAGAAACTCAGCATTTTTGAGGATAAAGCCAAATGAGTTTTGTCTGTACTAAGATTGTTAATGCTCACCTGGTGCATTTCCGGAAAGTGTTTATTAATTTATCACATTTAGTGGCCCCCTCCTAATTATCAGAAATTTACATTAAGATGAATCTCACAGAATAAGTAAGCTACTTGTCACATTGAAGATAGTTTTGTTAGCAGGTATCTACAATAACAATGCCATACGTGCTATGATAAATGAGTAAACATTATTGAGGAAGCAAGGAAGATGGAGAAACTGCTTTCATTGGTTGAGGCAGAGAAGTTGTCAGAAGAGCTGAAGGGCATAGGAAGAAGAATTTTCTAGATTAAGAAGGCATTAACAATTTTAAGTACAGAGAGATGAGAGAAAATATGCAATATTTGACTTCCATGACTTTCTGTGAGAAATAAAATTAGACTATCGTTGAACTGAAATTCAATGTGGAAAATACTGGGCTATATAAGCCCTGAAATTTCTTACTGATCTAGAAATTTCATGATTCCATGGGAATCTGTTGTTTCATAAACACCGGACTTCAGTTTTCACCTAAAAATGCTGATCTGATTCATTTTCACTAAGAACATATAGAGGGGACACTTTATCCTCCATCACTTTCCTACTTTGAGGGAAGACTGTAGGACCAGGTGATTGCAATTATATTTTTCTTTAATACTATTTAAATGTGTATTATATACCCTGGCTAGAAAATTCTTGAGGAAATGCTACATATACAAGGGCATGACTTTACTATACCTCTTCTATATTAGAGATTTCTATTCCAGCAAATTTCTTCTGAGATGAACTTCAAATACTGGTTAAATTCTATCCTATTTATTGTGTGAAGAAATCTGTCATCTTAGGCTGATCAACAGGTATTTTTTTCTCTAGAAGCACAGGAATCTGGCTATTTAGACATAATTAAAGCCATTCTATAAAAATTGCTGGTTCAGCTTGCTTAGAGGCTTACTTACCATGGTCTGATATTCTAAAAAAGAATCACTGACCCTTTAGCAGCTAAAACCAAGACACCAAACAATAGGCAGAGCTCATAGAGTTACTTCTTAAGAAGCTAAGAATAGCCATTTGATGAAGAAACCAGTAAACAGTACAAATGCCTTGATTATGCTATTTATATCGAATATGGTTTAGTTCATCAATATTAGAACAGACATTGGAAACTTTCTGCAAGTGAATAGGACTTAAATTAGAAGACAGAGCCATTTGAAGGCATCGTTAGGGACACATCTTTACACTCTGAAGGAATTTAGAGGTTCCCTCTTCCAAAAATGTATCAGTTAACCTCTACTTATTATCTAATAGGCTGCCTACATATTTCATTCCACTTTTAGAAGTACTTATTATGCCTTTTTGTAGCTATTTGATTAATGTGAATCTTATTATCTAGGGAAAGATAATATCTTTCTTTGTAAGGATTGAGTTTGGGTATGAGTTTGACCCAACAGAAACTTTTGTGCTGAATAGTGGACTCCTGAATAAATCTCTCCCTTGGAGATTTTGAATTCAGGAGCAGTCTATGGTGGAGTAGACAGGAAGGGCTGAATTCAGAGACTCTCTGCTCTACACAGGTGCCATGAGGTATAAAGAAAGAAGATAATTAGGGGCAGATATCCAGAAGCCAGTAGTGAGTAAAATATAAGATCTCATGATTTGAGAAATAAGCTGTTCCTGAGATGAAAATCGAGCTCTGTGTGAGACCATGGATATCCCAACAGCAGATCTTTACAACTTAATATAATCTGAGTGTATCTTTTCCTGCATTCTGAAGAGACTCACCTCAGCTAACATTTCTGTCCTTCGTTAATTGATTACTATCAACTTTGGACTGGAATTGACTTGCTCCTATGTTTCCTTGCCCTTTTTTTTTTTTTCATTCTAATTTCAGAGATTTTTGAGTAGGAACAATTAAGTTACTGTTTATTTTTGGAGGTAAGTACAGGATTTGAGAGTTGGCTGGATGAAGAAAGGGTCTCATGCCAGGACTAGACATGTTTTTTCTACTTCCAATCCTCACATGTACTTACAAAGTACAGTTTAGAATCTGGGGAGAGCCTCAGGCAAGACTTTCCTAATGTCCCAAAGTTGATTTTATTTTAAATATTTTTATATCTTCAATTACATAGGAAGGATTAGGAAGTTACCATAGTTACACAGGTGAACATTACATAATGTGTCTGTAATGCTAAAGGTGAATATGATTATAATTAAGCATGGGATCATTTTGCAATAGAATACTACCAAACAATAGAAAGGAGGATTAGAGCAATGTAGTGGAATCAGCATCAGTTTTGATTTGTAAATCATTTAGCTCTGACTATACTTGTCAAATGCCTCTGTGAAGTCATTTAACTTGTGAGCCTCAACTTCCACATTTGTCATATTGTGATAATGATAATAAAGATAAATTATTTCATATATATATTAAATAGAGATTCATTATCTTCTTCCATTCTTGACCTGAGCATTGAAAAGTCATGAGGTTGCATTTATTTACTTATTTTTTATGAGGTTGCATTTAAAAGGAAAAGACAAACCCTCATTCTATAATCTCTGCTACTCAGAGCATGGAAAACAAGAGTTGGCTATGACCAGGAGCTGTTTGGCATCACATTACTAATGGTTGCAGTTCATTATAGTAAGATTGAGAATGTTTCCCTGGAATCACTAGTTATTTTCATAACTTAGTAGTAAAATTATAAATTAAAGGTGAGCATTCACTGCTTTACTAATTCTGGTATAAAATTTGACCCATAACAAGAATAAAATGTGAAAAAACTATTTTCTTATTTATATTTTATACTCTTTGCCTTTGCACATTTTTTGAACATGACAATATGCCTCATAACTTAAAGAAAATATAGGATAGGAATGACTTTAATAATAAGAAAAATCTCTGACTCAGACTTTGTATGAAAATGAAGTAAGGTGTCTTATCTAAGTCCCAGTGTTCGAATTAGCTTTAAAACATAAAATATCTGTGTATTCACTGGACATGATAAGGGTTTCAAATGATAGTAATTGAATTAATTATTAGATATTGTTAATCTCTTGGCTGTCTTTAGATTTATTTCCTTAAACATACCACATTATTTAATGTCACTGAATATGTTGATGGTGCTGTTCAAATGTCAAATAACTGCTCAAGTTCTAGGGAAAAGCTACTTTTTCATGCATGTTTAAATTTCTAGTGCACTTCAACTCATCAAAAAGGATAATCTAGCCTTTAAGTCACATCATCTTGGACTTTACCTTATATTTGAAGGAAGGTCTGTCTAGTAGAATATGAGACACACATCTCTTTTTTAAAGTACAATTGTATTTTAATTAGAAACCTAATTAAGGTTGGATTTATACAAGTGATTTCTGGCATTCTTGGTTGTAAAGGGTTGAGTTTTAATTATTCACATTATCATTACATTGTTATTATCAGCAACCACTTGTGATTACCTGCTATGCTTTAAGTAAATCTACTTGTCAATAGGTAAAAAGACCCCAGTGTTACAGTAGAGATGTTTCTATATCATGCAAAATTACTATGTTAACTTACAAAACACACTTGTGTAATGGGTATTTCATTTTGTATCATATATATGTATAGTCATTTTTGAACTTGAACATATGAAGAGAAGATCTGAGAAAGAGAGAAAGAGAGAGAGGGAGACTGAGAACTAGAGAAATCTACTGGGTACTAGGCATAGTTTTAGGAAAGTAATGTTTCCATATTGCTCTGTGGAGTAGGTGAGGTAAAAACAGAGGTGAATGTGTGGATATTACAGAGAGCATACATATAACAAAGAACTTTTTCACATCACTACCTCATGAAATTTTGAATTTCCCATTAATGGACACAATTGCAATGAAGCTCAATTTTTTCTCCTTTACATTGTAAACAGTAGTTTTCAAATTATTTACAGTAATAATTCTTTCAAAGAGAACAAAACATTTAAAATGGAACACAAAAACCCAATATATAAAGCAGAGAGAAACAATAGGTCATACAGATGAATTTATCTTATAATTGACATGAATGATAATAACTGATTAGTGAGTCCTTGGTTTCAAGAGTGTCCTGACATTGGTCTCCATTGTGTTAAAATCTGGGATTTTGCATTTTTCAATGCGTATCACATTTGTTTCTTTGGGTGTTTTTAAACTTGTGAAATCTGAATCAAACATTTGAGTCATTTTTGAAGCTCTGGAGTATAGTTTTAATATTAGCCTTCGAGAGAAAAATCCTGCCCTGTATTGAGTAGGAGGGTGAACCCAGACCAATGCTATTTGCCTCTGGTGAGTGTGTGTGTGTGTGTGTGTGTGTGTGTGTGTGTGTGTGTGTGTGTGAGAGGAGTGGCTATGGACTGGGAAGAGACCCTGGAGGTCTTTCTGAGGTGATTCAGAGTTTCTCTATATGGGTGAAATATTTCTCTCTCCCTCTCTCCCCTCCCCCCATTTAGTTATGACCTTCATTGTGGCTGTAGTTATAGTTATCAGATGCTTGAAACTTTATTTATTGAAATGTAGTTGACATGTTACTTTAGTTCCAGGTATACAACATAGTGATTGGACAAGTCTATACATACATTATGCTACACTCACCACAAGTGTAGGTACCATCTGTCACCATACATTATCTTTAGATATACTGAAGAGTTAAAAATAAACATAGCAAATAGATTTAAAAAAAAAATCTTTTAGGAGTCTAATACTATGCTTTTATGATCACTGCCCTGCCTAATGCTAAAAATAGCTGATCTAGTTTAGCCCATCATTGCCACCTTTCTCCAATTTCCTCCTGCCAAACTCAGCTTTCTCTAACTCCAACACACACACACACACACACACACTTATTGCTGCCCCAATTTGAAAGCCCTAATTCTACTGATCAGCTATGCATACATGAGAATTAAATTTAGAATGTTTTGATTTCTGGTAAATTTGCATGGAAGGAAATCTTGTTTCCATTATCTGAGTTGAAATTGGTTCACTTAAGATTTTAATATACCAGAAAATCAATATTAAGAATTTGTTTTATATAATTTTATGCCTCCTTTAAATTTATAACTTCCAGAAATCTATTGACTTTCCAATGAATGTTTCAAGATGTGATGATGTAGTTGCTATCGGATTCTGCACTGAAGAAATACACTTACAGTGTGGCATTGAATTCTGTTGACATAATGAAATGATATTTATTTATTTATTTATTTATTTATTTATTTATTTATTTTAAAGATTTTATTTATTCATCTGTTTATTCATGAGAGACACACACACAGAGAGAGAGAGAGAGAGAGAGAAAGGCAGAGACACAGGCAGAGGGAGAAGCAGGCTCCATGCAAGGAGCCCAATGTGGAACTCAATCCTGGGTCTCCAGGATCAGGCCCTGGGCTACAGGCAGTGCTAAACCGCTGAGCCACCGAGGCTGCCCTATTTTTTTAAACCTAAAAGAAATGAGGAAAAATTTAGCTCCATTTATTAAATCATTGTGTTTTTAGTCAAATGCATCAGGTGGAATAAAATTTATAGGTTGTATGAAAACTTTTCATCAATAGTTTTTCACTACTTTTGGTTATATTAGGTATTTTATTCACATTTTTTTAAGATTTTATTTATTTATTCATGAGAGACCCAGAGAGAGAGAGAGGCAGAGACACAGACAGAGGGAGAAGCAGCTCTCCGCAGGGAGCCTGATGTGGGACTCGATCCCAGGACCCCAGGATCATGCCCTGAGCCAAAGGCAGACACTCAACTGCTGAGCCACCCAGGCATCCCTTCTTCACTTTTTCAGTAGAGGATGGGAATAAAAGTTTTGCACAGTAAGATAATTTCTTCTAAGTCAACCATCAGATGATCTGTTTTATTAACAAATAATGATGACCAGAAAGTTATGGATTCATTGGTCTCACCTTTATACTACTTTTCAGAAAAATATGATCTAATATCCTTTTTGTTTTCATGATCTAATTTTACCTACACTATAATCCTGCAAATTTGGCATTATCACCATCATTTTAGAAACAGAATATTTGAGACTTCAAGCTAGTGCTATTTCAAAAACCTCAGTCAGAATCTGCATCTAGGGCTCCTTTCACTAGTCACAACTGTCCCAGATTTTTACTGTCTTGGATCATGCACAAGGTATTGTTTTGATTAAAAGAGGGTGAAAAGATGCCTGTAGACTTTTGAGTCCCGTGAAGAGTTTGTGTGTGTGTGTGTGTGTGTGTGTGTGTGTGTACTCTCAAGAGATTTGGGTGGGAGATTGGTAATTCTTACGTGTTTGTAGTGCTTTTTATTTTTAACTTGTAGAGGGTTGCCTAACCTATGATTTTGAACATCATGGGTATGCTCTTTCACATGAGGAATCTAGAAGATTCTAGGAGGAAAAAACAACAAAGAAAACAAATGAGAACTTGAGAATGGATTTACTAGTGTTTGTGAAAATGGGGTTCCAGGATCATCACCATCAGCATCACTAGATAACTTAGAAATGCCAGTTCTTGGGCCCCACCCTAGACTTACTAAACATACTCTGGAGGTAAGACCCAGTGGTCTGTGTTTTATCAAGCCCTTGTGATAACTTTCATTCAGGTGAGAGTTTGAGAACCCCTGCTGTGTGTTCTTAAGCTTCAGAGTATTTAGAAACTTACCATTATTTTATAGAGAAATAAAAAGTGTAGAAAGATATAAATTCTAAGAGGCAGCAAACCTAATTGGTTTGTGAAGATTAGTGGAATAGACAGTCTTTTGTATTTGGTCTTTTAGAAGGAACCTTTAGATCTCAATAGAAGCTTTGTTAAGCCAGAGCTTTTTATTTTCAGAACAGTTTTGCTCTATGCTGAACTATGAGACCTCAAAAAAGTTTTTTGCTCTTCCTTTTATGTTAAATTTCTTATATCTCATGACTATAGAGGGAAAACTAAATTGTGCATCGAACCTCATAAAAGAAAGCTCACAACGTTAAAAAGATGGCAGGTCAGTTAAGAAGAAATTGTCCTTGGTCTCTAACAGGTCAGAGTCAGATGTTACTTGAGGTGGTGGAAGAGACAGAGGGAAAGGTTGGAGTATTTTGAGTCATAATAGAAAGACTATTGAATAAAGTCAATAGATATTTCTTGAGTATTATATTGAATTCTGTATGCCATTGAATTTTCTAGGCATTTCAGATATTTATGAGTAAAAAAATAGATAAAGATCACTGTTCTGGTAGGTTATATTATATTCAGGGCTTCAGAATGTATGCAATAAATTTCATAGATAAATAAATTATAAAATGTTAGAAATTGATGGTATTATGGAAAAATTAAAAAAAATTTAAGAAAACTCTATAAAGGTGATATAGTGCTGCGCTTTCAACTAGACATGTTATGGATCATGTGCTAAGTCCCATGAGAGAGGCCCTCCTTCTACAGAATATTTATTTAGCAGTTGTTAGCAGTGAATGTATTTGTTGTGGGTGTGGTGGCTTTCCAGTTACCAGTATTCCTCAGTCCTGGTGGAATTCACATGTGAAGAGGTATAAAAAGAAAACCCAAATTTAAATTTTCTTTTAATGGGACTAGAGCTATTATAAAGAAGGAGTTTTCAAAACCAACTAAACAGACAATAACAGTAAAAACAAAAATTAAATAGATACCCAAGAAAGCTTATAAAGGGCTGAAATGAGAGAATAATTAGTCAGGGACTAGGTTAAATTGAGCAGCCTAGACCTAGTTCATTAACAGTTTATAGTTGGATGCCTTTTTTATGTAATATCTGGCTCCTGGTGCAAAAGATAGTTGTTTTTTAACAGGAACCTCCTCCTCCCAACACCTACAAAAAAGTAAGGGATGCTGAACAGTAACTTTCAAAATGTGTTCCATTCTTTGCCATTCCTCCCTTTGCTCATTCTTTTCTGTTGCTGACTATGGGAATTAAATTTGATCTACTGTTGGGTGATCCATGGTTTTTTAAGTTGTGGATGTCTCTTATCTAGCAGGATTGAGTTCAGGGGCACAGATCCCTATGGTGTGTGTCTTTTTAAGAAGTGGGTATTAACACATTAATTGCCAAGAATACTGTCTTTACATGAACAGACATTTCTCCAAAGAAGACATACAAATGGCCAACAGACACATGAAAAAATGCTCCACATCACTAGGCATCAGGGAAGTACAAATAAACACCACAATGAGATACCACCTCACACCAGTCAGAATGGCTAAAATTAACAAATCAGGAAACAGCAGATGTTGGTCAGGATGCTGAGAAAAGAGTACCCTCTTACACTGTTGGTAGGAATGCAAGCTATTGCATTCACTCTGGAAAACAGTGTGGAGTTTCCTCAAACAGTTGAAAATAGAGCTACCCTATGACCCAGCAATTACACTACTGGGTATTTACCCCAAAGATACAAATGTAGTGAACTGAAGGGGCACCTAGACCCCAATGTTTATAGTACCAATGTCCACAAGAGCCTATGGAAAGAGCCCATTGACAGATGATTGGATAAAGAAGATGTAATAGATATATCACATCTTCCATTGTGTAATATACACACACACAATGGAATACTACTGAACCATCAAAAAATGAAATATTGCTATTTGCAACAACACGGATGGAACTAGAGGTTATTATGCTAAGTGAAATAAGTCAGTCAGAGAAAGACAACTGTCATACGATCTCAGTTATATGTAGAATTTAAGAAACAAAATGGAGGATCATATGGGAAGAGAGGAAAAAATAAAACAAGACAAAATCAGAGAGGGAATACAAATCATAAGAGACTCTTAACTATAGGAAACAAACTGAGTGTCTCTGGATGGGAGGGAGGTGAAGGGATGTGGTAACTGAGTGATGGACATGTAGAAGGGCACAGGATATAATGAGGACTGAGTATTATATAAGATGATGATGACCCCTGCCTCTTAAACCAATGATATATTGTATGTTAATTAACTGAATTTAAATAAAAATTAAAAATTGTAAAATAAGAATGCTGTCTTTATGAGAGAGATTTTTAATGGCACATATTCAAGTATCATAAGCTTTTGTATAGATGTTTTGTAAGTTTTAAAACAGATTTTTGGGGGTATAATTTGCATATTGTTACAGGTTGAATTGTGTCCCCCCCAAAGATGCTGAAATCCTAATCCCCTGTACCTCCAAATGTGACCTTAATGGACACTATGATGGTTGCAGATGTCATTAGTTAAGATGAGGGCATACCGGAATAGGGTGGGCCCCAATCCAGTAGGATTGGTACCTGTTTTTAAGAGATAGAGACACACAGGGAAAGGTGGCTATGACAGTGGGAGCAGAGATTGCAGTGATATATCCCCAAGCAAGGAATGGCAAGGATGCTAGCAAATGCCAGAAGCTGAAAGAGGTATGGGAGGCTGATCCTCTTACAGGTTTCAGAGGGAACATGGTTCTGCTGTCACCTTCATTTTCAACTTCTAGCCTCTAGGAATGTGAGACCATACATTTCTGTTGTTCCAAGCCCCCCAGATTGTGGTACTTTGTTATGGCAATCCCAGGAATCTAATACTACCAAGTTCAACAGTTTAAGTACACAGTTCAGTGAGTTTTAGTGATATACAGGGTTGTGCAACCATCACCACAACCCAATTTTAGAACACTTCCAATAACCCAGAAGGTTCCTCATGTTGATTTATCTTGTGTTCTTATTCTACTCCACCTCCAGCACCAAACAACTAGAATCTGCTCCCTGTCCCCATAGATTTGGCAACTATGAACATTTCATATAAGTGGAATCATAAAACATACAGTTTTTTACATCTAGTTATTTTCAATTAGAATAATGTTTGGGAGTTCATCCATGTGGTATAATTTTTTTTTAAATATTAAGTTAATTTTCCCCAAAGGCAACCTACATGTCATGACAAGCCCTGAGATGTGCCTGATACACTTTTTTGGCCAACAAGAAAGTTTTGGAAGGAAACATGAATTGTCATTATGACAGGACTTCAAACTCTTAATAGGGTATCTAAGGAGATGCTGCTCCATGCCTTTATTTTGTTTAATAGTTCTCAAACTTGAGCATCTATCAGAATCACTTGGAGGACAGGTTAAACTGTAAATTGCAAAGAGCCACTTCTCTAGTTTGTGATTCAGTAGGCCTCTGATTCAGTACTGGGCCTGAGAATGTGCATCTCTAACCAGTTCCGAGATGCCACCACTAGTCCATCCTTCGAGAAGGACTGTTTTAACCATAAGCCACATCTAGTGGTGTTATGGCTCCTTTCTTTTTCATTGCCATCAATCCCTGCCTTCTTCTCAGTGACTTATAAGTAGGAGAGATTACTGTTTTTTAACCCAAAGTGGCCTCAAGTCCACATACATCTTTGAAAGCTCCGTTTAAGTTTTGGTAACTATCATCCATGCCCACTGTGGAATATTGCATCTCCTGTGAGCCTTTGTTGTGCAGGATAAAACTTAAAAATCAATCAGCTTAATGTCATCTCTGTGTTGCATGCCTTCTTGAGATCATAGTCACTTGCCCTATTTTAAGGAAGTCCCAGATCCACAAAGCTGCTGAGAATTGATAGCAATTTTTTCTTCTTTTTTTTTCAACCAGCAAGCTAGACTGAAACCCAGTTGTGTAAATGTACACAGATTGTTCAAAATCTCCAGTGACTAAATAATAAATGACATTTTCTTGGAATCATAGGCATGCCATTAACTTCATTTTGCTTGTCTGTGTTTTTTTCCCCCTCTATCTCTGGTCTAACTGAAAAAACAATGAATTATATTGTCTCTTCCATATAGTGTGTGACCTCACAGCTGCTACTGTAGATCTGTTGTTATTGTAAGATAAATACTTTAATACTAATTAAAAGCATTTTATAGTGAAAGCAGATCATTTGTTCAGTGATAGATTCAAATTTTCTGAAGTTTGAAGCGCATATATATATATATATATGGAGAGGGAGAGCATTCTTTTTTAGTGAAAAGAATTCATAAGATTTTATATTATATAAAATTTAAAATTTCTTTTTTTAAGATTTTATTTATTTATTCGTGAAAGACACAGAGAGAGATAGGTTGAGACACAGGTAGAGGGAGAAGCAGGCCCCATGTAGGAAGCCCGATGTGGGACTCGATTCTGGTACCCCCGGATCATGCCCTGAGCCAAAGGCAGACACTCAATTGCTGAGCCACTCAGGTGTCCCAAAATAGATAATTTCAAATTAAGTGGATATTTAGAATGAATGAGGTAATCATAATAACATTAAAGACAATAAAAGTTCACATAATATGGAGAAATTACTTTTACTTATTAACTTCCTAACACACCTGTGTCATTTTTGTCTTTATAGTTTATCTTTACAGGTCTACCTCTGATGAGGATTTTTTAATATGTTTATACAGAGAATAGAAAGTAAATATTGTCTTTTCTCTAGCACGGTTGATTGAAATTTGTCTTTTATTACTGAAAGTTTAGGAAAGTTTGTTTCAGCTTCAAACCTCATCATCAATAATGCAATGCGAAGACACAGTCCATCAAGGGAAAATGAAGCGTGCAACTTCATGCACCCTCATTCACTTTTTAAAATAGGACTGCTACAGGTTTAGACACAAATTCTGCTAGATTTAGTTTCATGCAATTTCCATCAAGAAAGAAAAGATGCCTTACGTTTGATTATAAGACATATTCATTACTGAGTACATTGCACACAGGTGAGATTTTTTTTATTAGACTTCATTAAGAACAAAATCCTTCACTTAATGACTTTCTACTATATCTCACGATTGGCTAAATTTTCTACAGAAGAACTTCAGCTCCATGCATTGGAATCACCTTTTCCCTCCTCAACTGCCATAAACTTCTTTGCTGGGCCCTATAGGACATGTTTTCAAGGTTGCATGATCTCCAGCCAGGTACCTTTCACATGCTGACTCCAGTGGGCTGGTAGTATTCTAGGAGGTCATTACTGCTCTGGCAATAATTCACTTTATGCAGAGGTTATGGAAGCTTCAGAAATGTATTTTCCTGAACTTAATCACAAGTATTCCCAAGTCATCTCTCTCTTACTTAGCCTCCAAAAATGCCCATTGGCTCTCTCTAAGGTTATCTGACACAAAGGAGAACATTATTATTTAATTACAGAGAAACAACCTCACTTTTGGAAATTTTACAAAAGCGCATGGCTACAGCAATCATATTGCTGTGGCCCTGCCCAATTCTTAGGGCTAAACCTGAACCCAAATAGTGAGTCTCCATCATGGTGCAAGTATACCGATGTCGTGGGAGTTCCACTCCTACCTTTGCTAAGAAAAATAGCTTGGGAGTATGCTGTAGATCAGATGGGGGTGGGGGGAAAGCAGATTTTTAAGGTGAGAGAAACAATGCATGTAAATGATGAGAAGAGTCTTAATTCTTCTTTTATAATGTTGTCCTGACTAGACCTGAAATGACAATCAGACATGTAGGGTTTTTTGTATTTTTTTTTTCTGGTATGTTTTTTGAGAATGATTAAGGAAGGATGAGATGAGAAAAAAAGACTTGATTAAGACCCTTGAGGCCTGTGATTATGTTTCGTATTTTAAGAGGCAATTAAAACTGTGGAAAGCTCATGTCTCAGTCAGCTTGGGTTGCCATCACAAAATACCATAGACTAGATGGCTCAAAAAACAGAAATTTATTTTCTCAAAGTTCTGAAGGTTGGAAAGCCCGGGATGAAGATCCAGCAGGATTCAGTTTCTGGTAGGAACTCTCTTCCTGGCTTTGCCAGTGTCTTCCTTCTCTCTCTGTCCTCTCATGATAGAGATATCCTTCCTCTTCATTTTTTTTTTCCTCTTCTTCATTTAAGACACAATCCTTGAGTGCTGGGTGGCTCAGTTAGTTGGACATATGCCTTTGGCTTGGGTCATGATCCTGGGATCCTGGGGTCCTGGGGTCCTGGGTTCAAGACCAGTGGGAGACTCCCTGCTCAGCAGAGAGTCTGCTTCTCCCTCTCCCTCTGTCCCTCACCTTTGCTCCTACTTGCTTTCTCTGTCTTTCTCAAATAAGTAAATAAATTCTTTAAAAAAAAAGACCATAATCCTATTGATTTAGGGCCCCATGTTTAAGACTTCATTTAACCTTAATTACCTTGCAATGACCCCATGTCCAAATACCATCACCTTAGGGGTTGGGACTTCAACATAGGCATGTTTGCAGGACACATTCAGTTCCTAATAACTTTAGAGATATGACATGATTAAAATGGTGACTTGGAAAGATGTCTCTGTCTCAGTAATAGATTGGAAGTCAATGTCGGAGCTCCTGCCCCATAGTTCTTCCCTTACACTCTTAACATTTTTTCACATCTATAAACCACTACAAAGCTTTCCTCAAAATACTTTTTAAAAAGTGCTCCCTTTCTTAGGCTCCCTCAATATTTTAGAAGGTCTAAAAATAAACATCTTACCTTGCTTATTTTTATCATTCCTTCTATATTAGATGACCAATACATTTTAAAGAATTTGTCCCAGATGTATTTACCAACCAGAAGGAGAGTATGCAGCCACCTGAGGACTACATTATGCATGTGGAAGAACTCACAATATTGTCATTATCTGTCTTTTCTTTTTTTAAACTTGTGTTCATTTAACAGACACTTAGGAGCCCCTTTTATGTGCCAGGTGTTATGGATGCATCTGTGAGCAAAACAGACGAACATCTAAAGCTTTGTGGAGATTTACATAGTAGGATTTTTTTTTTCTGAAAACAAACAAAACGTCATTTTATTCTTGGTTAGCTAGCATTTATCTGGTTTTAAAATTAGTTTAGCCTTGGAGTGAAATTTTTCATTTATAATTAAATGTAAGTTAGATTTGAGCTCCTGTTCATAGTCAAATCAGAGTGGCTTTAAGTTACAACAATAATCTGCATTTAAATAGAAATCCTTCCTGCTGGCATCTATGGCATAGCATGAAAATATCATTTTTACAAAGGGTATTGTTCTGAATGTATAACTTACTAAGTAATTAAATATAAAAGTGTTTTCGATTTTTCTATCACTTAAAGAAGCAAGAAGAGGTTTCACATTAAAACTACTGAGTTTTGAATTAGAAAAATTAGCAATTTTGAGCTGTTACAATTGCTTTTTTAAAGTTTTAATTTCTAAAAGACGTATTTTGCAAGAGAGTTGGGTTAAACTATATAGTAATGAGACTGAATTCCAAGTCCCTATATTAAAGTCAGACTTCATATTGATATCAATATTTAGGGACTACATTTCGCAGAAGTAGACTGTTACATCAGTACACACTGAGATACTCCATTCTCCCTCAGATAGTTGTTCTCCATGTATTGCTACTGATATGCCTTTCAACAGATCAGAACAGTTTTGAGATCATAAAATCATAACTTTAGCTTCTGGGTGGCATAGTCGGTTGAGCATCTGATTCTTGGTTTTGGCTCAGGTCATGATCTTGTGAGTCTTGGGGTTGAGCCCCAGGGTTGGGTTTCTTGCATAGCAGGGAGTCTGCTTGAGATCCTCTGTCTTCCTCTTCTTCTGCCCCTTCCCTGCTTTTGCGCTCTCTCTCTCTCTCTGGAAATCTTTCTTTTAAAGAAAAGCATGACTTCTGTCAATTTTATTTCTAATAAGTGTTAATTTAAGGTCATTATTAGATTTAGCTCCATAAATAATTTTATTAACAGAAGTGAATTATTGTGTAATAAATACTGAAATCTCAGTGGTAAAGCAGAAATAAGAAAAATAGTTCTGTTAAAAATATATGTCAGGAGAGAGCCATACTGGCTTGTTCCCTAGCTTCCTATGTGCCCCTAGAAGCCTGGAAAAGGAGAGATGTGTTGAGTTTCATTTTTTTCCACTTTGAGGGCAATAGGAATATCAGTTTGTGAGAGAGGTAAAATTTGCTGGCAAGTATTATGAAATGAAATGAAGAGAGACCATTTTGATTAGCATTGCTTATCACCACCACCTCCAAGGGTATTTTTACACAAGATAAAAATGGAAGTTGGGGCTCCTGGGGGGACATAGTCAGTTAAGCATCCCAATTTGGTTTTGGCTCAGGTCTTGATCTCAAGGTCATGAGATGGAGCTCCGTGTTGGGCTCCATGCTCAGTGCTGTGTGGCTTGAGACTCTCACTCCCTCATTCTCTGCCCCTCATCCCTCTTGCTCTCACTCTCTAAAAATAAATAAATAAATCTTCAAAAAATAAAAGGTATCAATGGAAGTCAAGGGTTTACTACCTCATTAATGTTAAAGTAAATTTTCTGGGTGTCCAGAGAAAGAGAGGGTTCTGGTGTGTGTGGCTCTCTGATTATCTGCAGATCAAGAATAAAGATTAATGTCATATCTTAGAAGGACTCTGATTGTTGCTTTGAGTTGTAAATAAAAAGAGTGAAAATCTTTTGCTCCTAACAAGTGCAATGCAAATGCTAATTACCATTGTTTTCCTCAATGTCCTGTTTGCTTTGCTTGGGCTTTATACTAAACTGAGATCATGAAATGGGACAGGCATCCAAGATGTCATAGACAAAAATTAGACAAAAATTAGAAAACAAACAGAGAAACGAGCTGGGGGCCCTACAGCCGTGCTTTCCAAGTGTTTAGACTTATGAGATCAATAGAATTTTATATCAAAATCTGGAAACTGGCCCAGGTCTACCCATTTTTATAATTTGTTGACAAAATACATTTTTGAAAAGGCTACTACATTGATTATCAGCTTCCATTTTTTTTTTTTTTTTAGGATTTTGTTTATTTATTCATGAGAGACACACAGAGAGAGAGAGGCAGAGACAGAGGCAGAGGGAAAAGCAGGCTCTGTGCTTAGCAGGGAGCCTGATGCAGGGCTTGATACCAGGACTCCAGGATCATGACCTGAGCCAAAGGCAGATGCTCAGCCACTGAGCCACCCAAGTACCCCTCAACTTCCATTTCAAGGGAAGGACATAACCTCAGACAGAACAGATCTTTAAATTGAACCTATTTTGCCTGATAAAATACTTGTTATATTTGTCTTTATTTTTCTCAAGTTTTCCTAATGCAGCTGGACACTTTGGTATTAATTGACAATACTGGTATTTTAGAACTTTTTCTGTAACCTATAGGTGCTCCTCTTGGAGCAGCTCCCTCTTGGTCATGTCTACCTTGAACAGAGCTGTGTTACTGTGGCTACCAGGCAGTTGGGCACCCACTCCATTGTGCCAGGAAGGGTCGAAGTCAAATCTGTTGTCAACCCTACTGGAGAGGCAGCCCACTGTTTCATAGAGGAGGTCCCCAGCATACATCCACATAGGGGCTTGTCTTTTTCCTCTGCAAGTATTTCTGAAATTCTTCAGTTGCTCAAAAAAGAGCCCAGAGATCGTAAAACATGATGAAGTTTTAGGGTCTCTTAATACTATGTGACTCTTAACAGAGTCAGATCTTAATAAGTGCTTTATTTTAAATAGGGAAGCGTACCCCAGGTTGACTAAGTGAAAAAAAATAGTGAGCTACTGAGGAGTATCCCACTGATGCAACATTTCTGCCCCCTAAACAAAGCTTTTGTTGCTGGTATTCTGTTGATTTTCAAAACATAGGTATTAATTATCTAAACAACAAATGTACAAGTCTAATGCTATGCTGTAAATCCTTCCTTCCTGAGACTGAGAATTCTGTATCTGTTCTCTTCTGATTGGTTCTGAATTTGTTTTGAAAAAGAATGCACATTTTGTGTGTGTGTGTGTGTTTGTGTACGTGTGTGTGTGTGTGTGTGTGTAAAATAAACCCACCTTAGGAATGCAGAATGCACTTTTTTCCCAATAGCTTAGGAATGCTTGTTGTGGTTAGAAACTAAGATATAAGATGCTAAAATAAAATAGGAACTGAATACCCTTACATCTTGGAGCCCATACCGGGTGTTTTGGAGCTGATGGGTGGTTCTGATATCTGACACCTTTGCTCATCTTATTGCTATCTCTCAACCAGTGGGAAGAAAGAAAAAAGCCAGGGAGAGCCTCTCTGTCCTTTGAAAGGTATAATGGGAGCGTGGTGTGCATTTGTTCACATTTCTGTCATCCAGATCTTAGTTATGTGCCCATCACTGAGTTGGCAAAGAGTTCTGGGCAATGCAGTCTTCTGTGGGGTGGGCACCTGCCTTGCTGACATTGAGAAGTTGTAGTGTGATAGGGGAGGATGAATATTGGTAGGCAGTAAGTAGCCAGGTACCTCTCTTAGGAGTTGAGCACTTTTTGCCACTGATGATTTGGAAATGACAACAGCATCCCTCCTCTGCCCCCCCCCCACAAAAAAACCCCAAAGATTAAATAGGATGGGGTGGGTTGGAAATATTTCTGAGTGGTGACACATTCATTTTTAATGCTTTGATTTTCAATTGGAAAAGACATTATATAGTAAAGCAGCTGTTCTTAAAGCCTTCTCCAGGGATCTTTGCAGGTTCCAGAGACCAGTTTCAGAGATTGTGCAAGATCAAAGCTATTTTTCAACTAATTGTAAGAAATTGTTTGCTCCTTCTTATTCTCATTCTCTCACGAATGAGCAGTGGCATTTTCTAGAGGCTTTGCCATATGTGTGATACCATTGCTCTGAAGGATAATGGAATGTGTGCTTGTCTATTCATCTGTTTAAACACTTCTCAGTTGTAAGTTCTAATACAATACAACTTAGAATTTTTTAAAAGAATTTTTTTTTACCACTTTTAAGAGTATAAAGAAATCCTATGACCTATCCCAAAGTAAAATGCATTCTATCTTTAGACTTTAAAGTCCAACCTAATTCTTAAAAAGGCATTTGGTTCAACAAATAAAATGTCATGAAACCATTTTTTACCTCAGAGTTTAGCATCTAAACTCTGGAAGAAAGCGCACCCACTGCTAGGAAAACTTTTTGTGGGTTTTACTTCTACTAAATGATGTCATTTCTCAGAAGCACATTTCTCAGTATTTTTAGGGGTGTTCAAAATCAAATCATGAATAGAAAATCGCAGTTGCTTTTCAACTTTTCTTCTCTTCAGAAAAGAAAACTCTTTTTTTCAGCAAGGTTAAAGGTTTACAGAGAAGTTTAGGATATTAGTTGCTCATTCACTCTACCTGGTATATGTTGTGGGGGGAAAAAGCCCCTTTGATGTTCTATAATGACAGTTAACTTGAGAATTTCTCAAGATTTGCTCAGTCTGACAAAAAGAAGCCATTCAGCTAGACATAAAGAGGCAGGCTTTTCATTTTGACCCTGCATTTCAGTGTATCAGCGGTGTTTTAAATGCTAAAATTACATTGCTAAGTACTTTCTGAGAGATTCGAGAATCGTTCCCCCTCTTAGAAACCGTATATTAAGTAAATTTTGCCCTAGGCTTTGGTATTCCTGACATTTCTCCACTTTAACAGTTTTTATTTCCTTCTAAATAAAATTATGAATCATCTGATTATGAAATGCAGATGCACTCATTACTGTATAAGACTTTGAGGGAGCACCTTCCAAATTATTTTGTACCTAAATTAGGGAGAGAAAGAAATTTGGACAGGCACTGGGGATTTAGTAGAGGGTAAATGTCAACCAGTGCACACCAGCAGTCCTAAGGCATACTAGCAATTCATTTTAAAATGAAGAGCTGAGAAACAGTACATCATTTGTTCGAGGAAAAGAAATGCCTTTCTCTTGCCATTATGCCATATTCTTAGACAAAACATGAACAGTATAGAATGGGCATTTTTGTCTTCAGTTTTCTTTATTTTGTCCTCTGTCTCATCTAATTACAGTAATTGCCAAGCTATAGGAACAAGAACATTTTGAAATTTCCAAGACCTTACCACAATAAAACATGAATTTTATAATTTGCATATTACACTGAAATCTTCTGTGTTACAATGGGACAGCTTCTCTGCATTCAGACAGAATTGACCAGTACTGAATATTGGGTATTTTGTGAAATAGACATATTGTTTGTGTGTAAATGTCATGGTGAAATTTGGGGGGGGGAGTTGAACTCATAGATTCAGGAATTCATTTGCTTTTCATAACATGATCAGGAGAAGACATGGGGTACTCGAAACAGAACCAGACTCTGATTCTGGACCTGATCAGGATTCAATGACCAGACTCGGTGCAGACTTGCTCCCTAAAAGGAAGCTGAGGGTATTGAATAACACATTTAACCGCTTGTATCTCACTTTCTAAGTCTTTGACTTTCTAGATGTGCAATCTTGGATGAGTCACTTATCCTGTGTCTTAATTTTGCCGTCTATAAAATCAAGATATTGAGGGTTGTTGGATGGATTAGGAGAACTAATTAACATCGAGTGCATAGAACAATGCCTGGCTCCTAAGGACTGGAAACATGTTGCTGCTATTATTATTATCTGTAAAGGCAGAAGATTATCAAGAAAAGCTCTGAGACTTCTTCCCACTCTTAATATTTTTATTTAATTGAAGGAGTAGAAAGACAGACTCTTAGTGCCAAATTATGGTGGAAAAGTCTCATCAAATTTATGTTGGCTTGTTATGGTCCATACTGTCTGTGTACAGCTCTCTCTCCCCACCACATCCCAGACCTGCCCTGTGCTATGGGGCTACTGTATCCTGCTCTTTGACCCAGGGAGCTCCTTTCCTCAGGTTTACAAGAAGCTTTGCATACAACCTCCCACTCAAGTCCTGCTCTAGGTTGCTGCAAGGCTCCTGTTCAGGTCCCTTCATATTGTCTCAAGGCACAGTTTTCCTCAGGCTGAGAAGCCTTCCCAGAGCTTCTTGATCTCATGGGACACAAGGACTGGACATAGGTGGCCCTTACATGGATAGAGGGCCAAGCCCAGGCTCCAGTGCTTTCCACAGCCTAACAGGAGGTGTGAGAAATGCACATTTCCTTGCTTAAAATTCAAACAAGGTGATAAGTTCAAGGGTTCTTCTTAGAAGCTTACTTACTTCTTGGGTCTCTCCAGAGCCTACAGCCACTTGGCCTAGATGACAATTTAGACCTCCTTTAAGGAATTCACTTCAGCATCTTTACCTCCTTGGATTTCAGGATCCCTTCATCTAGGCAAAGAGATTGGAAAACAGCAGGTGTTCCTTAACAAACCCAGAAAGTTTAGATTAAGGTGAGTCTACCCCCTACCCTAGAAATTCTTTTGCATTTTGATGTAGAGCTACATATCTCTTCTTTGTCTCCGTTGTGTGGATTCTAGAAAAGGATCTTTGCTTCAGTTTCGCATAACAAGAAGCTAATTAAAAGTCTGTTTTTGTTTGTTTGTTTTTGCCAATACAAACTGCCATCAAAGAAAAGTCAATTTTCCCTACACACACACACACACACACACACACACACACACAGAGAGAGAGACAGAGACAGAGAGAGAGAGAGAGAGTCAATAGCCATTCTTCTTTAAAAAGCCATTCTTTTTTTCTTTTTTTTAAACATGGTATTTATTTATTCGTGAGAGACACAGAGAGGCACAGACATAGGCAGAGGAAGAAGCAGGCTTCCTGGAGGGAGCCTGATGTGGGACTCAGTCCCAGGAACCAGGCGTCAAGCCATGAGCCAAAGGCAGAGATACTCAAACACTGAGCCACCCGGGTGTGCTAAAGCCATTCTTTTTAAAAAGCTTCCAGCATTGTGTGTCTCTGTGTGTTGTATGTACTTAACATGTTTCATTCAGAATTTTGCCCACAGTGATCGACTTTTGCCATACAAACTTACGTTCCAACCATGGATTTATGAATTTTTTTTCTTAAACTTAAATCCAGAAGCCTACTGTATGTGAGTATGTTTTTGGGGAAAGGAGGCAGGGAAGGGTTATGGTATGATGGAGAGACCATGATATCATATGCTTCAGGAAGGCATTAAGATAATATATTTCCCTTAAAAAATAAAGACCCTTAACACACTAACTTCTGCCAAGGATTTTTCCCCTTGTTAACTTTTTATTTTGAAACAATGTCAAATTTACAGAAATGTTATAAAAATAGTACAAAGAGTTCCTTTATACCTTTCACCCAGATTACCCAATGGTTATTGTTTTATATTTGCCCTTTTTTCTATATGTTTTGAGAATAAGTTGCAGACACAATGCCCATTGTCTTTTCATTTCTCCCCAACATTTTGTCTAGAAAGTTTTCAAACATTTAGAAAAATGGGAAGAACTTGCAGTGAAGGCCGCTAAACTCAGTGCCTGATTATTTTGCCATTACATTTTACCAAACTTGGTTTATTACGCATCTGTTGTCCATTTATGTGTCCATCCTTCCATCCAATTGCTTTTTGAACAACTTTACTGATTTATAGTTTACAAACCATAAAATTCATTCATCAAGTAATTTTAATCCATAGTCAAAACATAGGAAATCATAGGGTAATTTAGTAAATTCTGAAATTCTAACATAGCAGCCCATTTCTCAACATAAGTTCCTCTCATCTTGTAAAAGAGTGATTTCAGCTAGGGATCCTCACCTGTAATCCAGGACCTGCTTCTCCCTGAGAAAATAATATTACACTCTCTGAATCTCAGTTTTTGGAAATTGGAAATGAGGCCATTTTGACTCATTGATCAATCAATTCCTTGTGGTCTGAAAATGCTGAAATTCTCAATGTATCCCTGTTTCTCTTTACACTGTGTCGTGTACTACATTACACCTTTTGTTTGCTTTTCTCAGAATTAATCCTGATGACATCATGGGGAGCAAGTTAGCCTGAACATTTAAGGGGATAAAACACTCATGCCTTGAGGACTCTTTGAGAGCGAATCATTTATACATAGCATTTGCGGCATTCTTCTGTGAAATGGAATCTTGCTGTTACTAATGCAGAGGCCTGCTGGTAAATGCTCAGACTGTACATATTAGCCAGCTGGTGGCTGAATTCTGACTATTGAGCTGCCTAGAATTGGAATAATTAATTTTCCTGGAGAAAGTACATTGTGTTGTAGCTTTTTGGATTTGTGACTGTAATCTGTAATCACCAGGGAATTTATTTAGATTTGCAATTATACTAGAGTTAGTAATTTATAGTAGAGATGGGAGTTTGCTAAATAGGAGGCATAGAGCTGTGAGTTTCCATTAATAGTTTTGTGAGCTTTGTATAATACCCAAGCTGTTAGCAAAGAACTATTAGCTAAATAGTCAGTTCATGTTCGTCTTATCTAATGAAAGCAGAACCTAACGTGTTTACCTCAGGAGTTTTCCCATTTATTTAAAATATGGTTTTATTTTGCATGAAAAGAGAGTATTACTATAAAATCTTATATTTTAAAGAAGTATGATTATGAAAAATAACTTCCTAGATATATAGCATTGTGTTTTTAAAATATATTTCAGTAATGTCATTCTTCTTATTGTGCCTAAGAAGTAATATTCCATCCTCTATTAAAAACTGTATCTTGAAGGAAAGAACATGTGAATTGACTGTTTTTTTTAAATTATGCATTTCTCTTGGATAAAAATAAGGGCTTTTTTTTTAAAAAAAAGAGTATTCTAACTAATATGTACCAATTATTTTGAAGAGATACTCATACATAATTATGTAGATTACTCATAGATCAGCCAAGAAAATAGACATGACTAATGTCTATTTTCCCATGACTAATGGGAAATCACAAAAGTTGTCAAGAAGCCTTTATCTTTCAGTTCAATATAGCCCTTTTTACACTTTGCAACCCGTTAACACATTTGTGGTTATAATTCTGCAGAGTTGTATAATTTATGAAATTGTATTGTGTGTCAAACTGTTGCTCACATGATGAAGAATGACTTTTTTATAAAGTATGGTACCTTGTTCCATATCAATATTATAAGGTGAAATATCCTATTTGATAATAACTATAGTGTGATGAATTTGCATCCCTGGATTACAGAGATTCTCAGCTGCTCAACTAGGGCCCCAAGAATCTGGAATGTTTTAGAATTCAGAATTTTATTTCTTTTAGGATGTTAACTCAATGCCTATGCAATATAGAATAGAACATCCCCAGTGGAATCAAGCAATATGTTAATATTTTTGCAGTAAAACATAAGGATATTCTCTCCGTGTGAGATTGATAGATTATAAGTAACATCCTGTCAGTATGGAAGTTAATTATCAGTTAACACAGTTTGGATGAGTGCAAATGTCTCTGGTTTTCGCAGTTTTTGGATTTTAGAATTACAGATAAAAATTAAGGACTTAAAATAATAATTGCCTTTCATGGTGTATTTTTGGTGTGTTCTGTGGAGTTTCTCCAAAGAAGCCATTTATGAAAATCAAAGTTAAATGTAAGGCAACAGTATATATTTTAGAGGATTTTATGTATGTTGTTTCTGTTGAATGTATGATCCACTTTGAAATTGACAGAGAAAATAGGCATATCCCAAGTACAGCTTTGTTTATTAATGTATTTGAGTCCTTGTCCTAATTTTTTCCTTTCCTTAAATTCAAAATATCTGGAAATTCCTGCAAGTTTTCTATAAACTCTAGTTGTTCATAAGCTAGAAAATAGCAATAGGGGCAGCCCAGGTGGCTCAGCGGTTTAGTGCCGCCTTCAGCCCAGGGCCGGATCCTGGAGACCCGGGATCGAGTCCCACGTCGGGCTCCCTACATGGAGCCTGCTTCTCCCTCTGCCTGTGTCTCTGCCTCTCTCTCTCCCTCTCTGTGTGTCTGTCATGAATAAATAAATAAAATCTTTAAAAAAAAAGAAAAGGGATCCCTGGGTGGCGCAGCGGTTTGGCGCCTGCCTTTGGCCCAGGGCACGATCCTGGAGACCTGGGATCAAATCCCACGTCAGGCTCCCGGTGCATGGAGCCTGCTTCTCCCTCTGCCTGTGTCTCTGCCTCTCTCTCTCTCTCTCTGTGACTATCATAAATAAATAAAAATTAAAAAAATAAGATCTTTAAAAAAAATAAAAAAATAAAAGAAAAGAATATAGCAATAGAATAAATGAATATCATTATTTAAAATAAATGTTTACTTCCTTTTCTTATGGAGGATTTTACTCGAGATTATTTTGAACTAAACATCTATTGCTAAGCTAAAGAAATAATAGATGTGTATCAGCTTTGGGACCAGAAATCCATATTTATTGGTTATAGAAAGGAGAAATTGGAGAATCTTTAGTTAATAGAACTGTTGGTTATTTGAAAACAAATATTGGAAAAAAAAAAAGAGAAAGAAAACAAATATTGTCCCAAAATTTGTGATAAGCAAGGAACGTAAAAATAGTTTCTCCAAGCCTTTCACTGAAGGGAATTAAAGTTTAAATATTGAGGTAAAAGAGACTTTCTGAGATGTATTGATTTGAAAATAAGTAATGTAAAGACAAATACATAATATTAAGAGATCATTCTGTCCAATCTAGAAGAATGCAATTAATGCAAGCTTGGGTTCTATTCTTAGGCTTTTAAGAAAAAGAAAGAAAACAATCTTTGAAATGAGGGACACAAAAACTCATTAAATTGCCTTGGAAGACATTTGAAAAAATATTTAATTACATCTATCTTACTTAAAGTCAGAGAGGTTTAAGTGGATTTTTAGCATTTATGTAGTGAATAAGGGTGCTAATTTGACTGTTTTTAACTATTGTATGTTTCTTATATATCATATATTATTTATCAATTTATTAAAACTGGAATCAATCTCAAATAACTATGATGAAGTACATACAGAATACTTAGTAAATGTTTGTGGAAGGATATATAAGTAAATACAGTTCAGTGACATTCTGTGTAATTCTGGAATCATGAAATCACTATATAAATTTATTTTTATTTCATTCCATGCAAAACTAACAATTCAAACTTTAATTATTTATTGAATGTAAATTATTTATAATGCAATTGACAGAGAAGATAAAGGAATATTGAAATTCAAATTTTCCATTTTCTTTCTAGACAATAACTTAGATATATCATAGGTGTACATGTGCATTGAACACTAAAACAATTGTATATAAATACTTATTTCTAGAAACATTGAGCGAGGGGCCACCAGATAGAAAATGTCGTAATATTTGGTATATATATAAAAATTGCAAATATTCAAATACTCTTTGAACCCAAAATTCCACTCCTTAGAATTTATTCTGCAGATATACTTGCATAAATGTTATTATAGCCATGCTTATAATATCAAAATATCTGAAATAACCTCAATGACCACCATTTGGGGGCTGATTAATATGGTGCATTTATAAAATGCAATTCAATATAGCAATAAAAATTGAAAAAAGCTTTCTCTATACTGATATATTAAATGAAAAAAGCTAAGTGCAGAAACATATGTATAGTACAGTATCTTCCTATAAAAAAAGAAAGTGGAATATATATATATATATATATATACACACACACACACACACATTTGTGTATTTATTTTAAAGATTTTATTTATTTGAGAGAGAGCATTAGCGTATGAGCAGGGAGGAGGAGCAGAGGGAGAGGAAAAAGCAGACTCCCCACAGAGTGGGGAGCCAGCCATAGGACTGGATCCCAGGACCCTGGGATCATGACCTGAGCTGAAGGCAGACCCTCAACCAACTGATCCACCTTGCCCTACATTTGTGTATTTATAAGTATACATGTCTATATGAACTGTATACAAACAAAATTGCTCTAGGGAGGGAAAATAAGAAATTATAGCATTTACCTATTGGAAAGAATGTGCACTGAGCATAGACATAGACATGAGAGGGACATATTCACTATCTACCATTTTATACTTTATGATGCATACCATGTGATTGTATTATTATTACTTATTTTTCAATTGCCATTTTTAAAAAGTGTTGTGCTTAAATCTCCTCACTCATGCATTCAAGAAGTGAATCATTTGGAGCCTACCTATGGTATGTCTCTATTTAGTGGGGACTGAAAGAGATGATACCATAGAACAATAGGTCATGTTTCATGGGCTGAAAATGGGAAAGATCAGCTTTGGCTTTTTATTTTTCAATAAAACAAGATGTGGTGAATTAGTAATATTCCATAGCTAAGAGTTTATGTAAATTTAGAATCTGCATTAGAGAAAAAAAGACTTTTTCGATTTGTATCATAGATATTAAAACTGATGGTGAAGTTTATATTTCTCCATGAATATTAAAGGATTTCACTAGGATGGATGAGCCAAGAATAAATCAGAACAATAAATTAGGAATATTAAAATGTTATGTGAATTGGAAAACTAATTTTTTAAATGCTTGTGCGTTCAATCCTATGTAGTGAGTTGATCAAGTACTTAAAATACTTACTTTACTCCCTTACTCAATCTGTGTAGTTCTGTATTGGAACATATCATTGTATAAAAATTTTTTGATTAAAAATACCTTTATAACTGATGGGTGCCTGACTGCCTCAGTCTGCTGAACATATGACTCTTGATCTTGGGGTTGTAAGTTCAAGCCTCATGTTGGATGTAGAAATTACTTAATAATAAAATCTTTTAAAAAATCTTTATAACTGAAACCCAACCTTTATATGCCTATTCTACATACTGAGCAACTTGTCTTTCTAAGTTTTATTTGTCCTTTAATCTGTTAACCTAGGCAACTACTACATGGACATTTACATATGTCTCTCTTACAAATCAAATTGATGTTGGAGCATCTTATAGAGAATTTATGTAGTTTGACAATTAAGAGTTTAGAGACCTATACAAGATATGCCAGTCTGGGGACAGATTCCATTTTCTTTAAATGTCCTGTAGCCCTAAGACTTTTGGCATTAATCATTTTAAATAAGTAAAAGCATATTCTAATTTCTAATCACAAAACAACTTTTTGGAAACAATTCTTCTCAACAGTATTGCAAGACTTGTCTCATCTTTGATGCAGTAGCTTTTCTTTGAGTTTCAGTAAAGTATAAGATAGAGGGAAATTTGTACTAGATAACTGCTTCTAGGGCTTATATGTAGTAGTTTTTTTTTTTTCCTGCCAATCTGTAGAAGATGTATAGTCATATTTTTACATCTTGTTCCATAAAATCTAATTTCTGCTAGTTGTTACATATACAGGTGATGAGCAATCTAAATTGAACTATTTTCTTTCTCAGAATGGAAACATAATGTCCGATCTGTGTATTGTTTTGTTCTGCAGCATCACATAATTTTAGAACGTGTGGTTGATTGGCATGTTACAGAGAATACTTAGTGATTTCATATATTATCATTATAGAGCAAGATTATTGTGTCTTACAACAAAATGCATGCTCCAATGGTAAGCATTGCAATTCTGCCTCAATTCAGAAAATTATGTCTACATTTATTTATTTTATTTTATTTTTAAATTTTTTATATGTGTATACATTTAATAGAATTAAAGAGTTGTCATATCTATTCACTAATATGCCCACTCACTGTATGGCATAATCTTTTGGGAACATAGAGAAAATAGGAACGCCATCTCCATCTAGTCTGAGGCATTCTATAAATTAAGGTTAAGAACTACTTAGGTATTGCATGGTTCAACTCTGCACCAGGGGCTAATGTTTCTGCAGTTCTCCCTTGAATCATCAAGGCAGGCAAGGCAGGAGTGAGATCAGAGATCCGAGGCCTGGATGACATGGATCTTGTTACAAGGAGCAGTGGAGGAGACTGTGTAAGGAGTGCCAGAGTCCAACATATCAAGAGAATGTTTGTGTGTTGGTAGAATTCAAGAATGCCGGAGGCAGGTATGGATGCGGCATGCAGAACAAAGGAACAGTGAGTGACCAGGGAAATGAGAGCAAGTGCTGGCAGAAGCACTGGCTGGGAATGGGTAAATTAGGGAGCATATTGAGTGCCTAGTAACAACCAGTGTTTGGGTTAGCAAGGGTGTAATGTAGGAAGTCTACTCCCTTGGTTATTTAGGGGAATGGACAGAGCAGAGGAACTTTGCCAATTTAATGTTAATTCTGATGCCCTGGAGGCAAGTATTATTCATGGTTCTCCTGAGGAATAGAGTCAACAGGATACATAAATTTGTGTACAAAGCGATCTATTATAAGGACTTGGCTTATTTGATTGTGGGGCTGACTAGTCCCAAGATCATAGTCACCAAGCTGAAAATCCAGGAGAGTGAGGTATGTAGCTCCAGTCTGAGTCCAAAGATCTGAGAACCAGGAGAGCTGATGTTATATGTTCCAGTCTGTACGTTGGCATGGCAGATTTCCAAGAAGAGCCAATATTTCAGTTTACATCCAAGGCAGGAAAATGCTGATGTTCCAGCTCCACAGTGAGATGGGAGAAATTCTCTCAGGCTTTTGGTTCTAATTAGTCTTTTAACTGATTGGATAGGGCCTACCCACATTAGGGAGGGCAGTCTGCTTTACTCAGTCTACCAATTCAAATGTTAGTCTTCTCCAGAAACACCCTCATAGACATACCTGGAATAATGGTTGACCAAATGTCTCGATACTCCATGGCCCAGTGATCATAGAGAGATCAAAGCAGACCCACTAGTGAATGCCACAGGAAGAATCTCCAGAGGACTGCCTTTACACATGGATAGTGTGAAGCTAAAAGAATTAGTCCCATAAAATCCCTTAGACCCCTCTTGTTTTACTCCTCTTTTATTAGATGAGATAGCTGAGAGAACTCAAAATGTTGATGATGTGGTCTGACTATACCTGAGCCTTCTACAATCTTCCTTTGAGAAGATATACACTTATGAATTATAACCTAATTACGTTTATACAGGTTTCTTATACCTACCATGATAGTCTCTGTTGTGAATATTCAGTATGTGTTTTATCCTCAAATCATCTCAGCTTTAAAAATCCATCCTTTGCTTGTTACCCCAACCTATCCTCAAGTTGCACTACTAAAAGATGAGATTCAGTCATGTGATTAAGCACCACTTCAGATTTCAAGTGCCTGGGTTCACCTTACATTTCCATTAGGCTTTCCAATTAATGAGCATTTTCATGTACATTGTCTCCATTTGGTTACTTGGTGAGATACAGGTTGAACCATATGAAATTGCTGATAGTTGACCCTTGTGGATTCACAAAATCAATGCAATTGGCCCTTGAACAAAGTGGGGGAGGGGGTAGGAACACAGACCCCTGCACAGTCAGAAATCTGTGTATAACTTTTAATGCCCTGAAAACTTAACTAATAGCCTACAGTTGACAGGAAGCCTTATCAATCCAAAAACAGTTGATTAACATGTATTTTGTATATGTATTATATACTGTATTCTTATGATAATGTAAGCTAGAGAAACTAAAATGTTACTAAGAATATTATTAGGAAAAGAAAAAACATTGACAAGACTGTATTTATTGAAAATCTATGTATAAGTGGACCTGTGCAGTTCATACCCACATTGTTCAAAAGTCAACTGTAATTTCATATAGTTGGATATAGCATCATTAAGCCTACTTTTGAGATACAAGAAAATGAGGCTCAAAGTACAAGTGAGGTTTTGTTTGTTTGCTTTAATAATCACAAGGCTTTTAAGGAGCAGAGCTAAACTAAGGCATGTACCTACAGCATTTTATGATTTTCTGCACATTGCCTCCATCAAACTGGTAGTCAGCAAATTATTCATGTCTTAACCAATACAAGAAAATGATAACTAGGTTAGGATGAAATTAAACTGGAGTCTTAATGACTTCAAAACTGGAGATGTCAACAGCTTTCTGTCATTTTGTTTCTAACATAGTTCTCAATTCTTTTTCTTCAATAATAAAACAAAATATTAGAAGCTCTGAAATCACTATAATTCCTGGTCACCCTTGTGTTGGAGACTCCTGGATGTGCAACACCTGGATTTTCATACCCCTCCTTGTACATTTTTTAAAATGTTGAAAGCTTTAGAAAGCTGTGATAACAAAAAAAAAAAAAATTATTATAATAGGTAGCAAGTATGATTTCCTTGTGATCATATTTACAATTATTCACTTAAAATGATGCTGTAAACCTCTATGATAACTGATGTGGAGAACAAAAGTAAAAGAAATATAGAAAACAAATTAAATTTCCTGGGGATCCCTGGGTGGCGCAGCGGTTTGGCGCCTGCCTTTGGCCCAGGGCGTGATCCTGAAGACCTGGGATAGAGTCCCACGTCGGGCTCCCGGTGCATGGATCCTGCTTCTCCCTCTGCCTGTGTCTCTGCCTCTCTCTCTCTCTCTCTGTGTGACTATCATAAATAAAATAATAATAATAAAAAAAACAAATTATATTTCCTTACAACCTACAGCCTATTGACAAGTCCTTGGGACAGGCAAAGTGACCTTCTTCCAGGAACTCAACTGCCTCCATGTTGATATTTTGCTAAGGGCAGAAGGTGACCTCTGCTTGACATTAGCCTGACCTCCAGTATCCTTTAAATCTTCTTTCACATAAAAAAAATTCCTTCAGAAACTTCTTTTATCTTTACCCTCCCCCCCTTCAAGATATATGTTAGCGATAAATAAATAAAAAAAATTAAAAAAAAAAGATATATGTTAACAATCATCCTCCAAGCACATGGCCCAATGAAATCCATTTGAAGGTTCTCCTTACTAAGTATTTACTAGACTGTAATAAATGATTCCTCAAGGTCCTGGAAACCTTGCTTCCAAATTCCTTAGGGACTCATGCTATCTGTAACCCCCTCTACCCCCTCTCAATGTGAAAGTATTTCATCAGTCACTCTTTCTGCCCATGGGTCCTGTCTATGGGTTCTTTGTTAAAACCACTTTTTTTTTTTTTTTACACCAAAGACACCTCAAGAATTTTTTCTTGACCATTTGCTTCAAACCTCAACATTTTCATATTAATAACTTCTACCAATCTTTGCCAAATATGAATGCATTTTGGAAAACAAACCCCTGAATTTTGTACCAAAATACAGATTTTTATTGACTTTCTAAGCCTTATTTGGAGCTTACACTCAGGTTACTCCCCAAATATTGGTAAAAATCAAAATTTTTATCAATGTGCAAAAATAATATTGCTGAGATGTTTTGGCAGATCAAGTCCACATATTTGCTCATAGAGATCTATTTCTTATAAATAAAGCTGATCAGGGAAGCATGAAATTGAGAGCATTTTGAGGGTTCATGGGAATTGAAGTCACTACAATCTGCTTACTCTTGAAATCCTTCTCTTGTGATTTGTCTTAAAAAATAGGAGAAAGTAATGAGTTCAAGAAGCAGCAATTACATGATACTGCCTGAGTTCTTTGAAGGTTATAGTGGCACTTTGTAGAGTGTAGGATCAAAGGTGGCACAGAGAGGGAGGAAGCACAGAGCAGGAAGTTATTCCAGCCCTGTATGGTCAGAGATAGGCAATGTTTTCTTAAAATGTTTGTTGTTGGCCTTTAATCAATAAAAATGAAAATGCCAAAATGAAGGGTAGCTTCATTTAAAATATCAGCATATTTATCACTCCTTTTTCAAAAATCACTTCACTTAAAAAATAATAACCATAAGAATGCCAACAGAAGAAGAGGAAATGGAAGGTGAGATCAAGAGAAAGATAACATTTCACAAATGACCCCATAGCAAATTCAATTCATCTACAGAGTAGCTCAATTCATTCCTATCTGGTGTGTCAAGAATTTTTTTTAAAGCACCTTTCAGCAAGAAATCACCATAAAATTACCTTCCTGGTGCAGTTCATTTGAAAGCATCACTAATAAGCCATTTCCCATAAATTCCTTAATTATTCTAATTCTTAAAATTGTGGCACAGCCATCCTTTCTCTTCATATGCAATTTAACATAGTAACTTAGAATAAATAACCAAGTATTAAATTAAAGAAATACTGTTATTTAGGGTGCCTGTGTGGCTCAGGCAGTTGGGCATCTAACTCTTGATCTCAGCTCAGGTCTTTATCTCAGGGTCATGAATTTGGACCCTGCTTTGGGCTCTGTGCTAGGCATGGAACTTGAAAAAAAGAGAGAGAGAGAGAGAAAATAAAGAAAGAAAAGAAAACAAGGGGGATCCCTGGATGGCTCAGCGGTTTACTGCCTGACTTGGGCTCAGTGGTCCTGGAGTCCTGGGATCGAGTCCCATATTGGGCTCCCTGCATGGAGCCTGCTTCTCTCTCTGCCTCTCTCTATGTGTGTCTCTCATGAATAAATAAATAAAATCTTAAAAAGAAAAGAAAAGAAACAAAAATACTGTTATTTATCTGGCCCTGGGGTGGGCAGACAGAAGAAATGGAGTACAGGTTCTGCTGACACTGGGGATCATAGGAGCTTTGGCTCCCTGGGGATTCCATCCTAGCAGAGGGACTTTACAAGACACTAAGCAATTAATGCTAAGTGGACATGTTGCTAGCATAATTACAGTTGAGGTTTTGGAGAAAAGTAAATTCACCGCATGTCAAAACATTTGTTGGAGTGTTTATGGAGAAAGAGGGGAATGGTCTTGGGTTATATTTTGGCTTACATTCTCTGAGACTGTGCAATCATATTATTTAACAGGATTCTATGCTAGGCACTTTAATGGGGAAATGTCCTTTTTTTAAAGTCTCTAGAAAGAAGGTGCAGAGGATTAGGAGAAACTACTGGTAAAAAAAAAAAAAAAAAAAAAAAAAAAAAGGTCTCCCATCGATGGAGAAAGGTCCATGAATAAGCAAATGAGTTAAAAATGTGCTGCCTGCAAGTTTGGCCAAGCCTCTTTTTTCTCTTTCTCCACTGAAAACATATTACTTCTACATCCATATATCTGACAGCACAGGGAAGCTTAGTGTCAAACCCTATCCGGTCTTCACTAAAGTTAAGACTGGAGAACAACAAGAAGCTTAAAATAAGTGAAACCTGGGCATGACATATACATTGATTATTTCATGCATTGCAGTTGGTGAGCAGTCAGTTCCTTCAGTAATAAATTATCCACCAAACATTCCACTAGCAGGAAAACACCTCATTCCTATCTTTTGTCTCTTGCTGTTACATCTCAACCCTTGCAGAACATCTAACATAAACTCCTCTCACATGATCATTCGTGGGCTAAAGATCTTTGCACTTCTCATCTGGCTGCTGGGAAATTTAGATATTTGTTTATTCAGCTGTTATCCATTGAGTACCTACCACATACAGCTGGTACCCAACTGTCAGAATGTCCCAACAGATGAAATAACTGAGATAAGTCAATGCGTTTACATATACCTATGTATCTGGCTTCTTGTCCTTTTGGAGAGGAAACTCCTCTGTCAATGAACTTGCTACAGTGACTTTTAAAAATGTAGTCCAGATCTCATTTCCTTGATTCCTGCACTCTGCCTAAGATTCTATTCCCCTAATTTTTTCTTGGGAGTTACTTAGTTATAAGGACCCCTTGATCATTTTGCTCTATATCCTGAGACTGTAAGATTTGGAGAATTTAATAGCTCTTGCATGAGTCATCCATAATACACATTCTGTAGAATAAAATGTATCCTCATTAAAAAAAATGTAATCGGAAAGGAAAAACTACATTGTCAGGCCTTGTTCTGTCTGTAGAAATCAATTCAGATCATGATTACCCTCCTAGTCTATTTGAGAAGAATACAATATTGGAAGCTAATGGCTTCAAACTCTCACCAAAACTAGACTGTCAGAAATCACCACTGTGGCTCTGGGAAAGTTTTAAATTTTCTCAAGCAATACAAATATTGTTTTTGATGTAAATTGAAGAAACAGCATTTTCAGGGACCCTCTATTAAACTTTCTTGAAGTATTAAAATAAAGGTGACAGAATCACAATTCGATTATCCTTCATAGCCACATCCAGTGGGAAGATAGGTTGACGTTAATCTTGAATGTGAAAAGACTCTAGGAAAGTCCAATTCCTGTGAGAGCTGTTACTTTCCAGAATATTCTTCTTCAACTACTTTCCGATATGCTATATATGGAAAGCTGGCAAACTTAAATGATTACTCACGGAAAAAATAATCTTGAGGGGCAAGTGAGAGGGTGGAATGAATTTGAAAACAAATATACTGGTCTTTGTGTTATATTTACTTTTGTGTTGTATTAACCAAATGATACAAAGTATAGAATATGGAAACCATACCTAAATATATATATGTGGCCTACTTTTATATTTTTATTTTAAGCACTACTTAAATGTCATCATTTAGTATATTATCTCTTACTTTCTCCAAAAAAATACAAAGAATAACTGTTAAGCACACAGTATTTGTCAATAAATGCAAGTAACCCTATGCTTTCAATTTCTCATAGCTATTATACTAAAATTGGAAATGCACCTAATGCTAAGTAAATTAGTGCAAACATGTAATCCTTTTTTAAAAATTATCTTCCATTGGCATTATAAAATCATGAATCAGGATCATGTCTTGGGAGCAACAGTATATCACTGACACAGAAAACGTTTAGACATACATACCTGTACTTTAGTGTTACAATGAACTGCTTGAAATATTTTATGGTTTTACATATTTGGTGCTTACTATATGTCAGGCACTGTTCTAAGAGCTTTCCAAATGTTAACTCATTTAACCCTTGTAACATTTAATTTGATAGGTATTATTGTCCCAGTTTTACAGAGAGGAAATCAAGGCCCTGGGAAATTCAGTAATTTTTTCTGAAGTCATACAGCGTGGCTCCAGAACTTGTCCTCTTTAAGCACCAAACTACTATCTCCCAGTTGGATAAAATTAATTGTAAAATAGAATTAAGAATTTCAGAACTAAAAGAAAAGAATTTCAGAACTGATTTTCTCACTTAAACATGCATTTATGCAACTTCTATATTAAGTGCCAACAGAAGGATAATTATTATACAAGGGAAACTAGCTTATTCTCCTGTATCTAGATACAAGAAATAGACAATTTATTACAAAATAACTGTCTTCTCAAAGGTAAGGGAAGTGAGAAGAAGAAAAAAATGAACTGTTTTAGCATATTTATATATAAAAACATACTTATATTAAAACATACTTAAACCAATTTGGTAGCAAAAGCATTACTTATAATTCTTACAAACATTTGGGGATAGGAGAAGTATAGGAAGAATAAAGACAGACAAAATTCTTGGATATTCAAATATGGTGTGGGGGAATAGCACACTCGTAAAAGATAAGTATGTTTAATATCAATTCCTTGCAAGAAACTCAAATGGAATAATAACAACTTTGAAAGCCCAGGGTTCTTTGTGCATTTGCTGAGAATAAATCAGACCAAATTTATCTCGTTTGAACTTTGGATAGACTTTTTCGTCCATTGGATCTGCTAATTGGGATAAAGGATGAGTAGGTGTATCAGAATCACCTGGTGACCTTTTCAACCACCTTTACATGGCTTTCTCCAAAGTTGCTTTAGCACCCTGGGTGGCAGCACATTCCCCACCACCACCACCATCCCACCACCACCACCACCACCACACACATACAATGTGAGGATTACTGTGAGGCTCACTCCATCCTGACCCACCTCTAAGAAGTACTCCTTTTAGTAAGAGGCTATGGATTGGGAGTGTGTTTCACATGTGAATAGTATAAAAAGAAGAAAAAGAGAATTGGCAATTAAAATGAAAGAAAAAGGAATGTTCTTTTCTCCTAAGAATATATACATGTCTGTTCCAGATTAAAAAAATTGGAATGCATTTTCTTATCATGCTTCCAGGTTTGAGCATAGACTCTGGTCCTTAGTAAGAACTCAAGAAGTGTTTATGAGTGAAGAGTGGAGGAAAGAAAGAGGGAGGGAAAAAGAGAGATGACTCTTTTTCTCTCCTACCTTCCACATGTACATAAAGCTAAATATGTATGTCTATATATAGATAAGTAGAGAGCTATAGAGATAGAGATGTTATCTTAGGACGATGCCTGACTTATATAAGTACTCAATAAATATAAGCTATTATTAGTTAATATCATTAGATCATAGAATGTCAAGTTCCACTTTATTCTGCACTCATAAGGCCACAATGGAAATACTACGTCTTGTTCTGGGCAGCTTTATATATTTTTTTAAATGTGAATCTAGTTGACACAAAATGTTATGTTAGTTTCAGAGGCACAGCATAGGGATTCAACACTATACTGTAAATGCTAGGCTCACCACAGGTGTGTCTGCCATCTGTCATCATACAACACTGTTACAGTGTCATTGCTGTATTTCTCTATTCTGTGCCTTTTATTCCCATGACTTACTTATTTTATAACTGGAAGCCTTTTCTCCCACTCCCCTTCATCCATTTTGCCCACCTCTCCAACCACTCCCATCTGGCAACCATCAGTTTGTTTTCTGTACTTATAGGTCTAATTCTTCTTTTTGTTTGTTCATTTGTTTTGTTTTTGTAGATTCCACATGTGAGTGAAATCATATGGTATTTATCTTTCTCAGTCTGACTTTTTCACTTTGCATAATACCCTCTGGATCCATCCATGTTGTTGCAGATGGCACAATCACATCCTTTTTTATAGTGTGTATGCGTGTACATACTACATCTTCCCTATATATTTGTGTGTTGATGGATACAAGATTGCTTCCATATCTTGGCTAAATAAACCAATTTGGTAGCAAATTATTTAGCAAAGTAAATAATTGGGCAACTTATTTTAAGAGTAGCATCAATAAAGTAGGATGTGACATGGTTGGCCAATGGAATCTGACAGGGTCTATTACCTATCCGACCATATGCAGGGCATTATAGACCTTCATTGTATACTGCTGCATGGATGGATGGGAAGAAGACACATGGCCACTAACATATTTCAGGGTTGATCATATGGAAGCCCAAAGTAACTTGGTGTTTGATATTTAAGGGATAGAGTTAAGGCAGATAAATGTTTAGGTTTTCCTGTGCAGTCACAGTTTATGTCTGTGTAATTATCAATTAGTTTTTAAGTTATAAAAATGTTCCTGTTTGGATAAGAAATTATTGATTACCTCACCTCCAGATTAAAAATGTTGTAAAGGAGAAGAGATACATTTAAGTTAACCATAGGACAAATACATGAAGTGTTTGAGCTTTTGAATGGTGAAATAGGCTGCCTTTTGAAATTATCAGTTGATGTTGCTGGAAATATTCAGTTCAATACACGACAATGTTGCAGTATAAGGGATGGTTCATTTACTGGATTGGAATTTAGACTACATGTATGTTGTAAATCTATTTCACATAATTTAACAGATCACAGTTCGTAGTTTCTTTTGTGATCTATCTGCTTCTCTGTTTAAAAAAACAAAAATCTGAGGTCGCATTCTTCTTTAAGCCAGTTATCAATGCTCTAAATGACCCATTTTTACAAATAAATAAAACTCCAGCAGAGCCTGAACACATTGGAGATTTGTACTAATATTTTGACATAGCTTTTATTTTTCATAATTTTTGAATGAAAATGAATATAATTTTTGAACTGGGTAATCTAATATTTTATGCTTGACTTCTTTTTCATTTTCTAACATTTTCATAGTGAAAAAAAAGCTCTGGTATGTTTATTGTACCTCTTCAGAGGGAATGACCTAGAAATCCATGAAATAATTTGAATTAATTATTAAGTCATCTGACCCTCCTATTAATAGAGATTGTTTTCCCCAATATGTGTGTATTTTTTTAAGATTTTATTTATTTATTCATGAGACACACAGAGAGGGGCAGAGACACAGGCAGAGGGAGAAGAAGCAGGCTTCCTGTGTGGAGCCCAATGCAGGACTCTATCCAAGGACCCCAGGCTCATACCCTGAGCTAAAGACAGACACTCAACCACTGAGCCAGCCAGGTGTCCCATGTATGTATTTTTTGTTGTTCAAAACTTTCATTTGGAACTAAAATAACTGGATGGAAATACGTCAATGGGGGAGAATCAGCTGTCAGTTACTAGGAAAATGTCATAGGACTAAAGATTATATTTAATGAATTTAGTGATTCTTTAGAAATAACCTAGGTTTCATAAAAAAAATAAATAAGTGCACTTCTCCACTTGTATTTACTGGATTTAGAAACTGACACTTTTCAGTGAATGTTGTGTTTGTAAGCTTATAAGCTTATTGAGTGCCTACTATGTTCTGGTACTATGAATTGAATTAAACTCATTCCTTCTATGAATTGTAGAAGAGTTGTGAAAGGCTATGCCCCAAACTCTCCTGCAGGTCCTCACCTCTTTCCCTTTCTAATATTCCTGCATCACATGTTAGACCCCTCTCCCCCACCAACACACACACACACACACACACACACACACACACACACACACAAGTAGTGAGTATCTGTGTTTAACAGGCAATGGATACATCCTTAGGGAGAGGCAAGTCAGACTAGAGATGGTGGTGATGGAAAGGTTAAGTACCTGTTTCAGTAAGAAAATCCCTTTGGAGTCAGTAATGCCTTGCCGTATAGAACCATGTTCACATTTTACAGCCCCAATCACCCCCTGCTCTGTGTGGTCTCAAACTCCTTTTAAGCCTTGTCTCCCATGACATTACTGGCCTGTGCTCCATACTCCCATGCTTTTCAGATTGACACATCAGCTGCAGTATTATTACCTACTGCAGAACCTTTGATGCTACCTGCCAACATCCCATAATCACTTTGATGGGATAACAAAGTGGTGATAGCTTTGTGGTGGTGATAACACCACACAAAGTGGTGATAACAACATCCCATAATCACTCCAAATCCAACTCAAGTTTACCTTCTGCATAGAGCCCTATTTCATCTCCCCAATGTATTTATTATTTCTATCTTTGAAGGACTCCTGTAGCACTTGTAGAATATTGTGAAATAAATATATATATGTGTATATATATATATACACATATATATATTTAAATGCATTTAAAATGTGTGTAGATTTATGGCCATATTGTACAAATAACTGATTTTATTTTGTGCACTGTACCTAAGCACTTGCGTTCAAAGTTTATTGTTGTTCTTTGCTTGTTGATTTATCTTCTCATTCGGCGTTGGACTTATAGTTTTTTGTTGTTGTTGTTGTTGTTGTTAAAATTTCTTTCTTCTTTAAGACCAGTATCACTGAGCTTTGTACTGTATTGTGAAAGCCTTCTCTGTTGTTGGTTCTCAGCATATTGTCACATGTCCATTGATAGATGTTTCAGTATTTTGGGAGATGTGTGTTCAATACTCTGCCCTACCATATAGGTCATTATAAGGGCTAAGATTTATATCATATAAAAATGGGAATACTGCATCAGTGGAGAAATGAAACCAAAGTGTCAACCGGTTGATGAAACCATCATTTTTTGAGGCAAAAACTGCTTTACTGTCAGTTAGTTAAGCAGGCTCAAATGTTTGTAGCAGAGATGCTTATGGCGAAGCTACCTAGAACCAGTTTTGGCTCTTGACTATTGGTAAAGGTGGACACAGAAACAGATACTGGCCCAGGTTCTCAGGTTGCAAACTACAGTGATCCTAGATCTTCTCATTCATGTCTACTTTTGTTCTATCCTCATCTCCATCCATCATTCCCCAAATCCTTATCATTTTCATTTCTTAGTGTCTCACAAATTCATTCCTTTCTGCTATTTTCTTTGCCTCTTTCGTTCCTTTCTCACCTAACTGGTATATTTTCCAATAGGTTGAAAACCTCCCCACCTACCCGAGGTTTTGCTGTGTGAACAATCTGATTCAATAATATAGCTATTGAATGAATGAGATGATTTATTTGTATCTTGGTGGCTCTGCTTTGGTCATCAGTTTCATAAAATCTCATCTCTTTTCTGTAGAGAGATATTATTGGATATTTCTACACAGTGTTATATTGTAGATTTTATAAAAGAAACATCATAAGTTTTTATTTTAGTTAGATGGATGGGAGGACAGTGGTGGTGAAGAAAAGGTGGAGGTCCAATTTAAAGAAAACTGACTTTCCGAAGGGCAGAGTTTGGTTCTGATCAGTGACATGTATACCATTTTTGTTACCAACTTTCAAAAGGAAATATGTTACATCAGAATCCTGAGTGTGTGTGTGTATGTGTGTGTGTGTGTAGTCATGAATTTGTTTATTCAATAAATATTCACTGAGCATTAACCATGACCCTTCATGATACTAGGATCATTTATGTTCTAGTTGGGGAAGATAAATAATAAACAAGAGAGATACATTATATTAGGAAATATTCAGAGATGATTAGTGATTTTGAGATAAATCCTGGATGGAGATGTGTGTTTGTATATCTCATACATATGCATATATTCTACATCTCTATGTTTATATGTATATACATATTTCTCCTGTATTTATATAATATATATGCACATATGTATATGCATGCATATATAATTGAAAAGAGCTTTATAAAATATTTAACTTTACTGTGATGCACTTTGATTTTTTCTTTTTTTTAAAGATTTTTAAAATTTATTTATTCATGAGAGAGAAGCAGAGACATAGGCAGAGGGAGAAGCAGTCTCCTTGCAGGGAGCCCAATGCAGAACTCAATCCCAGGACCCCAGGATCACAGATACTCAACCCCTGAGCCACCCAGGTGTCCTGATATTTTTTCTCTTATGCTATTTTCTGTTTTACTTCATTTTTTAAAATGCTGGTTACAACTTACTGGATTGCTCTCGTGTTATATCAGTGCATTGAGACGCGTGATCAGAAAAACACTGGTTTAATAAGTGTAAAATGTGTCACCACAGGAAGTCAATAATTTATGTTTGTGTAAACAGAGATTTCAGAGTATCATTATTATTTCCAATACAATTAATAGTAGATTGCTGTAGCATCAAAGTTCATATTTCATTAAACTTCTTTGGAATCATAAACTTAATTTTATTTTTATTACCTTTAACAGTTATTAATTGTTAAAAGAGTCTACAATCTCAGCATTTGTAAATGACATGAACATTTTCGTAAGTAAAATTACATAGGCATTATTCACTCAAGGTATGTATAAACTTTGGAATACCTTTCCATAGGGTAAAATTCTGGCTCAGTTTTTGAGATTAAGGCAACGGTATGATTTAGAGAATGGCATTGGCTTCTTAATGAAGATTGTGGCATGTGATGTAGTTACAACTGTGACAACGGACTTATATCCACTTTGTGGCCTATTGAAATTATGTAAAATCTAGCTCCTTTTCCTGTTGATAATAGTACCTATCATTGAATTAGCTTGCGGAGTGTATATAATCTAACAATTAATTAGAAAATACAATAGTTCCCCTTTTTTTCCATATTGAAGCTACAGATATATTTGATCTTTTGAAATATTTAGTACAGAGCCACAAATCATTCTAGCATACTAGGGGAAAGTTTAAAATGTTTTGAGATGTTTTGAAAATTCTCAGGTAATATGAGTGGTTTTTTTTTAAGATTTTATTTATTTATTCATGAGAGACACACACACACACAGAGAGAGAGAGAGAGAGAGAGAGAGAGAGAGGCAGAGACACAGGCAGAAGGAGAAGCAGGCTCCATGCAGGGAGCCTGACGTGGGTCTCAATCCTGGGTCTCCAGAATCGGGCCCTGGGCTGAATGCGGCGCTAAACTGCTGAGCCACTCAGGCTGCCCGAGTGTTCTAATTCAATTTATGATTATCAAAATTGGGATGAGGCTTGTCTTTTTGCTATTGAAATAAAAACCATAGTCCAACCAATAAAGTGGATCATCTATTATGTAGAATAAAGTAGTATTTTTGCTTTCAAGTTTACTTCTAGATAGTATATAACTTTGCTTGCATGTTTCTTTTTGAGAATAATAGTCATATCATATCATATATGGTAGTGCTTTTAATTACTATAGTAAAATAATTCTGTATGGCTAACTGTACGTATAGATTAACTTCCAGAATGAATATTTACATCTTTCCTTTATGAGGTCATTAGGTTAAGACTATGAGGTTATAAAGCAGATTGAATTATTGATAAGCAGTTAATAAAATTAAACTTCTTATCTTTAAAGGTGACACCGAAATACCAGAGTTGTCGCAAACCCATAATCTTCAAAATTTAGCAAAATATCCAATCTGGTCAGTAAGGATACTGAATATCTGGTTCTGATGTTTTATAACCAGCAAAGTTTCTTTTAGTTAGATTTTGATTATGTAGTAACCTCTCAAAAAATAAATGGCAGTGGTTTAAAGCATTAATAAAATGAATCATGTTGTTTGTGATGACCTTACTATAGATTCGAATAGATTATAAAACACTGCATGTGGCATTTCTGTAGTTTAGTTTAGAATTCCACTGTAATGGGAACTTCCCAGTAGAGGTTGAAATATCCAAATTTCTTTTCTCCAAATTCAGAGTAAATTGCAAAGTGCAAATATGCTATGAATATAGGAAGAGAAGGAAGAAAAAGAATTCTGTTGGGAAGTTCATTCATTTTCAAGGACATTATCAGAGAAAGTTTTTTTCTGTCATTCATCCAGTAAGTGCCCAGATAAGAGAGATGTGTGCAAGTGTTGAACTTGGTGGTTTGTGAATTTGAAAGCGTCTTTTTTGATGGTAATATTTGGAGTGGTTGAAGGCATGAGAGATGAGAGAAACTACTTTTAAATATCCAGGTGTGTATAGACCCTTAACTGAGCATATGCTGGAATTCCTACTGCCTTGGCTTCTAGCTATAACCTGTCAGTTGAAGAATAGACCTGTCCTCTTCAATGTCTGCCTTTTCATGCATGCATGCTAGAATACCTTTCCAAGAAGCTGCCATTGACATGCAGAAAGAATGGACAGGAAAAGGAGCAACCAAAAGTAAGGCGTAGAATTGCATATGCCCTTCTGTTTACTCTTTCGTCCTTTGTAACCAGCTGCCACCACTCCGTGGCCTCTACCTGCCATACTGGAGACCTGCAAATATTACATAGGATATAAGTCACTAACAATATTTAGTCTTCTGCATCAAATTCTTAGTTTGTAAGTGAAACTAGGCTGAGTAATCTCTGTGGGTTATCAGGTCTAAAGGTGGAGGAGTCTGGGCTCTAGACATGAGACAGAGTTAGGGGTCCTTGAGAGCCAGCAGTCTGCATATTGAAGATATTTCACTTCTATGATGACTTACTCATTCTAAGGTGTTTTGCATAGAACTTGGACATATTAGTGATCTCTTTCTCTCAATCTCCCGCTATGACAGGCAGGCACACACACACGCATACATTCAGTTACCACTGAGGTCACTTTTAGTTTTCAAATCCTTGGTCAACATTTACCTAGATAGGCCACAGTCTTTCATGTTGATGGCTTTTTCATTACTATTCAAGGGGTCCAGTGTATGGACTTGCTTTTATCTCTACCTCAGAAGCCATAACTCAGAATATGTCCTTGCAGGAGACATTTAGGAGAGGGACTATTACTCATTCATTTCTAGCCTTGCTTCTCTTCTCTGGTGTTTTGGGTTTCTACCCCCCTGGATCTGTCTTCACAGGGAACCAGTCCTCCCTTAAAATGTTCACTCTTGCTCCCTGATCTACAGTGGGAGGCAAAAATGATGTTTTCCGTTCATTGTGGTCTATAAAATGTAGAAATTATTCAAGGTTCTAGTCAATTTGGAACAATTGGTGGGCAGTTGACTAGATGACACATCAATCTGTTTTGGCAGTTATTGTGGCCCAGAACATCAAATGCTGTAAAGTTGTCAGTCTTATTGTACATTTATGTTCAAGTCATAATAGACTTTATTCCTTCCTCCAATATTTTTTGGTTAGATAGCAGATTATCAGAAACTATGTCAGAACTTCAATATTTTCTACTCCCATGTTAACATATAAATGCTCTTTTCCACGACACACGAAATGACTATGTATGATTTCTCAGAAAATATTTGGAACTAAACTACAGTGCAACAGCCCAAAAAATGTACTAATGTTAGAGACTTTTAGTGTGTATGTCCAAAATTTGATATATACATTCCAAAATAATTCAGATTAATTTAATGATTAATTTTTTTAAAAGCCAAGTGAATATGGACATGGTTTCAGAAGTCTGTACAAATTCCCATAATTTCCTTGGGCAAATTACCTAACTTCCACGTTTTCTCATCTGCAGTTGAGCATAATAACAGCAAGTAGCTCCTTGGGCAGTAGCAAGAATTAAATGAAGTGACAAAACAGTGGCTGGTTTATAGCAAGCACTCAATCAATGTGAGGTGTCATTATTGTCAGTATGAGGTAGTTGTAGCCAGAGTTCCCAAATAGGTGGAAATATATCCACAATCTGTTTTTCAAAAAAAGAGAACATACTTATTTGATTTTTATCCCTTATTTATTTATCCTAAAGAAAAGAATGCTGTGGAATATCTTAGTAAAATACTAAAAGCAAATTAAAATGTGGTTACTGAATGAAGCTTGATATGTTTTTTTAAATAAAATTAAAATAGTTATCAAAGATGGACTGTTTTCCTAAACAGGAAAGAATCTTGCCACATTTGTTTTCTTTTGTGCCGTGCTCATCATTTTCTTTTCTTCTTTTTTTTTTTTTTTTTTTTTTTGCCTCTGAGTATACTTGGCTTGATGATCTGTTTTCTATTCATACAATTGCTTCATTATTTACCATCTGCAATTTAATAATGTATTATCCATCATGATATTAGGGGCATGAGTTAGGTCAGTGATCCCCATGCATTTCCATTTGCAGACTCTGGCTGGAAACAAAACACAGATTCAGATGTTTAATAATGTTGCAATTTTTGTTCACTTTAAAGATGTTCTCAAAACTCCATTTCCTAAGAAATGATACAGGCCAATAAAAGTTTCCCATGTTGGAATCTGGTTGGTATGCTTCTGAGAATTTAACCCCACCCATGTTTTCTTCCAAAGTAGTCATTTTATTTACAAATAACAATGATGTGAATTATCAAATCGCATTGCATTTGGCATAACTGAATGTTGTCCAAAGCTCACATCTCATCCTCCTAGAAAAGTACTTGATCCCATTAAGAAAATCTGAATTGAAGCATCTGTTGGTTTCTCTATTGATCCCTTTTGTTGAGAAGATTAATGCCATGATTTTTTATCACATTTTCTGTAAGGCTTTTAATGAAAAAGGTGATTGGATATCACATGGTTTATGTACCCACAGGATCTTCTGTGCTCTCTCTCTCTCTCTCTTTCTCTCTCTCTCCCCCTAACTATTGTGTTATTAAGGAGCTGTTGGGGTATAAAAGCTCTTACATGGATCACATACCATCCACGTAATTACCCTAGGAAAGAAAACTGTTTCTCACACAGAGATTCCCCTGAAATTTTTAGAACATTTTATGTACAAGGACCTTCAGTCCACATATCCTCAGGATCTGCTGAATAACTTGGGGTTATTAATATTGAGGCATTTTGAGTCCAAAGACAGCCCTGGTTTTAGGAGTGTCTACTGACCTTCTCTCTAAGACTATTCATTTATCAAAGCTGATCCCAAATTTCCTCTTCTGTACAAGGAGGAAAAGAGAATAAAAATACCTCACATAACTTTTGCAGCGACTGGATGAACTTACATCAACGGTATGTGGGTGCCTGGCCCATAGTAAGTGCTCAACAAATAGTATCTTAACTAAGGAAATCCTAAGCACCAAAATATGTCTGATTTTTGCCCAGGCCAGCCTGGGTGTGTGAAGAAGCACCATCTCAATATAAACGTGTGCGTGCATGTATAAAAAATGCATCGTGTGTGTTTTATTGCTTTTCCTCACCTAAGCAGTTTGTCTCTTTAGTCTTTTAAGTTTCACTTTGTTTTGTGAAATAGGTAAGATTTTGTATCAAAACCCTTGCCAGGAAAACTTTTCTATTCCTTTTCAAAGCACGAATGCAGCAATAATTGGCCCATTCTATAAAAGGGAAAAAAATAATTTGAATTGTCATGTAATTCAGAATATAAATTCTTAAATAGGGAGCGTATAATGAGTTTTAGGGCAGAAGAGGCTGTATTGAATATTTTAATGAAAATTTACTGGAGATGAGCAATTGTGTAATTAATAGATTTTAACCAAGCAAGGGGAAGTTGCTAATATCTTACCCTATATGTCATTAGATCACTAAGAACACTGTTTTTTTTAAATATAAACAATTGCCTAAAATTTTACATTGTGGAGGAATCACATCTGATAGAAAAATTGACTTAGTTGTAATGTTGAAGGTTCTAATTAGATGAGTAGTATTTTCTCAAGTTGAGACAGTCAAAGAAACATTACAGAGGGTGAGAAAAAGTGCTCTTGCTAGTAATATACAATGTTAGATGTATCTATCAAATATAACTAAGAAATGCACAGGCAAGAACCATACTAAATAATGTATCAGTCATTTCTTGAAATAACAAGTGTTCCCTTAAAATAGCATTTTACGAATACCCAGAGAATAAAAAAACATAAACCACAATTCCCACAACCCATCTGAGAACACGTTTATAGGGTATATAAGACTAATCATGAACTTTCAACACCAGTAACTTGCTCCCTCTTTTTTTTAATCATAAGTAATTATTAACTTTACTGAAATACCTGTGATTGTTCTCTAGTGTGTGATCACTGAACCAAAAGGAAATAACACATCATTGTCAACTTCCATAGTTATAATTTGTTTTTGTTTTTGTTTTCTTGAGATGGATTGAAAGTTTTGGTCTCCCTTAAATTACATTCACTTTAAAAATTTTATAATAATCCTGTATTCAGAATGGGAACTGTTTAAAAGCCACACTAGGATTAAAGTCATGTTTAGGCCACCCCAGAAGAATACAGGAGTTATTGGGCCAACATTGAGGATGGATGCAAGAAGCCACAAGAAAAGGGAATAAAAACAAAACAAAACAAAACCAGAAACCTTTGGAGATCTTAATAATGCAACTTGACTGTGGTGGCTTGCCAAATAATAATTGCTTCTCAGTTTTTACTTAATGAAATTGTAGAGTCAGAAGGAAGATTGTATGTATAGTCCAAGAACTTTCAAATTCATTTGTAGCTATGTAAATGGTTTTTTATAGGAGATATATTTATTGATTTGAGAGGAGGGGAGGGGCAGAGGGAGATGAAGAGAGAATCTCAAGCAGACTCCTTGTTGAGGGAAGAGCCCCATGTAGGGCTCGATCCCACCACCCTGAAATCATGACCTGACCCATAATCAAGTGTTGGATGCTTAACCAAGGGAGCCATCCAGATGCCCTGCTATGTAAGCCTTCTTAAAATTCACTCAAAAAAAGTCTGTGAGAGGGCTTTGGTCTGGCCTAGTCATACTCTGTTCTCAGCAGCTAGAAAAATGTTTGGTAAAAGGAAATGTTCAGTAAATATGTCTTGAAGAAAAAATGAAAGGGGAGACATAATCTAAGAAACAGGTAAAAGCAGCATCCTGGTGAGAGCACCCCTCCCAGGGGGTCTGTGCAGTAGGCTCAGCAAGTCTCTCAAGTCCCCATGCATGGAACTTGGGGCTATGCAGTACCACCTGAAAAATTCTTTGCCCAGTTCTATCATCTTATGTATTAGAAAATTGAACTTAGGTCTTGTGGGATCCTGAGTCTCAAGATATTTTTTGCACCCAGATAGCACATATTTATGGGAATTGGCAAAGAACATTCTAGGCTATTCTTATGAATCATTTTGTTTTCAGGCAAATTATCCTAGAAGAGAACTCATAAAAGACAATGGACTATAACTTTTTTTTACTGTAAATCTTTACAGTTATTACCCGTGCCATGCTAATTTATGTTCTTAAAATTAATATATGGTATTCTTTCCAAAAATGAGGTATCCTATTCTTTACATATGTATATCTTTCATGATACTGTAATTAAATGTAGGAAATAGCTTACTGCCCATTTATTGTTAAAAAGAGATTTGTATTTCACATAAAAATCTTAATTTAGTTCTGGTTTCTTAGGGGAAAAAAATCAGAAGAACACACACACATACACAAGTGAATGTAGTAAAGTGTTCATGTTTACCTTTTCTTCCTCTAATAGTAAGCTAGCTGATATTTACAAATTACCTGCTTTGATTGATCTACTTCCATAGTCACCATTTTTTCATTTTATTGAGTATAGAATCTCATATTTCATATATATGTACAAATCCATGTGCATATGTATGTATGCCTATGTATAAACATAAAAATCTATATGTATACATATATATGTGTATATTTTAGAAAATAACTAAAAATGATGGGCACAGGGCTAGAAAAATCACAGGCTAATAAATTGATCATTAAGAAACAATATAAATCAGGAATTATACATCCAAATTCTGCCCTAGCAGGAATTTCTCAATGAAATCAATGAGACTTACATACTCATCTCAATCAGAATCGCCTCCATTGTACAAGGCTTAGGAAAGAATAGCAAAAGTACTTTGATAAAATGTGTAATTAGGAAGGCAAAGATCAAGGCTTTAAAGAGAGGGTTTAGCAAAACAGATGTCCGAGGAGCCTTAGTAAGCCCAGTGTTGCTAATTACACTTTGGTTGGAAGAAGGTTGAGAATTCACGCCTGGCACTACTTGCAGAGTCTGTTTTAATCTTAAAATGACTTGACAAATTTATCATGCTTCAGATATTTTAATTAACTATACTAGGATTTATTGAAACTATTTCAATATTAGCACCATCAACCAGAAAACACCAGCATATGTTTAAAAATTAAGGTATACAAGAATTTACGTGTTTGAGTAGTAACAAGCCATTAATTAAAAGTACTATGTCCTTTTGAAAGAGGGCTGTTTTGTATAGTGTTTTGACACGATGACATGTAGAGTTTGAATTGTAGGCATATGAGTTTAGGTTGAGACATCCCATCACCTGAGGAATTGCCTAAATGCACCAAATGTGTGGATAAGTCACCCTACATCCTGTTTTTTTTTTTTTTCTTTTTCTTCAGATGTTGACTACATGGATTATTTTTTAAAGACTTATTTATTTATTTGAGAGAAAGAGAGACTGTGTGAGCAGGGGGAGGGATGGAGTGGGAGGTAAGAGAATCCTCAAGCAGACTCCCCGCTGATTGCAGAGCCTGAGGAAAGGCTGGACCTGAGATCATGACCTGAGCCAAAATCAAGAGTCAGACCCTAAACCAGCTAAGCCACCCAGGTGTCCCTACATGGATTATTTTACAAGAGAAGAAAACTTCGGTTTCACAGTTTGAAAGCTGAATATGCATAGTAGATTATTATAGAACTAAGGAAAAGCCTATCTTCCTTAAATATTTTTGTAAAAATCCATCTTAGATTTTTGTAATGTTTGTATCTTTTGGTTATAAATACAGAATTTTTTTGGTGTGTGTATGTATGCAAGTGTATTCTTTATTAAAATTTATTTCACCTATTTTTTATAATATAGCAGAATATTTTTGTCTTATAATATAGGACTTGAATATGGCATTGTTTTATAGGATTGCTCAATTATGTATTAAATACATTGCAAATATTTTTACTATGTCCATGATATAAAACAGATGATAAGTCTCCTTCTGCAAAAGGGATGAGTTCCATACTTAAAGATTTCCCTGAACTACTGACTTATCATGCCATTCAGAAGGACATTCAGCCTTTTTTAAAGCATACACACATGTTGAATCTCTTATGTAGCCAGACTTCACATCGTTTTGTAACTTCCCAACTCAGTTAATAAGATTTTTCTCTCTCAAAATATATTACATTCTTATTCTTCTGTCTCTGAGATATACTATAGATATACATATATACTATGTCCAGCAGGATAGAAATCAACCATTTTAATTGTCACCATTGAGTCAATGTTGACTGATTAACACATTGTTCTCATTGCAACATATGGCCAGCTCATAATTAACTGAAAATAATTCAGTGGCCTTGTTTGGCTTTAAATCAAATCAAGTTCTACTTGAGGCAGCCGTGGCTGACATAATTTACGATGGTAATAATATCACACTTTAAATCATATCAGTTCATTTCCTCTTTGGTATTTTTTTTTCCCCTATCCAGTTCCATTTCTTTAGTGTAGAATGTCTCTTAACCACATCTGTGTTAGTCTAACTCATGAGTAAACTTTTTAAATAAAGTGTGCAAAATGTGTTTTTATTTATTGAAAAGATGTTTTCAATTACCATTAAGTTCATTGTTGGTCTAATGTTAACAGCTTAAATATTTGAAGCTGTTGTCTGGAAACCAGACACCCATCCAAATTCTAAAAATCTAGTAGATTCTTCATTTCATTGTGGTTTTCCAAAACAACTGTTGATTACTCAAAGCAGAGGTCCCTTTGATGAGTAAAGGGTTGGTCAGAGTGCAGTATGCCTTAGCAGCTGTTTTCCTTAGAATTAACCAGCACTCCTCCTCTTCTGCTGCCATCTTAGACCTTTTCTTCCTGTACTCCTGACGATAATACACCCTTCACCTATTTGGATGAGTCAGTATTGGTTTGTATCTCACTGGGCTGTGCTCCTCTGTGATATCTCCTCCCCCCAAAAAAACCATGATCAAGAAGTATTTATCAATTTATCGAATAGTTTCCCTATGTCCATTTCTTTATTTTAGTCTCTGATGTATAGAGAATTCTTCCATTTTAATATAGTTGGGGTGGGCATTAATTTCATCAAAGATTCTTGCTTCTGCTACATGAATAGGATGGGTTCGGGGGGGTGTGACCGGTGCTATGCTCTAAATAATTACTCATGAACCAGGCTGCCAGAGGCTCCTGTCAGTGGTGTGACATCACTGTTTTAACACCTGCTCCCAAGTTCATCTCAAGATGGGAAGGGAGTTGGGCAGCCCGAGTGGCTCAGCGGTTTAGCACCGCCTTCAGCCCAGGGTGTGATCCTGGAGACCTGGGATCGAGTCCCATGTCGGGCTCCCTGCATGGAGCCTGCTTCTCCCTCTGCCTGTGTCTCTGCCTCTCTCTCTCTCTCTGTCTCTTTCATGAATAAATAAATAAAATCTTAAAAAAATAGAAAGATGGGAAGGGAGCAATGAATGGACACTTGTGTCTTTAACATCAGTGGCCTAGAAGTGATCCATGGCAACTTGCTCACAGCCATTGACTAGAACTATTCATGTGGCCTTTATCCTCACATAACGGAGCTGGGAAGAGTAGAGGCACATAGAAAAGTAGAGGCACATGGAATATTCTGGACACTACTGTTTTAGCCACATTTCTTGGGTAGTTTACAATTTTATTAAAATAAACCCATAAAAATGTGATTATCCCCTATTAAATCTTATGGTAGTTATGTTTCCCAAACATGATTACTCATAAATGTAACTTTGGTGTGTCCCTAAGAATGAGAAAATGAGAATACTTGGGCCTGCCCCAAGCCCCCCAAACCTACCAAATCAGAATCTTCTGGGTGGAGAACTGGGAATCTGGTTTAACAAGTACCACATATGATTATTAGACTTCAAATTTGGAAAAACCCTGTAAGCATGCTCGAGGTCAGTGCTAGATTTAATGAGAAGTAAGTTCTTTTATAGCTGTGCCCTGAGGATGGGAGAGCTTATGACTCTGGAACTAAGCTGAACCCTTGCACACACTTGTTACTGTGTCACACAGCTGTACATGTCATGTCACAATGGGACTCTCACAAGTATTTAAAACAAGGCTGATTGCTAATATTTGTTGAGAATTTACTGTGTACCAGGAATTGTGTGAAGATCCTTGATGTTTAACATCTCACAAAGTGGGTTCTATCATGACTCCACTTGACAGGTGAGAGAACTGAAGATTTAGGAATGGTAAGGAAAATTTATTCAAGGGGTCAGGAAGAAGAAATTGATAACCTATAGGTAAAAGAGATACATGATCCACTTCTTACCTCTTTCTACATTTCTCTGTCTCTCCCTCTCTCTCTCCCTCTCCCTCTCTCTCTCTCTCTCTCTTTCACACACACACACACACACACACACACGCATGCACAAACACACACAGGTTTTCATCCTCAAATCAGAGGCAAGGGTGCTGAATGACCTCCCTCCCCCAGTTCCAGCGACTGAGGCTTTTTATTAATATTTATTAGAAGAAATACATTCTCACATTTAATACTTTTGAGTTAGTACCAGAGTACAGGAAATTTAACTTCTTTTTCACTTCCCTCTGCACTTCTTTGAGATATAGGTAGAGCTTCTCTGACCAGAAATGTCAGACCAGGGAAATTGCCAGTGTAGTGAATTTTCTCCCACTGGCCTTATATGATCCCAGGGCTGGCAGTGGATGAGCTTATGGGATGGACATCCAATAACTTGCAACACGGCAAATATGAGGAGCTCTCTTAAAATAATACATCTCACAGGAAGAAACAGATTGCCTCATTTTAAAATACATTTGAAACACTGTGGGTTTGAGAAAGGCTGTAGTATTATTGGAGGACATTTTCATTTCAGAAGGAGGACTTTGTATGTCTGAATTTCAAACTATGTTATCTTGAACTTGATTTCACACCAAAAGGACTAAGAGCTATTTCATTGTGAATGGAAATGTAAGATTAAGGAAGGAGGATAACCAGAATCCTCTCTCATTTTCCTCTAAAAGTACAAAAATAATCTTTCATAAAAAAAGGCAAGACAAAACAAAATTGCAGGTGTGTAGCACTGAGAGAAAAACCACATGTGTAAAGTCACACTCACATAAATAATAAGGTAGGGTAATTAGCCTCTTAATAGCACCTGATAACCAGATGTGTAGAAAACCAGCCAAATCCTACCATCAATGGCTTAACAAAAAAAGTAAATCAACACATCAGTAGCCAGCATCATCACAAAGCTGTGCTTTTAAATAAACCAAGGTCTAAGAGCTAGCTATATATAAGGGAAGATAAAACTATTCATAAGGAATAATTAAAAGGTAGGGATTCCAAGAGAGAAAATTTAATCCTGGGACTGAGACTAAATGATAGAATTTAAGTAGCAAAGTAACACACGGAGTGAGATTGAAGCTCGGAGGGAAAGTGGTTTTGGCAGAATGTTTTCTATAACTTTATTTGTCCTTTGTGGTTTATAGTTAACTTAAACATTCTGCTCAGGATTTTCCTTATTCTGCTAAAACTAAAATGCATTGGGTGGAAATTTTAGAAGGACTGTAAAATATCTACCATTATTCAACTATACTTTTTCATTGCACTGGAAGCATATATGGTGAGAGAGATTTAATAAAAAAAAAAAAAAAAAAGGCTGCATAGTTGTTCTTCCAGGGCAAAATGAGGTGCATGTTAATCTCTTGTCCTTCATTTCTTCCTTATTTTTCCTTAAATAATGCAAAATTCAAAATAGAGATGTTACACCTGCACCATCAGCCTGAGTATTTAAAAAAAATAGTTAAGCAACAGGATTTTCCTAGCTTGGCCATCATGGGAACCATGGGAGCTCTGGATCCTCTGGTTATTTTTGGTCCTGTTGGATGAGGAAACCCTCTGCTGGGGTGTGAATCTTTCCTCTGTTGTATTCACTTCTTGTCTTACTGTCTCCTCCTTCAGTTTGGATGCTGTTTTCTTGCTTCCTTGTTTTCGGATATCAACTCAGATATCCTCCCTGGCATCTGGGCTCCACTCTAGATGGGAGATCTCCTCCCTCACTTCTCCACTGCATGCCCTAGCCATTTGACTAGAAGGTTTAAAGAAAGAAAGGAAGGAACAAACAACCCTCCTTCCACTTCTTTTCCCATAGCCTCTTGCGAAAGTTTGGGGAAAAGAGTAGAAAGAGCAAACAGGGTGACCTATAGTACATAGCCTACTTCTTTTTTTTTTTAGTGCAGATTTGCTTTCCTTTTGGGGTTCCAACATTGTTTATGGATGAGCTTGTATATCCTGACTTTCTCCACTCAGGACATGGGGTTGCCTCATGAGACTAGCCTGGATTTATAAGGAATGTGTTGATTTCCTCACTCTGGGATCTCTGTCTCCTTTGCTTCACCTCAAATTAATAATAGTTTCTGAAAATTTAACTACAATCAGTTCTGCTATACTACTTGTTTTGAAAACATACTTTTATTCCAACATGATGGATCTATTGGGGGAAATTTGAATATAATGAGAATTTTGAGGGGCGTCTGGGTAGGTTAGTCAGTTAACCGTCTGCCTTCAACTCACTCATGATTCTGGGGTCCTGGTATCCAGCCTCGTGTTGGACTGTCTGCTCAGTAGGGAGTCGACTTCTCCCTTTTTTTGTGCTCACTCTATCTCTCTCTTTCTCAAATAAATTAATAAAATCTTTTTAAAAAAAGAGAATTTCGAGTTTTCTAGCATAATTTCATCTGCTAGAAACACCCTGACACCAGTGTAGGAAATTACACCTCGCTGAACAGGTGCTCGGTAAGAATGAACAAAATGCACGCATGTGCACACACATACACACTAAACCCAAACTTACTACATAATTTGCCAGTGAAAAATGTAACCCTGTGACCCCTTGTTCCAAAATTATTAAGAACTTCATGACGGACACGGCATAATACTAAACCAGCAGAGTATAGTGCCCTCGTAAGCATGGCATCCTGAGTGACATACAGATCACACATCCATGAGGCTGGTCCTGCCTCCAGCACCTGCCAGCTGTCTGCCTGGGCCCTCGTGTCATGAGCCACATCTCACCTATCCCTTGTGTTACAACATCACTTCCAGTTTTTTGCCACCTCATGGTTACTGATAAGCTGCACCCCTTCCGATGACCACTTCCACAAGCACACTTCCAGATGTTTTCAGAGCAGAATACATATTCATTGTAGTATTTATGTATTTCTTAACCATTTAACATGTGTAAATGGTGTCACTTGGCTCATCATTTTCTGTGTGTCACTGATGGAAGTTTTGGATGTGAATGCCTCTCCGTCTTTCCCATCAACTCTGTATCTTTTATCACACAATTTTGTACTGAACAGTGTTTTTTTTTTTTTCTCTGAAACACAGAGTTCACATTTTTATAGCAAAATTGACTGTAATTATGAAGAAAAGTCCTACTCTTATTAAATATTCCCCAACACATCGATTTTGTAGTTCAGTGAACAATAGTAGGGATATTTTTAATTAAGTGTTTAAATTTGATGGACGCATGTGAGCAATGCGTCCACATGGACGTGGAGGTTTCATTGCTGTTACCTACTGACGTTGCATCAAATAACCTTCTTTGCAGCCCATCATAATCATGGGCCATAAGGAGGGTCCTGCTCCTTAGAGCTGAGTTTGAATTTCACTGAGGAATTATAGATCAGTTTAAGAAAATTCAGACTATACTGGGATTAACTTATTTGATCATGTGAATGTGGCTAAGAAAATGAGAGTGCATTTAATCAATTTATTGGTTGCTTGCATTTAGATAGGAGTACATAGTTTGAAAGCACAGAAATAGATGTGGAAAATCAAACCTTTTTAAGGGCCCACAAATCAAAGTGAGAATTCACATTGCAGAAACAAAATGAGAAGGGGGTTTGTTCTTTCTTTAGTTTTGGTTGTTATAGCATCTTGCATAAAAACAGTATGGTAAAGAAGTGAGAAATAAATACTTTATTATGTTTTTAAAGACGTAATATAATTTTATTTAAGAATAATTAAAGAACAGAGGAACTGGATGGTAACCTAGAGATTGTTTAGCTTAAGTATCTCCTTCTGTGAGTAGGAAAGTGAGGTGAGAGGTCAGTCAGACAGTTATGGGCTGCAAGGGGTCCATCAGTGTACCTGCATCATACTGGCTTCTATACACGGTTAAGTGGAAAATGTTCTGGTCAGTGACTCTGCTTGGATTTTGAACTGTGTTGATTTTTGCCCCTGTGCCTTTCTCATGACCACAGGAAGGAGAGTCAGAATTTTATATATAGATATTTAAATGAGGATGTCAGCATAGGTTGTTTTTAAAAGTATATTTTAAAATTATCATTTAGCTAGGACCTAGATTTCTAAAAAGTTAGCTTTGGATATAAAAATAAAAGTATTGGTATCCCTGGGTGGCACAGCGGTTTGGCGCCTGCCTTTGGCCCAGGGCGCGATCCTGGAGCCCTGGGATCGAATCCCACGTTGGGCTCCCGGTGCATGGAGCCTGCTTCTCCCTCTGCCTGTGTCTCTGCCTCTCTCTCTCTCTCTCTGTGACTATCATAAATAATAATAAAAAAATTAAAAATAAAAGTATTAAAAAATCAAGCAATATTTACTAAAAAGCATGGGAAATGAAGATATTAAAAACCAAAGCAACAGGAGTAAAGGTAGAAATTACCAGCACAATTACAGGACAGGAACAGAAACAAAAGGACCTTATAAGTCAGGCCCAATTTGAGGAAAATTTTCTTGTTATGTGGGAAAAATTCTCTGGACTTAAAATGAGAAACAAAACCATACTTGTAAACAGAAAAAAGAAACCTACTTTAAAAAGTCATCATTATTTATCACCAAGAATCCATTCACTTCAAATGACTTTTTAAGTCTGGCTAGATAGTCTTTGAGTTCTGCCTAGCAGAGTTGAAAGCCTCCAGGAAAAGGTTAAACACACAGTCTGTTTATGTAGATAGTAAGTCTGGTTAATATATTGAAAATTGGAGCAGCGTCACTTGCTACACTTGGACATTTTGAGATCTCTCACGGCATCTGGAAATTCTTATTTCTTTCTATTGTAGTCCGTATGTCTATTTGGAAAAAAATAGGCCTACATTTTTTAATAATCAGTCTTATAACCAATACCATTAAGTGAAAATGGCAACAAAATCGTGCATCTTTTTATTCAAAGAATAGAGAGGCTGTGCCTAGGGGAGCAACTGAAATAGTCTAATTTTCAGTGGAAATCTTTTTTTTTTTTTTAATTTTCATGACTCACAGGTCATACACTTGATCCAATTCAGTTAATAGAAAGAGAAGATTGAATTAACTTGAAACATTATATATTGTCTTAGACATGTAGCAAATTATCCTGACATTGGATTACACATGTAACAAAACATGTTCTATATTTATATCTAAAGATCTCAACTGGCAAAATTCAATCACTTCCATTATTAAATATAACAATAAACGAGACTGCTTTGCTGAATCATGTACATATGGCATGGCTGTGCTCTTACTATGTGCGTGAAAAAACAACAACAATCAACCATTAATTCATAGCACTGCTTTGCCCATGCCCTTTCTCTTTTTTTCTTTCTTAATTGAGAAGAGGAGAAAATACAACTTTATCTCTGCAATGTATGCTGTCTGTTGCATTTGGCACTAGGGGATCCATGGCATAAGTATCTGCTACTATGGCCTTGGGTATTTTTTCCTAAGTTCCATAAGCCTCACCTTTCTTATCTATAAAAATATCAATGATAATTGTACTTAACCCACAGGCTAATTGTGAGAAATAAATCAAATGATGGTTATATAAAGCAGGCAGTATTAGGTTTTGCCATAGGCAGCACAAAATAAAAGTTAGGTGTTCTTATCATTAGGATAGGCCCACAATTTACTGGGTTCTTTTGAGTGATCGGACTGACCATTAGCCTCATTGGTTGTACATGGAGCACAACTTTAGTTACCCATGATGCTTTGCATTCACTTTGTCTTCTCAGTTCCATAATTCTCAATAGGTCCCCACATGGAAACCAAGCTTCACAGGGTCAGCACTACATAGTAAGGCAAGCTGTGGGCTATGAGACTGCAGAACTGCTTGCTAGACCTCTCCTTGCTCACAGTGTCTGGATACAAGTATCTTCAACCATGTAATGAATTAAGAATCACATGTTCGTTGTACTTTAATTCACTTAATGGAGGACATTGCTAATCACACAAGTAGGTGTTTAATAAATGTTTGTAGAATGAATAAAATGTTGGACCTTCCAATCAGTGAAGTCACTTCTGACTCTAAAGACTCTAAAGTCACTTGTGCAAAAAAAACCTAAATGTATAAGCTGTTTCAGGAGATAATATTTATTTGTACATTTACAAGGCATTCATTTATTTGGTAATAAACATGAATGCTTTTTGATTTGGTTCATACAATTTGAAAGACTATTTTATGTGACTGGCAATGGATCATCTGTATCAGTAACTAAAATAAAAATCTTACAATAAATAAAATCCAATATGCCTTTATTTTACTATTTTTTTCTAAAATTGTGTACTTGGATTTAGCATAAATTCCTTCTGATTTTCTAACTTTTCATCCTGTAATGGACTGAGTGGTGTCCTATCTTATACAGACCTTAGAATGTGATTATTTTTAGAAAAAGGATCTTTAAAGAGGAAATTAAAATAAAGGTGAAATCATTAGTGTGGGGCCTAATCCAATATGACTGGTGTCCTTTTTTTTTTATTTTATTTTATTTTATTTTTTTTATTTTTTTTATTTTATTTTTTTTTATTATTTTTTTTTTTGGTGTCCTTATATAAAAAGGAAATTTGGACACAGAGGATGTGTAAAGACACAACTGAAAACACAAAGAAAAGATGACTGGCTATCTACAAACCAAGGAGATAGGTTCTGGGAAGGAATAGACTCTGGCAATACCTCGCCATTGGACTTCTCGCCTCCACAACTGTGACAAAATGGATTTCTATTGCTTAAGTGACTGTCTGTGCTACTTTTTGTATAGCATCCCTAGCAAACGAATACATTTCCCATCTAAACGGTCCAAATCTATTATTTTCTAAGAAGGCTTTCCTGATAACTCTGGTCTTTTGGGCGTCTATAGTCATCTTGTATTTTTATTTCATTTTATATTTTTCATGAATTTATCTCTTCAAACTGAGCACCAGTCCCAAATGGACCTAATTCTTGCCTTTCCTGCTTGTGTATACCTGTGTGTGTTCTTTGTCGTAACTTGCATACTTCTTCAAATATACAAGTTGGTAGATGTTGAATAAATATTCCAATTGATTTTAAGTACTCATATATACAGACATGTATTAAAGATACAAGAGATTCTCAGTTTTATGGAACAATTCTTGTTAATATGGGTTCTTTGGTATCTTCCTGGGTAAATATTATCAAGCGGTTCTGTTTCTTTACCATGTTCTACCTCGTTAGCAGAGCTCTGCTGTAGTTGATGGTTGTGTGACATGAGAGGAGGGGAAGGCATGAGATTCTGAAATGTGATTTGGAGAGCCTGCTGATGACAGACACAAGCATCTCTAATGCCAAGATATTTGTCTTGTGTCCTTTTATGTGACAAGTCCATAAAAAGAAAGAAGGTACCCTAACATTTCAAACATTTGATTGCCTCAAATTTGATTTAGTGATATCTACTGAGAAGCTTATCTTACCTCTGAAAATCTTTTATCAGTGTTTAAGTTTTAACTCTGGGACCATTGGATATCATTAGTATTGATACTGGAGCTATGAGATTTGCAATGTCTTTGACTATCAACAATAATAAAGTAAGGGGGAAAGAAGTGTCTTCTAAATGACCAAGTTTTGTGTGTGTGTGTGTATGTGTGTGTGTACGCCTATGTGCACATACATGTGTGCTATATACAGTGATATGCACACAACCAAACCACATCCTTCTACCACTTCTGACATAAGTTTACTTCTCTGGGAAGTAAGCATCCTTTTCCTAAATGAGTCTAATTAGCCTTGGCTAAATGCAAAAGCATTTACATATTCTAGCAGCCAAACGTCAAAGGACTGTTTATAAAAATAAACATTATTAACACTGAAAATATTTAGATCTAAGTTTAGATAAGTCAGAAAACAAAAATATACTAAGCCTTTCAGGTAATATCAAGTAGGGGCACATTTGATGGCTTAAGTCAAATTTATGTTGACAGTTTTCCATAAGAATTTGATTTTCCAAAACCGATGCCTGCCAAGTTATTTTCCTTTGCCAATTTATAATTTGGTGAGTAGTTTTGCTTATGTTTTTGTTGAACTCTGCGTTTAGTGTGTTCTCATGGGTCAGACTTGTGAGAACTAATTATTTAGTGAATTTACATGGGGAAGTAAACAAGAATGTTACCTGGAGGTAGTTGAGTTTCAAAGATGAAAGGCAGTCTTTTTAGGCTCAAAATTATGGGACACTGTGACTTTGTGAACTTCACATTTTTCCCTGACCCAAGTTTTATAGCTTTTCCAGATAACTCTTTTTGCCATTGAAGAGGCAAGATATTTCTTGGCCATAACCAATATCCAAAGTTTTTTCCATGAAACTAAATAAATTTTTTTAAAAAAGGAATAGAAATGGCAGAGAGGAGGAGATGAAAGAGCGGCAAATCAGGTTATGATTTCCATTCCTTTGAGGATTTTAAATTCATGTTTTGAAATTTTTTAGCTGATGCTGCCTTTGACTTCTATAGTATTAGAGAGGAATTGCTTCCCAGGAAGCCTTTAATCAAGAGTTAGGACTATGCAGTTGAAAGAACCCATAATTTCAAATTACTGAACATATGCTTCCCCACCCCCTGCTTCCTCTGGATGTAAAAGCATAGTTTTTGAATGAAGATGTAGATTGTTCTTTGTTCATAATAATTTTAACATACACGCATGTTTGATAATATAATGATCTCTAACATGATTATCATATGATCTAGGAAACACATACTTTATTCTACCCTTTCTCACTCCTATCCAAAGGGATATGAGAACTGCTTTCCTGTTATAATACAATTTCTGAATTAATAAATGTTATCTTAGGGGCAGCTCGGTGATTTAGCGCCTGCCTTCAGCCCAGGATGTGATCCTGGAGACCCAGGATCGAGTGCCACATCAGGCTCCCTGCATGGAGCCTGCTTGTTCCTCTGCCTGTGTCTCTGCCTCTCTCTCTCTCTCTCTCTCTCTCTCTCTCGGTGTGTGTTTCTCATGAATAAATAAATAAAATCTTAAAAAAAATAAATGTTATCTTAGATGTGTATTTTCTATTTCCAGATCTGAAAGGCCTTAGAATTTGGAATGAGTTTTGATATGTTTGTAACTGAATCAGGGTTTCCAAAAGCCTCAGGACCACCAGTTAGCCTTTTCCAGAAGGGACATTATCTGTCCCTTTTTCAGTCTATCTCCTGTCTGTTGTCAACTGAAGACCTAGTCTGATCTGGTGGGACAAATTAACTACTTAAAAGTTGAGAATGACCAAGGGTACCAATAATACGTGTCAGGGCTAGGGTGGTTTTTTTTTTTTTTTAAGACCACAAATCACTTATACTTGTAAACAGTTCAAGATTGTATTCATATGAAAATTATAGAAAAACCTAGTAAACAGTAACTTAAAAGAAATTTGAACCTTTACTTTTCTTCCCTTTTTTCCCCAATCAGTCAGATTGTTTCCAGTCCCAAGCATTTATTTTGTGGTTCAAAGATGGCTGGTCGATGCACCTGTAATTTTCTTGGTTTTTATTTCATAAATAAAATATGGCTGTCAAAACATCAACCACCTCAACTGAATTCCTGGAACTATGACGGAGGTGGAAAACTGGTAGGAAAAGGAGAAGAAGAACAAATACCTCTATCAGGAAAACAAAGAGTTTTCCTCAAATTCTTAGCAAACTTTTGCCTGTACCTCATTGGCCAGAATGGTAGCATGTGGCCACTGTTAGGCAGATGGAAAAACAGGTTTTTAGCTTTCTACAGAAAAAAGGCAAAGAAAAAGGGAGTAGGGACAATTTTAAATGAGGAAAACTATAAAATCTGCCATAAACCAACATAGAGTTTGTACTTTGGAGACATAATGAAATGTAGAGCCCAAGGAAAACTTCTTGACATGACAGCTAGCTTCCATCATAACCAATAAAACTTATCTAAGGATGAACACTTGTCTAATTCAGGGAAGAATGGTGAGTTTTCGCATAAATCCAAATCTAGATCAACTTAACATAATGTTTTTTTTTTTTTTACTTAGTTCTATCTTAAGCCTCATCTTATTACTCCCAAATCACACACAAAACTTGAAGCCATCTTGAGTGACCTATTTGTAGAAACATCCTATTTTATGAAAAATTCATTATTTTATATTTCTATAGGTTTATAAACTGAAGACTTGTCATGCATAGACACATTATACCCAAAGTTGTCCCATGGTAGAAAGGATTACATCATAAAATAATGAGCCTCATAATAATGGGTCATTACAAATATCTCAGCAAAACCAAGAGGCCAGAGTTGATATAAAGTAGGGGGCAGGGATCCCTGGGTGGCGCAGCGATTTAGCGCCTGCCTTTGGCCCAGGGTGTGATCCTGGAGACCCGGGATTGAATCCCACGTCGGGCTCCCAGTACATGGAGCCTGCTTCTCCCTCTGCCTATGTCTCTGCCTCTCTCTCTCTGTGTGTGACTATCATAAATAAATAAAAAAAATAAATAAATAAATAAATAAATAAATAAATAAATAAATAAATAAATAAAGTAGGGGGCAATCTCTGAAGTTCATAAAAAAAATAGTATGAAAAATAAAGAAAACCTAGAAGAAAGAAAATTTCAAGCATAGGCTCAGATCCAACCCTGAAAAAAGTCTTGAGAACTTTTGGTGCTGCTGTGTAATAGTCCAAATGTTCAACTTCTGTTCATTAAAGGCATACTCAGCAATACCAAGAACTCTAGTAATCTGTCTTGCATCAAAGAAATCCCACAGTGAGATCTGCCCAGCATGTATTTTCCTGGCATGGTGTGGTGAGATTCACTTTAATTACTTCACTATGATATCACATTACTTCAGCTATGATATCACTGGGAAAGAACAGAACATATCTTTTCATAGCGCCACAGTTTTTGCTACATCCTGCAAATGACACATGTTACCACTTTTCTGTGGATGGGCTCCAGGGCTGACAGAGCCTATATTTTATAGTGTTCATAGTTCAGGAAAGAGATCTTTGCCCTTTCCTAACTGGCCCTTCCACCCTGGTCCCATTCTGTCACATTGACTAACCCTAGCAAATCAGTCATGTATGGATTTCCTTCAGTGAGGGTGCATACTTTCAGCTCCACAGTCCTTAGTTCTAGCACCCCTTTGAGAGCAAGAGGGAGCTTATATGGTGACATAGTCTCAGGATGGGCTAATGAGCAATGTTTTGAGGAAGTTGAGCTGTGATGGGAGTCAGACTAGAAAGCTAGGATAGCGTCATAAAGGTTATTTTATTCAACAAATGATGGAGAGTGCAAATCATAACAACAAACTAATAAAATGAGATTTTATTTATTTATTTATTTATTTATTTATTTATAAAATGAGATTTTAATGAAAATGCTAGAAGTTATAGATCTATAGTAATATTGGGTTTTGAAGTCAGTGGGATATTTGTTCCACCAATGGTCAATGTGTTGTTAAAATGAGATAAACAAGTAATGGGAAACAAAACAAGTTTCAATTGTTCAATTGAAATTCTTGATTGATTTTACTTTTATGGACCTGCTTATCAAGTGGAATTTGCAAGAAAACCAGTATTTATAGTGGCAGAATTAATTATGAGAAAGTATAGTAAGATATATTATCACATGTTCCTATTGTAACCATGTGAGGGGCAGTGATTCTCTGGGAGCCTTACCAAGCCCCCCGCCTTGTTGACTTTAGACTTGGCCTGATTCTTTTTTTTTTTCTTTTTTTTTTTGTTCAAAAAAGGGAGAAGACAGGATATGGGCCATGTCCTAGCAGTAGCTTTAAGAACCTTGTACCATCATTTTTTTTTTTTGCTCTTAATTTTTGTCATAAAAATGACCTGTCATAAACAAGAGCAGCTTATTCACCCTGGATCTCCACATGAGAAGAGGCAGGAGTGGAGATGAAATTGTTAATTCACAATTTTCAACTTGAAACATTGGTAAGAAATAATTTCACTAGTGAGAAATAGGTTTTTATTGTTTTATGTCCCTCTGATGTCAGGGTTATTTGTTACTGCAGCAAAGCTGACTAATGGAACTTTTTAATGTTTTCTTATTTTGAACCTGGGTAACACCATCCACTGGATTGCTTCAAAAAGCCCAGGATAATGGTATAAATTGTCTGTCTCTCCTCTTGGTGGATCATATCTCCATCTCCCAGAACAAACACATTTTAGGTTATAACTTAAAGAACACTAAAGGAATACAAAATGCAGAGCCTTTTCCTCCATATAATGATATGTGGTCATTCTTGTGGTTTGTCTCTTTGGAGGGGCATGGCATGCATGGAATATATGCTAGTCATCAAGACAGCAATGCTAGCATTCTTTAAAACAAAGATCATGTCGGGATCCCTGGGTGGCGCAGCGGTTTGGCGCCTGCCTTTGGCCCAGGGCGCGATCCTGGAGACCCGGGATCGAATCCCACATCGGGCTCCCGGTGCATGGAGCCTGCTTCTCCCTCTGCCTATGTCTCTGCCTCTCTCTCTCTCTGTGACTATCATAAATAAATAAAAATTAAAAAAAAAAAAAAAAAAAAAAAAAAAAAAAAAAAAAAAAAAAAAAAAAAAAAAAAAAAAACAAAGATCATGTGCTTTATACTAACATGTGCTTTACAGTATGAGAAAGGAGGATATCTACAGTATAGATTATATACATAGTTTATTCATTTTCAGGGAATAATAAGCCATTATTGACTTTTTGGACTTGAATGTTCTTTTGTGAGCCACATTTATAATTGCTTGTGCTCTTTGGCAGACTGTTTGAGCCCCTCATTCCCTAAAATCTTTTAAAGTAATTGCTGACTGTGGGGAAACTGATTAGTAAAGCAGAGTTGAATAACTGGAAGTCTCTTGCCACGATGTTTTGCCAGAATGATTCACATAGGCACTATGATGTAGGCTCTTTGCAACCTCCCTTAACATTCCTTCGCCTTCATACTTTTCCAGGGAAGATTTATCATCTCAGGTTACACAGGTGAAATATAGTACAGATCATTTTCGGATAGTGTCCCAAATGCAAAAGCCCCAAGTGAAGTTCTATAGGAGATGTGCTTCTTGGAGAAATGCTGACATGAAGTATTGGCATCTTATATACCGTTGAATTAAACAATCAGGTCCTTGCAGGCAGGATATTATATTTTTAATGAATCTTTGTACTGTTTTAGGGGAAACTGCTGAAAATCAACACATTTTGCCACCGAAAGTGAAACTCTCAACCTGAAATGAATTACTAGAACAGGTTGATTGTGACTGGAGAACATTCTATTGAAACAAGAATAATATTCAGGCAACATGACCTCCACACGTGGCTGTCATATTAGAGATGGCAAATGGGGACATTCCAATGGTGTCCAGATTGTTCACATCATTTTGTGTTATGTAAGATGGGGTATTCACCTTAAAAAAAACCCAGGCCTTTCAAAGTTCACATATTGCTGAGCTTTCAAAAATTCTAATAATGAAGTCAACATGTAACCTTCATCTACACTATAGAAATATAATTCCACCTTTTATCTTAAAGTTCAACTGCACCTGAATTTGGTTTTTATGAGAATTTCCTTATCGCACTACTGTAGAATTGCACTGAAGTTGTCAACTAGATCAACACACTGTGCATAATATTTGTCAGTATGACAATTGGTGATATGTAACTCCTTGAAGACTAGCATACTGTTAAGACATGACCCTTTTATTCATTTTCAAATATTCACAACAGTTAAGGTAGGTTAGTTGATGAACGATGTTTCAAAGATACAGATACCAGATTGCTAGATTTATATCTTGTACCATATATGTATATGCCATATTTTCCATATAATATATTACTGAGAAAATATGTATAGATTCAAAACCCTACAAATTGACAAGAATAAAAATTTGTCAGTGTGACTTTCTGCAGCAAAACCGGGTTTTCACAGTCATTTGAAACATTTTTTTTCTTTTGAAAATGCATTCCAAATGTAAAAACTATTGAAATGTTTGAAGATCATTTTAAAAAAGAAACAAATAGGATCAGCTGTCTTTGGATATAAAGTAATAACTTTCTTTCAGTAGCACCTGTACTCACTTTCCAAGATACACTTGTCATTTTAGCTTAACAACTCCAAAAAGATCTTTTTATTGCCATCTGTGTCTCAGGCAGCAGGCATTTCAGGCTTGATAGTTGGAAATAAGAGTCAAAGTTACAGTTGAAGTTGATTAAAGATGACAACAAATTATAACCCTAAACAGAAACCAACAATGACATGTTTTACCTTGATATTGGACTTTTTAAATATGAAACCATGGATGAAGGTGTAAAGTTCATTTAATGTATATAATAATTTGTCCAAGTCGCTGGTTAATAATAAGCTAAGCGTTATTTCCCTAAGATAATAATTAATTATTCCAAAAATATTTGTATAAATTGATAGCAAAGTAGCATATGTGTTTATATCAGAATATTCATTTACTCACCCAGTATTTATTTAGCTTCTCTTATGGGGCTGAATACTAGTTGCTAAGGATTATAGCAGGAGAAAAAAAAAAAAAAGCAAAAGAACAAAATGGACTCCATCGTGCTACATTCTAGTGTGTGTGTTTAGAGTATAAATAATAAACCACAAAAAAGGAAGTATGTAGTTGGTCAAATAATACTGTATATGCAAAGAAACTTAAGGTAAGGTTGGGATAGTGAGTTAAATGGGGCAAGGGAGTATTTTCAGTGAGTTACTTAGGGAAGGCCTCACTGGAGGTGACATTGAACTCATCAACCCAAGCTGAGAGAAGCACAAAATGCAAAGGCCTCAAGACTAGAGCACACCTGGAGTATTCCTTGAGCTGTAAGAACACCATGGTGGCTATTGTGACATGAAGTAGGAAATTAAGGTCCCTTGGGGAATCTGGAAAGATCCACTAGGGCTTGTGGATCAATGAAGTTTTTGAAATTTTCTCCAAATAAAATGAGAAGTTATAGCAGAGTTTCGTAGATCAATAATGTTATCTGAGTTGTTTTGAGGCTAGATTATGGGGCCAGGTTTAAAAGTAGAAGCCTGGTTTAAAAGTAGAAGCCTGAAGAGCAGCCAGGAGGCTATTGACATAATCTAGGGAGGGGAAGAGGGTCACTTGGACTGCAGTGGGGTCATGAAGGTAGTGAGTATAGTCAGATTAGATTCTACATCTATTTGGAATTAGAGTATATAAGGTTTACTGACGGTTTGGTTTTTGAGTGCAAAAAAGCAAAGGAGTCAAGGATGATGCCAAGTTTGAAATTGTTGCTCTTTTTTTTGCATGGCAGAGCTAAAATCAATGATCTCTTTCAGAAGATAACCTTATGTGCTAGGAGTTCCTAAGCTCAGGGGGTTTGTAGACAGAACTCACAGATTCTGCAATCTGGAATAGGAATGCTGCTGCTGCTGCTTCTTCTGCTGCTGCTTCTTCTTCTTCTTCTTCTTCTTCTTCTTCTTCTTCTTCTTCTTCTTCTTCTTCTTCTTCTTCTTCGAAATTTAGCATGTTCTTTTATTACTAATGTAGTAGATAACAAACAGCTGCAGAATTAGCTATATCTGTAGTGTTCTCACCAATAGAATTCATACAGATATCTTGAAATGTCATTTACACTCATCACTAATTCCCAGTAATTATTAGCAATTAGATCTGCTGCCAGACCTTATTATTTAATGTGTGAATAAGGCAACACATCTATCACAACTTAAAACATCTCGATAGCTTTATTTCCCCATAATTGTTTCTTTTATAATACTCTTTGTTTTAGACATTATTCTGAGAAGATTTCCATGAGTTTCAGGAAAATGCCAAAGGAAAATGCCATGGCACAAAAAAGTTGACAACACTTCTTTTAACCATGTGCAGTAGTACCTACCATTGGAGAGTATGCCAGTGTGCACTCTCAAAGGTAATATAGTTAGCAATAAAATGATCAATTTTTGTGTACTTACTTTGTGCCAGGTACATTATCTGATTTATTTCCTATAGCAAACCTGAGGCAGAAGTTATCCTCATTTTTTATAGAAGAAAATTGAAGCTTAGAAAGGATAAGTAACTTCCCCTAGGTCATACACCTTGTAAGTGAAAGTTCATGCTCATGTCTGTTTCCTCCGTGTATGCCCTTAACTACCAAAATATACTGCTACCCACCATGGAAGGATCAAAACTAATGATATAAAATGATCCGTAGGAATTCTCTTTCAAGAAACAGAAGCTGAAGTGCTCTATGGCCATTTGTTGGAAAGAAGGAATAAAATAAAAGCAGCAAAGGAAATGTTTTCTACTGCCAAGAAAATATTTCCTTTCTTTTTTGTGTGTGGGGGAGGGCAGTGAAGACAGCTTTTACTTTTTGTCTGTTTCTTTAAATCAGGCACATTCATTGTAAAGTATTTGCACCATTCAGAAAGATGTAGGAAAGAAGGAAAAGATCCTCTGAAATGCAAGTCCATGAGCCAACCACCATTAACATTTTGGACACCAAACAACCTTTCCTACATCTCTTTGTATATGTATGTATGTATGTGTATGCATATATTTTGGGGTCAAAAAGCATGCAACTTTTTTAGAATGAATATTTATCTCCTCCCTCATATCCTGTCTTTACAACTGTATCCCACTACTCTGCCCCAATCATCAGAAGAGCCCTGTTATTCACCTACCGCATGGCCTCCCCTACATAGGAAACGCTTGAAAGGACCTAGACAGATTCAAGCAACCATTGAGTGAGAGTAAGTGTGGATCAGCATGTAAAGGTGTGTGCCAGCTGTGTTCCTTCCAGACTGCATGGGTTTGGCTCCCTTACAGGTGCTCATTATCCAACTCTGGGCAACATGCTTAATGCCTCACGGTCTTACTTTCCTCATCTGCATAAGGGGGATAACAGTACTATTTACTTGACTGAGTGATTGTAAAGCTTCAGTGCGTCATTGCATGAAAACTTTGTGCAAGAGGATGTGGCGCAAGAGTCCGAAGCTGTGGCTGTCGTGTTGCTGTCTCTCTGTCCCACAGTACACCCTTCATTGCAGCAGGGGAGGGGAGGGGCAATTAAGTGGTTCTTGGATGACTGGAGACAAACAGCAGGAGAACCCAAAGTCCACCTTCAATCCCAATATATTAATAATATTCTCTGCATTTTATTTATAAAGGACAATGTTGTTCCAGTGTCAGAGTATATGAATATATCATTTAATAAACAGCTGATGGAAGTCATACGACTTACACAGATTTGTTTTGGGGAATAAAATAATGCATATCCATGCGAACAACAATTTTATAGCAAGGGGGTAAAAGATATCTAGTTTTTTTTTTTTATTTAAGATTTTTATTTCTTCATGAGAGACACAGGCAGAGAGGCAGAGACACAGGCAGAGGGAGAAGCAGGCTCCTCGCAGGGAGTCTGGTGTGGGACTCCATCCCAGGACCGCAGGATCACTCCCCAATCTGAAGGCAGAAGTTCAACTGCTGAGCGACCAGGCATCCCTAGTTGGGTATTTTGATAAACTAATTTTTTCAAGTGTTTCATTTCTCTTTCTCTGAGTAGAAACTTGTTAAGAAAACTATATTTTAGGCCAGTCCTCTTCCTCTTATATTTTTACATGCTCCAGGGATGGCCAGGGGCTATAGGGACTTATACTTAGGCTTTTTACTAATTGCTGTCAGATTGTAGTTGAGTGATTAAATCACAAAAGAGGAAGAAAAACTAAATGAAACACGGCATAATTTGTTACATAAGATTGTTCCACAGTGTTCCTACCATTTTGCTAAGAATCCCAGCACTAGGATTGGTCTGATCAGCTTTAGTATATTATGAAAAAAGCATGAAAGGAGAGATGTTACAGAATTCTAAGGAAAATATTTACTCACTAAATAAAAGAGATTCACACCTGTTTTCACTTGATCTGTGAGCCTCACTTAAAACGTGTTTTCATTACAAATCTGGAGAATGTCAGAGAATGAACTTGGAAGGTAAGTAGGTTGGAAACTATTCTATTCATTAGAATAGGAATGGATCTTGCATTAACAGTTTCTTTGTGATTATTGTATTTTTGGTCCATATAAATTCAGAGGGAAGGAGTGCTTTGAATTTAGTGTTCATTGTTTAATATACTTATTTTTATTCATCCACAACTTCTCCGCATTGAGCATTTAGTGTGAAAGCATATTCATGATTTAATAGACTTCAAACAAATCTCTTCTCAGCCTCCAAATGTTATATACCACCTCATGCAGCACATTCTGTCCCCAGGAGCATGCTGGCTGAGCTGCTCCATCACTTCAAAGCCATAAGGCTTTTCAGACGTTCAGTATTCCTAAGTTGAGTATTTCTCAATATATCAGCATCCTCCTATTCTCAGTGGTACATTGAACTTCTGTCTTCAGAAAACAGGCATTAACGATCCCTGTGTCCTTGTTGTGAGTGGCGATTGATCACTTTATGTCATCCGATCAGCTTGTAAATATGGAATACATTACTTTTCACTAAATACATTATCCTGTCCATTTCCCCATTGAAGCTTACCTCCTGTGTTTCAACCTGTTAGCCATTTGCAATTTGTACTTTATTTCCTTTAGATTTAGCTACTTCATTATTCTAAAAAGTTTGTAACTTCTGGAAGTTTGGAAATTACATTTCTTCTGGATCATTTTTTCAATTATCAAACAAAGTCATTCTTGAGACTTATCACTAGAGGATATGTGTGTGTGTGTGTATATATATATTATATATTTACATATATGTGAAATTATTACTCTGATTTACCTTAATGTACTATTTCCACTGGAAGCCACCTCTTAGCCATCTTAAGAAATTATGTGCATATCCATGTCTACAATCACAGCTTTATTTACAACAGTGATCATTTAGAAACAGCCTAACTATCTGACAGTAGGTACTACTTACATACATTATGGTATTTTCATATTGTGTAATAGTCATGCTGCTGAAGAACAAAGTTTATGTTTTAAGGAAAGTTAATGGAATAGGAAAATGTTCACTGTATTTTATTAAAATAAATAAGCAGATTATACTTTGTGTAAACAGTCGGATTACAGGATAATTTTTAAGACTCTAGGTTGGCAGAGGAATTAAAGGGAATGAAGTAGATTAAAATAGTGATAATGGTTAAGGATCAGTGTGGCAAGGTTGTGGATAACAGACTCTGTTTTTATTTTATTTTATTTTATTGTTTTTCTTCTCTCTTGTCAACATGTATTGCTGTTGTAATTGGGAGCAAATAATAAATAAATAAATAAATGGTGTTTCAGAAGTTGACATTTCTTTCCTGCATTCTTTCCCCAAATTAAGGAGTTTGGTGGAACTTAGTCAAATGTAGTCATAATCAGTGAACCCTCTGATTAAACACACAGCCAAAATTCTTCCGGAATTCCACAGAATTTTCCCTTGAGAATAGGTCAAAGCAAGAGAACAAAAGCAGGCAGTTGCAGTATTGGGTCACAGTAGGACTGGTGGGAAGAACAAGACCTGAAAAGGCACAAGGGTGGGGGTGGGGGGTGAAAAAGGTAAGAATGAGAGCCAGGGTGGGGAGTGAGGAGCAAGGAGCCACAGAGCTTGGCCTGTGGGCAAGGGCAAAAGGAAAGAATCTCACCTTGGAACGCGGTTCAAATTCTGTTTTTGAAAATATCCTGACCTTAATTGTTCACGATCATTTCCAAGTTAAAATACAGTGAGATTCTACTGCGTTCTTTTGCTGGGTGTTTTGTGAAGGATTAATGTTTTAGTAGACATGAAAGCATGAAAAATGATTTTAAAGATTCGTATTGGAAATGCAGTATGTGGATCTGAACCAAAGGTTACATAGTTGGTTATGTACCAGAATGACTTCCAGCTAACAGAGAAGCAATAAGAACCATTGTTCCTAAACTGATAGAAGAACCCCATGCTTTTGGCAAAGGGCAGCCAACCTTGGAGAAGTTTTTGGCTTTCTTAATAACAAGAATTGATCATTCCTCTGTTAACAAGCCCTTGCCTGGCTTTCCAACAAGTAAAAAGGGAGGCTCACTGGACATTTGATTGAAATCCCATCTTGCTCTGCAGTGTTGTAGAACGTCCCTGTGTTTTATCTCACCCTTCATTGTCTGGGGAAAATAATATGCTACTTATGGCTGTATGTTTACAAGTAGAAGACATGGTTTATTTCTCAATTCAGAGCACTTCTGGATTTCCAATTAGTTGCTGGAAAGTAAATAATGGTATGCTTTATTTTGAATTAGCATGGGTAAATGGTAACAAGAGATATATCTTTTATATTCTTTAGAGCGTCTGCACATGACAGTTCTTTATCATGACACTAAAATAAAGCACACATCTGCTGGCCATTTAAAGGAAAAACAAAACACTGTGAAATACAAATCTAGCCCCCTATTCCCCCAAATCCTCACAGTTGCAGAAGGGAAGGTGCCCCAAAATGTGAAGGAAATTATTTCAATTGGAATGATAGTTTCTTTGGATATTTTAACATGATTTATTTATTTATTTGTTTGTTTATTTAATTAAAGATTTTATTTATTTATTCATAAGAAACACAGAGAGAGAGGCAGAGACATAGGCAGAGGGAGAAGCAGGCTCCATGCAGGGAGCCCGATGTGGGACTCGATCCAGCAACTCCAGGATCATGCCCTGAATCGAGGGCAGACACTCAACCACTGAGCCATTCAAGGCGTCCCTGATTTTTAGTTTTAAAAGAGTCTATAAATTTATAAGCAAACAATAACAACAACAATACCCAAAATTGTTTTCAAAAGGCAGCCTCCCTCTATTATTAGTGTAAAATTCAGGAATAAAAAAGAGGATTAAATTATAAATTAGAGGTACACTTCTTGTCATGTCATATAATATGACCATATAAATAGCTTGTGCATTTACTAAAGATCATTAATCAGGTTGATAGATGACCTGAATTAACTTGCTAGGATTTAGTAAAACTTGTTGAAATAGTAGTTCCAACTTTGGTTTGTAGTTTATATTCTGTTTTTTCATTAATAAGTATAAACTGGAGACATTTTCCATATTGGAAGAGTGAAAACTGTGGATTGTTTGTAAACTAGCCAACAATGTACTGTAGTCAGTTTTTCTTGGCAAATTCACATTTAATGTCATCCATCGCCAGAAATCTGTGCCATAATGATGTCATCAACAGTTTGGGATGAGAAAAACCTATGAAAAAAAGCTAAAAGAATGCAGATGGGAAAGTAATTCCTGCATATTTTATTGACCATATGTTCCCCCCTCCCTGACTTCATTTAATGGGCTATCAAACTAAAATCTTCTTCTGAATTTTCTGGTCCTTTAAGTTTATTTTAAGTTTTTTAATTTTAAAATTAAATTAAATTTGTTTAAATATAATTCATTTGATGAATTATAATGGTAATATTTTCTTTTTAGGCTGTTTCATTAAAATATTAGGTCTTATTACTTGTGAGAACTTACAGTTTTAGATAGAATTGCCAATAAGTTTAACTGCAACTGTGGCATCCTGTATCCTGATGTCTAATGGAGTAGGGAATAATCAGGCTTTTTGGTTACCTATTATCACAACATGAAGAAAACCAAACAGACAAAACTTATACTTGGAAAGCAAAGTAACAGTGAAACCTTCCTTGACACTGTAATGGCATTTATGCTAAAACACAGGGCTAATGCCATGTCAACATAAGTGTATGTGACACTCCCATTAAAAAGTATTCAATTACCCTAGAGACCCACTGACTCATAGATTCTCTGTGACATTAATGGGGTTATCAAGATATGGTCTTTGAATTTCTTTGACTGTCCATCTAAATTTTTTTTTCATCTAAATTTAATAAGCTGAACTATGTTTAAATACCATGTGTGGGAGCTAAACAACTGAGTTAATTATGTGCCCAAATATATGCAAAATTATATTTTACATGTCATTCAAGCATTTATTTCTTTAAGGTTGAAAAACATTCTTATATGGATAAATGTGTAAATGTTTTTTTATATAGTATGAATTTTCCTTTAGTAAATCTTTATTATGCACCTATTGTATCTAAGGATGAGCCAGCCTTAGCTATGTCTTCACTGAGGATACCATCTGTAGGGGAGATAAAACATGTGCTGAAATGTCTATAATACAGTGTAGAAAATGACCAGCTTTGTGAGAAATTTAAAGAAAAAAAAAAAGGAGCTATAGGTATTCAGAAGAAGATGAGACTTAGCCAGGGAAGATTATTACAAGGAACTAATGGGAATATGGTGATCGTCTTGATGCTGAGATGTGCTGATACTTGGTATAATTTAGGATGTGGGCAAGCTGAGAGTTTTCTCCCCCTGAGTCATCTCACTATTCTCGAGTCATGAGTGTTCATGGGGTCCTCCTCATCATGGTCATTAAATTTTTTTTAAATCTGTGATTCTCCCATCACTGTCACTCCAAATCACTTCAAGTCACAAGTATTTTGCTTATTACTCAAACTTCAGTTTGTTATTTCAGTTCACTCATGGCTTTTTCATGCTCACTTTTTAGTTTCTGCCTCTAGGATCAATAGCCTGGCTCTCTATCTTTCTTTGTTCAAAGTCCTGAGAAGCCATTGCATGGGCCAGCTGGTCACTACCCTGAGTGAGCAACCTATCAATTGCTGTCCTTGGGTCGGATGCCTATCTCTAGTGCTGTCACCTCCAGCCAGCAATATGAAAGCAAAAATCTTGGTTGCATACATGGGCCTCATTCCTTGGGCAGCGAGCATGAAGAAGAACTCCTTACCAAAGGTCTTGTAAGTATGTTGGCACCTTTCTGGAAAGTGATTCAGGGAAGGCATTATGGAGGAAAGAATATATGACTATTGTTCTCTACATTCTTATCTCCTTTCTTTTTTTCTGCTAAAATGGCAGAGGTGTCCCATATATACTTCAAGGCCAACCCTGTCACCTATGCCCATCCCCTCCCACCTGATAAGAGACCCTGCCTCTTGGAATGTTTTTCTTTCTTTTGAATTCCTGAGAGGATCTAAGTTAAAGCAGAACAGAATGGAGATGAAGCATGATCTTTAACAATCCACAGCTCCACAAGCTTAGAGAGTTCATGGAGCATACTTGTAATCATATATGATAAAGGCATAACACTGCCCATGTATCTTGTTGAAATAACATTTCTTTTTTTTTTTTTTGAAATAAAATTTCTGAAGAGAAAAAGAAATCAACTTTTGAGTGCTGATGTTACCAATGTATAAGAATGAAGTGAGAGCAGTATTTACTATAGTCATAGAGGAACTAAGGAATAATTTACTTAACTGAGCTTATTGCATAAAATTAGCAATATATCCTGAAGTGGAAGTGATGTGGTGATCATCTGTGATTATCTTTGGCCTTGTTTAGCTGACACCCCTTTTTTTTTTTTTTTTTTTTTTTTTAGCTGACACTTTATTATCTTTAAAATGAGATACAGATACTTAATGGTGTCTACACTTATGATCTGATATAAACAGTATTCTATATAAACTAATGAAAAATGTTTGTACTACCACAGCCTAACAGATAGGATCAATGCATAAGCTGTTGACCATAGTATTTTATATTAGACCAGGTCAGTATTCCATTTACTCCAGTTCAAGCATTAATGTTCATTAAATAATTACTCTGTATGTTACTTTGTGGCATACACTCAGATAATAGAGTCACATGATTGGAAGGTACCTAAAAATTATGTTGTGACAACATATATTTAATGTCAAGCTTCCTTCTGACTCTTGATGTCTGTCAAGCTTCTTTGGAATCTCTTCAGTGTTGAAAAATGCAGCACATAAAGGCTTGGTCCCTGTTAATGCTGAGATAAATTCTGTAAATTATTTTGTTATTGATTTGGGTATCATTTTTTCTTCAAAATTTTGGGGAGACCTCTACTTGGATGTAATAAGATCAGTAGTTGATGAGTGGCTTTTTTATTCATCTCTTTCTTTTTTTTTTTTTTTTTTATTCATCTCTTTCTACATAATCACATGACCAAGTAATATCAGACTAAACCATATGAATCTACTGTTTTTGTGGGTTGAATATCATCATGTTAGCCATTTCATACGTTTTAATGTAGTATATTTGAAAAGCTATTTTGTCCAGGTCTTTTCCTTGACTTCTTCTTTTCATGAACACTAGTATTTAAAAGGATTTTAGCTCATTTTCTGAAATAGACTCTAAATAAAACACAACTCATGCTATTTTTTCATGTGAATGGATATAGACAAAATATAGGTTGTATATTCAGATGTAATGAAAAGGTCTGTGAAAGAATGGTGAGATTTTAATTCCCTGCTGTTTATGACAATGGTTAGACTCTTAGGCCAATTTAGCTTCTGTTAAGTTTTGTGAAATTTCTCTTTGGCTTTCTTCCTTAAGAACTCCACAAATTATTCTGGAATGCAGATGAAGTACCACATATGTATATAGTTAAAGGCAGCTGTCTGCTTCAGTTAAAGAATCCTGGCTCATTATGTTTATGTACACCAGAAATCTATTATTATAGGAAAAAAGGGAAGCAACTCCTGTCATGTGGTTGAAATGCAATATTTTAAATATCCAAGGTCTTTTGTAACTTTATTTCACAGTACATTATGGGGTTCAATATATACATATAGTTCTGTGACTAGATTCACATATTTTAAGAATCGCATGGTATTATCTTCCTTCAAATAAAATAATGAACACTTCAGGAATAGATATTGTGGTGATGCCATTGTCTTACAGAATGAAAAAAAGGAAATAAAAATACTTGATAGGAAATTCATAGTTTTCATAGTTTTGAAGGGTCAAGTTATCAAATAATTATATCCCAAAACTTTTGCTGCTATGCGTCAAATATTCCATACTAAATCTTTATTTTTTGCTAAGATCTAAGGAATCTGAATTGATGTAAGATAATATTCTTGCCCCAAACCAGTAAATATGGTATGATTATTCCAAGTAGATTTTAATAAAACAATGCGAGAAATGTTACAGATGTGTCTACATAATTGGTTTTCCAGCACAAAGACCTTTACTAGCAGGCTCTTTGCTCAGAAGGGAACTGAGTTTCAGGAAAATCTGTTATAGACTTTTTAGGAAATACTTTGACTTAGTGAAGTGTCAAAAGTATCTCATGCTAATATAACCAGGTCTTAGAATGAGCCTTCCTTGTAATCATGCTTCCCAAAAAAATGAAAAAAAAAAATCAGACCTGTTAATTAAAATATATATAAAATATAGGTATATATACTGTATAAATATAAAATCATATATATATATATATATACACATACACACACATTGTAACACACTGGGAAGACAAGGAAAATATAGGCAGAATTCAGGTTGTTGGTAGAAAAGAAATGTCAAGGGCTATATATATACATAGCAAAATTCTGACCATAATTTTTAGAAGCAAGTCTTTGATCAAATCCATTTTCCAAGACTGTCAGTAGCCACTGACTACTCGGATGAAAGGCCACATATGTTTGTTGTTGTTTTTTTTTTTTTTTTTAAACATTCTTAGTCAATTCAATAATTGGTTAGGGTTAATAGACATCTTAAGTTCAGTCCAACTACTTGACCACATAAAAGATTCATGAGTGTAACTTTGGATGATTGCATTCTGTTCTCAGGCCTGCCATCATTTCCTTCAAAATTGTATTTTTTGAACCTGCTTCTGTGTACTCTGATGATATACTGTCAACGCTCATAATTGCAGGTTAGCAGATGTTCCTGCTATAAAACTTCCTTGGAAAATGTGTGTTCATAAAGAAGTGTTAAGTGTATGTGAAAAATGCAAGAGGTCTGCAAGTATTAGAGCTTTCTTCAGTGTCTACATGTCAATAACATGTACAAACTCAGGGAAGGCCACTCACAAATGTCTTTTAAGTTCACACTCCTGCATGTTTTCTGTTTGGTTAAATAAGGCTCAGGATATTTGGATGAGATATTTAAAATGCAGGAAATTATTTAAATTGCTTTGTTAGAAAGTCCAAGACAACCTGAGCCTTTTAAAAACTATTGGTAGTTATTACATTATTTTAGGAAATAAAGACAAGCTTTGTAGATCCTGAAAATTTTGCTTGGTAGGGTCTTTATTTTTTTCTTTAAACAAAACTAAAGAATTTATTGAAAAGGAAGAGACCGTTTCAGGAAACAGTAAGCTTCAGGAAGGTAAGTGGCATAGATAGGCCTTGGAGGCCACTGTACCTAAGGACTTAAAGTCACTCTTCTCCCGTGCTACAAACTCGCTTTCTTTACAGCATGTAAATTTTGGCTGTGAAATCCTGTTGACTTATATTGTAAGTGTGTGGCCATGCCATCCAGACTAGGCCTTGCATGTGGAAGAGAGGACGAAACCCAGTCTTTAATCTCCCTGGGTCCTATCCTTGCCTCACCTGTTCAGGCTAGACATAACACCATCCTGCAAACTAAAGGCTAAATCAATTGTTCTCAAACCGGGCTGCCCATTAGAATCACCCTGGGGAACCATTAACAAATACCAATGCCTATACTCCATTCCAGACCAATTAAGTCACAATCCTCGGGTGTGGGGCATGGACATCAGTATACTTTAAATGCTCCCCAGATGATTCCAATGTACAGTCAGGATTGAGAACTACTGGACTAATGGTAAATTTAAACTTAATGGAGGAAAAGCAATATAACCACCATAACCACCATTAAAACCCCTGTTTAAGAAAAGGAAAACCAGATAGAAGTCCTAATTGATCTCAGACATTTTAAATCTGTTAGAGTTGACTTTTTCCAATAACTGGTTCACAAGAAACAAATTAACAATACATTTTGCCTCTTCCTGTTAGTCTAATTTAAAGATTTTATAGAAACACCTTAATATATTTTCCTGTCTTGTTTCTCATCCATGCACATTGATTAGTGGTGAATTTCTTTGTAAGATTTCAATATTTGGTTGATCTCTTTTACAAGGTCATGTTAATACATCAAACTCAACAATGATCCCAGTCTAGTTTCCACAACAGATTTATCTTGCATCTTATCCCACGGCCTCCCCCTCACCCCCTTGCTTCTGCATGCACACTTCCATAACTTCACAAACATTACTGAATGCAAATAAAAAGAATAAGAGCATGCCTATAAACTCAGCCAATATATTCGGATATGTTAGGTATCAAGTGATTTTTTTTTAACACACTTATAAGAAATTTGATTTCTGTCGAATGGGAAGAGGAAACATGGCTTTGAGTTTGCAACTTTTTCCCACCTTCTGTGCTTGAGGGAGTTCCATGTAGGGAAGATGGACCTTGTATGGTCTCCACCAATTTCTATAGGAAAAACTGGGTTTCAGCTTCCAGAACTGATTTGCACTCCCTTCCCCTTCCAGCATTTAAGCTATCTTTTTCAAATGACACATTCTATGTCTGAGTCAAATATGTTGGCAAGAAATATATGTGCAACAATATGGATATTTTTGTTTGTTTCAGGAGATATTTGCTAAGACTTTGAATATCACATTTTGTGTATATGCTGGAACACTTTATTTGACTTTCAGTATAAAAATACATCTGCCAAAGGGAATGATTCTACTTGGAATAGTTAAGCTATTTTAAATTTAGGTTAGAATAGCCTACTTTTAAAAGTATAGCATTTATGTTTCTTTATATGCAACTCATAATATTCAAGTACTTAAGGGGGAATGCTAGAATACTTACTGAAGAAGACACACTGATATCCAGAAACCATGTCCATGCACCTGGCACATTTATACATAAAGCTGTGGTTTTTAGAGAGAGAACCAGACCCTTTCCTTAGTTAATTGTCAGAATATGATGAATGATGTCAGTGGTTCACTAACCTCAATTCTTCTCCCTTGGGCACCACAGGCTTCTCTGAAAGTATCCTATAGTTATCAATATCATATGTGAGTTTGCTCCATTCTGTGACATCTTAGAATGTATTGGGCCTCTAGAAGAAATCTTGTAAAATAGAAGAAATTGCATGTGCAATTATATTTCTCACTCAATAAGGATATACAGAGGTCATGATTAAGAGTAAGGAACACCAGAAAGATAATTAAACTCTAAAAAATAAGCATGCAAATGAATCTTTGTTTCTGGCAGCTCATCATATCAACTCACATGCTTGTTTTCATTTTCTTAATACTGAAGAACATAGATATTGCATCGAGTACTTTATGTGGATTTTTAAATTTAATCTCAATTCCATAATGTATATGGGTATACATGTGATATATACAATATACATGTTATAATGGGTCTATATGATATATGCTATATGAATAATATGTATGTGAGCATATAATACATTATTCATATACATGCACACAAACATTTTTCTGATGCAGAAATAGAGTCAAGGAGGTTAAGGAAATTAAAGTTTATTGTCAAGTGATATTAAGTAGATTTAAACCCAAAGCACCAAGTTAACTTCTTTTCAGCCTTAAGATATCCAAGTCCTGTAGGAGCCATTAGAAGATCAGAAGTTGTAAGTAATAAAATCAATTTTTGTTATTTATAATTTTATTTCAAAGATATCCATCAAGCTGAGGCATTTTACATTTGGACAGGCCATTGAGAGATGGTTTTCTATTCATGCAACATCACATTTTTACTTGTCTAGAGAAATGAAAATTTATTTTAACCTGACACCCATCCCAATGTTTAACAACTACCACAGCCGGGGAAGAGTGCATTACTAACACAGAATTTGTATTTCACATGTTGTTTCAGCTCATTTATTCTTTTTGTATGTTCAGAGGAAATAAAGATCAGATGGTATCATTCTTTGTACTTTATATGTAGGACCTTTCTTTTAGTTTTTCTCTCTCTCTTTTTTTTTTTTTTTTTTTTTTTGCTCAGGTGCACTATTTTCTTTTCTCTGTATAGTTCTCTAATTTCCTCTTAGTTCTGATCGACAAAATGATTGTTTTTGTACTTTAAGTAATTATTTTTATTTTTTTTTTTTTTTTTTTTTTTTTTAAATTTTATTTATTTATTTATGATAGTCACGCAGAGAGAGAGAGAGGAGAGAGGCAGAGACACAGGTGGGGGGAGAAGCAGGCTCCATGCACTGGGAGCCCGACGTGGGATTCGATCCCGGGTCTCCAGGATCACGCCCTGGGCCAAAGGCAGGCACCAAACCACTGCGCCACCCAGGGATCCCCAAGTAATTATTTTTAAAGAAAGGGAGGTCAATCTAGAGAGGTCTAGAGTTGGAACACCTCTGATTTCTAAACATGGCAAATGTGTTAGGTTAGGTAACTCTCCATTTTGCTCTCCCAAATAAAACTCATCAATGAACAGACATGCATTTGTTGTAAAATGAAATCTGGAATATATCCGTAACAGCTAACTGAAAAAATGAATTTTGAGACACCACCACAATCAGATATTTTATCAGCCAGTGTGACTTAGAAATCTCATGCCTCTGTGATTGAATAACAGGCAACCGTTTCCTTTTTTACCCAAATATACGAACACAAGTGCTTCCGTCTGCCATGTATACCCTTGGCCACAGTTAGATGACTGAATTATAACTGAGTCATGCATGTGCTGAGTTTTAGCAGAATATTCCTGCAGGATCCAACAAGGATAAAAATTGATGTCCCTCTTGAAACAGAGTGGTACAGATGGTGCAGCTTTATAGCTGTCTCCAAATACCAAATGCCAAACTGCTCCTTTGATAAGGCAAAGCGGTGTAAAGGTTTAAATATAGCCTCTTGGTGGAATGTCAGTGAATGATGGGTCCCAGTTACAAACATACCAAAATGTTCTCTGTTTAAACATTTTTTACAACCATGGTTGTGGAAATTCTATATCAAGGAAATTATGCACAGGGGAAGGAACACGAGACCTACCTTGAAAATCTATGTGTATACTAACAAATCAACTAAAGTTGAAGGAGGGGAATGACACACCAGCAGCTAGTAAAGTCAGTATTTTTGCCAAACCTGCCATAAGTGGAATCTGAAAATGTTATGTTAAACCTACAAGACTGGCCTTTATGTAACAACCAAAAGGGGAACTTGCTTTCCTAAATCAGGTTAGTTATCTTTTTATGACAAAGCTTCCATGCAAATGTTAAATGCTAGCCTTCTAGTATGAAAATTGCATTTATGTTACAAAATGATTAATTTGATAATATTATCTTAATCTGTATGTGTATGTGTATATGAATTTGAATATACATATGCATTTGAATAGATTTATTTTTAATACAAATGTATGATATTCCTTTAAAAAATTAAAGGGGTGCTGGTAATAGTATCCACCTTTATTATTTATACTAGAGAAATGAACAGTAAGAAATAGAATTTTAAAGTATCTGAGACGTAGGTTTTTTTGTTGTTAATAAAACTGGCTAAGGAGCTATAAGGAAAAGTATAATTCTATAGAACAGTAGATACGTAAAATACTTTAAAACTTTCCCAAAATTCACTAGTGAATTGATTATAATTATTATAGCTAATTTTGAAATAATCATGAAGGGAATGAATTAAAAAAATATGTACAGCATCAGCAAGTTATATCAATACAAGGAAGTGATCAAATAATTTTGATAGCTATATGCAGCTGTTTTTTTATTTTTACAGCTAAGATAAATGATTACCAAATTAAAATGTTCTTTTTTAATAGACTTATGGTTATTTCAACAAGAACAACGTAAAGAAAGGAGCATTCCTTTCATGATTACTACACTACTGTCTCTTATACCTGGACCCCTGGAACAGTGAACTCACCAGAATGTTCCAGGAGAAGATGATGTTGTATTTACATATATAATCTGTATTCTATTCATACTGTTGTACTTTCTCTAATTTTTACTCCTTAGAGGCCCAATAACCTAATTTATCACAGTTTTGACTCATCTCTGCTTTATAAATCACATTGGTTAATTGATTCCATTGGATTTAGATTTCAGTGTGGACTAGGAAGGGTTTATTTAACACTTGCAATAAACCCAGCCAAATAATCTCCAAATTAATGAAGTTTTTTAAAAAATTACTTTATTCTGGTTTGATGTATGTAATAATACATTTTATTACAAAATTTGATGTGTTTTGATCAATATTATCACTGGTGTCATCATCCCTAAAATTCTTTCATGCCGCAATTTTATCCTTCCTTTCAGCCTTTGTTTCAGCAAACACTACTGTGATTTACCTCAAAATGCATTCCTCCTATTCATATAATTGGTAGCATGTCATATATGCTGTTTTTTTAAAAAAAAATTTATTTATTTATTCATGATAGACATAGAGAGAGAGAGCGAGAGGCAGAGACACAGGCAGAGGGAGAAGCAGGCTCCATGCTGGGAGCCCAACTTGGGATTCCATCCTGGGACCCCAGGACCACGCCCTGGGCCAAAGGCAGGCGCTGAACCACTGAGCCACCCATGGTCCCCATATATGCTGTTTTGAATCTGACTTCTCTTATTTAGCATATTGGTTTTGAGATTCATCTGCACTATTGCATAAAACAGTAATTCCTTCTTTTTAAATATTTGAGTGGCATTCTACTGTGGCGATATATCATAGTCAATTCATTGACTCACAGTGATTTCTAGTGATTTCATAAGTATGCTTAGCTTTATGAGAAAAGGCCAACCTTTCCTAAAAGAGTTGGAACATTTTACACTTGTACCAGCAATGCATGATTTTAGTTGTTCTACTCTTCACTAGTGTTTGGTAACATCCATTTTTGTCAAATTTTCTTTCACAGTTATAGAGATACTTATATGATTTTTACTTTTACTTTGTGAATATGATAAGTTATATCGAGTGATTTTTAAATATTGAAGAAATCTGTCCTTCTTGATAAATTCTCCTCTGTCATGATATATTGTCATGTTGGGACATTTTGCAAATATTGTATTGAGGATTTCTGTGTTTTTGTCTGCTATTTTCTTTTCATGATAGGATTGTCAGATTTCTGCATCAGGATTATGCGAGCCTCATAAAATAAGTGAGAAGGTTTTTTTTCCTCTGTATTTTCTTGAATATATGTGTAATATCAGATCAGTATTATTTGTTCCTTAAATGTTTTATAGGACTAAACAGTGGGAACATATGGGTTTGAAGTTTCTCAATGGGAACATTTTCCTTTTTGATGCAATTACAATTTTTGGGTAGATATACTGTTTTCTTGCTTCAAGTTTTGATAAGTTGTATGTTTCAAGGAATTTATCCAGATCCTAAGTTGTCACAATTGTGAACATAAAACTGGCCATAATATCCCCTTATTTTTCTGTTAAAATCTGTAGAGTTTGTAGTAATGTTTTTCTCTTCCATTCCTGACACTTATCATTTACATTTTTCTTGATTAGTTTTGTGGTGTTTGTTATTTGATGCTGTCCCAGGTTTTTTTTTTTTTCTTCGAATATATGTTTATTTTACTTGCCTTTGTTATATCATTTTAGAGACTGAATTCTTTCTGTTGACCTGTCTTCAAGTTCAAATTTTCTGCCACAATCTCTAACCTGCATTTAAGCTCATAGTTAGTCTTTTGCTTTTCAGAAACTCTTCTTTTTTTGAATTCCCATTTGCTCCATTTCTCTCCTGAAATTCCTATTTCAGGAGAGAAGGAACATAAGAACTATTCAGTAGTATTTATGCTATATTAAATTCTAGAGTAGTAACTACAACCAGCAAAAAACTTAAAGCTGAAGCGGTTTTCAGTTTTGAGAACAGGTAGTAGTCTTTCTAGAAAAGATCTGGCATAATAAGAGTGATTGCTCTTAGAGGCTAGAAAAATTTACTGATGTTTTTCCTCTTCATGACCATGTAACAATAGTCAAGACACTAGTAGCTAAATTATTTCTATTTCCTGTGCTTGCCTCCACCATGCTACTCTTTTCCTATCTATATAGGGCCCAATTCTTGGTTTTAGCACTGAAAGTACTGAGTCCCAGAAACTTAGTTCCTTAGCTGACAGTGAACTGGAGGATTGGCCATCTGAATTATATATGAGTCACTCAGTAATCAATTTATTTGCCTACAATTTTTTTAATTGATAGAGTATTTTTTTTAAAGTACCACTATAGGCTAACAATAGTAACTATATACAGCCATTTATTTTTTTAAATTATCACACAAACTTACCATCACTTTATCAATGAGTTAATTGAGGTGCAGAGATATTAAATTATTTGGCCATGGTCTTTATTTTCTAAAATAACAAAGCCAGAATCTCTTTAGGTGATTGACTACATTACCTGTTTTGTTACCTGTCCCTTGCTGTACTATCTCAGGAAGTACCTTAGAATAAACATCTTTTCTTTTTGGAACTTCAAAAAAATTGTTCAAGGGTATGTGTGTGTGTATAAAATATGTAATATATAAAGTTAATAGTGCACCTTGATACTGAGGGAATGGGATGGTGTTGTAATAGAGACAGGGTTATCCACTCATTGTATGTTAGAAACTTTAAACAGTTCTTTTGGATTAGCATGACATTACTTTTGTAATCAAAGGACAGATATATGGAAAATAATAATTTTCCCTCTTGAATATGAAGTATGTACCTATTTTTATTATTCTAAATAAAGTTTCCTGTGCTGGAAAAATACATGCAATCAAACATTTTCAAAAACACTGAGTTAAAAATTCTCATTTCCAAGACAATTTAGGAAGTAAAATAGAGCTTTTAAATTACTTATAAGCCAATTCACCATGCTGTCAGAGTTATTTTTCAATCCTTGACTTTCTTCCATATGTATGCTTTAAGGGCCTGCTAAGGTAGGAATTTAGAAATTTAGAAATTTAACTCTTTGCTAAAGAGGGATTAAATCAGTAAAGTAAATCAGGGATTAACATGTTTGTGGTTCTTCAATTGTGTGGCAGTGATTAAAATGTTAAATTGCTGAATATTCTCTCTAAATGAAATAAGACATGACATAAAAATACTTGCAGAAAATTAAGATTTAGTTAATGTAGTTTTACAAAACCATGGTTTTATGAATCTGGAAGGATATATAAATTCACACTTTGTCCTTGAGAGTCAATCTGTTTGTTCAATCTGTTCTCATTTTGTAGTCTTTGCATACAATTTACATTTTAGAATTCACCTCTAGGAAACTTCTGCTGCTCTTTAGAGCTGTCTTTAGATCTGGGCTTGCGGTGAGAGATGGTAAGGAAGAAGGCGAATTTAACTATCATTGAAAAACTCTTCGAACTCATTAAACACAGTCTTCTAGGAGATCACCTTCATTTACATTGGGACCTTTAGAAGGAACTTGACAGGTGTTACTTCTGTTTATTCTTTTTCTTTAAAAGGAAGCACTGGCAGCAGACTATTAGGTTCTATGACAGCTCATGACCCACCTGAGATGGGTAAAAATGGAAAGCTCCCTTTCTCCTTTGGGAGCAAGTGTTAGGTTCCAGTGGTGGAAATACAGAGCATAATGTCTGCAATAAAAAAAAAAAAAAAAAAAAAAAAAAAAAAAAATAATGTCTGCAATAAAAGGACTATGATTTTATCTCCATTTTCCATATACTAGCTTAAAAATAGTACTGACTTTCTCTGACTTAGTAAACTCACGGTTAAATAAAAATACCCATGTGAGAGAATAGTGGTCAAAGAAGATATGAGAAAAAGCTCACGACAAGTGTTTTGTAATGGTAATGTGCTATATTCACTAACTTTGCCTTTCATCAACTCCATTTGAAACAGAAGTCATGTAACTTATCCAAAGAAAGTAGCTTAGTAGAGACTGGGACTTTGGGCTTGCTACAAGGCTCTAATGAAAGGCTGGGTGAAAGAAAGTCATTTTTTCCCTCAATTACTGAATGAGAAATAGCCCAGGTTTAATGATAGCTTTGGGAAAAATTGTGTTGAGCTGTGCTTTGGAGTAAGCAAATTTTGTGAATGGTATAAGAATATTCTGTTCAAAGGTTTATGGGACAGGGGTTGAAAATCATTACTGTGGATTCATCCTCTTACAAAGGAGATGAGCGTATGGACCGATGTCACACATTGGCCATGGAGGAGTATGTCTGGTAATGACTTGGCTTTAGAATAGGCTTGCCTGGAGGAGGAGGGTGAGGGACCCTGTATGCTTCAGATAACCTCAGAATCTTCATGTTTGACTCAACATTTTCCACTGACAATGAGACACATGAATAGTGGCCATGGATAGTTGCTAATTTTGAACTTTGCTTTGCCTACCAGAACCATTTGGGATACTGCCAGTCCTCAAAGCTATTCAGAAAGCCTTCCCTGTATCTTCTCCTTATTGGCCTGAAGCACACATGTGAGGTAGAAGACATCCATCCAATTGCGTGTCTGCTCTTGGGCCCCAGGCTTGTACTCACTTCTTTTTAATTTTAAATGTGTTCCTTTTCCTTAATCCCTTCTCAGATTTTTGGTCTGAATATACAGAATGACCCTGGATAACAAATTATCACTGAAAGCCAGTGATACCTTACAGTGGAAAGTAGGATGGGGTGGAGAAAAGAAAGACACATATTAAAATATTTCTACATCTGAAGTTATACTTTAACTTAAAAAGTCACTTGGAGCATATTCACTGCCAGGGATATGTCTCTACCAGTAATTCTTGATTTGCTTGTGTCTTGTCATCTCTTAAATTTGACATCTTTGTAGAAATTTCTCCTTAAGAGACACGAATATAATAAGGAAATAGAATCAAAAGGAAATAAAAAATAAACAGATACACATACATGAAAAAACCCCAAGGCACCTGCTCTAATTAATCAAATTCAGTTGATCAGAATTCTGGTGGAATCCGGTGAAGGTATCATGATTTTTAACCTTTAAGGAGGTGATTCTAATGTACATTCAGGGATGAGAACACTGTTATAGAACAAAATTATTTAGTAACTGTTCATTAGTGTAAGCATTAGCAAAAGTTTACTTAGAAAATACTCTATGCCAGGGACTTATTACAAAAAATACTGTGTCTTTAAAGAGTTAGAGGCTGATAATATTGACAGGACAGAATAGAAAGCAAGTACATAAATAGGTTTACAAAGTTTGTAATATTTTTCCTGGGGAGTTTTATAAAAGGGATACAAATTATAACAGGGAACTATTTGACTCACTGATGAGATGACTAATCTCATCACTCCTTTGCAGTAGGATCTTTGCTTTTGAATCGGAATCCCATTTCATTCCCAGCATTGCACTTTGGGCAAAAGAAGAATTTGCAAACTATTTGGCAAGCAAATGTTCACCTGTGAAGTGATTTTCTTTACCCCAAATTAAAAAGAAAATATTTCTAGTACCTGACAGATACTGAGATACATTAATAAAGTCCTATTAAACACATGTACTTAATTTTTGTTGAGTCTTTCCACGTAACTCTTCTCTGTCTGATATATCTGCTTCTAACACAGATCTGCCTCTAAATAACATGGGACTTCAAAGTTAATCTAAATCATTCCTATGTTTGAGAGTTCAAATGTAATGATAAACGTTCCTTTGGTCAATGTAAAATTGTATTGTACCCTCTCTTCCTCAAGTGGTGAACACAGGAACGCTGGCTTCATGGTCATGGAACACGGTCTGGTATCTGCTCTGTTGTAAGTAAGGTGTATGGAACTGGGCAAGTTGTTTTCTCTTACAATTAAGTATAATTGTCCATTAATGGCTAGGACTATGCTAGATGTATAGATAAACATACGTTAGATGAGATGTTTTGCATCTGTAAAAGTAGTTCAAAATAAGAAGCTGTAAATAAACTGCTTAACAACACTGAAATTTTATTATTCTAAAATTCTAGAGCTAGAGAAAGCAAGGGAAAACAGGTCCTGATGGCAATGTTTTGGTGTTCTCTTTGCTTCTGTCTGGATCTGTGTCTTGAGTAACTGTTGTTCTCTCTCAGCATTGGTTGTTCTTCCATATAGTATTGGATTGATAGTAGACAGTATTAGTAGTCATTGAAATGTTTGCAAATCATTTAGGAACTAAAAGTTATTAGGCTAAACACTCAAAGTGTCAAGTATTTTGTAAATGTCAATGTATTTTAACTTTTTCTCGATTAAAAAAAATATTTTGAGGGGCATCTGGGTAGCTCATTCAGTTAATCATCTGCCTTAGGCTCAGGTCATCATCCCAGAGTCCTGGGATCAAGCCCCACATCAGGCTTCCTGTTCCTCAAGGAGCCTGCTTCTCCCTCTTCCTCTGCTTTTCCCATTCCTGTGCTCGCTCTCTCTCTTTCTCTGTGTCAAATAAATAAAATTTAAGCAAACAAAGAAAAACAAAAGAACTGCTTTGGAATAATAAAATAATTTCAGGGAGCATTTCTCAAACTCAAGTATTTAAGAATCACCTTATATGTTTAGTTGAGTATATAACCTGTGTATTTATTTTCAAGAATGTTGTTTTAAGGTTTTAAAAAGCCAAAAACACAGTGATAGGGCTGTAAAAAGCACATAAGATTCAACTCTTTTTTAATTTTTTTATATTTTTGAACTTAATTTTTTTCCTTATTTATTTTAATTTTGGGAAATATGCAGTTGTTTGTTGTCATAGAGGTAATCTTCTCATGAGAAATTGATTTGGCAACTATAGTAAAGATGGAAAGGCACTACTATGTGGTAGAGGTAAATTAGTAAAACATCTATAATATTTCAGGTCTCATTACAATCATAGATATTTCTACCATTGTTGTCATTTCCAGTCACTGCAGACTGTACTATGCCTCTTCTCTGAAAGGTTGTCTTTTCACTTGGATTGGAAAATACCAGGTATTCTGAATTTGAAGTTTCTGTTAAAATCTGCTCATTATAGAAATTAAAACAAAAAGGACAATAGTATGCACTTTTCACTTGTTATATTGGCATCAATTTAAAAGTTGTTATTCTTAGTGTTGAAAGAATGTGTGGAAACCTTGTGTTATTCTTGGAGTGAAAGTAGTATCACTGTTCTCAGAAGGCCGATCACTATCAAGGTGGAACACATGCATGTTTATTCACACTCATATTCTTGGACTCAGAAACTCAACTTTAGGAATTTATCCACTTCAAGGAATAATAATTCCTAATGATAAGTCATCATAATAATCTTTATTCAACTTTTAAGAATTTTGGTGTATACTTGCCAGTATGCAAACATTTAAGCCTGAGAATATTATTGCACTATTTGTAATAGCAAAACCTAAAAACACCTAATTAATCAATGGAGAAAATGGTACATAAATTACAGTACAGCTATACAATGTTATGCAACCATGTAGAAGAATTGTGCTGATTTGAAACAAGGTTCAAGATATATTGATAAATACAAAGATTAATTTGCAATGAGTATGTGCCATACAATCCCAATTGTGTTTTTAGGTCTATGTGGATATTTATATATTTGTGTGTGTGTGTGTGTGTGTGTGTGTGTGAATATATGTGTATAGTCATAGAAAAATATGCATAGATATGTTTGTATACACGAACATTTCTGGAAGAGTTTGAAGATAGTATTTGTGTGTATGTGTATATACAGATGTGTTTGTTTAGTAAAGGACTTTCTGCACTTTATATTTGTTTTGTAGTTTTCTAGTAATAATGGAAAGAGACAAATAATTAAGATAGAACATAGCTAGTTAATAAAGAAATACTGGCTTAATGTAAAGAATGGCATTTCATGTAAGCTGATATGAAAAAAAAAGTTCTAGAAGAACTAGAAGAAGAGGAAATAGGTGGGAAAAGGTATTTGTTATTATCTTGGATTGCTGGAGAATAATACTATGCTTGAGGTGATACAATGATTTAAATCTTATCATATGTGTAAGTTAATAACTCAGGGACAAAGAAGTTTCTCTCCTTAGTCACATTAATGATCTGTAATATAAGTCAGATCTACTGCGCAATGGAGCTAAAGATCACTCACTTAATCACTACTAAGTAAGTATTGAAAACCTACTACATGCCCAGTAATATGTCCTTACATCACGCTCTGCCTAATAATTAGGCAGATGGCTTACTCTTTATGGGTAAAGATTAATTAATTTAAAGAGAGAGAGAGAGAGAGTAGAACACCAAATTTAGCATATAGCACGTAGTTATTACTGTTTTTGGCTTTTGCACATGGGCTTTCCCGGATGAACAACTCTGTATTTGGAGTTGGGGATCAAGTGCTAGAGAACATCTTAACATCTTTTCTTGTCTTTTTTTGTGGGGGTGGGGGGGGAGGAGAGGGAAAAGGTGAGTGTGAGAGAGAATCCCAAGTAGGTTTGATGTCAATCATGGAGCCTCTACACAGGGCTTGACCCTATGACCCTGAGATCATGACCTGAGCAAAAAACAAGAGTTAGAAACTCAACCAACTGAGCCACCCTGTCACCTGAAGAACATATTTTCTTTGGACGCCTGGCTGTCTCAGCCCTTAAGTGCCTGCCTTCAGCTCAGGGTGTGATTCTGGAATTCCAGGATCAAGTCCTACATCATCAGGCTCCCTGTATGGAGCCTGCTTCTCCCTCTGCCTATGTCTCTGCCTCTCTGTGTGTCTCTCATGAATAAATAAATAAAATCTTAAAAAAAGAACATATTTTCTTGACTGTACTTTTTGAAAAAAGTCTCGTCCTTTATATAAATGGATCCTCAATGTTGTTTTAAGATGCAAGTCTTTTCATGAACCTAGAGATTCTTGCCACCAAATTTTCCCAAGTATTTTTTATACCTAACAGTTTTGATTTTCTGAGCCTTTAAATCTGGTTTTCAGCTTATATCATGTTCTTTTAGCATTGAACGCAGAGTCGGTATTTAAGTGAGATTTTTATGGCTGTAGCTGCTAGTGTTTTTTTAGATCAAATGAATTCCAAGTGGAAAAACTGGGCATTGGAATCCCTTACTGCTAGATTTGAAATCTATCTGGGAAAGTGCTCCTCTCTGAGCACTCATTTTATCAATGGAGATAAAAATGCCTACTTCACTGTGTTGTTATGGGGCAATGTCCTTCAATGGTGTAATATAAATAAAGCATCTAGGAAAATGCCTCATAGAGTAAATATTTAAAACTGATAGGTATTGTAATGACGATAATGATGATTTCTGAAATATATTTTGATTCATGAAGAAACTCTATGTCTTCTATTCTTTTATCATGTTATTTTCATTCATAACCAAGTTAGAAGCTAGATAATTCTCTCCACTGAAATCAGCATGTCAAAGTTAAATCAGCATTATGTTAAATGGATATACACCAACAGTGGACACTTTGTAAATCATTTTTAGGGGAACTCTGACCCAAAAGAAAGGGCCAGCACATTGTGGGTTTATACATTCTGCTGACCTTTAACTCTGTAAATTGAACTGTGGAAATCTGACTTAAATTATTCATATTCAATTTTTTTAGATTCTATTTATTTATTCATGAGAGATACAGTGAGAGAGAGAGAGAGAGGGAGAGAGAGAGAGAGAGAGAGAGAGAGAGGCAGAGACACAGGCAGAGGGAGAAGCAGGCTCCATGCAGGGAGCCTGGCATGGGGCTCAATCCTGGGTCTCCAGGATCACACCCTGGGCTGAAGGTGGTGCTAAACCGCTGAGCCACCTGGGCTGCCCCATATTCATTTATTTTAATAACCTATAATTATATAATTCCCTTTCAAAGACATTAGAAATGTACGATGATGTAGTCACAATATTTAAAGTATTTTTTTTGGAGTAGTGCTACATTAAAACAAACAAACATGGAAATAGTTTTTATGCACTCAATTTCCCATCTTTGACTTATATATTATGTATAAAGTAAGTATAAAACCCAGCTAAAATAATATTATCTAAAATTATTGCTAAAATACCTCAAATTCTTAGTAATGAAGTCCAGACTATTCCAAGTAGCCTAAAATCAAGGAGAGAAAGAAATCAATCAGTCATCTAGGAAAATCTCTATATGTAGGATAATGCCTGATTATATAAAGAGTGAATTCTTTTTGCTGGAAGTTCTGAATTTTTTAGAGTAGAATTTTTATTTTGACTATTTTCTGAGCATCACTGCCTATTTATATAAGTAGATTAAGTGATACAAGGAGTCACCTTATCTCAATATCAGGGAAAATTCAGCTGCTGGTGTAAGAACTTGATCAAAGAAATTAAGAGACTTGTATAAAATTGAGTTTCTCACTTTTAACATTGAAAAGAAATTCCTTCCAGTTCAAAATCTAGTCTAGACTCTGATTCTAGAAAGAAAAGAACTCTTTCCGTGTTGAATAGACATGCAGTGTGGAAAATCAAGAGAGAGAACATAAGGAGTCACAAGCCAGCAGCCTGTCAATTAGGAAATAAATAAATGTTCACCCAATACCTGTATGCATCAGGAACTGTGAAGACAGGTATTTAGCAAATCGCTGAGAATAGCTATTTAATAATTCTAAGCATGAATGCGGAGGAGGATAGGGTGCATAGGGAGCCTAGGCTAGTGGGAAGCCAGAGCCCAGTATCCTGGTGCAGAATTTCCGTGAGGGAGTGGTGGACTGTGAAATGGAGAGGAGTTGGAAGGGGCATTCCCTGAAATCCAAGGAAGGGAGAACAATCCAGGGGTCATCAAAACTTGAGGTTAACATTTATTCAGGAAAAACAGCTATGGTGTCAGTTATCCCAGCCTACTTCACTTTCATGCAGGATTAAGGACTGACTTTAAGAAGAAGGGGAAAAAAAAAAAAAAACACACCTCATATTGATTAGTTTATTTAGGGGCTAGTTCAGATGTTAATTCACAATTAGCAAGAAATGCCTACCTACTCAAAAGTATTTAGCAACATATTTGCCTGCTAGGCTGTTTTTAATTTCCAAGAGGAAAGGCTGTGGTTACCTGATTTGTTGCTCTCAGCTTCGGTAGTTTGAGCACTCTGTTATAGTTCACACAATGAGTCTAAATTGGAAATGTAACCAACAGGTGATCCATTAAGAACTTGAGTGCAGTTAAATCTTCCTTGGGGATGTATACTTTTACAGCCAATAAACCTGGCCTTACCAGCTCCTAGTCAGTTTGCTTGCCAATAACAAAGCCTCGTAATGTAACAGAGTGACACCCAGAAGAGCCACTCCTCTTAGATTTCCACCCTGAATATTGATTCCGGAAAGCTTCTCAAGAAGGCATGGTATTCAGTATTCCCCAGGATGCCCTAGTAGGACCTGGAAGTTGATCGGGGGATATGATACGCCTGCAAGTTTGGATGGCTTTAAGGCAGGTTCTTGCATATAACCTAATTTTAAAAATACTTCAATCATGATCTGAAGTGAAAGAGTCACTAAATGCTTTAAAATTTGTTTTCAAAGTATTAATTGTCTGACATGATGATATGTATACTGCTGGAAGATATAGCTGTGATTTAGGCCCTAACCAATTGGTTGCAAGGTCATAAAAATTATGTCTAGGAGTAAGGATGACATTTGCCTGCAAGATATACTGTCACATAATAGGTTCAGACAGCTAACATGAAAGAACAGTGATAGTAATCAGAATGAGAGGTAATTCAACATTAATATTTTAAGTACATTTTAATTTTTAGGGAAGCATCCCCAAATGCAATAAATACTTGAAAGCACTGTACCTCAGTAATGGCTTTATAATCTTTGCTTTATTAGTCAAATAGCTCAATGTACAGGATACTCTTAAATGCACTCAAAAGACCAAAATATTATTCATTTGTGGCAGTAGTTTCTAATGATTATGAAACCAGTTTTTAAATTATTTAATTTTTAGTATCATGGAATGCTGACCTTGGAAGGATCTTAGAAGCCATCTCTCTGGCTCCCTAAGTTTAAAAAGCAAAACCTTGATGGGTCAGTTGCAAATATCTTCTCCCATTCTGTAGGTTGCCTTTTAGTTTTGTTGACCGTTTCCTTTGCTGTGCAGAAGCTTTTTATCTTGATGAGGTCCCAGTAGTTCATTTTTGCTTTCGTTTCCCTTGCCTTTAGAGACATATCAGATAAAGGGCTAGTATCCAAGATTTATGAAGAACTTATCAAACTCAACGCCCAAAAAAACAAATAATCCAGTTTAGAAATGGGCAGAAAATTTGAAAAGACATTTCTCCAAGGAAGACAAACAAATGGCCAACAAACTCATTAGAAAATGTTCCACATCACTCAGCATCAGGGAAATACAAATCAGAACCACAATGAGATACTACCTCACATCAGTCAGAATGGCTAAAATTAACAAAACAGGAAAACAAGAAATAGTGGCTAGGATGCGGAGAAAGGGGAACCCTCTTACACTGTTGGTGGGAATGCAAGCTGGTACAGCGACTCTGGAAAACAGTATGGAGGTTCCTCAAAAAGTTAAAAATGGAACTACCCTACAACCCAGCAATGGCACTACTATATATTTACCCCAAAGATACAAATGCAGTGATCCAAAGGGGCACTACTATATATTTACCCCAAAGATGCAAATGCAGTGATTCAGTGTATATAATAGCCAAACTATGGAAAGAGCTGAGATAACCATCAACAGATGAGTGGAGAAAGAAGAGAATGTATATATTTATTTAAATAAATATATATTTATATTTATATTTATATTTATATTTATATTTATATTTATATTTGGATATCTTAACCATCAGGGAATATTTACCATTAACATCAACGTGGATGGAACTGGAGGGTATTATGCTGAGTGAAATAAGTCAGTCAGAGAAAGACAATGATCATATGGTTTCACTAATGTGTGGAATATAAGAAACAGTACAGAGGATCATAGGGGAAGGGATGGAAAACAGAATGGGAAGTCATCAGAGAAGGAGAAAAACCATGAGAGACTTAACAATGGGAAACAAACTGAGGGTTGCTGGAGGGGAGGTGGGTGGGGGGAATGGGGTACCTGGGTGAGGGCCATTAAGGAGGGCATGTGATGTGATGAACACTGTGTTATACACAACTGATAAATTATTGAATGCTACATCTGAGACTAATGATGCGTTATATATTGGCTAATTGAATTTCAGTTAGAAAATAAAAAATAAAAATAAATAAAAATCTTTTGCTTCCCTCCTCTAGCTATGGTCCTGCCCCCTTCCCATTCATTTTCATATTGTTGCAAAGCATAGGATCCTTTAAAGCCCTCTGCCTAAAGTCTTTCCACCGATTCTTGTTACCTGCAGCAGCATTTTTCCAAGTGTGGGCCGGGAACAGCTAGTTTAGTCTGTTATAATGTACAATGTGGTAATCACAATCCTCTGTGTTTGCCAAGCTGGGTTAAGCATCATTAAATGGCTATCTTTTGCAAGACCTCTCAACTCCTTTAATAGACAATGTTGACCAAACTTGTTGAGGCATAGAAGCTTCTTTTGTTGTTGTTCCTCAAAGCATCTCAGGAAACATGTGAGCAAGGAAAACTTTACCCTCTGGCAAACACTGGCCTGAAAAAATATGCATAAAATACCATTCCTTCACAATTTGACTCCTGCCTGGGGCACCTGGTTGACTCAGTAGGTTGAGTGTCCTTGATCTCGAGGATCTGGTGGTCCTACGATTGGGCCTTGAGTGGACTCTGTTCAGCGGGAAGTCTGCTTCTCCCTCTCCCCTTCTCCACCCCTGCTCATGTTTTCTCTCTCACTCGCTTAAATAAATAAAATCTTTAAAAAAATAAATTGACTCCCACCTTTTTGTTTAACTTTGTATCTCAGTATTACACATTTAGATCCTAGGTTATAGCTATGAGCAACTAAACTAAACTTTTCTGAAAAGTTTTGCTGTGTCCTCTCTCTGGGGTGCTTCTTCTGCTGTACTAGGTTACCTCTATGGCCTTCCCAGATTTACCTCATGTGTCCCCAGGAGGAAGCCTTTGTTCGTTTCCTCTCCTGTGTTATCTGACACACATGATGGCCCATAGTGTCCGATGCTCAACTCTCATTGGTAACTGTTCTCAAATTGGGCTGACATCCCGTTAACGTGCAGGCCTTCCCTACAGAATGCCCAGATCCTTTTAGTAAGACTGTGTGTCATCATTTGTTATAGCACACTTCTTAGCATGCTGATGATGCTCAAGAAATAACCATGGACCTAGCAGAGAGAGGAAAGCTTGAGCATCCTTTGAGGTCTTATGCATGGCATGTTTCTTTTGCTAACATGGTGTCTGCACTGACCTATGGACATTTAATCCACAACTTGCCACAGAGTGATCCAGTAAAAAGGTGGTATGGTCAATGCGATTAGTTTAATTAACTCTGTGATTAATTTGGCAATGCCCTTAAAAAACTAGTAAAAATGTATCCTGAAGAGAAGGACAAGGTAAAAAACAATATAAAAGATGGGATGTTAGAGATGATTTTGCATTTATCTAATAGAAGTGGGTTCTCAGTGGTTTTATTTTAAATTAACTGATATTATGCAAGCATGTTTTAGCAGCTGTATATGAGCTTAAGGGAAACTTCAAATATGTGCCAGCTAATATTAGGATATAACTATTCAGTCTGTAGTGTTTGGGACTTCTTTTTCATGAGTCCAAGAAACATGGGAAATGATTTGACTATGGATATTAGTTATCTGGCTTCTGCTGGCGAAGCTGCTATTCAGTTAAGGAAGCATGTCAGTTAGCTGAGAGACAAATTAAGGTATGTTTTTTTGATGATATGGGGGAAAAGAAAGTAAAATAAGGAGAGTGAAAATTGGATTTTTCCTCTAAGAAATGTCTAGTGTTCCCTCTGTTATCTACCTCTTTTATATGGCACATTAAAAATATATAAATAGGGATCCCTGGGTGGCTCAGCAGTTTAGCGCCTGCCTTCGGCCCAGGGCGTGATCCTGGAGATCAGGGATCCAGTCCCACAATGGGCTCCCTGCATGGAGCCTGCTTCTCCCTCTGCCTGTGTCTCTGCCTCTCTCTCTGTGTCCCTCATGAATAAATAAAAAAATCTTATAAAAATAATAAAATAAAATTATAAATAAAAATTGAATTGGACCACTCTGAAATAGAACATTCTTGGTGTTGATATATAGAAAATCGGCTAGATAGAAAATCAAATATGTATATTTATATACACATATTTTATAATTATACACATATATATGAATATATAGTTTTTAATAGATGGTGGCAAAATGATATATCAGCTTCTAATATTAGTTAATGTATTCTAGTGGAAATGGATCTTATAGGGTCATGATTAATGCTGCTTCTGCTAAAATGTTGACCCTAAGATATTTTCAGTGAAGTAAATTCATTAGATATCTCAACTTCTTTGCGTTGTCTTCCCAGATGTTTCTAGAAAGAAGGATTGGGGAAAATGGAAAAATCTTTCAGTACTTAATAATTTGTTCTTAAAATCATATATTCTTGGAAACTTTGAAAATTGGGTATAGAAAAGGCTTACCAGCAACAAATGTCAAGATGTAGCATATAGACTGGAGAGCTAGCAGTGAGTGTTAAGGAGGACAGACACAGTGAGATGGGGAAACCCTAACCAACAGGGAGAAAGTTTCAATATTAGTGGGTCATTACATCAGGGACTGGGAGGGTCAGAGTTCAGATCTCTAAGGGAAAATACGAGGAGAGTGAAAGAGTCTGAATTCTAGTTCATTTCTCCCCTGAGTTGTGGACAGTTGTTTTATTTCCTGAAACCACATTGTCCTTGACCTTTTAATTTTTCAGCTTGATATAACAGAGAATGAGGGCTACATGAAAGGGTTTAAAAGGAGGACAGATTCATATTTCTTCTGTACTATTTAACATTGATTGCCTTGTCTCCAGACCAGGGAGTGGCTTAATGACCTCTCAAAGTTTCTTTCCTATCACATAGCTCCCATTTTAATTACTCTAGCCTAAAGTAAGGCAAAATTTCACTGAATATATGTTTTTTTTTTAATTTTAAAATTCAAATGTGGTGGTTATGGTCCTAAAAGAGGAACTTTCCCTCATATTCTCGATAAACTGAGTATGAAAAGAATTAATAAAACACACTCAGAATTCTTTTGACTTTTTCTAAACGATTCATAGTTGACTTTTCACTTTTTAATTTTTATGAGAACTTTGTTTCTCCCACAACAGGGGAGCAATTTGATAACAGTTTGGATTTGACAAAACAGTATTGGGTATGCCAAATGCCAAAAATGCTAATGTGTAAGCGTTTATGACCTGCTTGCTTTTTAATTTTTGTTCTGCTGATGCAGATACAGTGCCTAAGGTAGGAAGATGGGGTTTGTTGGGCAGGTGAATTACAGAGTAGTAGGAGGAGGGCTGGGGATCTAGATTGGGACAAGAAGCTTGAAGGAGACCAGCATTACTGATAGCCACGTGAATGGTGGAGAATGGAATAATGAAACATTGTGGTCTTCTCTAAATCAATCAGGATTTAGGTCATCAGGCTGAATGCGGTAGAACAAAGATTTCACTTTTATATAACAAACACTAATTTGCGGGGCAGGGTAAAGACTATCTTTAAACAATGTCATACGGTGATGTCTGTAATAGAGCTGTCTCATAGAAGCCCTAAATCCAAATTTTAATCTTAGGACTGTACTTTATTGTATTATTTCTAGAATAGACCGATTCTAATACTTTATTGTATTATTTCTAGAATAGACCGAAAAGCATTTCTCAGCTTTAGAGAAATCAGGATAGAGGAGTTGGTTTGTGGAGAGTTTTAGAGTGTAAACAGAGAGGTTTCGGTGGGAACTAGTTTAAAATAAATATAATAGACCGATTCTCACCAACTCAAGATGGACCTAATTTTATGAAGGATATTTAGATTTAGTTTTTGTTAAATCTATTAAACATCACTGTTTCTGAAGAAATGAGCAATCAAGTAAATGCAGTCTCTTCTTATCTGGTGCTTATTAACTACAGATCATGCTGGGTTAAAATATGAAGTGGTTTATGGGACAGTAAATTGAAACCATCTTGGCTAAAATACATTTGAAAGACACAACACGGGCATGTATCACTTTATTTCCATTTCCGACTGTCAGCAGAAATTGGAGGCAACACTCTTCCTTTCTGTTTGATTATTCTATTATCGACAGAATGAGAGTGTTGGAGACATACATGCTGATTTAGTGTTGTGCTGATGAACCCATTCAGGTTGCATGATGTGTCATTTTTCACTGCTGCCTTATCAAGGTGTTTCAGCTGTGCCCAAACCAGCCCTAGTAATTGCTTTAGTTGCTTGTGGCAAAGTTATGTCAATGTCAGTCACTAAATGACTTTTGACTGCTTCATGTCAGATGTTCCCTCCAAAGAAAGACAGGGTAGGGAAATTTTTATACCCGGGTATGGGTGTTAATCCAAAGTCTAAATAGGCAGGTTCATTTATTTTCCTAATCAGAACTTAAATGCAAATGCTGACATTTTATGTTTTAAAATGAAGGGAATACAATTAAGTTTATGATTCACTTCAAGTATAATCTTCTTTTGTATTGATAGCTTTCTTTCCTTGGTCTTAAGCATAAATTCAAGCCAAGTACAGATGTGAATATGTGCAGTGTAATAATGGTTATCACATAAGGTGTACAATATCTGCATAAAACATCCTTCTAGTTAATGCACCTCAAGTGCCTTCTCCCAACTCTTTAAAGTCTCCTAAAATTTAGGTTTTTTTTTTTTTTTATAATTATGATGTTTGGATTCAAGGGATATATATAATTAAGATTGATGAAGGGTTTGATTCTGAGCACTAAGCATCTACAATTTCAGGAGTTGGCTTACAGATTCATGCTGAATAGGATTCAGAGGCATTTACATAAGTGTATGTATACTACACACCTCACACAATGGACTGTGTACTTGTTCTGTACACCAGTATCCACAATATGTTGTGATCTTCTTTCTATATTGCTATATTTTAAGTTTTATAAAGTAGACTGTGTGTGTCTGTGTCATAATTTAACCCAGTTCTTGTTATTGGGCATTTATTTTGTTTCTAGTCTGCGCTATTAAAAGGGTGTGTGATCATCCCTGTACATACATCTAAGCTCGTGTGTTGAACACTTTATCTCAGAGTCAATTTCTGGAAATAGATTTATTGGCTCAAAACACTTAAAATGTTTAAATATATTTGTAAATATACCCCCCAGGATATTTCTGCCAATTTATAGTATCACTTAGAGCATACAGCAGTGTTGATCCTCCACTGGAACCAATAGTGGAGGTTAGAATGCTTTCAAAATCTTACTAATACAATAAATGGATAGACTGCATCTCATTTAGATACAAAGGAAATTGAACGTTTTTTCTGAATATTGTGTCTATTTCTAGTACTGTAGGATTTGAAAGGATACCAGTGCAGGACAAAATGATGAAGATTCGAACTGGGCTTTAAAGAATGGTGCCAGGATTTGGAGTAGGAGTAGAAAGTTCAAGTGCCTGCATAGGCTCTCAGCAGATCATTGAGAACTCAGGAGCACATTTGAGATATAACTGGGGTAGCTTCATAACCCAGTGTTGTCAGATCTCTCCAATTTGATGAGAACCTTGAATCTTGAACCTTGAGATCTATGTACTAAACATCCTTCGAGGAAACATGCTGCGCATGTTTTGTCAAATCCATCTGTTGGGTAAAATTGGCTCGAAGACCACCTTTGTTCTACCATTTATTTGGAAAGGTCTGTTTGGCATTCCGGATCGAGAGAATGAAATAAACCAAAGCTGAGAATACTAGGAAAAGTTGGATATTGAATGGGGCATCTGGAAATCTAGACTTGAGAATAGAAGGAGCAGATGTGAAGAGCTTTAGAGAAATCAGGATAGAGGAGTTGGTTTGTGGAGAGTTTTAGAGTGTAAACAGAGAGGTTTCGGTGGGAACTAGTTTAAAATAAATATAAGATTTTTCCGTCAAGTGTGTTTTGTTTTGTTTTGTTTGCAGAGGAATAACATCAATACTAAGGTGTTAGATGTAAGGAAGAGAAATCCAGAGAATTTGTTCAAATACTTTAGGCAAGCGGTGATGAAGTGCTAGAAGGAGGTGATAGTCTTTGTACTTTGGGAATGGGAAATGAAACCAAATCTTAAAGGGGAGTCAATAATATGTGCCAAGTCACTGCATAAAACATGTCTTTTCACTCAGGTCTCTTGTGTTTATACACGTGTACAATTCAAATTTTATATTTTTTATCTTAAAAGTACAGGTATCCCTGTAGGGGCAAATCTGTCTGGGTGATGGTAGACCTTGATAAATGCATAGTTTATTCTCAGTAATTTATTACTGGATTATGGGGGTAAAATAGTGATTCAGGTTATACATGAATGTTAATGACTAAAGGAGATCATAATTTGTACTATGAAGCTTTTATAAAGTTACTAATAATACATAGGAATTATTCAGGGCTTTTCCAAATAACTGAAGATGTTGGTAATCTGGGAACAGTGTAACATTGGTTAGGCATGAAATAATCAGGTGAGACTAACCTATGCTTAAACTGTATAAACAAGTCATTTGGGCAGCCCTGGTGGCGCAGCGGTTTGGCGCCGCCTGCAGCCTGGGGTGTGATCCTGGAGACCCGGGATCGAGTCCCACATGGGGCTCCCTGCATGGAGCCTGCTTCTCCCTCTCCCTGTGTCTCTGCCTCTCTCCCTCTGTGTCTATGAATAAATAAATAAAATCTTAAAAAAAAAAAAAACAAGTCATTAGCAATAGCTAAAGTGGGCCAAGGGAGCCACATAAATTAATTTTAGTCTCTCAAAAAAAACATCTGTGATTACTTGCTTGCCGAACCCAGGGCTGGTCATAAGAACTAAAGAGATAAAGGTATAATACTATTCTAGTTTTAAAACTTTTGGAACCTAAGGTAACTTATTTCGTGGGGAAGATAACCTGTTTAAAATCTATCAACTTGTTAAAAGGTCTCTGAACTGTAGGAGTTTCATAGAAGGAAATGGATAATTCTGATACAGCCAAGTGCATGAGTTTTAATTTTTTCAATTCAAATTAAATTTTATATTTTTATTAGATAATTTATCTACTTGGATCAAAAGTTAAAAATAAACACTGGAGGTATAAAAGGAAAAACCTTTCCTGCTTCTGACCCCAAATTATCCTGTTCCCACACTACCTCTTCCCACTGTCTTTGAAAAGGTGACCACACTGTTTATGTGTCCTTTACACATAGACAAATGAATACCAAACGTTATGTGCTTGCTTTCTACCTTTTTTCTGGTCTTACAAAAAAAATAGCATAATATGCATACTCCTTTACCACCTGGTTGTTTCATTTGTTCATTTGTTATAACACGACCATACAATAGTATCTAGAAGGCTTTCTTATGCCTGTTTACGCATGAATTCTATAAATATATCATACTGGATGCAGACTTAGTTGTTTCCAGCACTTTGCTGTTATAAGCAATGATGCATATGTGTGACCGTAGCAGTAGGATAAATTCCAAATGCATTTTGAGTAGCTATAACACCTGCTTTGTGTGAAGTAATCTTAACGTGTCTGACTTCATCTAAATCAGGGCAGCATTTAACTGTAGGTCTAATGTTTGGGGCTATGATTTGTACTGGTATAGTCCATGACACTGACACTCAGACAATTAGGCGGTATCAGCTGAGACTGCTCCCTGCAGTCAGAGCCCAGCAGCCCTTCCCTCTTGCAGACTTCCGGATCATCTGGCCTCTGTGATAGGCCAGATCCTTTCCACTCACCTACAACCCTTTGGAAAGCTCTGCCAGCATTCTGACATGATAGTTTTCTCTAGTTACATATATCAGATGTCCCACACACCAGATTTAAGGTGGAACAGAGCTCAGTGGCTAGATATATATATATATATATATATATATATATATATATATATATATATATATACATATACATACACACACATACATATATATGAAGTTTATATATATAGTTTATATATAGTTTGTTTAGGTTTTGTTTTGTTTTTTAAATGCTTAGAAGCCTTATTATTTTTTAATTTAAGTTCAATTAATTAACATACAATGTATTATTGGTTTGAGAGGTAGAGGTCAGTGATTTATCAGTCTTATATGCATCCAGTGCTCCTTACATCACATGCCCTTCTTAATGCCCATCACCCAGTTACCCCTTGCCCCCACTGCCTCCCTTCTAATTTCTTACATATTTTTAGCAGCATTTTGGGCTGCTGAACATATCAGCACTAGAAGGGAATGAATGACCTGGGTCCAGCCAGAGTCCATTGGGGTCTATCTCTTGTCTCCAGATGAAGAGTGGCTTGCTTGGACTATTTCAGTAATGTTATCTATCCTCTGTCTTCCAACTCTTGCTTTATTGCAGCAGGAAGCTGCGTTAGGGCTCAGACCTGGCAAAATTCCTCTACATATCTCTTGGAAGGCTCTATTCTGATTTCTATGTTTGATTCATAGAAAATTCCATGTGTTTGTTGGGAAGAAATTGAGAACACCATTTTGTAGCTATGGTTTCATGGCATGCAGATGGAGTGGGCAGTATCTGTATGGATAGATATTAATAAGAAGAATTTGAAAATGGTATATATTACAAGGCTCCCTTTTGTTAAATGGAGCCAGGAGAAAATACCACTTTAATGGTAGATAAATACTCATTCAGCCTAGTGACCTGTGGGCTAATAATGGGAAATTCAGAAGTTTAGATCCATCAAGAGAAATGATAGCCAATAGACCATGGAGTGATGGCCACTGTTAAGCTGATTTATAGGGAACTGAATGTAACTAAATGTGTACTATTCTGAAAGAGTGAAAAATTTGCTGCTGAGTCCATACCAAGACATGCCACAAGAAGAGACTGTTTATTTCTATAATGATGTAAATATCTTGTTTGTTCACATTGGTTTCAACCTGGATTATCTCCAAAGGTCATCTTGTTATCTCGATGTATTGGTATCTAAAGTGGAGCAGATAGTAAATACTTTCTGGCACTTGTGTAATGGCCATCACGATTTCAGTGCTAAAGGCATGTCCAGTCAGAAACCCTGAAGTCTAAAGGTTTATGATCTTTCTGAATATTTGACATTCCCCTTACCTCAGTGGTTTGTTTTGTGATCAAAGCCATTACTAAAGTAGATGGTAATTTATTAATTCCACAAATATTGAGTGTGCATTGTATATGATTTATTGTGCCAGGTGTTGTAGTAAAAAAAAAAATGCACAAGATATCCATCGTCTTTAAGGATAGTGCACAAGGATAATTATTATGAGAAGTCAAAAGGTGATTCACGCCCACAGTACAGACATCTCAAGGAATAGAATGTAGCTTCCAGAGGAAGGATCAAGGGAAGTGTTATGGGAAAAGATACCCTCTGATGGACCCTGGAAGGGTATGTAGGATGCAAATGTGGAAAAATGGACATAAAGGCTGCTGTGGGTTGAATTTTGTCCTCCGCTCCAAATTCCAGTGTTGAAGAACTCTCCAGTACCTTCAAGTGTGACCTTATTTGGAGATGAGGCATTTACTGAGATAATCAGGTTAAAGTGATATCCTTCCGGTGGGCATTAATGCAGAATGACTGGTGTTCTTATCAAAAGTGGAAATGTGGTCAGAGAGTCATGCATAAAGAAGACGATGAAGAGACACAAGAAGATAATCATTTATAAGCCAAGGAGAGGGGCGTGGAACAGATTTTTCCCTTACAGCCCTCAGTAGGAGCCAAGTCTGCTGACACCTTGATTTTGAACTTCTAAAGAATTGTGAGACAATAAATTTCTGTTCTTTGAGCCAACCTATCTACAGCACTTTTTTATAGCATCCTGCAGACTAATGTAGAGGCATTCTGAACAAGGGAACAGAGTCAAGAAAAGCTGAAGAGAGTAGGAGAAGAGGAGCTTGACTGGCAGGTGGAGTGCCTGAAAGGAACCAGTCAACACATTAGTGACTTAAATGGATGTTGAGTGAGATTGTGGGAGATCTTGCAAGCCAGTGCTGCAGCATGGAGGAGGCAGCATAGTCACCAAGCGATACATCACATAGGACAGTGATAATGTTTATGTGGTTCACTGAGGTTGTCATTGAGAGAGGCTGTTCCCAATTGAAGACAACTGACTAAAGCCCTTCCTGGATTCCCCAGATCTACCCTATAGTGCCAAGAACTGAGTAAACCAAGATCTCCAACTATTTGTTTTCCATTTGTGGTCACCCTTTTGGAAGTTTCACTGTGGGCAAAAGGGAGCCATTGAATGTTTTTGATCATTGGTATGGCACAAGAAGAGCTGTGCTTGAGGGTGATTAACTTGAACAGATCAAAAGGGTGCCAGACTGGCTGGGCAAGTGATGGGGAGGCAGTCGCAATAACCCAGGTAAGAAATAATGAGGTTTTGAATTTGAGCAGTGACAGTAGTTTGAGAGGGGGTAGGGCTGAGTCTTATCTCCACCTTATTCCATTCACTGATCTTTGGTAGCTTTGTTTCCATGACTGTTAAGGTGCTTCTATCTTTTCCTTTCTGTTGAGTGTGGGATGAGATGGCAGAGAAGAAACCTGACTCCTTTTATTTATGGCACTGCAGTATATTTTACATTGAAACCCCAGATGCAGAGGTTCTCATAAAACTAAAGCTAATTTGGTTATAGCTATTCCAACAGATACTTGGCAACTTACAGAACTTATGTGAATAGATGCAGAATATTTGGTAACTTTTGATAATTCTGCTATTTGAAACGTATTTACTGCTGATATAAGCAATTTAATTGCATAACATGGGATTTTTGTGTATGAGTTTGTGAATGCTTGTCAAACTGATTAAGGAAGATATAGGGAGAGCCATCAATAAAAACTGGAGGCAATAATATACAGAAATCAATTTGGATGTCCTGTGGTAGTAAATAAAACATTATATTATGTGACTGAGAGAACTAAATTCATATATCTATATATGTTACCTAGAGTGGTAAAACATGCTCATGGAATCGATGAGAGATTGATATTTAGTAATTTATCATAGCAATTTCAGTGTTTCTTCAGGGGATTTTACAAAAGCAATCTATTTTAAAAATATTTCATAAGGCAAGAAATGTTCAAAGTATGAGATGATTTATTGGAAATTATAGAAAATGCTTAATTTTCTTGAACTTTTAACTTACTGTTACCTAAAGATATCATGATGCCTTGTGCTGCTAACCGGATTATTTTATTGCCTTTATCTGTTGATATATGCTATAGGTTTCATTGATTTTTAGCTGTGCTATCCCTGCTAGATGCATTTTTCTATTTTCTTTTGAATTTAACTTTTAGTACCCTTTTTGACAGCCACTTAATTGTATTGATTTTTTCTAAGTTGGTTATAATTTAGAGGAGAACATTTTAGTATATTTTGTTTAGAAAATATTGGCCTTATTGGCTTATAACTGGCAATACTTTGAAAAGTTTAGCTACAAATATTGCTAATTAAGTGAGTAGATGCCTCGAGTAATGAATGGGCAGGAGGGATTAAAAGGATTATTCCAAACTTACTACCTTAGGAGGATTACCACAGGAAAAAAAAGAATGATAAGTTGAAAACACGTTTGCAGTAAATTTAACGGTCAGAGTCCTCGGAATCAACCCCCACAGAAGTGAAGGAGCAAGGGTTTGCAGTGGAAGAGTTGAGCTATGGTCGGCCTCCAGTGATCCCATGGAGTGCTCTCAAGCCCAAATGGCCCTTCCAGTCTTGAGGCAAGGGGGCTGAGCCTCTATACCTGCACGCTCAGCAGTCATTGTCCACTTGCTTCTCCTGGGGGGTGGGGGGGCTGGCCTTGAACATGCAGCTTCCAGTTGTATTTCCGCTGCTAGCATTCCCAGCAACTGGGAGAAATATATACCTCCATGTTCGAAAAATGGGTCTGGATGGCATACCACAGCATCCCCTACATTCTGAGTTACACATGTCTAAAACACGACTCCTTTCAAAAAGTATATTCCATTGTAGGTATTAAATATTCCTCCATATTTGAAATATTTACTATCTCAGTATCTATTTCTTGGCAACATTTGCCAGTTTTCTTTGTAAAAACTTACCTTCAAAAATAAGAGGAAAAGGCATTATCTATATATTAAATTTATAATTTCCATATAAATCACATTTAACATTATTAAGTAGCCCATAGCAATACATCAAGGTAAATATCTGTGGGAGTTAGTTTTCTTACTGGCAGCCGAGAGAAAAGTATTTAGCTCTGTCCATTACCAATCATGAAAAGATTACTGGTAGTTAAGAAAGCAAATATAGGAAATAATATAATATCATTTATTGGTATTAATATTAAACACATACCTTCTCTTTCCAAATTTTTTCTTTTCAAAATTAGTTTGTCAAAGAGTTTTTTTATGTACCTTGTGATGATGCAGAATTTATATTTTTGGTATATGAATATTTAAAAGGATGGGTCACTTTAATTGGGATCTCATTTGTATTTAAGAATTACCTTTCCTATGTAGCAAGGCTCTGGTATTTATCCTTCCTGGAGTCCATTCGTGTGGTACTCAAAACATTAGTCATCAAAAGGCTTGACTGAGTTCTGTTCATATTCTGTTCTATTTGTTTAACTATCAGAATGCTATTTATATTCAAGTGTTATTTATACTTTTTACATGCTTGTTTTATTTACTCAGTTAAGCTGTAGATTATTTTTGAGTAAAATTGTGTTTTCTTTGTAGGAATATGCTATTTGTACATCTTGGATACTCCATAACTATTGTTGGAGATTTAAGATACTTTGGGTTTATTACTTCAAACATCTTTACTCTCCATTTTCTACCTCGACATTTTTAAACGTATTGTATACCATTTCAAAGAATTTTCATAAAGATTCAAGTAGATGACATTTTTTTAAAGATTTTATTTATTTATTCATAGAGACACAGACTGAGAGAGAGAGAGAGAGAGAGAGACAGAGAGGCAGAGACACAGGCAGAGGGAGAAGCAGGCTTCATGCAGGGAGCCCGACGTGGGACTCGATCCCAGGTCTCCAGGATCACACCCCAGGCTGCAGGCGGCGCTAAACCGCTGTGCCACTAGGGCTGCCCGTAGATGACATTTTTCTGGTCATTTAGATGTCGTCTGAGGACTGAGAACAGGAAAGAGAAAGGACCTAAGTTGTTTATAATGTCACTGAGCCTTTTAGGAGACTTTATTTTCTTCACTGATCTATGTCCAGCTCCCAGAACAGTGCATGGTAATTAGTTAAGACTTCATAAATATATGTTTTCTAAATAAAATTTTTATTGAAGTGTCATAGAGTCTTTTGCATATTAAAAAAAGAGTGGCATTTGAAACTTCCAAGTTACTCAATCTGAAAATATCAAGTATGCCTAAATTTAAGGAGGCATAGGTAATTTGTCTACATGAAGGACAAAGTAAATCACAAAATATTTTATCATTTCTCCTATTCAATAAGGAGCCATACATGATGACTAAGATTTTTCTAGTATGCCAGATTATCAGTTTATATTAATTAAAAATGCATCATATATCTAGTAGCAAATAATAAGTGTTTTGAAATTGACTTTGTTGTAATGAATATAGATTATAAAATGGCCTATCGTTTTTTTTAAGTGACTGCCGCCCATTTACAAGTCACTAAAATGAACTATTTTAATCACAAAAGTGTATTTTCTCCTTCATTTGAGACTCCATATGTACGATCTAGTTATTTTGAAAATGGTCTGTCGGAGACAGCAACAAAACTGAAGGCAGTTCAGTGATGTGAGTAGGGGCCAAGCGCCACAAAGCTCTGGCTGCTGCATGTAGAATTCTCAGGTGCCAGGAGCACGGAGAGGCTGGTGTCAAACCTCCTCCTTGGTGAGCGTGTCCATCACCTCCAGCTTGCAAACTGCCTTAGATCCGGGCCTTGCCTGACATGGTTCCAAATAATCAAGGTGGACACATTTCAATTTTGCCCTTACCATTCTCCACATGGAGTGCCAGTTTTTTTGGATTGTGTTATTTCTAATTTCATATTGGCACTGCAGAGCATGAAGTACCAGGGAATGTATAAGCTTCACCTGCCATTGAAAATTAATTATGAAACACCTCATTTAACATTATAAACACGTTACTCTGTTTCATGTGCTTGAAATTTTATTTTGAAATGTGGGTGTCCTCTGCCACTTAGCTTAATTGGTTAGACTCTGGTGCTGATGAACCCAGAGTTGTGAGTTCATCTTCCATAAGGTCGAATTCGTTCCCCATAGATAAAAAAAACAAACAGTTTTTTCCTATACTTTTTATACATTTTCTAATTAAGTGATATTTTGTAGGTGATGAAAAATATTTTCTCAGACTTTTTTTCCTTGAGCTTCATAACAACGCGAGAAGAGGTTGAAAAGTATTTTCATTTCTGATTTCACCTTATAGATGAGGAAATTGATGCTTAATGGGATCGATTGACTTGACACAGCCAGGAATTTGCTAGGCTAGGTTCTCTGACTTTAAATCCCATTCTCTTTCTTTTCTATTCTACTACACAGCAATGCAAAAACTGCAGTCTGGTTTTCACGTTATTTGTTTGTCCCAAAGTGGTAAACATTGGTTACTTTGCTTTCACTGCCAGCTGATTTGAATAGCAATTTGATAAGTTGCTGTGTATCTCATATTGTGCCCTAGAGAAGTGCAGTATGTTCTTAACCCCCTTGCCCATGACTGTGCTCCATTGCATCAGTTTAAACACATGCAACCACATTTCTTCACTGTCTTTATTTACTGCACTTAATCAGGATTAAGAATCAAAGTTCTGATATTGCTAAAGAATAATGGTCCTGGGATGCCTGGGTGGCTCGGTGGTTGAGTATCTACCTTTGGCTCAGGGCTTGATCCCGGGGTCCTGGAATCAAGTCCTGCATTGGGCTCCCTGCAGGGAACTTGCTTCTCCTTCTGCCTGTGTCTCTGCCTCTCTGTGTGTGTCTCTCATGAATAAATAAATAAAATCTTTAAAAAAAGAATAATCATTCTGACTCAAGAAAAACTAGTCTTAATATTTAAATCATGTAGCATTTCATAGCCTCTTTTAACATCATAATAAAATAATTGTTTATTAAGTTATCCTGCTCTCATCTTGACTATATTCTTGGCTAGCTTGAACTGAAGGGTGCTTGGGGTTTCCCTGATCCCCTAGGGGAAATAGGAGATATGTGGGAGCCATGACAGGTTTTCCTTGTGCTCTGTGCTTCCCTGATCACAGTCCCATGGGATCCAAACGTATTTGAAGCCATTTCGAGCAGGTGATATTGGTTCAGCATACATGAAGCTACAGGAAAGGGAAATGGTTTTACATAAACTGAGGGCATTCACAAGATTTGGTGAGAAAGAATACTAAGTCCACTGCTTCCATCAACTATGTAGAACATTTTCAATTTTTGTAAAAATGGGTACATGCATTGTAAATCATTCTGGTGTGTGGTTTTGTTGTTGTTGTCGTTGTTAGGAATTGTTAGAATAGTCACGCATGACTAAAAATGTAGTTTTCAAATGTTTTATTCAACTGTCGCATCCTTCATTTTCTTTTAAAGCGATGAATATTAACAGTTTGAATGTTTAACAAAGACCCTTTAGAAAGTCATCTCTCTCTCTCTCTCTCTTTTTGCAGTTAAGTGAAGGGTGATAGTTTTGATGAATAACTCCTTTTCTGTTCGCAGTAGTCAGTCTTGTATGTTCACTAACATATTGGTCTAAACATTTTTATATGATGCTGCCGTTTCTTATTGGCCCTTTGGCTTTGACTAATGTATTTAATCTCCCTGTTTTCAAGTTTCTCACCAGAACAGCTTTTGTGAGGCTTAAGCAAGTTAATGTATTAAAACACTGAAAATTAACCTAATAAATTCTAAAGTATTAATATTACTTGTTATTATTGTTGTTATATAAGCTAGCTTTACCACATCTATCAAGAAGACTCAAATCTACTGTGCATCAGGAGAAGGGCTTGGCTCTACAGGTACATCGGATGGGCTTCCAGAAGTGCATTGTCTCCTCCCATTCCTTCCATATACTGTGGAACATTTCAAAATCTTAAGATTTTCATGTGTTTATTTGTTTTGTTTTTGCCTTTGTTTTTTAGAGTAACTCATTTTCTCAAAAAAGTCTTTAGCAATAGATATAATCATGGATGGAAGAAAAATCCATTCCCTAGAAGTCATTACCTGCTGTTAATTTATCAGTTTATCAACCACTTGGGATAATGAGATAGCTTTCCTTTGAGAAGAGTGAAGGTGCATAGGTTAGAGCGTAAGTGGTAGATTCTGAGCAGCCAAAAGAAAGAATTGATTTCGGCCACTGAAACAAGGGAAAAGAGAGACCAGAAACAAGCAAAAATTGAGAGAAACATGTGGAGTTTATTGGTGCTCAGGAAGGCCTTTTCTAATGTCATTATTATAAAAAGCAATGAGCCTGGCAGTTTGTCAAGAAGTTAAACACAGAATGAGAATGACTGCATGATCCAACAATTCCAATTCTAGGTATCTATCCAAAAGAAAAGCAAGACTTGAACCAATGCCTATATACCAATCTTCATAGTAGCAATATTCATAAAAGATAAAAGATGGGAAAAAAACAAGTGTTTGTCACTTGTGAATACATAAACAAAATGTGATGTATATACATATAATGGAATATTATTCAGCATAAAATGTTATTAAATTCTGATACATGCTATAATACAGATGCATGTACATATACATACACTACTGTAGAGATGCAGCCAGACACAGAAGACAGATATTGTATGATTCCACTTATTTGGAGTATACCTAGAATGAGCAAATTCATAAAGACCGAAGGTAAAGGAGAGGTTACCAGGTGCAGATGAGCAGGAGTGTATGTCTTCTTTGGAGAAATGTCTGTTCATGTCTAATGCCAGTATTTTAATTGGATTGTTTGATTTTTGGGTGTTGAGTTGTCTAAGTTATTCATATATCTTGGATACTTACCCTTTACTGGAAATGTCATTTGCAAATATCTTCTCCCATCCAAAAGTTGCCTTTTGTTTTGTTGACTGTTTCCTTCACCGCAGAAACTTTTTATTGTAATATAGTCCCAATAGTTTTTGGTTTTGTTTCCTTTCCCTCAGGGACCTATCTTGAAAATATTTCTATGGCCGATGTCAGAAAAGTTATAACCTATGCTCTTTTCTAGGATTCTTATGACTTCAGGTCTCAAATTTAGGTCTTTAACCCATTTTAAATTTATTATTGTGTATGGTGTAAGAAAGTGGTCTGGTTTCATGCTTTTGTGTGTTGCTGTCCAGTTTTACCAACACCATTCATTGAAGAGACTGTCTTTTTCCCGTTTTATATTCCTTCCTGCTTTGTCAAAGATTAATCATATGCATATAGTTCATTTCTGGGTTTTCTATTCTGTTCCATTGATCCATCTGTCTATTTTTGTGGCAGAACCATACTGCTTTGATTACTACAGATTTGCAATATAACATGAAGTCTGAAATTGTGATATCTCCAGCTTTGCTCTTCTTTTTCAAGATTGCTTTAGCCATTTGTGGTCTTTTATGGTTCTGTACATATTTTAGGATTATTTGTTCTAGTAGTATGTAAAATGCTATTGGCATTTTGACAGGGATTGCATTGAGTGTATAGATTTCTTTGGGTAGAATAGACATTTTAATGATATTTGTTGTTCCAATACATAAGGATGGAATTTTTTTTTCATTTCTTTGTGTTGTCTTCAACTTCTTTTATCAGTATTTTATAGTTTTCAGAGTACATGTTTTTCACCTCTTTGGTTAGGTTTATTCCTAAGTATCTTGTTATTTTGGGTGCAATTATAAATGGAATTGTTTTCTTAATTTCTTTCTTCTGTTTCATTATTGGTATATAGAAATGCAACAGACCTAGGTAGATTGTTTTTGTATCCTGTGATATCAGTTTTAACAGTTTTTTTGTTGAAGTGTTTTGCGTTGTCTATATATATTATGTCATTTGCAAATAGAGAAAGTTTAACTTTTTTCTTACCAGTTGGGATGCCTTTTATTTCTTTCTCTTGTGTGCTTTCTGGGGCTAGGATGTTCAATACTAGCAGTGAGAGTGGACATCCCTGTCTTGTTTCTGACCTTAAGGAAAAGGCTATCAGTTTTTCCCACTGAAGATGATGTTACCTGTGGGTTTTCATATATGGCCTGTATTATGTTGAGGTATGTTCACTCCAAACCTATTCTGTTGAGGGTTTTTTATCTTTAGTGGATATTGTATTTTGTCAAATGATTTGTCTGTGTTTGTTGAAGTGATCATATGTTTCTTATCTTTTCTCTTATTGATGTGATGTATCACCTTGAATGATTTGCAAATATTGAACCACCCTTGCAATGCAGGAATAAATCCCATTTGATCTTGGTGAATGATTCTTTTTACTGTATTATTGGATTCAGTTTATTAGTATTTTATTGAGGATTTTAGAATCGATGTTCAACACAGATATTGGCCCGGAGTTCTCTTTTTTGTGTGATGCTTTTACCTGGTTTTGGTATCAGGGTAATATTGGACTCATAGAATAAATTTGGAAATTTTCCTTTCTTTTCTATTTTTGCAATAATTTGATAAGAATAGGTATTAACCCTGCTTTGAATATTTAGTAAAATTTGCCTTTGAAGCCATGATTATTGATTCAATTTCTTTGCTGGTAATTTGTTGAGATTTTCTATATCTTCTTATTTCAGTTTTGGAAGGTTATATGTTTCTAGGAAGTTATCTATTTCTTCTAGGTTGTCCAATTTGTTAGCATATGGTTTTTCATATTTGCTTCTCAAAGTAGGCCTATATTGCTAAAAACTTCCCTAAAAGCTTTTCCTCTTCTTTCATTTGGGATTTCATTTATTTGAGTCCTTTCTGGTTTTTTTTTTTTTTTTCTTGATAAGTCTGGCTAGAAATTCTTCAATTTTATTGATTTTCTTTTCCCCCCCAAAGAACCAGCTTCTGTTTTCATTGATCTGTGTTATTGTTTGTGTGTTTTGTTTCTTTTTGTTTTGTTTTGTTTCTGTATTATATATTTCTGTTCTAATTTATTTCCTTCCTTCTGCTGGTTTTAAAATTGTTTTTCTTTTTCTAGCTCCTTTAGGTATAGTGTTATGTTGTTTATCTGGGATTTTTCTTGTTTCTCAAAATAGGCCTGTATTGCTAAAAGTTTCCCTCTTAGACCTGATTTTGCTGCATCTCAAAGGTTTTAAATCATTGTTTTCAATGATTCTATGTACTCTTTAATTTATTCTTTTACTTTATGGCTGACCCATTCATTATTTAGTAGTTTAGTAGTATGTTCTTTAACCTGTATGCATTTCTGATCTTTGTAGGTTTTTTACTTGTGGTTAACTACAAGTTTCATAGTGTTGTGGTCAGAAAAAAAAAATGCATGATTTGACTTCCGTCTTTTTGAAATTTTTTTTTTTCTTTTTGAATTTTTTGAGGCTTGTTTTGTGGTGTAATGTATGATCTTTTCTGGAGAATCTATCATGTGTATTTGAAAAGGATGTATTTGGCTGTTTTAAGGATGAAATGTTCTGAATATATCTGTCAATACCATCCAGTCCAGTGTGTCATTCAAAGCCATTATTTCCTTGTTGATTTTCTATTAGATGATCTATTAATGTAAATGATTTGTTAAAGTCCCCTACTATTTTTGTACGACTATCAATTAGTTCCTTTATGTCTGTTATTGACTATTTTATATGTTTGTATGCTACCATATTGGGTGCATAAATATTTACAATTGTTATATCTTCTTGTTGAATTGTACATTATTATTATTATTAATAATAATTTTAATTTTTCTTTGTCTCTTGTTATAGTCTTTCTTTTAAAGGTTTTTTTTTTTTTTGCCTGGTATAATTATTGCTACTCCAGCTTTCTTTTGACATCCATTTGCATGGAAAAATGTTCCTCCATCCTCTTACTTTCAGTTTGCAGGTGTCTTTAGGTCTAAAATGAATCTCTTGTAAGCAGAATATAGATGGGTCTTGTTTTTTAATCCATTTTGTCACCCTATATCTTTTGATTGGAGTGTTTAGTCGATTTACATTCAAATAATTTTTAAAAATTGTTTATTTATTCATGAAAGACACACAGAGAGAGGCAGAAACATAGGCAGAGGGAGAGGCAGGCTCCCTGCAGGGAGCCTGATGCAGGACTCGATCCCAGGAACCCCAGATTGCAACCTGAGCCAAAGGCAGACACTCAACCACTTAGCCACCCAAGCACCCTCAAATAATTTATTGGTAGATATGTATTTATTGCTAGTTAACTTCCTGCTTTGTGTTTGTTTCTTAAAATTTTCTCTGGTCTTTTCTGTCTTTGTCTCTTTCATCATTTGCTTCTTTTATATAGTGGTATATTTGGAATTCCTCCTCTTTATTCCTTGCATATTTATTAGTGATTTTTGATTTGTGGTTACCATTATGTTTGTATATAGCCTCTTCTGCATATAGCAATCTATATTAAGTTGATAGTTGCTTATGTTTGAACCCATTCTTTCCTCCTCTCCTCCCCCTGGTTTAGATATATAGTGTCATATTTTACACCTTTTTATTTTGTGACTTACTTGACAGATGCTTTACAAAAATAAACATTTTTATTGTTTTTGTGTTTCCTACCTCGATACTGTCACTTTGGTCTTTCTGTTCTACTCAAAGTGTTTCCTTAATATTACTTGGAAGTTTTAGTGGTCATGGATTTCTTTAGTTTTTATTTTTCTGGAAAACTCTTTATCTCTCCTTCTATTGTGAATGATAGCCTTGCTGGATGAAATATTCTTGACTGCAGATTTTTCCCACTTAGCACTTTGGTTATATAATGCCACTCCCTTCTGGCTGCAAAGTTTCTGCCAAAAAATCCTCTGTTAGCCTTATGGAGTTTCCCTTATATGTAACTGTCTTTTGTGTTGCTACTTTTCATTTTTTTTCTTTATCCCTAAATTTCGTCACTTTAATTACAATATGTCTTTGCATGGATTTGCTTTGGTTGATTTTGTTTGAAATTCTCTGTGTCTTCTGGATCTGGATATCTCTTTCCTTCCATAGATTAGGTATGTTTCCAGCTGTTATCTCTTCAAATAAATTTTCTGCCCCCTTTTCTCTCTTTCCTCTGAGACTCCTATAATGTGAGTGTTACTACATTTGATGGAGTCTGGGCAGCCCGGGTGGCTTAGCACCACCTTCGGCCCAGGGGCTGATCCTGGAGACCTGGGATCGAGTTCCACATCAGGCTTCCTGCATGGAGCCTTCTTCACCCTCTGCCTGTGTCTCTGCCTCTGTGTGTGTGTGTGTGTGTGTGTGTGTGTGTGTGTCCCTCATGAGTAGATGAATAAAATCTTAAAAAAAATTTTTTTGGTTGGAGTCACTGAGTTCCCTAAGTTTGTTCTCATTTTGCATAATTATTTGTTCTCTCTTTTGTTCAGCCTCTTTACTTTCTACTACTCTGTCATGTAGGTCACTAATTTGTTCTGCTGCTTCTTCCAGCTTGGTGTTCATTCCATCAATTGTGTTTCTGATTAATGATCCATTTTTCTCTCTTATGTTGTTATTTTTGTGTTAAGGGTCTCACTAGTGTCTTCCACTCTTTTCTCATATATAGTGACTACTTTTATTATTATTACTTTAAATTTTCTATCAGACTTGTTACTTATATTTGCTTCACTCAGATCTGTGGCCATGAGCTAGTTTTGTTCTGTCATCTAGGACAAATTCCTCTGTTTTCTCATTTTATCTAAATCTCTGTGCCTGCTGCTCTCTTAGTCAAGTCAGTTTCCTCTCCTGTTCTTTAGAATAATATCCTTATGAAAAAGAAGTCCTGTAGTTCCCTGCAGTGCCCTACAGTTACCCTGTTCTCCAGGTTCTGGCACTTCTGAGAGTACCTCCAATGTAAGCTGTGTGTTCTCTGCTGTTGTGTCCTGGCCACTTTATCTTTCAGGCCAATTATCTTCAAAGGCTCTGTTTGCCTGTGGTGGGCAGTTTTTGGTCTGTGGCCTGAATGTGGTACATTATAACTAAATGTACTCTGGTCTACTTATGAAATGAGACCTACCACACCTGCCAGCAGAACCAAGGCTCTACAAAACTCCTGGGTCCAGAGAGATGGTGATGGCAGGGGTTTGGGCCAGTGTACTGATGGAGGGGGTGCCTACCACCCTGGGACTGAGGCAGATATGACTGGGAAAGGCAGTTCCTCCAGAACACAGGAGGAGGTGGGGTTTGGTATAAGCCAGTTAGGTAGGGAGTGCCATCTGTGGTCATTCTTGCAGTTGGTCCTGTGCTTATGCTGTGAGGCTGGGGAGGGAAATGACATCAGCCATTTCCTTTGTTCTTGTAGGAGTCTGAACATGAATCCTGACTCTCTGGAACATGCTTGGAGATGAACAAATAACTTCCCACTGTGTGCTCCAGGCACTGTTTACATTGCTGTTTCCCACACTGGTTTTGGGCTGTTTGGCCTGTTCTCTACAAGAGCAGTGTCGTGCCCTCCAGACTCTCCCCAAGCCAAGCACGCTGACCCTTAGGACTCTAGGCTTTAAGATCGATAGTTTAAGAACTCACAAAATTCAACCTTCCTTACTTTCCAAGCCAATTTCTATGGAGATTCATGCTCCTGTCAGGACTCTCCTGTGTGTTGGTCTCTTTCTTTCCTTTTTATGTGATTTTAGCTTATTCCCCAGCACAGTGGCCATCAGCTGTTTTTCTCCCAAACCGTGTCTCTGAACTTCCTACTTTCTTTGATGTGGCATCTTCTCTACCTTTATTTGTGGAGTTTGCTCTGCTAGTCTTTAGGTTGATTTCTGGGGTATTTAGTATGATTTGATAGTTGTCTTGTTGTATTTGTGGGATAAGGTGAGCCTATGGTCCTTCTACTCCACTGCCATCTTTCCTTTCTCCTCAAAGGTTTATTTTCTATACAGCATTTTTCTAATGCTATTCTTGCTCAGTGAACCTTACTGAATTCTTAGATTGTTATTTAATAATAGCTAAGATCATCATAGAAAAACAATCAAAATTAAAATTACTATTTTCAAATAAATGGGTTATTGAAGGAAGCTCTAAAAATAATTCCTAAAACTTTTATTAATGACTCTGGTATACCAGTATGAAGATATACTTTATGTCCTTCAGCAACTTAGAACCTGGTTGGAAAGACAGAATAGAACATAAATGATTATCCTATAAATATATGACCAAAGATTCATAATCAAAGTCTTCTGTGAGTGTAAAACATACACTATAAATCACATTAGGAAGGACCAAGAATGTTTTAGTAAGAACAGTTGTACACAAAGTAGGACTTGGGGATGTATGTAATTTCAATAAACAAAGCAACATGAGAAAGGTATTTTAGTTCATGGAAACAGCACAGGCAAGATGCAGCATTAAAAATGTCTGTGGTATGTTTGAAAATGGTATAGAATCCTATTTCTGTTTTCTCTGCCTATCAAGAAGGTTGGAGCTAAAAGCTTAAGTCATAGTGAGTATTTCCTCAGTATTTAATAAATTTTATTTCTGCTCTTTACTAAATACTTTTCCTTGTTCTAATTCAAAGCTATGTTGCATATGTGTATTTTATTTTAAATCATCTACAATCACTTTGGAAGTAGAATGAATATTGATTATAAATGTGTTTAAATATAATTCTAGTTTGTCTTGAATCAGTGGCTTCCTGCCAACTCAGCCTAAGCATACCTCATTTGTAGTAAAAGTGGCATTTTTGAAATTGTTGAAAGCACTTTGGTTGGAATAACACCAACTGATATTTTCTCTTGAATATCATGACCATCTCATTTCTTTTAAAATCATAATTCTTTTTTTGACACTAGACCTTTACCATACAATCTTTCATAAATTATTTTTACTATCCATAAGAATGACTAACCTAATTACACATAACCACTGTATATTTGCTTTTACAAGACTCTATTTGCTTTGCCAAGATTCTCCAAAGCTAACTTTCTAAAAGGATATAGGTTGTTTCTAGTTAGATTGTCTCTATTTAGTGAGTTTGTAAGTAAGTGCAAATGCAAATGCTCTTTTCCAATAATTTTGCCAGCCCATCTATAAACGTTAATAATCTGAGGAATCTGTCTGCTAGTTCTGTGAACTTTCTATTACAGCTATTGTCTATTTGTCCAGGTGATCAGAAAAGCATTAAAAATTCAGTACATAAATAACATGTAGTCAAGATAAGACAGATAGTCTTATCTTGAACCTACAAAACTTGGATTTAGTGTTTGGTTTCTTCTTTCAGTAATAGCTTCTTCTCCTTAGGTTTATCTGATAGCTCACTATTTAAAATTTTAGACCATCTAGATGTTGGCTTTTGTCTTTGAAGTGGAGCCTTAGTTTCAGGCAGCATTCTACTTTAACAGGTGTAGATGTACTTAGGAGTTATTATGATTTTAATCTAACTGTTCCTGAACTTTTATATTTAAAAGTATAATCACTGTAACCCCTAATATCCTATTTGCTATGTATATCATCCTTATATCTTACTAATTTTGTCAATAAAGAAGGCAAGGCATAGAGAATTCAAGTGATATCCCTAAATCTAATCAACAGTGTAAAGAAACCTTACACCATAGCCTCAAATCCTTGTTCTTTTTGTTGTTTCTTGGCTACATTTTTTAAACTAATAAAGTAGCTAAAACCATTTCTTTTAACAAAATAGCACAAGTAGACATTTTCCCTGTAGGTGTTGAGGCTGGAATATGTGAAGTGTTTTAATAGAGCTTAGTTCCTTTGATAAGGAAACACCACTTTTGGTTTATTGTAAGTGATATAACTCAAGATTAGTACTTTACCTAATTCATTGGAAATGTTGGATTGTCTGTGCTTTGAATTCACCTTAGACAGTATAAATTAGGTGGTGGGAGTCTGGATAAGTTTCTTGCCTGGGTAATAAGCTGAATCAAGGTGAGGTTGAAGTCACTTTGGATGTGGATCTGGGCATAAAATTGACCTACATAATAAATAAAGTCAGATAACATTGCATTTTTTGATAAATAACTGCTGTAAGTGATAGTTCAAGTCAAGAGGAAAGATGGATTCAAAGGGGACTATTTACTAAATTGCTGTGTGAAGGTTCAGCACCACGGGCAGCTCCCAGCAGAAAGGCTACTCATAATCTGTGCAAAATGGCAATATATGTCCTTAATTTACTCATTCATTTTTTTTTTCTGTTCTCTGACTGAAATTTTATTCCATTTTTTTTCTTTTTTAATGCTCAGCATGTCTCTTATATGATCAGGAAATTATACTCATTTTCTCAAGAATATTTCATTCTTTGTCTATTGTAAAACCATTCCACCTTCTGTCCTGGCTCTCAACCTGAGGACACATATCCTCAAGAAGACATGGTAAGCAGCAGACAGAATTTCATTCTCTGTGTTAAATCTATGAACTTCTGGTACTGTTTCTTTTCTTAGACTGAAGTAAGATTTAGGATAGCAGACAATCTTTCCTCTATGAAACTAGAATTCCCATAGTTTGTTTATTTGCTTGTTTGTTTTGTTTTTGAAGTGATTATTTTATTTCAGTTTGCCTTTTCCTGTTCGGAGCAATGGTTTGTTTTTTGTTTTGTTTTGTTTTGTTTTGTTTTCCTTTTATAATAATGGTCACAAGGAAAAAAAAATATTGGATTTCTCCTTAATCATTTAATTGTTTCCCAACCAATCTTCATTATACTAAGTGCCTAAAACTGTGCTTTACTGAAACGTTAACATATTCTCTTCAGCCTTTTTATAAACCTTTTCAGCTTTACTGCCCATAACAGCTTTCTGTAATGTATCTTCACTACCATTTTCTTCTTTTACCAAAACAACGCAGGCTTGAGGATTTTAAATCCTAAATATTATTTTCTTTCAATCAGAAGAGCACAAGTATTTAACTTCCTGTTCTGTAAGGTAACAAAATAAAAAGGCCTTATTTTTCTCCTGTCTCCTGTCTCTACATCCAAGTCAGTGCTGCTTTCAACCACTGTCTCCTAAGACAACTTTTGTGCAGCAGTTGAGAAGTCATTGGTTGATCATGATCCCAATCCCAAACCACTTTGCTTATGTATATACATATTTAAAAATATTCTTTATTAATAACCATGCATTGGATATTTGAAAGTTTCTAAGAGTAGATCTTAAAAGTTTTCATCACAAGAGAAAAAACTTATTGACTCTGTATGGTGATGAGGTTAACTAGACTTATTGTGGTGATGATTTTTTACAATAGATATAATATTGAATCATTAGGAATTGAATCTTTATGTTGTACACGCATATATTTTAAATGTATATGTAAAATAATATGTCAGTTATATCAATAAAATAACAAACACAACAAAACAACAGAACCTATTTCTCTCTAAATTTTTCTGTATCTATGGGAGGATAATTGAGTTTCTTCAGTAAGATTAAAGATTGGCCATGTTTTTTCTTTTATTGCTGTCAAGACAAATCTGTTCATCACTAATCTGGTGAGAGACTTCTCAGAGGTGAAGACTTCTTGTTTTCCCATGAAATAATTTTTAGATTCAAACTGCTGTAACAAATTAAAAACTTATACTGAATTCACATATCCATGATTCTGAGGATCCCTGATTGAATGGGTATTATATTGTGAACTTTTGATTTTCTTTAAATAAGGCTAAAAGTATAGTTGTTGCTACCCTATATGGGTCTGGAGGTTGCAATTGATTATATTATTATAATTTATCTTTAGAGGAGTTTAGTAAGTATTTATTATATGCAGTGATGTGTCAAGAAATTTAAATTGCTCAGGAGCCACTGTAACAGAAAAAAAAACCACATTTTCTTTTAAATGAGTTAGAAATAACCATTTTTTGGCACATTTCATATCCTCCAATTTTAGAAGTTTTGGATTTGGAAAGAAAGTAGCTAATATTTTTGAGTACCTATTTTATATTCATTATTGTAGAGGTTGGCTTATATATAGTAACTAATTTTATCTTTGAAAGTTTAGTATTGTCATTTAATTATCATTCTTCATTGCTATTTGTCATCTATAAAACGTGCTGAAATTGACTTTTAGGTCAATCTAGGTCCCAGTCAGGGTGATGAAATAGTGTGTCTAAGGTCACAAACATAGTTAATATAGTTACTACAGTGAAAACCTAGGTCAGTCTGATACTAATGCTTGTTTTACTGCAGTTGACAATTAGAATGTGACAATATTTGTAGTGGATGGCCTGAATAGCTATCACTTACTATTCAATCAATTAAGATATATTGACTGTACTAGATTATTGGATTTTGTTTATTAGTCCCTCTGCTAGATGTTACATTTCCTTTATATTTCAAGATGGATAGAAGAAATAGAAACTTTCCTTTTGCCATCCCTTTCTTCAGTACTTTTCATCATACTTTTTTTTCACATCAACTTTTAGTGAGGAAGTCTTTTTCATTGTTCAGTAGAATTTAGGGAGATTAAGTTGGAGAAAATACTTGAAAATGTGTATCTAGTTGGAAATATGGATACTGTGCCCAAGATGCTAGTTTTATCTATATTTATGTGATCTGTAGTACATGCAATGTTTTCTTACATCTGTCTTAATTTTAATTCTTTTATCAATTAAGTGAAAAAAACCTGTATAATTTATTTTTACTAAAAGGCAACTTCATTTGAGTCACTTAGGTTTTTTTGTTTTGTTTTGTTTTGTTTTTGAGTCACTTAGTTTTAAAAACAAAGTTAGAAGAATCTAATTCTTGCTTCTAGCCTTGTTTCCATAAATACTACTGAACACTGGTGAAGCTCTTCTACTGAAGAGAAGACTTGGAAAAAAAAAAAAGTATGTAATAAAGAGTAAGATAGGAAAATTTCTGGCTTCTCTTTCCTTCTAGATTATTAGTATCTTCAAAGTCAGGCATACATCTCTGGTATGGTAAAGCAGTAAGGTAATTTTAAAATTTAAAAATTCTGCTCAGCTCTCTTGTTATGAGAGAGGGTCATCAACATCTATGAGAAGCTGTTTGTAGATATTTGATATGTTCTGTTAGGCCAATCTGCAGTTTATTCTAATGTATGAACTTTAAAAAGAACAATTTTTCCCTATAAATTAAGAATTAGAACTTTGTAGTACTGAGAATTATGCCAGTTTAGTACAGATCAGCTAAGGAAACTTAGTTGTTTCGTTGTCCACCCTCTCTAGATTTCTAGTAAACTTTATACACGTACAAAAATTCAGTATATTATATTAGGTCATTGAATAAGCCATGCTACACCTCTCATTTTACTATCCATAGATGTTTCAGCATGGGCCTGATATAATTTTACATCATTTATGAATGAGCAATTGCAGTGCATGTCTGATTTTTCCCATTCTCCCCCCGACACACATACACACATATTTTCTTTCATCTGTTAGAAATAAAGCTTGCAATATTTCCTCCTGAGGGTTCTCTAAGTTGTTCCTGGATTCATTTTACTTACTATCCTGTGTTTCTCTTGATTTGCATAGACAGTGCCCTGAAATGGAAGTGAGGTGGTGAATAGAGCCCACAAGGCTCCTGTTCATCCATTTGGTGGGTGAGACATTTATCTGAGTGAGAAATTGGTTTCTGAAAATAAGGTCTTCCTTGTAGTTCTGCCTATCTCAAAATATATTTTCCTATGTAGCTTATTACATGTTATTCAAAAGTTTCATATCTCTTTACACAAGAAAAAGCTTATAAAATTGTTCATGAGTACAAATTGAAAAGCAGCAATTATTCTTGATTCATGGTTCCTACACCAACTGTGGAAAATGGTAAGGCTCACAAAGTATGTAACTGGCCAGATATCGTAAGTCAAGGCTGTCCAATGTGGTTATGCTGGATCAAACACCAAAGGCCGTCTGTACCAGATACAAACTTTAGGAAAAGAAACTGAATTGTGTTACTGTTACCACACAACTTTACTGCAAACACAGCAGGATCAGCACCTTTAGGTACTATTCCTGACAAAATTTGGGGATGATGTTGCTTAAGCTAGTGTTGCATTTATTTCTTTGACTTAACACCTGATTCCCTGATTTCAGCCTAAAGGACATTCACCCCAGTTTGTCATTCTCTTTGGGCCATTTGCCAAGATCTTAGCTGTTCTCCATTAAAATATTATTAGATATTTTTTTCACATTCTTCTAACAAATGAAAAAAAAAAGTTGTTCTTAAATTTCTACTCATGAAATTCTACTGAGAATGAAACCCCCAAAATATTAAAGAAACTTCCCAAATGTTCTAGAACAGGAAACATTCAGTTAAAATCAGCACTAAAAAAAATGATCAAGATCTTCTGTTAGAAACTAGTGATCATTTTAAGAGCCCCTAAATCCTTCTGACTTATTTAGGAATTAAAGTTTATGAAAGAGTTATGCAGACTTCCCCTTTTTTTTATAAAAAAAATCACTTCCTAAAAACCACTCTAATTTATATTTATATTTACTAACAAAGTGAGAAATTGATTCATTAACTTTTTAAATTTGTTTCTTGGATTCACAAGAGTAGGCATAATGCCAAATGCTAATACTAAAACTTTTAATTTTTAGCATTAAAAATAGACATTAGTATTCATTTTTAAATCAACAAAGCAGACAATTCAATGAACTTTAAAAAAGCATATACAGTCAAATGTTAGAAGTGTTAAATATTATACTTTAGATTTTATTTATCTGTTTTTCTTTCTTATTTTTAGAGAGAGAGTGTGTAAGCACAAGCAGGAGTTGGGGGGAGGGTAGGAGGGAGAGGGAGGATCTCAAGCAGACTCTTCAGTAGGTGCAGAGTCTGATTTGGGACTCAATCTCACGATCCTAAGATCATGACTCAAGCTGAAATGAAGATTTGAACACTCAACCAACTGAGCCATCTTGCCCCTGATATTATTTATCTTTAATATGAACTCTCAAGCATGATATATTTACCTGATCTATAAAAGAAAGATTATTTTGAAAGTATTTAAACATAAAAATACTTATTTTCGACATTGAAAAATATCTTCAGGGTGAATTTTCTTTCAAAATGTATAGTGGCATGTTTCTTAAATTACTTAAACATATCTTAAAATATTTCTTACTCCAAAAATGCAGTGCATTTTAAAATAAGATAAAGAATGAAATTGAGATTTAAAAACATGTTCTCATTAATTTCATTTCAGTTATCAATGCATATTTTTCAACCTATATTAAAAATGATGGGTCCTATTTGGGGTGTAGAGATTACTTAAATAAATACATATTTAAAACAATGATGAGGGGATCCCTTGGTGGCACAGCGGTTTAGCGCTTGCCTTTGGCCCAGGGCGCGATCCTGGAGACCCGGGATCAAGTCCCATGTCGGGCTCCCGGTGCATGGAGCCTGCTTCTCCCTCTGCCTATGTCTCTGCCTCTCTCTCTCTCTCTCTCTCTGTGTGACTATCATAAATAAATTAAAAAAAATAAACAAAAACAAAACAATGATGAACATGAAAACTTGAGGATGTGATTGTGGCATTGCTCATGTTATCCTGTTTTACCTGTATTTGTATTATCCTCTGCAGATCTTGAACTTGTTTTCCTTTTTTTTTTTTTTCTTCTGAGAGTTAAAAGGTCATTGCAGAACAAAGTTGTTAATGAAACCTTATGTAATCATGAGTATCATCCAGATTTCATATGAAGAAGCTGTACTGGAAAAATATCTAGAAATTCAACTGAATGCAGTGTTTATAAACAGAGAAGATGCTAATTCCTTGAAGAAAGACTTTTGATATTTTTCCCTTTGAAAATATATGCAGATACATGAAAATATGCGTTTTAACTTTGAGATAAAAGTCTTTCTAAATACATTGTAATGATATTATAACCCAAGAAAATGCTACATTTTTATTCTTATGATCTCTAATAAGATTTTTTGACTGGTAAATTGTAGTGAATATGCTGGATAAGGCAGAAAGATCATTTTCAACTGATATGAATTTCCTTTTCTCTACCTCACAAACTTTGAATATTTAGATTTTTGGCATTGCTTTGAACAAATGCTAAAAGTTTAACAACAACAGCAACAAATAACCATGAACAGGACATAATAATTCACACACTAAATAAAGACATAAAATGAAAGAGTCTTTCATTTCTAGTCTGCCTACTATCTTATTTTGACTATTTTTAATACCCACTTGTTTCATCTATTTTTAGCAGCAGCTATGAAAGATAAGCAGTAAACTCATTTGTGTTAACCACTCTTCCTTCCTCTTCCGTCTTTCATTTTTTTTAACTTGCAGTGTTATATTTCTTATTACATTGGTTGCCTTAATAGCTTTAAATGGCATATTGGAAGCTATAGTTCTTAGTAATCTACTTCTGATAGTGTCTCTTGACTCTGCCATGTACCATAAGGACTGACCTACCTACTTTTCTTTCTTTCTTCTTTCTCTTTCTTTCTTTCTTTCTTTCTTTCTTTCTTTCTTTCTTTCTTTCTTTCTTTCTTTCTTTTCTTTCTTTCTTTCTTTTCTTTCTTTTTCTTTCTTTCTTTTTCTGTTTAAAGATTCATTTAATTAATCATAATATTTTATCTATAAGTTGGTTCCAAAAATTTAAAAACAGGAAGTGTTCATAATATTATGAATATATAAGTAGCATGCACTGTATGATCCCTCAGTATGACTGGATATACAGAGAAGAACATAGTATCTAAAGCTAAATGCATGCTGCTCAAAGGAGAATGTTCTAAGCACCAAAGTCAAATGCCCCCCCCCCTTTTTTTTTAAGATTTTATTTATTTATTCATTCAGAGAGAGAGAGAGGCAGAGACACAGGAAGAGGGAGAAGCAGGCTCCATGCAGGGAGCCCGATGTGGGACTCGATCCCGAGACTCCAGGGCTATGCCCTGGGCTGAAGGCAGACACCAAACCGCTGAGCCATCCAGGGATCCCCAAATGTCCCCTTTTTAATAATCCATCAGTTGCTTAACCAATAACATGCTTTATTCTTTATATTTCTTTCAGGGATTATCTTCTCAGCTTTTATTGCCCCTGAAATTTCCAATCATCTTTCATTTATCTTGACAGATGTAGTGAATGTGATCTTCAGCCACGTCTCTAGAATAAGCTGGTTCCTGATTGTATTACTTGTCAAACATCCAGAAGTGGGGGAACTTTTTTAAAGCATATGCTGATGTTGCCATCATTGATTTCTTTCCACTGAATTACGAAGTTAAGTCTTCTTCCTGGGCCCCACTATCTCTCTTTGTTGAGTTATTTCTTTGTTTTTGTTTTTGTTTAGCCAGAGTCCTCATGAGATATGCTTTGAGTATAAATACATCTAGTAATGTCTTTATTTTGCCCTGATACATGGTGGATGGTTTGGCTAGGTGTGGATTATGTGTTGGAATCCCTTTCCCTCCAGACATATTATTCTTTGCCATTAAGCATCTTTTGTCACTAATGAGAAGTCAGACAAAAATCAGATTCATGTCCCCATGGATATTTTTTATTCCACACACTTTTTTCTTTTTCTTAAATGTTTTGTTTACTTATTTGAGAGACAGAAAGAGAATGCAAATGGAGAGAGTTAAAGGGAGAGGTAAAGTAGATAGACTCCATTCCACACTGAGCTCAGAACAGGATGTGGGACTCGATCTAGGACCATGAGATCATAACCTGAACCGAAATCAAGAGTAGAATGCTTAAATGACTAAGCCACCCAGGTGCCCCATCCTGCATTCTTTTTTTTATCCCAAACAAACTTTTTGTTTGTTTTTATCTTTGACATTTCATATCATATTTCTAAGTATATTGTTTGTTTGTTTTTGTGTGTTTTATCTATTATTATGTGGGTCTTTATTTTTCCTTTAGACCAGAGTTTTTATTTCCTTTCTGAAAATGTTTTCCTTTTATTTCTTTAATTGATACCTCTTCTTATTGCCTTTTCTCATTTATTAGACTAGGTAACTTCAGACATTTCTGGACTGATCCTCCACCTCTCTTAATAACTCTATTAATTTTTTTTTGCCCTGTCTTCTAGAGAAGCTTCTTATGTGTTATTTATTTATTTTTGTTTCTTGCAAATTTCAGTAACTATATCCTTAGCTTTCATAGTATTTCTCCCTTCTGTTTCTTCTTTCTCTTCTTCCTCCCACCCACTGTCTCCTCTATAGCCCTCCCTGCTTTTCTTCCTTCTTTTTCTCTATATGCAATTTTGTAATCAGGAGTTATATATCTTGACTCATAATTGGAGCTGAACTCTCCCTTATGGGAACATTTCAGAGTGTGGGAGGAGTTTCCTGAAATCATGCATTGACTCTGGGGGGGTGGGTGGTAATTCTGTACTTCAAATACTAGGGGACCGAAAAAGTTAAACATCTCAGCACAACTTTTAATTGGGGCCAAGTAGAGCATCCAGCAAGTCCATGAGAATTGAGTGTTCAGCCAGAAGCTTGAAAAAGTCAAAGAGTTAATTAGAACGTAGGAAAGATTGGCTCAAGAGAAGGAGCCCAGAAGGACACCATGCACTTTCCTGTGCATGAGAAAATGCTGACCCAGACATTTAAAACCTAACTTTGTGCAGCCAGGATTGAGAAGTTTAATATGGCACATTTACCCATGGATAATAAATTTAATTCAGAGAGAAGTAAAAATACACAAGGAGAGGATTTGAATATGAAAAGTAGCTTGTGAGGAAAGATCAGGCCATAGGCTATATGTAACAGTATGCAAATATGTCCACTTGGCTTTCAGAGAATGGAAAAGGAAGAGGAGGGGGATGCAAGTAGTTGTAAAGGAACTGACACACTTATTAATCTACATGGTAACAGTGTACAGAAATGTCTGTTCACACACAAAATTAAAGTATCTTCTAGTTAGATCCAAAGTTTTAAATTATTCCCCATATAAGTCATTCCCCATATAAGTATTATTAAAGCATACTAGGAATATATTTTGTTATTTAAAAAAATAACATTGGCTCAGTGGTTGAGTATTTGCCTTTGGCTCAGGTCGTGATCCCAGGGTCCTGGAATTGAGTCCTGCATTGGGCCCTGCATGTGGAGCCTGCTTCTCACTCTGCCTATGTCTGTGCCTCTCTCTGCATCTCTCATGAGTAAACAAAATCTTTAAAAAATTAAAGGAGCCCGGGGTCCTGGAATTGAGTCCCGCATTGGGCCCTGCATGTGGAGCCTGCTTCTCCCTCTGCCTATGTCTGTGCCTCTCTCTCTGCATCTCTCATGAGTAAACAAAATCTTTTAAAAATTAAAAAATAATAGTATTTTTGCCAGCTTCAGATATTTTTCCTCAGAAGTCTTTATAACTGATATTATCTACATAAGCACAAGATCCTAAATTTTCTCTAGAAATTGTGGCGAATGAAATGATTTAAGCAATGATGGAGAAAGCCTCATTCTATGGGGATGTATGCAATGTAGCCTCTACTGAAAATTCCTTTTTCATGTTGCTAACAAGTGGAAAACAAATGCTTCCTATCTAGCACAGGTCTGTTTTCTTCTTCAAGAACTCTTTCTCAATGATATCCTCTACTTTTTTTCTAACCTCCGTTTCTCTATCATAACGTGAGATGAACAAACTTGTTCTTTTATCATTATCAGTAAACCTGTAAAATGCACTCTTGAGGGTGAAAACATTTCTAAAAGAAGGCATTAGCATAAATCTTATTTAACCAGTTCACATCAATGCTCTTAAAAATTAAAAGAAAGTCAAAGAGAAGTATTACATCCATGTGTATAAAGATTATACTGTTCTTAATACTGTCTTACTCCAAGAAAAAAATGTGGTGCGCAATTATAAGTACAAAGCCTCCCAAATAAACATACTTCTCTCTCTGTACAATGAAACCACTTCAGTTTCTGTGTTTTGTATTGAGGATTTAGCTCAGGACACGTGCCAGTACATTATTTTATGAAGGCTTACTATTACTATATCTCTTACATCCATGGAAAATGCCAATCTTTCTTAGAGAGAGCAAATTGTTTCCAGTTAAGGCAGGAGGACTTCAAAGCAGAGTAAGTGAAAACAGAAATGTATGGGTGTCCTGCAAGAACAGCCTTGGCACCAGCATAAACCCACTTTGTCCCTCAACCCGGCTCTTTCCTCTGCCTTATGGAAAACACTAACCATGAGCAGTATGACATCAAGACACAACAAAATCTCATGAGCTGCCTAAAGTGGGGCCTAAATGATTCTTGCTGCTCCTGTATAGCTGTTTTGAGATGAGGAAAAGACTGAGATTTTTCCTTTTTGAAGTATAGAATGAATACATTCCTTGGTGGTGATATATTCTTTAGTAAGGCTCAGAGCTCATGGGGCTGACCTTCCATTGTCCTTATAATCTTGGCACTTTTCATGTGGATTACCAGTTTATCATACTCCGAAATCTAGAGTTCAGTGGATAATTTACAAACCTTGATATGAAATACTTGGTGCTTAAACAACTGTTCCATCATACCAGTGCAATCATCAAGACTTCTGGTACTTGAAGTTATCATCAAGACTTCAGGTTCCTCCAGCTTCTCTATCACTAACCATGATGTTTGCTTGGAAGGGAGGATGGAAGGTCAAGACTATGTGGGACAAAATATTCCTTTTGAATAATGTTTTATTTGAAATAATGTCTTTTATTTTTATTGAGCCTTTAAGAGTTTATACAGAGATCAGATATAAAACAATTTGCACTTAGAATAATTAGAGAAACAAATGCAAATGTTAGAATTTAAACACCAAAAAGGGAGTAATTTAAGAAGTTCACAAATAATAAGAAATGATTAAGAATCTTGAGAATTTTACTTACAAAAAGATCCTATAAAATATGCTCACACCAGGGACTTCTCTGCATGCAAACACAACATTTTAATTCATGAAAAGAAAACCAAAGAGGAGTGTGGGTTATTATAGTAAACAATAAGTACTAAATGGTTGAAATGCTACTAAATGAATGGAGTCAAAATACTATCTTTTGTCCTATTTAAATGGCAATTGAGGAGCAATAAAGATAACTAAACTTATGGCAAGGTAAAAAAGGGGGGGGTTGGAATGCTATAGCACTCTTAGAAATATTTGCCTGATGATTTGAAGTTGAAGGGGTACAGTGGGAAATGGATATTTTGAAGACTTATCCTTGGGTCTATGATTTTATGGAACAGATGAAAAGAAAATCTCCATTTTTAGCAGCCAACTGCCTAATGTCAGACAGATGTTATAACCATGATTATAGGATTTTATTTAATTCAGAACAAAAGTATTTGGGTCTTATCTTGGCATGAAAGCTGGCTTTGTAATGATGACAGAACACAGTTTAAACATTACACTAAACTATCTATGAATGGTCAACCAAACAGAATACTTAATTAGCCTATTACTTAGGGAATTTCTGCTTTTGGTATACTTTTTAAAGAGAAGTTATCCTTTGCTTGTTTGAGCTTGACTCTAACATTGCCTACATTTATTATTTTTCTATGTTGCAAATTGTCCTTGGTGCCCATCTGATTAAGTTGAAATCAGGTTTGCTTTTTTTCCCTTTTAATGGACACATATGGAAGTATCTAGATTTTTCAGGATTTTGGTATATCTTTATGTGTACATTTGAACCAGCTATGGAAAATAAACCCAAAATTAAGGACAAAACTTGTTCTGCATAACTTCTTTTTGAGCCACAATACAAAATAAAATCTAGCAAAGGCAGATCATATTGTAATTAACTGAAATAGTGTGTTAAATAATTAGAGCAAAAATATGTTTGATGCCTTCTGCATAGTCTTTTTCTTCTACCTACCTTAAAAATTTCTTTTATTTTAATATACTTGTATTTTGACAGTATTAGTTCTCATAACTAGATTATTTTGAAAAAAAAAAGATCATTGCAAAGTAGCATAGAGCCATGTGATTCCATAATCCTCATGTTTTTAGGCACAGAATTCTATGCAGGATGAAAGAGATTTATTCATCAGAAGAAAATACTTAGTTTTCCCTTGAAAGTATTTATTTTTCTATATCCACTTTTCACTTGTATTCTAGATCATGTTGCCCATACAAATGTGATTACAAATGTAATTAATTAAGTTAATTAATCTAGACTTGGTCTACGTAAGTACTACTCAAGTGTCAACTGCAAACCAATGCTATTCCCCAAACTATTCCTGGTCCATGAGAAGGAAAGAGAAGACATTTGAGAGGTAATGTTTAGAAATTTTTATGGCAGTTTAACAGAGTAATTTTATGTTTGCTGAACTAATAATTTAGAAGCCCTTATGTTTTATATCTTTTGTTTCTCATTGTATTTTTTATTGTATTTTACAAGTACAATACCAGTTTGTGACAGATTGGGGAAAACCCTGGACTTACAGCGTAGAAAACTGGAGAAATACTAGGCTGGATTCAAGGCAGCCAGCATGAGAGGAGAGGGAAGCTGTTTGCATTTTACTGTAGATGAGCCAGGAAAGAATTAAGCAGTGATTTATACAGTAATGCATCTTGAGGATGGAAATCCCAGCATAGTCTCTGCTAATAAATTAGCAGTTGCATTGTGAACAATATGGATTTGATCTGTGTGGCTCCACTTACATGCAGATCTTTTTTTCAATAAATACGACATAGTACTGTAAATGTATTTTCTCTTCCTTATGATTTTCTTAATAACATTTTTTCTGTAGCTTACTTTAATAATAGAGTACAGTATATTAACACATATAACATCCAAAATATATTTTGGTCTACTATTTGTGTTATCGGTAAAGCTTTTGGTCAACACCAGGCTATTAAGTTTTGGGCGAGTCAAAAGTAATACACATGTTTGACTGCTTGGCAATCATTGCCCTACTCCCCAGAATTGTTCAGGGCTCAGCTGTATATGTAATTGACTCCCTAATTTCCTCTGCCAACCCCCACTCACCTGTGCTGTGGCACGCTGAACATTTGCCTGCCCTGAGCCACACTTCTGAATGCCCCTGCATCCTACCAGTTGGCATACTTATTAATAGTGAGTTGTTTTTATCCCCAAATTATGTTATCCACTTGTAATTTTCTGGTAATTATGTAATTTAATTTAATGTTATGTAAATCAATGAAATAGGAATATATAAGGGAAGATATCTCTTGTTTTCATGATAAATAAGCTGAAGGTTTTAGGAAGATTCAATACAATCTGATTGCAAAACAAAACAAAACCCTATCCACTTCCAAAAAATGCAGAACTTGGTGCCGTTATCAGATAATTATAAAAGTTTGACAAGTGGTAAAAGCTATCTGGATTTGGCACATGATTCTCTTCTCAACTGTCTTTAGGTTCCTGTATTACCTTAAAGAATTGAAATTCGAGGGGCGCCTGGGTGGTTCAGTAGGTTAAGCATCTGCCTCCAGCTTAGGTCATGATCCCAGGGTTTGGGGGTCTATCCCTGTATCCAGCTCCCTGCTCCATGGGGAGTCTGCTTCTCCCTCTTCCTCTGCTACTCACCCTGCTTGTGCTCTCTCTCTCTGTCAAATAAATAAATAAAATCTTAAAAAAAAAAAAAGAATTGAAATTGCAAATTATAAGCGATGTTGAATTGACATGTATCATAAAGACTAATCAAATCATAATTATTAGATATCTGATTTAGGTCTTTAAAAAGGCCTCTTCCTACATAAGAAGGTTAGGAAATGAATATTTATAATATGTTTTTAAATTTGTTAGTCAGACAACTTTTTCATTTAATTAACCTATTCATATCCAATTATATTAGATGAAAAACTCCTACTATAATGGTACCAAGTGTTTGTACAACTTTCATACAAATCATCAGCAACATATTTAATGATTAATAATTATTTGCTAATGATTTTAATAAAATGCTTATTTTTGAATTGGTTACAAAAGAGAGTTAGGTAGAAATCATAACAATTCTCCCACACCTCAGTTAATCACTGCCATGGAAAGCCAATTTGTTGAGATAAGGCCATCGCTTTAATTAAACTTTGGGAATTTTTATAGTCACCTGCAAGTGTCATGTCAGGAATGAAGAGGCTTATGGAGAAACAATTGGACTTGACTACCACATTGAGAAAACACAGGAGGTGGTTCTCATTTTTCATTCGATAGTGAAACAAACAAGAACCTAGTATTTGCCAGTCACTATAATTGGCTTCATATACTTAAGGGAAAAATATGCAGCTTTTCGTCTTCAGGAGCCTACATTTTGGGGGAAGAGACAAATGTGGTAATGGACTAGTTAGAATACAATTTGGCAGGATATAATGTAAATGACGTTTCTTGAGAACATTCTTTGAGAGTACACAAAAGCAAGACAGAATTGCACTCATTTTGTGTAGTTTATTGCCTTCTCTAGTGCATTAGGTAAGTAGGTATAGAAAGCAATGAAGCTGTGGCCAGGAGCTATACACGTAGTATTTTGCTGTTGTTCTTTATGTCCTCTTAGTATTAGTCCCCTGGTGGTAAGCCTACAAATAATTTTAATTTTCTTCTTTATGCTTACCTAAATTTTAAAATTCAAGAAATTATATCTATTATTTCCATAGTAGAATTAGCTAATGTTTCTTTTCATGTATGTTCAGTGTTACAGATTTAGCAGCAGCAGATCCCATTCATGTGTATGGTGTTTCAAGAACTGGCTGGCACATAAACATCTCTAGGGATGACAAATCTAAAACAATGCTTTTGCCTCCTAAGAAAGTAGACTAACCTATCCATTTGCCAAGACAATCTCTGGATAGCAAATCCAACTGTTCCTAAGCCAAGAGAGGATTCCTGTGCATAGGAAAGGTTTGCATGGTGTTGACATACTTGGACTAATGAAGGCAGGAAATCTTACATCTTCCAGTAGATATCTTCCTTCTATTTCTTATTTTTCTTCCATTCATTAATATGTAAAAGTGACAAATTTATGGGTTATATTTTATTAAATGGTGCTTTTAAAAAAATCTAGATGATAGAATATAGAGAGGTGCATATGTAGGTGGGTTCTTCCAGCACTCGTTGGCATCCTTTGGCATTACTCTCACAAGACAGAGGTTTGTAGAAAAGGTAATAATATATGGCATACAAGAAATAAGCAAGTTTTTTGGGGGTATGTGATATGGCTTAAGTCCAAATCCTGTTAATTTTGACATTAGCTAGTATATCTTAATATTAGGCAGAAATATTTCTAATAAATAATGTTGAAGAACAAATGTCAGACAACACATTTATCACTCATTTAGCAGAAAGCATTACAATTATTTTGAATGTGTTGGTGAAACTACCCTAAGTTCTGTTTATGAACAAGTCTTTACGAGTTTTCCCTTAATTAGATGACATACTTCTGGGTGCTTCTCCATGTAGACATAAAATATCCACTTTTAAACACAGGACTAGACAGACATAAGAATGTCATATTTTTTGTTTTAGTTTTCTTCTAAAACTTTAATATTCCAGCATATGTCTTTTCCTTTTGTTAATTTCGTTCCTCTTCTTTCATTTTCCTCTTCTTCCTTTCTATCTTTTTCTTTTCCTTTTTTTTATTTTTATTTTTTTCAAAACCCCTGGTCTGTTTTAGAGCATGTTTCTGGTAATTATCTGCTGGATGAGAATCACATTTACTTTACTTCAGTCCATCAGGAAAGGCAGCAAATACTCCAAATGTCTCAAATGGCACTATGTTCAGTTTACTAAATTTTCTTGTGTTACCCTTTAGGAAATTCTAGCAGAAATGGCTTTGGACTTTTTACCAGCATTTGAGATTTTTGCTACTTTGCTCTGGTGTTCATTTATTGAAGACTTCTTGTTAAGTGACATTAATTTATTCCTTTTTATAGGTACCTAAGTCACTGTGTGCGTATGAATTTCTTCTCTCAAAATCTATTTTTCATAAGTGTTTTTGGCAGACATCTGATGACATGCAGTTTTACTAATGTCTTTATAACGATGCCAAATATTTAACATGAGTTCAATACGTATTTATGGTGTGCCAGTCCACTAGGCTTCACACTTCAGTAAACGATCTATCACCCTCATGAAATCCAGTCTTTTGGGGAAACCAGCTTGTAAACCAGTGATAGAAACTCCTCACCCTTGCAAACATTGTGTTGGAATCATTACTGATATTTGTGCGGTTAAGTGATGTAGCCTGCCATAAGGTTGTAAGGGAAAGGGCAATTAGACTTTACAATTTTCTGACTCCAGAATAGATCATTATGTATGTTGTATCAAGGGGCATCGTGCCCTCTAGTTGCAGAGTAGGCTGATGTCAGATATATGGATTGAGGGGGAAAGTTATTTTATAAGGAAGAGAATAATTTCTTTTGCTATACTTAATTACTGTGTTATTAATGTAAGCACTCTATAGAACAAGAAAGCAATACAGCTATAAGGGGAGTATAGTAGTCAATCTAGCCTTCTTCTTACCTAAAGTTTCTTGGATAGGTGAAATTTAATTAATCTTGAAAATAACATTTGTAACCTTTCCAAGACTTAATAACTTTGTGTGTCGCTGCTCTGCCTTCTATCTAACTTGCAGACATTCTTCCCTTATAGAGATTGAGAACATCTGGTTAACACCCTCTTGGTAATAAGCTTTCATATTTTCTTGATTTTAAAGTAGACTTTGACGCCATTATTCTTGGAAAATGACATTTTTATATTGGAGTTCCTTTTGCTCCATGCCTGTTGAATATACACTTCTTCTGTGGCTCATAGACATTTCCTTCTCAAGAGGTTTTCATAATTCTGAAAACATTCCTTCTTTTTACTGAAATTCTGTTGTCAATTACTTTGTTTGTGCAGCTGAGCATAATTTGTCCTAATATGAAAACAGGAAATTCAGAAACAAATTTATGTTCTTAGGTGTTTCATCTCTATTGGAACAAATACACTGTGTATTTTTATACTGTGATTTTGGGTTCGCTCAAGAGTGAAGTGTTAAAAGTAAATAGCGTCACTGAAGTGCCTTCCCGTGTCAGGCCAACTTTGGATCTGAGTTATTTTACTTATTTAACAGAGAAGAGATATAATATACACTTAACTGGTTGAAAACAAGATTCCCATCGTAAGGTGCTAACGTATTTTCAAATTATTAAAGAAAATATTGAAATTAACCATTCAGGACGATGAACAAGCATAATTGAAAACACACTGAGAAAAGCTCTATAAATAAGATCCATCAATTACTTAAGGTTTATACAGCTTGCTTCCTCTTGCTTGTAAATTACCATTATATATAAATGTTTTCAATTTCTCCTTGAGTGAAAAGACTACACTCTAGGACAGAATATTCCAGGAAAATAAAGAAGGAGGATGTGTTTTATGAAGGGATTTCTTTTCTTGAATTCATATTTTGAATTACATGAACATTTTTGAAGCAATTAAAATTAATCTATTTAAAGAAAGTTATTTTAATAGTCTTGAGCAAAAATAAATGTATTTCTAATACATTTAGTGAAATCAACACAAGGTTACTTATGATAGATTATACATATATCTTTAATTTAAAATGTAACATCTCAAAAATAAATGAATAAATAAAGTAAAATGTAACATCTCAGGGCACCTGGGTGATTCAGCTGATTCAGCATCTGCCTTCAGCTGAGGTCAGAATCCTGGGGTCCTAGGTATTGAGTCCTGCATCAGGCTCCCTGCTCAGTAGGGGGTCTGTTTCTCTTCTGTGCCTCCCCCCTGCTCATTCTCTCTCTCACTCTCTCTCTCTCTCTCTCTCTCTAAATATTTTACTTATTCATTTGAGACATATATATGATCTCAAATGAATAAGTAAAATCTTTAAAAAAACGAAAAATAAAAAATAAGATGGAACATCTCTAAAGAACATTAAATGATAGAAGTGGGGTACCCAGGTAGCTTAGTTGTTTAATTGTCCAACTCTTGATTTCACTTCAGTTCATGATCTCAGGACTGTGGGATCAGGTCCTGCCTACGGCTCTGCCCTCAGCGGAGTCTACTTGGAATTCTCGCTCTCTCTACCTCTCCCTCTGTGCATGTGAACTCGATCTCTCAAATAAATAAATAAATCTGAAAGAAAGAAAGAAAGAAAGAAAAGAAAGAAAGAAAGAAAGAAAGAAAGAAAGAAAGAAAGAAAGAAAGAAAAAGAAAAGAAAGAAAAGAAAGAAAAGAAAAAAGAAAAGGAAAAGAAAAGAAAAGAAAAGAAAAGAAAAGAAAAGAAAAGAAAAGAAAAGAAAAGTATCAGTAAAGAACACACAGACTTGGGCAATTTAGTTCATATATTTTGTGAAAATTTATCCTGCCAAATATGTAACTAATCAAGCTTTCAAGATATCACACCTGTTTTCTGGTGAATTAGGCAAATGTGACCTTTGAATTTACACAGAAACCAATACTGATGCATGTAGAAGAGAAAAATAGCAATGGTGGGACCAGAGAGTACTCTCCTATTAGGATCATTACGTCTCCATTGGCTCTATTAAGTTTGCATTCTAATTTTCATTTTTCTTAAATATTGATTTTTGCCTTATGTAAATTAATGCCATATTTAAAGTTTCCTGGAGAATTTTTTTCTTTTTTTCTTCTTAAAGATTTATTTATTTATTTATTTATTTATTTATTTATTTATTTATTATTTCAGAGAGAGAATGTGCGTGCTCGTGTGTGCATGCGCTTGGGGAAGAGATAGAGAGTGAAGGAGACATGAGGACTCTTCACTGAGCAGGAGTCCTGTGGGGCTTTATCTCAGGGCCCCAAGATCATCAGCTGAGCTGAAATCCAGAGTCCACCACTCAACCTAATGAGCCACCCACCCACCCCTCCCGAGGAAATATTTGATCAATATGAGGGAACAGAGTTTCTTAGAATGTGGAACTTTCTAAAAAGTTCAATTACTCTATTTTTTTTATTGCATAGCAGACTGTATATTTGAAATGTAATATAACTATTTCCCCTAAAATATGACAAATATAGTGGATAACTCCAATACTCTTGAGTGTCAGCACTTTATAAGTCATAACTGAATACACTGTAGGATTAACAATATAAACACACACTTCAATATTTTTTTAAGGATTTATTTATTTATTCATGAGGCACAGAGAGAGAGAGGCAGAGACATACGCAGAGGGAGAAGCAGGCTCCTCACAGGGAGCTTGATGTGGGACTCCATCCTGGGTCTCCAGGATCATGCCCTGGGCTGAAGGCAGACGCTCAACCGCTGAGCCACCCAGGCATCCCCATACACTTCAGTATTAAAGATAAATTACTTATTAGGAAACTACAAACACATCCATTCATGACTTGTAATATTTTTTTTTATTTTTTTCTGTCTTAAAATGACTGCAATTACCTGAAAACAATAGTATCAATAGTATGCTTGAATCCAATGAAATGAAGTCTTACAGGTGTAGGTGACAAAATGCTCTATCTGAAAGGAGAGATACCACCAAAACCCTAACTAAATGTTTTCAAGGTCTTGTGTAGGACAGAACTGACCTTGACGTTTTTTTAATGACTTCTTCAGGAATATTTAAATTGTTGGTTTACCTAAATGTGCCTGCAGAGATCCAGAATGATAGACATTAGGAGTGAAATCAAATGTAAATATGTCTTCCCATCTAATTTTTTTTCCCCTATGAATCTTCGGTTTTCCTTTTGGACATTCTTGGGCTGTGCCTCATCTTCCCTTAACCCACCTTTCATTACAGCAACCGGGTGAAGGCAAAATAGTATACAGCTTACCTTGGCTATACTGTTTATCTCTAATGTTGTATCCCAAGGTGTCTGTGACACCACCATGGAACACTGGCAGGGAATCTCTGCTTGCACTCACCTATGCATAGCCTGGAAATGTGAAGGAATTAGCATCCTTAATTTGAGCAGCCCCAGTTACAGGAATTGATAAAGGAATGTTCTCTCTTCTCTTATTCTATCAGATAATTCTTAAGAACATTATGCATGGTTCTTTAGAGAGTCATGGTGCAAACAATCCTGAGTTGCCCACTGTATTTACTCACTGAAGAACATACTTCCTACTGATTTTTCCCTCTCTAGTGATACATGCTATTTTCCTCACTCTGGTTTCTTGGCATCACTTCCCAAGTAAAATCCCTGCATGCCAGCCTGTGTTCCAGTCACTGCTTTCCAGAGGGAAGGGCACAGGAAGAGACATGACTCACATTATTTACTGAAAAGTCCATTCTCTCACTGCTGGCATATGGCAACAGTTTGTCACACATAAATTCCCATAATTCATATAATTTGTTTTCCTACTTTATTATTAATGTGTGTCTATTTGGGGGCCAATATTTTACATGTTGTATAATTGCCTATGTTATAATATGGTTTAATCTGAAAGGAAATGCTTTTTATCAATATTATCTTGTCATATTTTCATATTTCTCCATATAATATTTTTGAGTGACCAGGTATCAGGTATGGAAAAATCTTAAGAGATTTTTGATGGGGATTACAATACCTTTATAGATTGGTATGAAGAGAAATCAATTTCATAATTTTGTGGGGTTTCTTTTTAATTTTGTGTTTTCTCATCCAGGAACAGGGTAGGTATCTTACATGCCTTACATTGTTTTATATGAGCTTAAGTTAGTTTTACTCATATTTGCATACTAGTTGCTAATTTTATTTCTGTTTGATTTCCATTTTTGTGGTTCTCTGAGCTATGTCACTTTTTAGGATTTTATTTATTTAGAGAGTGAGAGTGAGAGAGGTCAAGGGGAGGGACAGAAGGAGAGAATCTCAAGCAGACTCCACGCTGAGCACAGAGCCTGACACGGGGCTCAACCTTACAACCCTGAGATCATGACCTGAGCCAAAATCAAGTGTCAGACGCCCAACCAACTGAGCCACCCAGGGCCCCAAAATACTTTCTAAAGCATTTTATATCTAGTAAGGTCAATATGCAAAAGACTAATGATTTTAGATACTTCCATGGTATAACCAACTATATTCTAAAGTTCTAATTCTAGTGTTCTTTTAGTTTATTCTTTTGGATATTCAAGGAAGAGAGTTATATCCTCTATAAATTAATGATAAATTTCATCTTAATTTCTAACATATGAATCTCTTATTTCTTATTGTTTTTAAATTTTATGAACTGAAACCTCTAGGATAATGGTGAATAACACTGGTAGTACTGTCTCTTCCAGTCTTTTTTTCCTGATGTTAATAGAATGTTAGCTTCTTTCTCCACACTGTTATATTATTTCTTTGGGGTTCTGATAACTATTCTTTATCATGTTGAATAAATTTCTTGGCATTTCCAGCTTAATAAGCATTTCTGTCAATAGTTGCTGGACATTGTCAAATGCCTTTTTTCCAGAGAGAGAGAGAGAAAGACCAAGATACAGATTATTAACTATAGAGAACAGAATGATAGTTACTAGAGGAGAGGTGGGCAGGGGATGGATTAAATAAGTGAAAAGGATTCAAGACTATATTTGTCTTGATGCATGGAATTGTTGAATCACTAAATTGTACAACTATAGTATAACATGGTATGTCAACTAACTGGTATTAAAATGAAAAATTAAAAATACCTTTTTAGTAAATCTGTTAAAATGTCGATGTTATTTCTACTTAAAACTGCAAGTGTTGTGAAATTTACTTATAAAGTTATGAATATTGAATGATCTTCTTACTCTGAAGTAACTCCACATAGTCATAGCTATTATTTCTTTAAAATAACTTTGTGTATCAATATCTTATTTGGGCTTTGGGTACCTAATTTCTTAAGTGATAATAATTTGACCTAATGGTGTTTTGCCTGTCAGGATTGCCTATTTTTTTTCTTATCTGAACACCTTGAATAACATAGGAAAATGTGCTCATTGAAGCAGATAAAAATCAGCTATAAAAATTATTCATTTAGGATCCTACATGGAGGATAATTTTCTGTCCAGAGCTCTTAATGTATTTTGTCCTCATTGGTCTATTTCAATTATGCCTTTTCAATTTATGTCTAAGAAAAAGTATAATTTAAATCTAAGCTTCTCAGCAGGGAGTCTGCTTAAGATTCTCTCCCTTTCCCTTGCCTCTCCCCACACATCCCCCACCATACTCCTGCACAGGCATGCTCTCTCTCTCTGTCCCTTTCCCCCTTTCTCTAAAATAAATGAATAAATATTAAAAGAAATAAAAGTGCATATTCATTTTTAAAAACTAGCCAATAAATATGTAAGTAGATTTATAGGTAGGCAGCTAGATTTGCATCTGGCCAAAACAAACCTCTTAGCAATTTAACACACTTATGGAGATGACTTTTAGATTAAATTACATTTTAGAACAGAAATTGTCACATTTAAGATGTAGCTGTAAGAACACTGTGCATCCAAAATATGTAATTAAGATTTACAAAATTGCAATAAATGCAAGAAGTAGAAATGAGATGAACTAAGTAGTCAACTTTAGAATCTAGGACAAAAGAAACCTAAAAAAAAAACATAAAATAGAAGAAAGGAAATAAAGATGAAAGCAGAACAAAATGAATAGAAAACAGCTAAAGTAGACAATAATAAAGCAAGATCTGGTTCTTTTAAAATGCCAATAAAATAGACAAATTACTGGCAAGACTAATCAAGAATAAAGACAAGGAACATAAATAACTATTTCAGCAACAAAATAATGGAGAGATCAACAGGCACAAATACGTTTAAGTCGAAGAGAAATTAACAAATACGTTTAAGTGGAAGAGAAATGTCAGTGTGTCTGTGTTCCTTTCTTGAACATAGGATTTTAGTATGAGAGTTTAAAAACCTGGTTAAAGGTTCTAGGAAGAATTCTTATACACTTTGTTCTATCTGGTGTGTATTTTATGATTTTATATGACTCTAGGAAATGGGAGGCCTTCTGAAATTGATTTAAGAATAACTGCCAGTCTTATATTGAGTGATTTTAAGTGCCAATTTTTAGATAAAATGAACTGTTTAATTTAATACCACTTAATATAAGCTTCATGGAGCTAAGGTGTTTACATTTATTTATTTTTTTTAATATTGGCCGTGCTTGCTCTGTCAACAGCTCCACTACTCAGTAAGGTTTGGTCTAAGATCAGCAGCCTAACCATCACCTGGGAGTGAATTAGAAATGCAGATTCTCAGGACCCACTTGGTCCTACTGATTTAGAACCAGCATTCTGTGGACTCTTAGGTGATCCCATGCCCATGAATGTTTGAGAAGCACTGTTCTTGATAAATATTTACTTAGGTAAAAGGTGAATGTAGAAGCCCAGGGCAAACAACTCTTCTAATGTGGATATTTGAATTTGAGTATGGTAGTCAACCTGTAAATAAAAGGTGAAGTTTACCTATACACTGAAAGTATATTTATTCAGTTTATTGAAACAGATTCTGGGCAGCCCTGGTGGCTCAGTGGTTTAGCGCCACTGGCATCCTGGAGACCAGGGATCGAGTCCCACGTTGGGATGGGCATGGAGCCCGCTTCTCCCTCTGCCTATGTCTCTGCTTCTCTCTCTCTCTCTGGTCTCTCATGAATAAATAAACAAATCTAAAAAAAAGAACAAAAAAAAAAAAACACAGATTCTAATTCTTAATTTTTATTTCTGATTTGAGTGTAAATAAATTACAAGATACATACTTAAGTGTGGAAATAAAGTGTGTCTGAAAGCCCTTAAATATAATTAGGATATTATGGAAATGACTTCACAGTGGGTAACCCTTACCATTAACTCTTTAGAAAGAATGGGGAAGAAGTTGCAGAATGAATATCTGTGGTTAAAAATCTCATCATCTGTTAAACATATGCTGAATAATTCTTGGAATTGCTTTTATTACATGATGCTGCTTTAGTGCAGTGTGTGGAGAATTGCTATTATTATTAAAAGCAACAACTTCACTTACTTCTAGAATAGCTGATTCAAGTAAAACTAGAAAAGGAATGAGTTGTTAGAATTTCTAGTTTGTTCAGACCTGCTTCTTTATCCATAAAGGGGGCAAAATGCAAATGAGAATTTGCAGATGAGATTAATGAAATAAAGGAAGTCTCTAGCACTAATTAAAATTAAAAAGGATGAACAGATGGTCTTAACACAGCTGGAAGTATTCTGATGAAATTCTGCCCATGTGTTTACTAAGGCAGCTCTGTTGCAAGAAAACACACCTGTTTACTTTTCTAAGAGCAAAAATATTATTAAACGCATTTTTTATTTACTGCTATTTTGGCTGTTAAACCATTCCTTCATTTTTCAGTCTCATTGTTTTCAGAGTTAATCAGCTTTAAGTAACTTAATAGCATATATACAAGTATGTATGCCCTTGGGTGCAATAATTTTCATCATGACATTCAAATAGCAAGGTGATCATTTGCTACATATTAATTTTTTTTTTACTGCATGGGCAAAACCACCCAAGGAGAGTGTGAAAAAAAAAGATACAAGGATATGAATTTATTTTAATAGATTCAAGGAAAGTTTTAAATGTTTTTAACATTTAAGATCACTCTTTAAGCCTTATTAATTATTCAATGTCTTGTTTTAATAACATGTACAACAGATAAGTGAATTTAAATTAGCTACATCTAAGTGGTAAATACTTTAATAAGTAATAATTATTGTATTACTTTCCTAAAAGAAATAATAAATATTTGAAAAATGTTCAAAGATTAAGGAATAATATCATGATAGGCCTATCTTTCAAGTATAACCATTTGTAAAATTTTGCTAATTACTACTGTGTACTTTTCTACGTATATATTTTTCCTATTGTACATGTTTACAATCAGACTCTATTTACAATATTATATTCCACTCACAACTGTTTATTAGGCAACTAAATAATTATTGAGTCATCATTAGCAAAAGCAGCCTCTGACCCAAACAAGGGTGATATGACAAATATCTCCATATTTATTTTTCTTGATTTTTAAGTATTTAAAGTCACATCCACAGATACTGAGGTTAAGACTTCAACATATCTTATTAGAGGGCACAGTTCAACTCATAAAATGCATTTGTATTTGAAGACACTTAATGGCAACAATATTGGCGATTCTGTGCTTGATATAAGGATGCTTTACTTTTTAAAATCACTTATATTTCCTACCTAACAACAATCATTCGCAGTAGAGAGAACCGATATTGCCATCATTTTACTGATGAAGACATGATATCATGATTTGCAAGAAGCTAGGCTTTTCCCCTGGGCACTCAGAACCTATTCCTTATGTTTTGGTTTCCATCCTTGCTTTGGTAGGAAGTTTCTGACATGTCTCCCAGTGAATTCTGTGCCCCATTGTTCACAACCTTGTGTAAGTTCTTCATTTTAAGTATGATCTGGCTTTGTAACTGGCTTCTAATGAAGAGAATACAATGAAAGTAACAAAATGTGATTTCTGATTAGGTTACAAAGCCTGTGACTTCCATCTTGCTAGCACTCTGTAGCTTGCTGGCCTTCTGAAGCCCTCTCACTTTCTCAGAGAGAAGCCAGAGCCATGTTGTGAAATGTTCTACAGAGCACCAATGACAAGGACCAGAGGAAGGCCTTCTGCCAACAGCTTGTGAGACACTGAGGCATTAGCCGAACAAACTGCAGGGCACTGAATTCTGTCCAAACCATGAGTGAGCTAGGAAGCCGATCCTTCCCAGCTGAGCCTTTAGACAATTGCAGCCTTTGAGAGAACCAGAGTTAGGAGACTCAGCTAAGACACACTGGGGTTTCTGACCTATAGAAAAGACAGTATCATAAATGTTGCTCTTTAAAGCCTCTAAGTTTTGATGCCAGTTTTTAGGCAGCATTAGGTAACCGATACACTTCCTCATATACTTCTGCATGCCATTAACTGACAGCCTTTGACCAAGGGCTTTTTATCTAAAGCTATTATCTTCCACCTTCTTCTTTTTTTTTTTTTTTTTTTTTCATTTTCTTTTCTAAGCAGATTCCACTCTTTTCTAGTGTGGATGGAGAAAGTGGATTGAAAGAGAATTAGCAAGGAAAATGTGTATTCAGTTATAAAAATCCTGTTAATCCAGTCTTACATGTTGTTCATAAAGCTTTTTTCCTCTTGCCTAGCAACTCAGATCACTCTCTTTAGGTGGAAAACAGATATGAGGTGTCTGGCTGGCCCAGTCAGTTAAGTATCTGCCTTTGGCTCAGGTCATACATAATACCAGGGTCCTGGGACGAAGTCCTGTATTGGGTTCCCTGCTCAACAGGGAGTCTGCTTCTCCCTCTCCCATTTCCCACCCTACTGCTTATGAGTTTTCTCTCTCTTAAATAAATAAATAAAATATTTTAAAAAATAGATATGGATAGTATTTGAATGGTTCATACTCATGTTTAAATCCTATGGATTGAATGTAATTTGGGGGCACAAGACATTATGAAAAATTAAAAAGATCTTCCATGGTAAATGGAAATACTTGTTTAGTGGATGTTTTCCCACTATGAATAAATGATAATTTGTTTTAATAAGCTTTTCCCAGTGGCAATGGCCATATTGACTGTAGATTCCCCAACTAGATTTTCCCAGGTTGGAACAGCAACTGCTAATGGTAGATTTTGATTTGTGATACAATTGCACATTTATACTTTAAAGATATATAGCTGTCGGGGGGGGGGGCGGTGTTACTAAAGATTTTGTGATTCATTATCTAAAAAACATTAAGGAATATAATTTTGTCTCTTTGAATTTACTGTCACTCTTGGACCAGGTATTTGTTGATCCTTCCTGTTGACAAGGGTTGTAGTCAAATCATATGGCTAAGCTATTTAGTCACTTATGTCTTATACTTTCTAGTGAGATACTATCTCAGGATGAAAATAACAATGAATGCCTCATCTTGTACTTTGGTTTTCAAGAGGAGTTTCTAAATAAAATGCCCAGGAAGAAACCATATTGCTGCCGTGATCTCAAAGACGTCATTTTCTGTTATCACCTGACATTAATTTAGTGTATAGTTTTCCAATGATTAATGACCAGATTTAAAGATAATCTCAGAAACAAAGATTGAACACATTTTTTAGTATTTTGCTATATTTCTTGTCATGGTACATTCTGCTATACTTTTGAATCACTAGGATTTATTTACACAAAATTGTGTGTCCTTGGCGTATCACTTTTAAGGTGCAATCATTCATTGCTGTACATTTCAGCTTGATTTCATAGCGATGTGATGAAAATCTATCCCTTAAAGATGTTACATCTATAAAAAAGAAAGTGCTTTTATCCTCCTCTCCAAAAACCTTGCTCTTGTAGCACCCATAACCTGATGGTACTATAAAGAAAGACTAATCGTGTTCCCATGGAACCTAATATTAATCAAAGAAAATGACTTTTGTACATGCAAAGGTAAGATTTGTTCAGTAATGAGATAACCTATAAAGTCCAATGCTGAGTCTTATACCTAAGCTATTTAACATATTTCCCAAAGAAACTTGATTTAGTCATTTTTAGTTGACTGTAAAATATGAAATTACTTTGAAGAGTGAAATCAGAATCTGAGATTTTAATAAACTTTTGAGAAACAGTCTAATAATATTAAATGAGTTTGAGACAACTAACCTTCTTTGGTGGGGAGCCATTGACTTTTAAATTGTCATAAAGACAATGAGTAATTTGTGATCTGATGTTACTAGTGAATTTTGAGTTGACTATTGGCTTTAAACGGACTTCTCAAAGGCCAAGATGCTAAGGTAGCCACTTATTATGAAACTCCCTTTGGCTTGCAGACCATCTGCTCCTAAAAGCAGAATTGGAAGGGAAAAATGGCCAAAGAAACATAAGAATGCTTCTCAGATTCTTTCTAACCTGCTTTGTCTAGTTAGGAAATTTGAAATGAAAAAAATGAAAAATCTCACTATAGAGAAATGAAAATACATAGTGCTTATCCCTTAGTGGTCCTCCACACCCCATAAGGTTTGGTCACGTTATTGTGATGTGGCTTATAATTTACCAAAACCTTATGCTGCACATTACCAAGGATTATGATTAGAGACATAAAGTCATTGCATTTTAATATTTCTTCTTAGTCCTTATCAATTTGTCAACAAAGCATCTATGACGTGTTTAATTATTATTTTTAAAATGAGACATTAATAAAATAGAAACAAAATTAATAAAATTGTCCATGGATGTACTATTTAATAACTTGATTATTAGTAAAATAATTACTTTCATTAAAAACCCATATTTTATTTCATTTGTTTAGATAATCAAGCAAATCAAATTTTGGGGCAATGGAAAACATAACCAATTTTTAAAATCCACTTGCATTAATTAGAATGCTCTCATTTGGTCCCATTGAAAATTGAAGACCCTGACGAAAGTCTGCTCTGTTTAGATGTAGGATATTCCAGGCTACTGTTCACTTCAAGAAGGCTAATAGATGTACTCAGAAGCAAAACCAAGACTGTGTGTGTATGTATATATATGTATACACACACACACATATATATAAAATGTGTGTATATATATATAAATGTATATAAAATGTGTGTATATATATATATATAATGCCCATTTATGGAGGCTATTTATTTTTCTTCTCTGTGGCTTTGTTTAAGCCCTCTGATTCCCACGTGGAATACAGTGACATATTTATGTCTGTTCGTTTGTGTCAGGCCTTTCGGAGGTACTCCCCCATTCCTACTACACTGTTTGAAATAGCTCTTTGTCAGTTTCAGTTCACACCCATAAAATTGGCTTTGAGTTTCCACCTTGGTTCAAATTCCCTGGCCAATAACCTCCCTAACCTGAACCAGATGGGGAAAAGTTCACCCAAACAATTTTGGAACATGTTGACCTTGTCCACATATCACGGAGTAGAAGTTTATAAAATCTAATCTAAAATCCTGTTTCCCTTTTCTCAGGGTATGTCAAAGGAAATCCCTTACCCTTTCTAAGGTCACATACATGTAGATCTACAAATCTCTAACATCTCCTCCCCCCCCCCTTTTTTTTCCCCCTTTTCTTTTCTTTTTAAACCTGTTTTAGTTCTTTGGGAGCCATCCTGTGGCCTCCCTCCTCTCAATTTTTCTAGGATTCTAGGATGGCCAACTGGAATGCCTGCCCTCTGCCAGCATTCTTTCTGTGGTTTAAACAGAGTCCTTTCCTTCCTTTTGTGATCTTCCCATGATGGTCTCCATCTCTCCATCATCAGGAGTTGTGCTCTTACTGTAAAAGAGGACAACTACCCTCTCAGACCTGAATTCATTCTCTCCTATGCTAAGAGGCTTTGGTCTGAGTCTTTCTCATCCGCATGCTCACTGTGAGAGATCCTCAGATGGGCTTGGTCCTTGAATTTTTTTTTTCTTCCAGATGAATGCTGATGAGAGAAAAGTCTTATTTGCAAAATGAAATTGGAGCTTATATGTTGCTGTTTTTATTTAGATTGTGCTCCTTTTATTCATTGCTTTGTGCTTGATTGGATATTGGAAACAGTCTGGGAAAAAGGTTCTAGAGAAAAAACATTTACTGACACTGTGACACTAAAAAGGGAAGGCAAGTGTTTTACCTACTGGCATATGGTTTCATTTTGTGGAGCACCTGAGTCAATGACTATAATCAGGGAAGTTTGGCTTTGAAAATAACAGTAATAAAATTTTCCACTAAATTATACTGCTTTTACCATGTAAAGATAAAGCCTTTCAAATATGGACTTCACAAATTATAAGAGTGTCAACTAGCCAGTGACTGCATAATATTGCTTTTTTTGCTATCCTCGGGAATTCTTCTTCCAGAAGTCTTATAACACTCTTCCCCAGAATCCATCCACATTTCATCACCTCCATTTGCCCTAATCTCAGCTTCATCATCTCCTGCCTGAATTTCCTCTCGCTCTCTGTAGTTCATGCTTCATAGAGCAGCCAGGGTGATCTTACGGAGGTCAGAGAGCTTATTCTTAAAGGGCCATATAAAAAATATTTCAGGTTTGCTGAAATTATAAATAAATTTATTTTATATTCACTGTCTTTGCCACAGCTGAACATAGAGTTCATAATACCATTTCTGGTAGTGGTATATGAAACCATGAAACCAAGGATAGGACCACCCATAGACAATAGATGAAGGAATGTGGTGTGGCTGTATTCCAGTAAATTTAATTTACACAAACTGAGGGTAGCCCGTTGGGTTAAGTATCTGAACTTGTCACTCTGCTGTCTGAGGCCTTCCTTTGTCACCTTGGTGTAGATATGATAAAATCTGAATTCTTCCTCCTGGCTCACAGAACCTCACCTTTCTGGACTTACCTCAATATCCCTAACCTCCTGCTTTGCTTTCCTACCAGGCTCCAACCACTCTGCCCCTCTTTCTCTCACTCAAACCCCTGGGCTAGCTCCCTCCTCCTGAAATTCTCTTCAGCACTTGGCTGGTAGGTTTTTTATTTCATTTTTCATCAACTGGGTATTAGTTCAAGTTCATTTCTACAGAGAGGCTTTCCTGAGCATCCTGTGAAAAACACCCCTCCCCCTCTCCCTGGACCAGTGTTTCATTATTCCTTTTACAATTTACTTTCTTCAGAGTCCTTCAGCATTTCAAATAATGTTATATTGTGTATTTATTCATTGTCTGCTATATCACTAGACATAGGCTCGAGGAAGGCATAGACCTTGCTTTTCTGGATCATTAATATCCAGGAACATCCTTGAATCATAATGAATGCATAATTAGTGTTTGCTGAATGAATGAATGAATGAATGAGTATATTTTGTTTAGTATTAGTCCAGACTCTAAGTAGTAAGTATTCATAGAGGATAAAGGATAATATGCTAACGGCATGATTGGGCCAAAGTAAGAAAACAATGTGGCATTGAATCTTACTTGTTGTATTAAACATTAGTAGACATAGAGGGTTTGTCTTTAGGCTTTATGCTCCCTTCTACTTTGTACTGCTTAACATACAGTTGACAGATACAAAGGAAAATTCTGTGGGCCATGCTCTACAGGGACATTGAGACTCTCGACCAGTCCAGGAGAGAACCATCAGGGTTAGAAATATTCTCAGAGGGATAGACACAATCTATGTTCAGCCTAGAGAAAATTCATGGTATTATGAACTCTGTACTGACATATGGCTTTATAAAATACCATGAGCTCAAATATTGAAACACCAATAAATTTATCAAAACGTACACAAATACATTATTTATCAGAGAAGTGTCAATGAGATTTATACTCAGTGTAACACCATATGGTTGTTATAATGGCTAAAATGAGAAAGACAGATAATACCAAGAGTTGGCAAGGATGAGAAGCAACTAGGATTCTCAATTTACAGCAAAAATTAGATTGGTATTACTATTTTGGAAAACAGGTGGACAGGATTTACTAAAACTGAACATAGGCATAGCTTATGAGTCAGCAATTTAATTTTTAGATATATACCTCACAGAAATGGGTACCTATGCATCCCCAAAGATGTATGTATGAAAGTTCATGGCAGCACTATTCAAAATAGCTGAAAACAGTATGGAAATTCCTCAAAAAGTTAAAAATGGAGCTACCTATGACCCAGCAATTGCACTACTAGGTATTTATACAAAGGATACAAACATAGTGATTAAGAGGGGCATATGCACCCTAATGTTTTGGCAGCAATTTCCACAATAGCCAAAATATGAAAAGAGGCCAGAATATCCATCAGCAGATGAATGGATAAAGAAGATGTAGTGTGTGTATGTGTGTGTATAAACACACACACACACACACACATATATATATATATATGTCGGTATATGTATATGTATACAATATATACAACAGAATATTACTCAGCCATCAAAAAGAATGAAATCTTGCCCCTTGCGATGATGTAGATGGAACTAGAGGTTATTATGCTAAGTGAAATAAGTCAGTCAGAGAGACAAATACCATCTGATTTCACTCCTATGGAATTTAAGAAACAAAACAGATGAACAGAGGGGAAGGTAAAATAAAATAAGATGAAAATTGAGAAGGTGGCAAACTGTAAGAGACGTTGAACTATAGGAAACAAACAGGGTTGCTGTAGGGGAGGTGGGTGGGTGCATGGGGTAACTTGGTGAGGACATTAAGGAGGGCACGTGATGTAATAAGCACTGGGTGTTATATTTAACTGATGAATCACTAAATTCTACCTCTGCAACTAATAATAAAATAGCCCGAAACTGGAATAACCCAAAGTAAATTGTGTGTACGCAAAGGATACTATGGAATAATGCAGATGAACATATAATTGCTACACCCAAGAAAATGTACACACCTCATAAACGTAATGGTGATTGTGGTGTAAGTACAATGGTGTAAGTACACTGAGTACACCATTGTACTTACACCACAAAGTACACTGAGGAGCCCATACTATAATGAGTTCATACATATAAAGTTAAAAACTAATCTCTGTATGAGTCAGGGCTTGATTATCCAGAAGGGAGCTTTTGTGGCATTAGTAATGTTTTGTTCTTTGCCCTGGATGCTCTGATCTGGATGAATGTGATCCTTTCTGTATGTCCGACATGCTCTAATAACATGCTTACTTAAACAATCTCAAGTTGCTTCATGGTTTCCCTCACCATCTGAAAGATAGACTTCACACTTCTGTCTTTTGTTTCACTCCCCAATAGCATGCTCTCATTAAGTGCAAGTGACAACACTCTGGTATGAGCAAGATCGGCAGTTCTGTTAAGGATTGTTCCATGAAGACTTGAATGGAAAAGTAAGAGTCTGAACTTAATAAATCACATGCAAAGTCTCACTTGCTTTTCAGTTACTTCCAATGTAAAATTTCAAAACTATACAAATGCCCTTAATGCCAATCCGTTGCCTATCTAATCCTGAATGGATTTATGCTAATCCCTGTGCTTTTCCAGCAGAGATATTACGAGGCACTGTTGTCACCCAGAGCCTCCCTCCTGCTCTGTGCCATTTATTGTAACTAATTGGCCTAGACGGCATGAGATCCCATTTAACAAAACATTTGATGGCTCCTCTGGTTGATATGTGCTTCACAAAGCTCCCTAAGTGTCTAAGGTTTTCATTAGTTTTTAGAGCACACGGAGTTAATTATATTGTGCAGTAGGTTTTGAGGTTGAACAGTCAAGGAGAGAAAGGAATAAACATGGGGATGCTGGATAGGAAGTAAAACCATTTCTTATTTTGACAGCCTTAAAACTTGAAAGAGTTTGAAAGTCTTTAACTGGAGCCTTTCTCTGGGCAAAAAGCTGATGACCTGGGAGTGACTTACTGGATCCAGGTGGCCCTTTCAAGAAAGAAAACAGGACCTCACCCCTTGCCGGAATGTGTAATTTGTGGTCAAAGCTTGAGGGGCCCATTACAATATGTTGACAACATTCCTTCTCGAAAGGTCAGGACAAAATGAGAGTTAAAGATGCAAACACAGTTTAGATCCTGCCATTACCATGTGGTCCACAATGCTGTATCACAAGGGAGCTTAGGCTACAATGAAGGAGAGGTTTGCTGAAGACATTAGTGATGTTCATTCTCTGTGTGGCATTACTTGGGACAGAACGAGGAGGGTCATCTTTTCTATAATTAGTTTCAGCACCAGGACTATGGGAGGTGTAAGTTTTTATGACTGATTGTGGGTCCTGAATCCTATGCCCAAAAAGAATGTGGTGGTCATACTAATCATCGCCATTCTTGAGAGTTTTGGAGATAGTGTTAGATTACTGCTCATCAAAGCAATGATATATATGGAAGGAATCTGGAGGAAGCCCGCTAAATCCTTAGTTCTTGGACGGAATCCCTAAAACTGATTGTCATGAAGCATTCTTTTACTGCCGGAAATGAGCTTAGTGGCTCTATCCCGTTCACGAACTCAGCATAGCATTTAGTTCCATTTACAGTATTTCACCAACTATTCATCTAGTCTAATAATATTAATTACATTGATTTTATTGCCTATATCTAGGATAACCATTGCTGAATATGGCTTTTTTCAGTCACGTGTATGTGGTGTATATTTTAAGTGTAGACTAGATAGATACAAGTATGGGTTGTATCTATCAGTTATAGATACCCATACACAAAGATATGAGTATGAACAGGGATTATAGATTTGCATATATATCATATAGGTATATGGTATATTCCTGTAAAATTCCTGTAAAAGAGATATAGGTAGTAGGTGTTTTCAAAACAGATCTGCCTCTCCTTACCAATCTTGAAGATCAGTTATTAAAAAATCTAGGTATTGGGAAAGAAAAATAGGCTTTACATATACATAATAATGAAAGTGACTTGGAGTGTGAGATCCTTGAAGGCAAAGATATCATGTTTTCAACCTCTGTATCCCCAGAACCTTTCCCATAATTGATGATATGTGACTGATGAATGAATAAGTAAAAGAAGGAATAAATGGCTAATACTTTCATCCAGTCTAAGGAAAATCATAATAATAATGATAATGATAATAGTAACAGTGATACTAGTAATAGTCTCTAAACATTTTTCTGTCATAGACAGATGTACATATCCCACTTCCTACTCTGAGGAAAAAAAAGCTAAACGTTGCATCTTCCTTGACCTGGGGTTTCCCAAAGTCATTCCCAAGTATCTTTCCAGTGTTTTGCCTGGTGGAAGTCCAGCTCATTTCCCCAGCACAGGAGTACTTCAGTTGTGCTCTGCTAGGATAAGACATCTATAGCGGAGATGTTTGCCGCAGACAGCCCTATCAACAACTGCAGCTTATTAACACCACCACCACCAGCACCGCAACAAAAACAAATATTGGAGATGAATATAAGACAGATGATTTTGTTTATCTCCAGTGAAAAAGACAAGCAATGAGACCCCTGGGAGCCCTGAAATGAGAAACTTCTAAAGCTAATTGAGATATGATTAAAAAGATTGCTGTGTGTTATTGCCAGCAGTCATTGGGTTTTGTCATTAGGCTCCCCAGTGTTGGAGCAATCAAACCAGTTATTATGCCTTTAGCAAGCAGCAGAGTTTAGTATATATTTTCTGTAAAACAGTAACTTATTAAGGGTATAAGTGGAGTTTCTGAAACAAATTCAATAAATATATTTTAAGGAATTGCTCTCTTTGGTATCATTTATCATAGACTCAGACAGATTGCTTGAATTCTTTTTTATAGCAGTACTGTCCGATATAAACACAATGCAAGTCACATATGTAATTTTAAGTTTTCCTGTGACCGTATTATGAAAAAGTAAAAAAATTACATTAAGTAATATTTATTACTTAGCCTAATACATCTATAATAATATTATTTCACTATGAACTTAATAGAAAATATCATTAATGAGATCATTTGCATTGTGTTTTTTCTGTAGGCAGTCTTTGAGATTTAGTGTGTATTCTGTGGGCTAGAACATCTCAATTTTGTCTAGCCAAACCATGCTTAATGGCTAGTGGTTACCATATTGGATAGGGCAGGCTACAGCTTTTTCCTATGTGGCTATTATAAGACATAAGTTAGATTACATCCCTTCAGCTATAGCACTCGAAAATTTCAGGACTGCACCTTTTTAGTGATCTGATCTTTGCTAATGGAGGAAAATTCTCTTTCTGCACAAGTATTTCTGTGAATCTCCCAATACTTGAAAGAATGTTCTCATCGTAAAGAGAGATCATGGTTTCCTAGGAAAAGTAAGTAATATTATTTATTTAATTATATTTTGAGCATGCACAAATTATTGTTCATGGCTGAATTTCAGGGTACAGCCTATTCAGTTTGGACATGTGGTTCATGCCAAGGTGTTACAGATTGAAAAATCCCCAATAAAGAAAACACAGCTACCTTTCAGAAAAACACCTTGAGAAACATTTTACTGTGCATAACAAAAGCCTCTTTTATATTGATCCCAATGGACAAGTGAAACCACTCTCCACTAAAAACACTAGAGTTTTCCCATTTATAAAATCTTTCATCATTTATTGATTTGATATGCATCGTTTTTCTAAATAGCTTCAATTGCACTGCATATGAAGCAACGTATAGAAAAAAACAGAAAAATCCATTCTTGACAGAAGTAGATTATTAAACTTACTTGAATGTGGAAGTTTGTATAGTTTAATTTCTTATCACCAAGTTCTGTCAATGATAGTTGCTTTCTTTTTTTTTTTAAATATTTTATTTATTTATTCATGAGAGACAGAGAGAGAGAGAGAGGCAGAGACACAGGCAAAGGGAGAAGCAGGCTCCATGCAGGGAGCCCGATGTGGGACTCGATTCCGGGATTCCAGGATCACGCCCTGGTCCAAAGGCAGGCACTAAACCGCTGAGTCACCCAACGATCTCCTGATAGTTGGTTTCATGGTATATTCAAAAGGCCTGGAGGTTTTTACAGCAATCAAGAAACCAGCCTTCCGGACTATGGAGAATGGTTGGGGTGTCATTTGTGTGTAGAACCTATTGCACATTTAAGAACTGAGAGCCACAAATATATCAGCTAAGTAGGGAAGGATTTTCTGATCCTGGCTTCTTATTTCTCCCCTTCTTTTTCTCTGATTTACCTCATCCACTCTCTGCTTTTCTTCACCTGTTAAGCAAGACCTATAAACATGAAGCAACAGCTGTTGGACAAAGGACGCTGAAGCTGAGTGAGAAATAATGTAATCCATGTAGTGTGCTTGGGCCTAAAATGTGGAAGGAATTTGGTTATCATCCCATCACACCTGGAATTTATAGAGAAAATGCTTCTGAGAGGGGAAAGTGTCTTAGTTATCCTTGAAGAGTTGGGTTTGAAATGATGGACATATTTGGAGGCTACCTCATAGTAGCATTGAATTCATGGATTCTATTACTCAGGAGTATTTCTGCTGAGGGCCCATGAAGAAAAGTGAATCAAAGAGAAATGATGGCAGCCCATGATGATGGGCTGAAGTAGAAAATCTGTTATGTGGCATTGGCCATAAGTGAGATGGACAGAAGGGAAGAGTTGATGAAGAGACCTGTCTATTATGTTTAGGAACTGATGAAATGATGAGAGGCATTTTTCTTGGCTCTCCTTCTTAGTTGATTTTGACAGTTAATCAAAATCCCTTCGTTCATCTCTGCAAAATGAAGACATAAACACCCACAGAATTTAATGGCCTCCAGCCAACATTAAAATTTAGCCAGCTTAAGTATTTGTTGTTAAGCCATACCTTGGCTTCTGCAGAAATGGGGGTGGGTGGTAGTGATGAGAATTCATGTTAGGCTGCAAGAAAATACAAGGTGGAAAGTGAAAATCGCATTGTTTTAGCAGAATGCCTAAAGTATATTGAAGGCTTGGAGCCCCACAAATAAGTCACAAATTATGTTAAATGTGGATGAGCCATACAGAGCTCTTCAAGACTCAAATTTGGAGTCATTAAAATCGCTTTGAATTTGCACTACTTTTGTTGATAATTAAAACACGTTCACAGGATCTCATAAGTAGGAACAATTACAGTTATTATTTCACAGTGAAGTTAGCAAATTATTTCAACAAAAACTATAACAGCAGTAGACTTTCTAGTTCCTCAGCACCATGAGTAGTGAATTGATTTGTTCTTCCAACTGATGAGTAAACAGCATTTAACAATCATCAGTACTTTTGAGGAATTGAAATTCCACTCTCTACTCCATCACTAGTGCACCTAAAATTCAGAAACATTTCTTTTGGGGAGAAGATTTTCATTGCTTTTTTATCAATGTAGAATTTAGATTGCTATGTTTCTAATAACTTATTTGAATAACTTCAAGGATAGTCTATGTCTATTGAAAATAAAAAAAAATTGTGCATGGTGATATGGTAAACATGAAAATAATGAGCTAATTAATACATCCCAAAATAGGCACATGAAACTTAGTTGTGGGTACAATTAACATTTTTAAAAATAACCAATTGCCTGATTTCAAATCACAAATGTTTCCCTTTATTATTCTTCCTCTGCAAAAAAAAAACCCTAACAAATGATAATAAAACTTATAGAGACCATGCAAACTGACCATTAGTAGTGGTTGAAATGGATTATAAGCATCTTGAAATCTCCCTGAGATTAGAGCCAATAATCAATAAATAAAGTATTCAATTACATTAGCCCAAAATTCAATTATTTTTCCACTGACATATTCAATGGGGAGGACAAAATTTTGCCTTAATATTTAAGATGAATATATAGTCCGTTTCTCTTGGCATGTTTTGTTCATGTATGTATGTATATTTTCCTTTTACCAACAAATGCCAATGGGTGATAACAATTTGTGTCTTAATAGAAATATTTGCTGTTGTATATTTTCCAGTATAAAGTAAAAGGTTAAGGAGGTGATCACAAGAATTCAAGAAAAAAACACTGAAATATTCCCAGCATGCATATTTCTGCACCTGGGATGACAAAGAGCTACGGGAGGTAGCACCGGGAGATAGAACACCATGGATTCACAGAGAATGACAAAGAAAACTCCACTGTGATCAACTTTTACCAGGTTGGTCATGAAATTGATACACTTGGAAAGCTAGACACATTCCCACTTTACCCTTCCCCAAGCTGAATATTTGGTCAGTTTTTGAAAATAAAATAATAATCACTACCATTACCAGGACTGCCCTGGAACATTCCAGGGGCACCAGTGTATTATAGTTTACCTAAATGGCTAGACTTGCACAGGTGCATACTCTGTAATGCTTGCTTGGGGTAGCCCATCTACTTCTACATCTATTGGTATTTATATCTATTCATTTGCTAATTATTTCTGCAAAGCGGGTAATCTGCTTTTACCAGAAATTAAATGGCTCACTGAAGGATCTTATTTCTTTTGCCTACAGAGGCAACTACCTGTACCTTCTCTGCAACTTCAAGGTCACCTTAAACTGAATATTAAAAAGGAAATGTGGGCGTTCTGAAATGGACTTAAATGGAAAGAGAGTGCCGAGCTCTTGGCATTCTCTGCTGCAAGACTGTATTCGGATTTATAAGACTTTATCATCTCTCTGTGCCAAAAAAGACACATACCAAATTATTGAAGCCTCTTAGGGACCCAACCACACGTAAAAGAATATAACCAGACCCTTAGGAGGCGGAAAGCTCCCTTGAAACTAGAGATAAATGCAAGGAATTTCAAAATAGCTACATATCAAAACTTTAAATCTGTGGGAAACTTTTGCAGCAATTTGTAATCTCTCGAATATGTGTGACAGCAACACTGACATCTTTGAACTGTGAGTAATAGGATTGCTATTATGTCTCATCGCCATATACATACATCTATTTTAAATACACTATGATATAATTTTCGGTTCAAGATAATGCATGCCACTGCTCTTTAATGGTAGTGATGAATAGAATATTGATTAGAAAACAGTCTAAATAACAGGTAATTGATAGGGGTGAGGGAAATGTGGCATTTTCCATCTTCATTTTTTACATAATAACTACAGATTTCTCAGCTATGCTAATACATATCAGGCATAATCAAGAGAATATAACATATGAATTATTTTTTTAACTACAATGTGTCCTGCATAAAGTAAACACAGTCTGATCCTATAATTCGGCACTGCAACTGAATTTGATGCATTTACCAGTGGAAGGAAAAAAGTAACATATTTGCATAGGGAAATAGAGAATACTGTTTAGTGTTTATAGCAAGAAGTTTAAATCTTTCAATTTATTTCTTGGATGGAAGGTACATGCATTTGTGAAATCATGATATTCACAAAAAAATGCACCCTTAAGATTCTAGTTTACTCTGATGTATGTTAAAGAGACTCAGAGTTTGGGAAACGTCCATTTCCATTACCTAAACCCAGAAAGGCACAACACTTGCTATTGAAATGTGTCTAGCTTTCTGAGAAAGCAAAGGTAAATGGAATGAGGAAATGAGCCAGATATAACATTCTTCATTTTCCAAGATGCCATCATTGGCATTTTTCATAAACCTGATCTCTCTCTTCCCTGAAACCTTAGTTGTAGTTTGCTATCCTTTTCTTTCTGCTGTTTCCTTTGGATATGTGTTTCAGAGTGTCCTGCATTTTTGCTATGGTCATGACACTATGATTGGCTTACAAAAATTGAACAACTATTTGTAGAAGCTAAGATCCTGGTCTAGATGAATTTCTTTTAAGCTGGAAGACTAAAATGGTCTCTTAAAAGATTTTTAGCGAGGGGCACCTGGGTGGCTCAGTGGTTGAGCGTCTGCCTTGCTCAGGTCATGATCCCGGGGTCCTGGGATCAAATCCCACATCAGGATCCCCACAGAAAGCCTGTGTCTCCCTTCTTGCCTATGTCTCTGCCTCTCTCTCTGTGTCTCTCATGATTAAATAAATAAAATCTTAAAAAAATAAAAGATGGCCTTAGAGGACTTTTAAAATATGAAGCCTTATTATTACTCATTTATTTTTTTAAAATTATTTATTTATTTATTTATTTATTTATTTATTTATTTGAGACACACAGAGAGAGAGAGAGAGAGAGGCATAGACTGAGGGAGAAGCAGGCTCTACGCAGGAAGCCTGATGTGGGGACTCGATCCCAGAACTCCGGGATCACGCCCTGAGCCAAAGGCAGACACTCAACCTCTGAGCCACCCACGTGTCCCTTTATTACTCATTTAAATAAGAATTTGATGAAAGTGCATGAAATTTTTCCTATACCTGTTCCATATTTTTTAATCTGCTAAGGTATATGAGAATAGCTCTCATTCTCAAAAATACTTAAATAACAGCAGCACCATACTCCTTTTTAGAAAATAATTGGAAAATGGTAAAAGCAGTGAAAGGAACCCAGAGTTGAACACTCTTTTTTTTATTTCTAGCAAATGCAATTTAATTAAATTTATTATACATCTGTTTATGTGGTTTTCCTAAGACTTGAGAGACTAAAAAAGCTCTTGTTAATAAAAAAGGCAAGAGTGAATAATATTTTTTGGACAAAATTATTTTTAAAAACTTAGTGAAGCATTGTTTCTTAAAAAAATCAATGGATTAGTATATTACTTTTTTAAAAAGTAAAATATTTAAAAAATAGTATATTTTTTAAAAACAGTAAAATATTTAAAAATGTTTCTGTTTTGTGAAAATGTTGATTGCTAGGACTGTAAGTCTAGAAAATGGCTCTGGCAAAGCATTATATTTATTTTTGGATGTCTTCTCAGGGCATTTGATAATGCTAATAATCATCTCTGAGTGAAGCTTTTTCATCTATTAGAGCTTATAGGTTATAGATCAACTTATCTTCATCTCAAAGCTCAAGTCCCTGAACACTGAAGTCATACTCCTCCAAATTCCATATCTTTGGACTAAAGATGTCTATGGTTTATGCCACACAGTAGTCCTCTTTACTACCCTAACAAAGAACTTGCTGTCTCATATGATAACCAATTCCAGTTTTCTTCCAATGCAGATATCAGCACAATGCAATCTAAAGTAAGGAATATATTAGTGGTTCATGTAGTATGGCTCAAGGCCTGTCAAATAGTGGTATTTGGGTAAATATTTGTGATTGTTGGAATGTCTGAATGGATATTACTTTAACACCATCATCACCATTTGGTTTCTTTAGCTACTACTAATGAACTGAATGTTTTTGGCTCATGGTAAATGGAAGTTCTCAAAATAGTGCTATTTGGTCTGGCTTTGCAGACTGATATTCCTAGTTTTCTGTACGCACAGTGACCATAGAAGAGTGCTTTAGGTCCTTCCATGAAAAATTTTCCCCATACATTGATTTCCAGTGACTTCCAAATCTTTTGAAACTGCAGCTTCTCATATTACTTTTAAAACAAAATTAAAATCCATTTACTAAACATGCCACATTTTTCTTAAAAATGACTTTAAAACAGAGCCAAAAAGGTTGTCAGCATTTTTTTTATTCTGTATGCAATTCTTGGGTTATTATTGCTATCATCACTTAATATCATACACAATGACTCTCAAAGATAAAGAGGTGGGGTACAGGAAAGATAGAGAGAAGGAAAGATAAAGCACCCCTCAAGAGGAGTCTTATCAAAATCTCAGTTATGGAGTAGACAGTTTGAAAGAAAGAAAAACAAATTTCGACTCTACGGATTTGAGAATCACTGCCTCAGAAAGTTTCTACTTTGAACTCTCCAACTATACAATTTTATATACATATGTAAATACGTACATACATATGTCTACAATTATAATTGTACAGATAATCTACAATTTCAACTATGTTCATATACACATACCTTCTATCTATATCTGTAATCAAAGATATATACCAACTGTGGTTTTCAATAGAAGTATGACATTCTGGCAGGTTGCCCAATCTGCAAGTCAGAACTGAGATGAGATAAGAAGAAACTGCAATTGGCAATCCCCCATAGATAACTAGGTGTGGGAAAGATACTGTACACAGTGCCTTTCCCATTAGTTGAAATGTGCATAACTGCATGGGAAAATTGATAGGAACTTCATCAATGGACAACAGATAAGAGAAGCAAATTAATTAGGTGATGAGTTTTCTCCCCTTATAAGCATAACAGTTGTGCCTTTCCTAATATGCCCTTGAGAATTACAATGGGAATATATCCAAGGGAATAGTAGATAGTTGTTCTTGTGTCTATTAAAGTTCATAAGGTACTTATCATAGTGCCTTTTCATTTAAGTCTTCGGATGTGTATTGACTACCTGCTATGTGCCAGCCATTTTTCCAGAACCTACTAAGTTCTACGAACATAATAGGGACTGAAACCCTTAAGGCAAAGCCTATCTGTATGGAGTTAAGATCTAATGGAAGTGTGATGAGTGACGTCAGAGAGTAAAACAAGTAAATAAGCAGTTTGGTAGATAATAAGATATACTATGAAGAAAAATTGGAAAGGGGAGGGGAGTGTGGGAGAGGGGATTTGCATCATATGGGACAGTAGGGAAGGCCTCACTGAATTAGAATTAAAGACTTGAAGGAGAGGAGATGAATTTTGATATTTCCCTCAATTTAGGGCTTTCATTATCCCCTTCAAATTGCAAATGCCATAAGTTGTTCAACAGTTGTGTTCAATAACCACTAAGACAGTTGTAAAGCATTTTAAAAATTCTAAACTTTTAGAGAACACAACAGCAATGGGACATCATTCTAGGCTGCTATGGTTTAGTTTTTATTACATTTATAATTCATTCTTGATGTACATTTTTAATAAAAGGTTCTAAACAGACCTTGTACAGGAAAATGATGCCAGAATAGTGTATGTAAAAGAGTAGCCACCTAAACTAAACATGTAGCTGAAACTAAATTATTTGCTTTATAAACATTTCAGATGTCAGAGTCTAATTCTGTAGACAAGTGTTTTCTTAAACACTGAGCAGCAATTAAGGATAAAGATTGAAAAAAGTCAAGGTCAAGAAGCAGCATTCTGTAATTAGACCAGTGTTAAAGCAGCCTTTTGCTGGGAGGAATTCATAACATGCTCAGAATGATAAGTGGGGCTGAAATTGATAAACAGTTTAATATTACAATTGCTTTGTTGTACTCTGACGGTATCACATTTGCTAAACAATGCAAATCCTTTATGAGATAAAATCTCCTGATCATATTTCAAAGCTTTTAGTAGAAAGCAAATGACAGTTCAGGTTGCAAGATAGATTAGATGAGTTTAGTACTAATTCCAAAGAACAAAGATGTAAACTGATTGAAAAATAAATTCGGCTCCAAAAGTGGTTAATGTACAACTGAAAACTTTACAATCCCAATTACAATCTGGGGTATTGTGGCAAATTTCAAGGCAAAGCTTCAAAAGGTCATTTACTTTATGTGGAAAACTACTTCTTTTCAAAGAGAAAGACATGACTGCTGCTGCAAAAGCATAAGTAACTTTTTTTTTTATCAGTTGTTTTTTAAGTTAAGTAAAATATGAAGTTATTGACTTGATAATTATTTAGGAAGCCAAATACTTATATATACAATATATCATAACATTATTTTTTTCTCACTTTGCTTGAGCATGCATAGGATGTAGATACTCATCCAGAATGTTCTTAATCTCCCCCCCCAAGACATGGAGCCAGAGAGCATGTTATTTCATCCTTGTTTGGATTCTGCTACTTATTCCTCATGCTCTGAGTTCACATAATCCTCAATGTCATTACTTCTTATCCAGACTTTAGCAATTCATGAACCTCCTTAAATGATAGACAGTATAGCCCCACAGAGCTTCTTTTGTACTGTATTCATCTCCCTATGTCTGCCTTTGGTTTCTATCATGTCTCTATGCCTCTACTCTTCTTTTAGAAATCATGTTTTTGATGGATAAAGAAAGCAAGTAAATTCCAGGATCATTTGTGTCTTTTTACTATTAGTTTTAATTTTCTCCATAAACCAATCAGTGCTCTTTCCTTACCCTCTTTACTCTGCTTGACCTATGTGTGGTGTTAGACAGTACAAACCACACTTTGAACTCTCACTGGTTTTTTTATCACAGACCTTTCTAGTCCTCCAGAATCTCCGGCTAATTGTGTCTCATCTTACATAGTTTTCTCAAGTTGTGATTCTTTCCCATGTTATAGTCTCCACTAAGTAAAAAGGATGACATTTGCTATGGTAGTATTTTAATGCGAACAAGAACAGAGTCAGAAAAATGAAACAAAAACAAAAATACATATAATGCAGTTGTAGAGAATAATATAACAGATATCAAATATGTTTTGAGAGCTGATTGATTAGCCATGTCCTGTACAAGGATTAATTGATCCTCTGTAGGTTCTAGACTATATTCTACTGACTGTTTTAGAGGAAAGAATATGTACTAATTTTGGAAATTTGACATAAATATATACTTTGTGATGTCTGTGCTTCCATTTGTGGGGATTTGTCCTCATTTTTTTTTCGGTGAGGGATTTGTCCTTAAACTGGAAATTTAGTATGAATGTCTTGATGTGGGAGGAACATGGAGATGATATGATTCCACCTATATCTGCCAGATGAGTTCCATTTAAATACAGAGATGATTGAGTTTAACTCAGCGACACTGGCCTTGCTTCTATTTGATGGTCTTTTAAAATGAGGAGAAACCCCCTTGCCAGGTGAAGAGCTGGAGAAGACTAGGTTTAAAATACAGATTTCTTCATTCACGATCTGTACTCTTCTGTTTGTGCTGTGCTTCCAGGAAAGGTTATAGACATTGTGTAATTGGAATTTAGCAAGCATTTTTCAAGTATCTCATCATAACCTTGTGAATAAGATGGATAAATGTGGGCCAGATGACAGGACAGACAAGTGGATTTGTGGCTGACTGCACAGTCGTACCCTGGTGCTTGATTAATGCGGCGATATCAGCGTAGAGGTTGACGTCCAATGTCATTCCTCTGGGCGCTGTTTTTGGCCATGTTTTCTAGATCATCACTTTAATCAAAGATCTGCATGACGACAGGAAGCATGCTCATCAAATTTGCTAATGATGCCAGGTTTGGAGAAAATTAATATACTGGTGACAGAATCAATCTTCAAGTGCTTTCAACAAGCTAGAGATATGGATGCAAACAAACAATCTAAATTTATGAATAAAATATTGGTGCTCATGGTGTATCAAGCACTAGTATATATGACAGCATGAAGAAGGACTAAGCTGGCTTTGGTACAGAGAAATGAGTGGGTAGGTCTAAATGGAGGGAGAAATTTTAGGGGACACATGTGAGATTCCACAGAGAGCAACAAGGGACCTTGAGGCTGCAGGAGTGGAATGTAAGTGCATCAGTGAAACAAAGACTAACTAGCTGCCAACAGGGCTTGAGAAAAATGGTGGACTGTGGGTGACTTTTGGACTTTAAGGTCCTGTCTTGTGGGACGTCCCAGGGTACAACAGACAGATATAGATATGGTAGACCGTGTGGTGTAGGCAAAACACCAAAGCTGTGGTGTCCAAAAGACCTGGGCTCAGATTCAAACACATAGAGTAAATTATTGAACTTAATTGTCCTGCATGTCAGTTTTCTTAACTATAAAATGTGGCCAATACTGTTTCTTTTGAGAGATAAAATGGCAAACCATTAATAAAATGAAATTTTTTCTATTTATTAGCTTTGATTGTTCATCAGGTTATAAACCACTTTATAATTGTGTATTTTTTATACTGTGATTCTTGCACTGTTTCCCTGTTCCAGTTTTCCTTGTTTACAGGTTTTTGCTCTGTAATAACAAGCTAAATAAGTAAATAACTTAAATTTGCCTGAGATTTGTCTGTTTTATTAGACTCTTGAATGGGCCAACTTTTTGTTTACATTATTCTGATTTTTAATGGTTTCTAATATATTTGCTGCTCCTTTCATCTTTATTATTTCCTTCCTAACCAAGATCTTAAGATCTATTATTTTCTTATTTTCTTATTTTCCTTTTTAAGTACTAGAAACATTTAAAATTATGAATGTCTCTCTGTGTACCACTTTAACCATTATGTAATATATGGTCTTTCCACTAGTATTATTTGTAAGGTAAGTTTATTTCTATCCCGACCAAATTGTTCTTTGGGAGCACTTACTTTAAGTTTTTTGCTGATACTTAATGGCATTCATTTTTTAAATTGACTTTACAGAAGCACCCTGGTGGCTCAGTGGCTGAGCGTCTGCCTTTGGTTCATGTCATGGTCCCAGGTCCTGGGATCAAGTCCCTCATCAGGCTCTCCACTGGGAACCTGCTTCTCCCTTTGCCTCTCATGAATAAATAAATAAAATCTTTCAAAAAAATTTTTTTAAATAAATTGACTTTACATTAGTGAAATTAGCATACAATATCTGATTTTTCTATTGAATGAGTTTCCAATATTTAAAAATATTTAGGGATAAAGACTTATTACCCACTTAAGGACTTAACTCCTTTTATACTGTGTTTGTATCCATTCTGTGTTATCTTCAGTTTTTACTGATGTGTTTGTTGCTGGTTATGTGGCATTTTTTTTTTCCTCTTGTGGCATTTGATGCTGTTGACCCCTGCACATTGGAAGCCTCCCATCCCCCTGACTTTCATGGCTCGTCTTTCTTCTGACCTCCTCCTTTTTGGAACATTGGTTCTTCTTCCCTTTTGTGTCTTCATCAGCTCACCCTTTACAGCCACAGGCACTGTCACTTTCCTAACTCATTCCCATGAGTCATAAGGCTGCTACCCTAGGCTGGCTTTCATTCACAGGGCCCATCTCTGACCTCTGTAGTGAACTTCTCTAGCAGATTCCCACCAGGACCTTCAACTCAGAATGTTCCAGGCTAAACCCCAAACCTGTTCTCCTGAGTCTTTTTCTTTCTGCTGGGCAATCACTCCACTTTTATAAGCAAGCAAAATAGGGTGTTGTCCCTTCACCTGACATCAAGCATTGTCAACTTTGTGAGATTAATGTAGCATTCAAATCCATATTGTCCTTTCTGCCCCATTTCCAGGAACCTCACTTCCTTGCATGGCCTTTCTACCTCCCATCTCGATGCAAGCTAGTCCATTCCTGACGTTCACCAGATGGTTCATCACCAACATAGAAAGTTGACTCATTATTTCCTGGGAAAAACCAGTCCTATGCTCCCAGTTCTCCCCAGAATAGAGTTTAGAAGTACTTAGCCTAGTTTACTTGATTTTTCTGTTTGTGATCAGTCCCCTTTTGCCTTCCAGCCCCAACTCAACCATTCTTCCTACCCTGAACATTCCAGAACTGCTAACCCTTGAGCTGTTCTCCTGGGCTCTGTGCTCTATGCTTTGGCACTTTTTCTCTCCTCTGCCTTCAGCGTCTCCCCCTTTGGCCTCCTACTTGACCTTGAGAGTGTTTATTATCCTCTAGAGTACTCTCTCAACATCCTCATCTATGATACTCTCTAATGCTCCTTCCTGTCCTCATGTCATGATCTAAAGCACTGCCTTCTTTACAGTAGGTCTTTACCTTTCATATACTTCTTAATGTTCCTGTTATTGTGCTTTTCAAATTTTCCTGCAGTTATCTGTGTAGATGCCTTCTTTTCTCCTAGACTGTGACATTTTTAGGGGAAGAAATGGTTCTTATCCACATCTGTATTCACAGTTCTTGGTATCATGCCTGGCTCATAATATGACTAGATAATGTAAAAGTAAAAATGTGTTAAACCATCATTATTTGGTGGATGGAAATATGATGTTGTGATTTTCTTATGATTGATTGTCTTCTATAATGGTATGATAATGTTCTTTAATCTAATGTCATGCTTACTGCCTTCAGTTCTACTTTGGCTAATATTGCCAACCACGTGATTCTTTTGTTCAGATTTGATTGATAGATCTTTGTTGAATATTTTATTTTTAGCCTTTTAATGACATATTGCTTTGTAAGCAGACAATTGTTGAATTTTTCAATGCAATCTGAGAATCTCTGCCTTTTAAATGAGGTGAGGGAGACAGTTTCATGCTTAATGTAATAATTTCCATTTTTCATCTCCTTCATACCTAGTTTTGTATTTGCACAATTTTTTTTTTATAATTTAAGGCTTCTCTTTGATCTTCTTTTTGTGTGGAATTTGCTCTGTTTTTTCTTCTATCTTTAAGTGAAAAGTTTATCACTCAACTTTTTCAAAAATTAAAAAAAAAATTCTTAGAGTGTGTGAGCAGTGGGGGAGGGTCAGAGGGAGAGAGAGATGAAGCCGACTCCACACTCAGCAAGGAGCCCAATGTGCAGCTCGATCCCAGGACCCTGATATCGTGACCTGAGCCGTAAACAAGCGTCAGTCGCTTAGCCGACTAAGTCACCCTGGTGCCCCACACTCAATTTTTAATCAATACTTGTTTTAGAATATTCTACAATGTCCATTTGTATCATCTTCTCCTTTAAAAAAAAAAAAACGGTAAAGAATGTGCTCCTTTTTGGCTTCATATACCACTTCTATCCTAGATCTGCTTCCAATCAAAATTAGTCTGGACTTAACAATTCTTTAAATTAAATAATATTATTAGCATTAATCTGTAGAGTGCATATTTACTTATATCTTTAATTAGTAGTGTTTACTCAATGTAATACCTAGTGTAGATTCTTCACCTGATATTATAGTAGATATCTCTATTTAGTGAATTTTCTAAGTCTTTCAAAGTAGAAAAATGTCTTGTTTTCACTTATAAATGAGAAGTAGCAATACTTTAGGTTTGGTGCTTTACTATTTTTATACTTTTTATACTTTTTTCTTTTCTCTAGCGGAACACAAAGAAGACTGATTTATATTTCACAATAGGTTATCTATGTTTTTCTTCATAGAAGTTTATAGAATACTGCTCTTTCTTTGTACTGTTTTTAAAATGAGGCTCTGAATTGGATTCACTACCTGGTGGTTGTACGTAGGAATCAAATGTGCTATTTCTAGTCTGATTTCTTTTTCATTTATGAGATTTATAATCAACCATAGATATTTTTTCAAAATTATTATATATTGAATCTTGATCTGCACTCTTCAGATGTTTCAAAATTTTACATGTTTTACATGTTTTCTTCATTATTAGTGTTTTCAGTCCTGGATTTTGATGTGTAAGTTGTCTTTAATTGTTTTGTTCTTAAATTCCTATTAATGGCATATTGCAAGTAATATTTTTCTAACCTATTTACCCCTTTGATAAGATATTTAAATCTTACTATACTTTAATTTTAAACTTCGTGAAGAGGGTCAATTTTCAATTTTATTGCAAGAAACTCACCGTCTTCTACTTTGCTGTGGTTCAGATATTTTTTTTCCCTCTGGTCTTGCTTATTTATTCTCCCTTTTAATCTTTGACTTTTACTGCTTTCTAACAGAATGTTTACTAAGGAGTTTTCTGAGGAAGGATTTCTTGCAATACAAACCACCATCATACTAAGAGTCTCAATTTATTTTCAAACAGATTATATTAAATATTTCATACTTTACCAGTAAAGCTGTTTTTATAGCATAAACAGTTTTATAAAACATACAAAATTGCAATAAATATGCGTAGCATATATATAGAGAGAGGGGGGGACATGGAGGGAGAGCGAGAGATGATTTCCATAATATATAAAGAGTTCTACAAATATTAATATTAACATTAATAATAAAAGATGACATCCCAAGGGGGGAAAAAAAAACACGTAAACTGATATTTTCCCAAAAAAACCCAAGAGGCCAATAGTCACATAGAAATTCTTCATCCGCACTAGTAATGAAAGTAGATGCAAAGTAAAATGACAAAATATTGTTCTAAGTGCCATAGATTAAAATCAGTTCATTTTGGAGAGAATAGGGTTAAAATCAGCATTTACAAGTAGTTCTCATTGAGGTGTTCTACCTTCTAGACTACAACTTTGGGTGATAATGTCTAATTCTTTTTAGAGCTATTCTGAATTTTCCAAATGTTCTATGACAAAGAGAAAGTTGGAACAAAGAAAATACAGTGTCTGCTTAAGCCTAATAATAAATAATGAAGAGACTGAGAAGAGAGAAAAATCATCTGGTGAAAAGGTTTGAGAACATATTCTTGAATAAATAGAATTTAAGCAGTGTTTTTATGGATTGATGAGATTCATCTATGGAGATAATGGAGGGCAAAGGGCTGCTTTAGGTCAAGGTAAAGGAATTATCAAAGATAAAATTAAGAGTTCTTAGGCACTTGACCATGTTTAAGGAGGTAGATCTTAAATGCTATCACCACATTATATACACACTCACACACACAGAATCATAATTATGTTGAAGGGATGGGAATGTTACATAGCCTTATGGAAGCAATCATTTTGAAATATAACATTTTGAAATATAACTAGTCATCGCATTGAATACCTTAATATTGCATATGTTATAGTTAATAATAAAGCAATAAAGTTGGGAAAATTTTTAAATTAAAAACAAATGAAAAAAAACGGTGAGGAAAATCTTAAGAGAGAGAGGGAAATAATGGAAAACTATGGAGAGTAATTTGTTTCTAATGATAAAATTTGAGTTTTCAAGTGAAGATTAGAATTCTGGATTTCACCACTATGACCTTGAGAGCATCACTACTTAAAGACTTTTTCCATCAGATTGGTCGTGATTATTATTAGCAAATATGATTTTTAGGCATTACATAATGAAGGGTGTCATCATTTGGAAGATGGACATAACTCAGAGAACTAATGTTTTCTAAATGACGAATGTATTCACAGTGTTACAACATCATGACTACTTAAAAGATCCATTCAAAGTGAAAGAGAAACCGATGGAATTTAATATAGCAGAGTACAAAAATGTCATTGATACTGTTTCAGATCCTTATTATTACAACCGTTAAAAATAAACTTTCTTTTGTTGAGATTTTCATTTTGTATCGATATGTGGAATTACTGAAAGTCTTTTAAAATAATTTTCATTTTTCCAAATGCATACCTATGTGCGTTTTCTTCATATACCTCAAGTAAAACAGCATATTGAAACAGATTCAATGCAGAAGTGGATATGGTGATTCAGGTAGATAATAAAATTTTGCAAAAATGTAACACAATGCAGTTCTCACTAAATTGTTTATTGCTTTGGAAAATATAGTTACTTTTCATAGAATAATTTTTAAAAATTAATAGAGTGCTTAGGATATTTTTGAGATCATTAGTTGACCGGGGAACTGAAATAAAATGGGGTAGTGCTGAGAAATAATAAATATAACATATCTCTCTTTTGGTGATAAGTACAAATATTAAAACTGCCATTATGATAAAAGAATGGATAATGATATATGACCATTCAAAAATAAATAAATAAATAAATACAGCATGGTCCCCTAGCCTGAGAATAATTTCTTCAGGCTATGTTTTCACAAATAAAAATCTTATTTTATGATGGGTGGTATTTTCTATTTCAAACCAATCTGTGGTAAAAAGTATATTATCTCTGAAGAAAATCGAGATAGGGTCAGTGTAAAAAATATCACAATTGAGATAACAAGAAAACATACCCCAGCATAGCCTACATGTTCTCAAGAGATTAGCTTAAAATCCAGAAAAACTGTTTGCATTATTGGCTGTAAGACCAAAAGTAGAAACAACTTGGTACTAATCAAGATTCAATGACTCCACCTAACTATTTCAGCAACCCCCAGTGCTCTGGCTGATTTGAGCTAATTGGTTAGTGGGCACCAAGTCCAAGCACATGGGAGCTACTCAATGAGGATTTAATTTGCCTATTTCTGAATTGGTGCCATGGAGACTCCAAGGAGAATCCAACACAAGTTGGACCTGTTGGTAATGGTTCATAGCATATACTACAATGGTTTCTCTCTATGTCTAGAGGAATATGGACGGGTCTCTGTAGACATTCCCTTCTCCTTTGGAGGCAAAGTCAATGTGCAAAAGCAGGAAGGAGGGAAAAGACAGTCTGTATAATACACACACACACACAAAACCCACAAAATTATAAATTGCCTGGATGTAACAAAAGTAAGGCTGGAGGGAATGGAAGGGGCTTTGTAGTCTTTTACATTATTCTTTATCAGAAATCAGAGGGATGTAGGGTATGTGGCCTCACCACCACCAGTAGATAGATGATGTAATCTATATATTATGTTAGCCATTGGGTTTAGAGTTCTGACAATAAGTTATTTTTATTGAGTTTATAATTTCTCTCCAATGATCATGTATGTCTATCTCAGAATTGCTCCTTTTCTAGGTCTTTGCAGAGATAAACAACATTGACTTTGTTCTCATGAGCACAGTCCTCTACACTCTGAGCCAGAGGATTTCTCTTTCCCACTCCTTTTCCTACCACTTTCCTTTGCTTTCATTAACATTCTGTCCTTTCGCTTAGATTCTAGCCACACCATTCTGGTTTGTATGGTCTGTATTGCCAGTTTGGTTTTGACATGCTCTTTAATAATTCTCTCTGGCTCTATTTTCTCTGACAGTATTTCTAATATAATATTAATCAGTTCTATTGTTTCTAATGAGCATACTGAGCATAGGGTCCAGAGTGACATTCTAATTGTAGTTTTGATTTTAGTGTTGTGATTTGGGTTCTGTGGGTAAGTTTGTTGTGAATAAGTAGAGTAATACCGAGATTGTATGTTTTCCAGCCTATCTGAGGTCAGAAGACCCTGCTAGATGACAAACCATCTTACAAAAAGTGGTGGTTGATGATTTTTCAGAGTAAATGTTCATCTGCAGTGTGCACTTCGCACAGTGTATTAAGCATGCCATGGTCAGGAGCTCAGCGGGGCTCTCTTTATGCAAGTCAAGGCTGAGAAGTCTCTGATTTCATGTCAGGCAAATGCTGTACTCTTCACACAAGAGATGAGCTATTGCTTTTCTATGTGTTTTAAATTAGAAAAAAATAAAGGAAAAGAAAAGAAAGGAAGGAAGGAAAGCCCAGTACGACATTTATGATTAAACAGTTATAACTTACTACCACTGGCCACATTATAATTTGAGCTGCTGAAGAGCTCTGAGATCTAATTGATATATTTGGGAAAGGTTTAAATGCTGTGTTGTGGGTGGAGAGCTGAACAGTCTGTCTGCTGCAGTGTTGTGGTCTTGAAGGGGACACCCGTCCCTGTGGGTGAAGAGTTCCAGAAATGTGTTCTCTCCTGTCATCCCCACAGGACCTGCAGACCCACAGGCCTGACTCATGCCGGTGATGGCTGCGACATTTATGGGCCAGGCTGCATGTCTTTTATCGAGAGACAATTACAGGGTTAGTGCTGAGGCATGACCGCGCCTCTGGGCACAGTAGCTGTCACACCTACTGCTGAGGTGTGTGAATTAATGATCAGATGGATTCAGCAGGTTGTACAACATTAACTTTAAATTGTCAGCCCCACTGTGAGTGTCCAACAGTCTTCTTTTTATACTCTCTCTTTCATTCTGAGTCTGAATTTAGAAGAATAAACACTTTCTTCCTTATATTTAAGCTGCTTAACGAAACTGAGCAGCAACATTGGAAGTTCCTGTTTTCACTTTGGTGGCTTTGGTGATGGCTCGTCCAGACCACGATGGGATCTTCCTTCCTTGCCTCAACTTCCTCATGACTGAAATAGTAAGGGACGCTGTACATCATTGCTCAGGAGCTCAGAAAATTCTCGTTGCTTTAGTGCTGGTAGAGTATGATCTGTATCACCTCAATGACTACATAGCTCCATTTTTGGCATGGTGCTATTATAACTTGCTGAACACCCTTATTAGTTTTTCTGTGTGTGTGTATGTGTGTGTATGTGTTAAATAATCAACAAGTTTAACTATTAGAATACAGTTGTGCCGGGCAAGTACCTTCCTGGTGATGCTAATCTGTAAGCACACAACTGTAAGTGGTATATGTTTCAATATCCTCAGCTGAAGGAAGCCAAGGAGACAGAGCACACATAATAGAAGGAAAAGAATGACAAGCTGGCAGCCTACTTGGTGGCTTCAGGGCTTTCTCGGAAGCCAGCATGCTCTGTGAAGATTTTGCAAACCTTCTGGCATTTTTCACTGTAATGCTCTTGTGACAAATTAAAGTGTATTATAAGATACTTTCAAATTTTCCACTACTCCCAATGAAGATTTTTTTTGTTTTTTGTGGGGGTTTTTTTTGCAGGGAAAGATAGTTTAAAAAAAAAAAACAAAAAAAAACCCTAGAATATCAATCAGCCTGAACTATTTATATTGAAGTCAAGGGAGTATATTAATAACAATTAGAACATAAATTACTTTGGGGTTATCCCTCTAATACAGAATCTTAGCAATCAGATAAGCTGTTTATGTTTTTCTTTTCCTTTGTCACCAAGTAGAATCCTGATACTGACACCCACCAATTGTGACACTTTGCAGCAGGCCTGTAGACCTTCCTCTGTATTGCCTTTAGAATGAAAACAACCTACCCAGCTAAAAGAGATGAATAATTAATCACTTAGTCCCACTGGGAGAAAATGACACATATGGCTGAGTAGCAGGAGGCATTAAGAAAAAGAGCTGTCAAAGGGTGCCCTTTCTTCCCAAATGTTAAAGAATGCTATTTTTCTCTACACTTAGAATCAGAGTATCAGCAGATAATGATAGGAGCAAAATCCAAGATGGTACGAAACAGACGTCTAGAAAGGCAGAGAGTAGACCTACCTGATTTTTTATTTAAAAAAACAATTAGGATAACCTATTATTCTTATAGACAAGATTTACAATTATGAGCTCATTTGAATTTCTGTTCCTTGAACTAATTTAATGTGACCAACTTTTGAGGCCACATAAGAGGGTCTGGGATCCACTCGACTGCCACAAAGTCCGGACATGAATCTGTCTCAGTCCCAGAAAACAGACCTCCAGGAACTCCAGAGTTGATTCCAAGGGATGTGTTGTGCAGAGTCTGCTTGAGAACTTCTCTCCCTCTACACCTCCCCCTGCTCGCTCTCTCTCTCAAATAGATAAATAAACAAGGGATGTGTTAAAATCTGTAAGTGTACCAAGCATTTTTCATAGTATAAAAAGTATTATTTCACACACATATGTACCAGTGTTCAAATATAAACAGGTGCTGCTGTGATCAATAAAATGCAGAATCATTTAATTTTATCCTTATATACATGGTAGCTTTTTATTTGCTTTGACATTGTGCATAGTCTTGATCAAGAGATTTTAAAAGTACAGCCGTGGGATCCAGAGTTTTGTGCCCTTTTTTTTTTTTTTTTTTTTTCATTTGAAGAGATCATCATATACCAGATTGGGAACCATTGCGACGTACCGGATTTGGACACAGACTCCAGGTGGTAGCACGGTGTACCCTGACACCCACAAGGAGAGTTTCCCTGGAAGCAGCCTCCTCTTTCAGTTGAAGGACTTTGCAGGCACTTGTATTAGGTCATTATGGTCCTTGATGCAAGAAAGGCATCATTTTTGCCTCCTGTAAAAGATACTATCTTGCTGTTTCTTCTTGGGTAGGAATGCAGAGTAAGTCAATGTGGATTATGTGGCAAGAATTCCAGAGTGCTGGAAAGGCCCTTGTGTCATGTCATCTGAAATAATTCTTACTCCCTGAAATTCACTTTAGCTCAAGAATTTGATCTTCATTGGAATAGATACCCTTGGGAAAGGCTAGTACTTCACATTTCTATCATTGTTTGTTTCCGGATGTCTACAGTGGGTTTTAGAACCTTGTGCATTTGAAATGGAGGCATATCTGCTAAAAGGGAGAAAAATAAGGGACTCCCAAACCTGTGAACAGTTCATTTCCTCTGAATTCTGACTTCACATGCTGCTTCTCCCAAAGCTAAGCCACTGTAGTGAACAGCACTGCCTTTCAGCATTTCCAAAGAAACATTCAATTTTATGTGACTTAGTGTTTGTGATGCACATATGATGTGCAACAATATGCTTTGGAAAACATGATTTTGCTTTTAAGTCTAGAAGACTGTAGTTTTATAGCATCAGAGGATTTTTGTGTAAGAAAGATGTGCTGGAGTAATTCTCTACTGTTATTTCTTTTGTACCACCAATAACTTTATCTTGGAAATTGATTTCCTCCATGGTAGAGAAAAATAGCTTACATTTCCAGTGGAAGATATGTATGTGTTTACCGGCATTCTCTCTCTCTCTCTATTTTTCATTCCCAGTAAATTTTGAGGAAGTTATACTTTGCATCAGTATTCATGGGAACAGTCCCTGGAGGTCCACCTGGGCTGCACCCTGGCTGGGGACAGTGTGTTCAGTGGAGGTGCTCTTAGCATTTGAGGCAAGGCAATATTTCATTTTGCAAGAATGAACTGCACACTTCCGGATGTTTGGTGCCCTGGCCTCTAAATTCCAGAAGCATCTTGTCATCATCATGACAACCAAAAGAAAATAAAACCCAAAAAACACCCCCACGCATTTCCCTCCACCTCAGTGAGGAGTTCCATCATTGGTGGAAAACCACAAGGCAGGGGCTCCTGGGTGGCTCACTCGGTTAAGCATCTGCTTTTGGCTCAGGTTGTGATCCCACGGTCCTGGGATCGAGCCCCGCGTCAGGCTCCCTGCTCAGTGGGGAGCCTGCTTCTCCCTCTGCCTGCTTCTCCCCCTGCTTGTGCTCTCTCTCTTCTTCCATCTCAAATAAATAAGTAAAAAAGAAGAGAAAACCACAAGGCAGCCCCTTGCCCAAGGCAGAATCATTCTCCAAGTCATCTGGCAGGTGGCTGTCCTCAAAGCTGGGATGCCTCCTTTCAGTGATTACAAATTGGCCCTCTGTAACTCCTGTATGCCTCAGGTCTCCATTCATTGACTACTTTTAGTTTCAGAATGCATGCCTGTGCTAGATGATGCTGGAGTGTTTGGGTTGCTTTTTAATGAGGATCCACCAAATGCTGAGGCAGTGGGATGACAATGCTGTGTGATTTTACATAGCTTGTATTCAGTTCAATGGTGATGTGTGTGCAGAACTGGCTTTTCCCACTACCAAGGGCATATGAGATATGGTGGTGAGAAATGGATCACTTTTCTTTTCCCTTATTCAGACTTCCCAATCTTTCCAGCTGTACTTAGGCTTTCAAAGTGCCACTGATAAGCTGATGATTTTGTTTTAGGAGCTCGATGGGGAGAGGGAGATTAAATACTGCAAACCGTGTGCACTAACGCTGTCCCCTAGGCAAATAAACAAGAGCACTTCTGAAGAGATGTAAAATTGGTTTTCCAGGCTTAACTTCCACAACTGTTTTAATAGAGCTTGTAAAAATATACTCTAATTGCTCTGTGGCACTTTTTACATTGCAGAGATTCTACTTCAAACCTTTTATGACTCCCCTGTTCTACAGGTAGATGTTTATATTATGACAGATACCTCTAATTAGCTAAACAAGAAAAACCTACCGAATAATTCCCTGCGTGGAAATTAAACCTTCTGGACCAAGCTCTCGATGCCAGCACTCTGTTTCTACATTGTTTCTGATTCTCCATGTAAGTCCATGCACCTTCATAAATACACATACACAGCAACTGTTTGAAACCTGGTTCACCAAGTGACCCTGTGAATCTGCCTGGGGGATAAGACATTTGAGATTCTATGGCACAAGGAATGATCCTACAACATCTCTCAGCAAATCGTAAAGGGGGCATCTGGGCCTCTGAATCTTCGAGATGCCCATAGAAGGTCATGGCTTTGGAAGAGCAGTGAGTCAGGCACAGATAGCTCAGGTGTTGGGAAGCATTACTGTGGGTTGCTGGGAGATCTATGCTACCTATATCTACGGGCGGAGTGAGAGGCAGCAGACACATCTATTCTTTTTCAGATTCGGAGGCTCAGAGCATCATAACCTCCCATGGCCTAAAGTTCGGCAAACATTTCTTGGTCACTTCTTTCTAAGCTTCCGGGCCTTACTTCTTTATCTTCCTGTGTTGATCTCTTTCTAGGTGACAGTAATTCTGTCACCTTCACTGAGTCCTACAGGCCATCTCCTCCACTGGAGGTCCACTTCTAGACCATTATGTGTCCTGTGGAAGAAAGAGTGAACCCAGGGCTTTGTTGAAAGCTTTGCTGTGGAGATTTCCTGTTGGAATTCAGGCACCACAGATTTCACCATTTCTGCAGCTAACACACATTTCATGTTGGGCTAGAAAAGCTGGCTTTAGCCAGGCACAATGTGCAATTTCATATAGGAAAAAGAAAAAAGGAAGTGAACGATTAAGATTTCTATTTGAATTATTAATTTCTTCAGGGGCTTAGGCTGGACAATTTCCCAGGCCCCCGCAAGGCTAAAGTTATGTGGATCTAAATTAGATCCGGTCTCTGGTCTTATAAGAAGTGATTTCATAGACAATTTTCTCATTTTCCCTCCATTTCTGGGCATTAATCCCCTGATTCCCAAACACTGGGTTCATAAGCATAGTAGTTCCACTGCACCAACTGAGTTTGTTTCTGAATTGGCTGATCTGCTTACATTGCATTTTTGGTTTCAATGGTCAGAACTTTCCAAAAGCTAACGTTGAGATGACTTTGATTCTCAGACTCAAAAACTAACAAAAAGAGGCAAAGGAGTAGCTAATGGAGGTGCAAGGCTTCTGAGGAGAACAAGTGGGATGTAAAAGTCCCTGAGCAGAAATTGTCATGACTGATGTATGGAGGAAGAGCCATCATATTAAGGCTGATTTTTTTCCCCAGTTCAACTTCTTTCCTGAGTACATATTTCTTCTCTCTCACTCCTCCTCTATACACGCAATACACACACACACACACACACATATATACATATACGTATACATATATATATATATATATGTTAATTCTTTTATAAAACTAGAGGATAAATGTACAGGAATTTGTTCCATGATTTATAGAATTTATGCTTTACTGTATATATGATTCATTCTATGTATAAATAGAATACATAGGGGATCCCTGGGTGGCACAGTGGTTTACGCCTGCCTTTGGCCCATGGCGCGATCCTGGAGACCCGGGATCGAATCCCACGTCGGGCTCCCGGTGCATGGAGCCTGCTTCTCCCTCTGCCCCCCCCCTCTCCTCTGTGACTATCATAAATAAAAAAAAATTAAAAAAAAAATAGAATACATATGTATATATACACTTAGAGTTTTCTATGATATATGCCTGTTATCCTGAATGTTCTGATAGTAATACATGTAGAAAATTAATATATACCAAAACCTGGACTCTATATATGGAGATATGTGTGAACTTTTATATGTGAATAGACCAGCCCCATATCATTATATATGTTCACCTACAGATATAGGTCTTTTCATCTTAAGAATTCCAAGGGTTGTATTTTCTTCCTCTCCTATGCCCCGAGCATGAAGGTTTCTCCCTGAATACCTGCCCTGGCTCTTCAAATCTGTGGAAGGTGAGCTGTGGAAGGTGAACACTGAATCAGCTGTTGCTGCAGTGCTTATGTTGACATCACTTCTTTTTCACCTACCGGCATTTCCTAACTGTGTCATCATTTACTCATTTCCTGTGTTCTCGTGTGTTTGTTTAATTTTTAATGCAGGTCTCTCTGTGATCTGATTCCTGTGTTCATTTCCAATCCCAGGCCCTCTTCTACCTCTTCCTTCCTCTATTTCTGAGCCCTAAAATCTAGTCTTTTTGAAAGATGTAGTGTTTTTCTTCTATTGTCACACTTTTTTTCTTTTGTTTTGTTTCTTCTTTTTCTTTTGTTTCTCCAGTCCAGAATAATTGCCAGCTTGAATTCACATGGTCTCCTCCCACTGATCTACAGGATCCAAATCAAGTGTCTCCTCCTCTGGGAGATAAGTTACAGGTTTTCCTTATTTCCCAGAGAAATGATCATGCTTTTCTTTGTAGTAATGTCATCCAAGTGCCCAAAATAACACTTTACAAGCTACTTCATAGGTCTGCTTTTAAGCTTACCACCCATTCTAGACTGAGCAAGCTTTATTCACTATTGTCCCCCTACGTATCTCTACTGTACTTGGGTTACATGTGGCACATAGTACCTGTGTTCTGAAGCAAAGCAACTAGTGAAGAGCATTTCATAATGGTTCCAACGTCACTGATAAAAGACATATTATTTAATGTTTACTGAAAACCTCATTAATAACTGTTACTCTCAGTTAACGTGGAAAGAATGCTTAAATTTTGCATCAGAATAAATTATTATATTGACAGGCAGGTGGGATATACTATGAAATTTTTTTCCAATGTACATATAATTTATAACATGATGACTACACTTAATACTACTGTATTGTAGAATTGAAATTTGCTAAGAAAGTAGAACATAAGTGTTTTCACCAAAAAAAAAAAATGTTAAATATGAGGTTGTAGATGGGTTAATTAACTTAATGGCGGGAAGTCCTTTTACAAAGTATATCAAATCATCACATTGTACACTTTAAATATCCTACAATTTTATTTCTCCATTATACCTCAAAAAATCTGGAGGGGGGGAAAAAGGCCATCTCAATCATATTTTCAAGAAGGGCCCAGGCCACTACCCCAAAGACTCATCCTTCAGTAAAATATACTGTATTTATGGATGCTGAAGTAAATTAATATGCCAACCTTTTCTATGCCTTCTCCTGCATTCACCTCAGAATTCCAGCTAATGATCGCATGTGCATTTCCTCACTGGATTTAAGACCCGCTTTTTTGTTCCTCTAGTTACATATGCTTTTGAGTTTAAATTCCTTGGCATCCTTTAAAGTTTGCAAAGCACCATGAAAAATCACTGAAATGAAAAGCACTAAAATATGTAAATTGTTGGTATTGTTCGTACGTGCTTCTTCACATAGGATATGATCATTTCAAAGACAAAGTAAGATTTCTTTCATGTCAACAGCGATTATGTTTACTGTATGGGATCAGTCTTCGATATATGAGAATTACTACTTCTTGAAAGTTAAAAAAAAAGTTGTTTTAAACTTTTGGAATTTATATTTCAAATTCATTAACCCCTTTTTCTTTCTTCCTGCCTCCTTTATTTCTTCCCACTATTTTTGTTGAAAATTATGAGTTTGGAGGCAGTTGCAAAAGCTTGTAGTAGTAAAATTGTCAGTAAGTAATTTTATATTAGATACTGGTTTATAGACTCCGATTTCAAAAAGCAGTTTAATTTTCTTTTAGTGTAAAATATAACAAATATTGATTTGGGGGGGACGTGCACTCTGCTATGTAGCATGTGAGCAAAGAGCTTAGAAGTTAATTCTTTAATATAGAAAGATTATAAACTAGCACTCAGAGGCACATCTTCAATTTGCTGGAAGGTTATTATTCTGGCCTGTAGGTCATGCTTAAGACAGTTCAGTCTTCTTTTTCCCTACCGTCGCCCTTGCTATACTTTTTAAAGACAAAAGTGTATCCCTATAGTGACCAAACAGTGACAAATTTGAGATGTTTCCCTTTGTCTTTAGAAATTAGAAATGGTCTGATGCACTTCTGAAATCCTACAGCTTTCAAAGCCCAGGAATTTTGTTGATCTCATATTTCCTGGTGTCTGCTTTTGAAAGCAAAACGACTATTCTCCCAGGAATCCTTCGGTCAGAGTTACGACTGATGATGTGAGTCGATAAATGCTTCTTGACCTGTGGTCAATGTAACAGCAAGGCTCTAGGGACATGAGGCATCTGCCCAGAATGGAGCTGTAAGCTTGAATGCAGAAGGGCCTGGAATAACATGCAGGCAAGGGAGAAGAAAGCTACCAAGAGTAGAATGAAATTTATGGACTGGCAGGGAATTTTAAAATAAAAGGTTATGCTTGACTGAGCTGTCACCTTTAAGGAAAGAAAACGAGATTTTTAAAAAATATTATGCAAATGTAAAAGTGACCTAACCAACATTTATGGATAAATCCATATTATTGTTCTAAGTCAGGTCCTGATGTGCTGGTGCACAGATAAAATACAGATCAATTTACTCGTTACATGATTGGCGACCACACTAATTGTGATTCATAACTGTCACCCACCATTTGTGCTATTTGAGAGCAATTCTGAGCGTAGGTAATTATGGTAGATTGCCCCTGTGCCAAGCAGACATTGCATAAATCCTTCAGCTGAGGTAAGCCTGACAAGCTGTGAGTAATAGACTGCACCTTGGAACAGATTTATATTTGAGGCTCAGTTAGCTGGAGTGCTTCATACTTTTCATTTCTCAATAACTTGACTGGAACTAAGGCAGTCAGTTATTTCCCAAATTCTCCATTTTCATGATAGGATAATCAATAAAGAGCAACTATTAATTTAGAGTCACTCTGATATACTAGGACTAGACAGTTTTACTATGATATTGATTACTTCTGTAATTTACCACTGGTCCTAAATGCCAACATGATCCAGACACTTTGAAGGTCATTAGAAATAGGTTGCTTCCCAGTGATGCAAGTTCACTTCTTGATAAGGCCAAAGGCTTTGTGGTCATGATAGTTGGACTCCTTGATTCTTCCAAAAGTACCATAATTTTAGCAATCACACATTACACCACATAGCCTGAAAAGAGAAGAGCAAAGTCAAGAGGTGTTTTTTCTTCATAGCTGGAGTTCTCCAAATGAGGACCAGGAATGATTGTAGGCCACCATCCTCCCATACAGTAGGACCCTGGATAGCCTCCGGTTGTTATCTTGCATCTGATCTTTTGTAGAGGAGTTTCCCACCACAGTCAGATGTCACGCAAGGAGTTCTCAATAAGCAAAGTTTTCTATGTGATACAGGTTTCAAGTCTAGTGTGAAAAGATATCCTGGATGTCTGTTGCCTCCAAAGCCCCATAATTTCCCATAGGATATCTCAGATGGGACAGCTTGTGATTTCTAAAATTAAATTAAAATTAAACAGAATTTGTGAATTTTCTCACTTATCTACATTTTCTCAGTACCATGTTACTGCCTAGCATTCTTGCTGACCACCTGCTTTCTCCGGAAGGAGATTTGAGATTTTAGAGTGATTGTTCAAGTCTTCATCTCCTTTATCTTTTCTTATCTAGGCCATTTCTGAATCCTGCAAGACTTTCTCCTTTATCTCACTCCATGAACTTCTACTTCATACATTCTAAGGGTTTTCCTAAAATGAAATAATAGGAATCAATGGCCATACCATTGTATATCGGGGTTGCTGTATTTGAATCATTGGTGGTATCTACTAATCCCTTTGCAATTATCTCAGTAGATTTCTTTCTTTCTTTCTTTCTTTCTTTCTTTCTTTCTTTCTTTCTTTCTTTCTTTCTTCTTCTTTCTTTCTTTCTTTCTTTCTTTCTTTCTTTCTTTCTTTCTTTCTTTCTTTCTTTCTTTCTTTCCTTTCTTCCTTTCTTTCTTTCTTTCTTTTTTTTTTTTTTTTTTTTTTGTAGATTTCTTCCTGGCCAATCACCTATTCACCTAAAGTCAAGTGAGCCTGTTTTGCTTTTTTCAACCATAACGGCTTCTCATTTGGTTTAGGACCAAACTGCCAAGCCCTAATACATATTCGGTGCTTTGACTACAAATATTCTCCCTCTCCTCAACAAATCAAAACTATCCCGCTTTACAAAACACTACTGTTGTATATGAAACAATAAACTGCAGTTTTAAGATGTTATATGTTTATTATATTTTGTTGTATTTGATGTTGCCTAGTTTTTAACATGCCTTTATGAATAATTTATGTGACTTAGTTTTTAAAATGGAATTTACTAGCTCTAAATACAGTATAGTATCTGATTCATATCTACCAGGAATAAATTAGCACCACTGATGAACCAACAAAATTTGAGACTGACGTGTGGGTTGTAGCATTTTTTGAGCATATTATTACACATTGAAATTGTGAGGAGAACAAAGACACACACGCACACACACACCATAGAGTCCAGCTATGACCAAATTAATAAAAAGTGTATATTAACAGAAATTGTGTAAGGTTAATGGCAGAAGGAGTAGTAAATGTTCAAGGCCAATGTTGAAAGAGTAAAAAGATATTCCTGGAAGATTAGAATCAAGTCCTTTAGTAAAAAGCTAGTAAGAGATAAAAAATTAGTGATCAGTGTATGTTTCTGTAAGTCTCATAAGATCTATCTAGATGTCTGTGTAGTTGGAATAGATGCATATTTTTATAGGCCATTGGCCATTATCTGTTTTATGAAGCTATATAAAAATAGACAACATTGTTTTTTTTTTTTTAATCATAAAGTCCATGTGTTCTGGGGAAGGACAACTTACTTATTTTTAAGTATCAGAAATCTCCATGCCTACAAATACAGGTAACCATGTATCACTTGATTAAGTTGCTTTAAAAAATGGTCACACATATTTAAGAATTTTCCAAGTAGGTTATATAAGGATGTCAGTTTTATTCCCCTTACCTTCATAAGTGTTATTTAGAATCCAAACTTAAAAAAAAAAATGAGTATAATCTACATTTTCATACATATATATGTCCGAGAAGACAGAATCCTATTGAGAAGACTAAGCTTAACCATTAAATTAATATATGCTTCAGATTACATGCATGACTCTTAATGCAGGTTACTCTTTTGGGGGTGATTATGGTCCCATTTAACAAAAATTCACAATGGTGAATATAAGGTACCCCAGAGATACAAAGACACAGAACAATTAATGAGTCCCAAAAGTGTCTTATCTGATTTTAGTGCTGACCTCTTAAATGGAAAATCATTGCTGTTATCCCTGTTGAGAGACTTTTAATTTATGGAATGGGCCTGTACCTCAAAGAATAACACAGTACTGTTCCCAAGTTCTATCACTTTTCCTGGAAGTTAACTTTTTGATATGATGAAAGAAAAGTCAACCTTTGTTAAACTCAGCTTCTAAGCCCAAATGAAACCCTATTACCTATGTGAGCGCAGCACAGCCCAATGACAAATGAGCCATAAGTGACTGCAACAGGATGCCTGATGAGGACTTTCGATATCTAACTCAAATCAGACCTTGAGTGTTGTGAGGTTTTGGCAGGGTCCAAGGTCGGAGTGCAAAGTGAAAAGGCTATGCTCTAAGTTATTTAGGGTCCATTACAGGATTTGTGTTCCCATCAGCCCTTAAGTTTGTAACAAGTGCTTGCAGATAATTATTCAGTGAAAGGAGTGGATCATTGGAATTGATGTATTTCGGCTTTTTTCTTTTTCAGTGAGTGAAAAAAAAATTGAAGGAAATTTGTGGAAGTCTGCTGAGTATTTATAACTAGGGCATAGTGCTACTGATAATGGATTTTGCACATGTACTTGGCGAGTGGGTCTGAAACATTTCCTTTCTGAAAAAAGTGAAATTAATCAATTTTATTAAATTAAAAGATGATTTTATAGTGTATTACATTATGCCAAGGAAAAATATTTTTTAAAAAACTTGAATTTTTGGGAAGGAAAAGAAAAGGTGATGCAAGGAGATACTATAACCATTTTCTTTTTTTTTTTTTTTCTATAACCATTTTCATCATCAAATCACCATTAAAAATATTGAGGTATTTGTCAGAATTTTTACAAACGAAATACTGCTTTTGGACAGTTTGCTAACGCAATCTTGTAAAATAATGTTTCAGTTGACTGGCTTCATTCTCATGAAGTAAAACACATATATTTAATATCTCCTTCAGCTTGACTTAAGACCAAATAAATATATATTTTTTAATATAATTGTTACTAGTGGCAAAAGAGGATCAGCTTACTTTGGATCACTCATTTTAGCTCAGTGGACACCCCTGATGGATTCAAAAATAAAATGCAGTGCTGCAGAATGCACTATTTTTAACTCAGTCACAGTGACATCGGGCTTGTTTGGCAGTGCTTGGACTGAGTTCCCTAGAACTAGTGTTGATATGGTTTCTTGAACATTAATCCACAGGGACATGATTGTAACTTTTTAAAAATAATCAGTATGCTAAGCATTATATGACTGAGAAGCCACTGCCTGAAAAGAGATGTGCAATAATGAAGGTATTCCTTTTTGAGATAATTTTAGCTGCTTATCAGAGCAGCAGCAGCAGCAGCTGTATTTTGGACTTAGGGTTTCTATTTAATGCACCATGAAAATGCAACAAGTACTCCACCAGAAAATCATATTTTGTTGAAAGAAGTAAAAGCAAAATGAGCTGCAGTTCTATACTAAGGAATCTTAAAACAGGGAAAATTTAACTTAGTAGTATATTTTTTAAAATGTTTTGAGTCACTTTTTTTTTTAGTTTGTACTTATAAATTGCCTCAGAGTAAAAATATTTTTAGAATCCTTATCAGTCAGAAAAACATCTTCTTCAATCAAAATTAGTTGGACTCTATAGCTAAAATAACCCCATTTTACTTGTTTGTGGAATGGCTGTTGAGACTATTTTTATAAGCAAATGGCAAATGCTGCTCCAATGTATAGCTGGTGCAAATTAAGTGTATACTCTATTTCACAAATGAAGGGAGAATTATTGGAAACACTCTTCCCCTGATCAGTAAAAACTGATTACCATCAAAGAAGGGCCTGATTACTAACCACCAGCTTAGTGTTTAGCCAGAACATCTGGCCAACTCGGAGGGGAAAATTTGCTGAGCTTAAAAAATGTTTATTCCAACTTTCAACTCATGCATGTATAGAACACAGATGAGGAAACATCTGATGTCCTTTGGATTTCTGTTGTTAAACAAATGTAACTCATCTTCAAGCAAAAATTGAGTAAGATTTTTTCCTCATTGATTTGGCTCCTTAAGCTCTTAAGTAACAAAGACTAGAAAAGAAAGAGAAACAAAACCAAGAATGATTAGAGCCCTTAAAAATATCCGAAGGATAATTTTGACTTTACATCTCTTCACATACACTTTGATCTAGGTGGACTTTTGTTTAATTCAACCTAGGTTGTTGAGTGCATGCTACATGCAAGGCACAGAACCCAGTGCTCGCTGGAGATCATGAGCTCAGGACCTACCCATGCCTTGACTGCAACCCTTGCCCTGACGTATGCCCTGCCCTGTCTGCGGCTGGCACAGGTCTTCCTACCCCTTTAGAGCTTGGTTAATTATTACTAACCTGCAGAGCAAATGACTCACTTGGTGTTATTTGCCCTGAGGATCCTTCCTTGACCATTCAAAATTAGGTCCCTAGAGTCATTAAAGTTATCTATTCCTTGGCATGTATAGTTGACATCAAGATTTCTGGTTTGCTTCCTACTCCTCTCCCCCTGCCCCCAGCCTGTAAATTTAATTCAGTGACTTTGTTTCACTATTGTATTGCAGGCCCCAGAACTGAGCCTGACATAAACCAGGTAAACTCAGTAATATTGGTTGAATAAATAAATAAATAAATTACTTAATTAGTCACCTCCTATATCCTCAGTGCAGTTTCATCTAGGGAAGAAGGTGTGTATAAAAATGACAAGAAGGGAAAACAGAGTAAGGGAAGTGCTAAAAGACAAATATGAAAGGAGTGGATATGTATAGTTATGGCCACTAGGACATTCTTCATAGAGAAATAAATCCCTATTAGGGAGAAATGCTGGGCTATGTAGGCTACTAATAAGAATGTAGTTTTTTGGATAAAAGCTTATTTTAACATAATTTTGAAAAAATACATATGCATGGTAAAGTACTCAGTCTTCAGTCCTCTTTGGGCTGTTCTCTGCAATGTTTTTTTTTTTTTTTTTTTTTCCAGTTTCTTTCAAGAAAGGATTGTTCTTTTACTAGATTCTGACCAGGCAGCTTCATGGGATAACTTTTTCTCACTATAAAAGTGGGATTTAAACCCTAATTTCCAAAAATACAGTAGCTAGCTAAAATTAGCATGATTTAATGCTCTGGGTCAACTAAAAGTGACATGTGAACATCAGCTAAAAAAGAAAGGTTCTAAATCCTGTAAATCTCAGTGGGGATTTTTCATTGGCTCATTCTGTTACAATCTTTTTCTCAGGGATAAGGTTTTCTAAGTCAATATTTTCCTAAAAGCCTGCCCTTTTGTCTTCCACTAAATATGGTAGTCTTTGTTTCTTCACTGACCACATGAGAACAGAAGGAAAATTTCTTCTCAGAGAAGACAGAGCAAAGGAATATATGTTTCTTGCCAAAGGTTATCACAGCTTAATGGTATGAAGGAATGTCCACTTCTCTAAACAGAATGTGCTATGCTTTCTGAAGTTGACACCATTTATTTAGTCTCGTGAAATAGCTGGTAAAGTGATCCAGGTTTGAGAGAAATACAAGCTGGGAGAGCCGGCATGTGCGGCTAACAAGGAGTCATGGAGGGAGCAGAGGTTTCTGGAAGGAGAGGAGTGCAGGGTCAGGGGGCGTATCCCCTTCTCTGCCACTCCCTGCTCCCCAGCCTCAGGGCACTGCTTTCTCGCTCACCTTCCTCTCGTATCTTGCCATATTCCTACCCCCTACCCCTTCCATATTTTTTAATTACCATTTTTCTCTTATACCTGTTCATTCGCTTTTATTTTTTTGGCTCCTGTGCTATAGTTATTTGGGGCGTAGCTTAGCACCTTCACCAGATAGGAATTCAGGTGAAGGCAGAGAAGTTAGCAGGTGCACGCAAACTCTAGATAAGTGTAGGCCTGGGAAGGCTGATTTATAGTCTATCAGTACCCTCTCAGCTAAAGTCAATTGTCTCCCAACTCTGGTGTGCCTCAGCATCAGCTGGGAAACCTGTTCAAGCAAAAGATGCTGCATCTCTACCCTAGCCCTCTGGGCTTAGATTTCTGTGTTTATTGAGCAAGTAGCTAAGAACTACTTAGCTAATTTAGAGGGAGGGATGATCTACCAGGAGTGAGAGATACGAGGACACTCCTGAGCAAATCGAGACAGTTGTTCGCCCTATTAGGCTCAAAGACCAGAGCCAAAACCAAATCCACTAAATCTACCTTCTGTCTTTCAATTTCAGTTATTCATAAAAAACCCTCATAAACCTCTACCTTCTATGGATATAAAATAGACGTGTTACTTATTTTTGTTTTTCAGTTGTGTCTCAATTATTCCATGGGTTAATGTATATATTAACCCATGGAATAATTATATATGTAATATATATATTATATATAATATATATATTAATATATATGCAGCAATATTAATATAATATTATATGTATATAATATTATATTAATATATATGCAGCAATCTCATAACATTGATTTAAGAACTACGAGATAAAATGTCAGGCACTTAATATAGTGCCTAATTCTAAGTACTCAATAAATATTAGCTATTAATTCTCTCTCTGAATGCCCAAAGGTATTTCCTTTGTGCCTTCTTGAAATACTAATCTCCAGTGAAGGAGGATTCTCACTGGTCTTCTAAACTGACAACTGGTCTGATACATGCCACCTGTTTGTTCAGGCTGAGGAGCTGAGCCATTTTATATAGTCTCCTTCAGAGGCAGGCCCTCTGGCTAGTGTGCCAACCGTATTTGGTTCCTCTCCACTCAATGGCTGCTCCTGGAGAGACCTGCCTACTCTGTACCTTCCTCAGGTTTAGAAGCTTCTCCACACTCACTGTGGCAGGAGGAGTCTTCTCACTTCTTTCTGGATTCTTCTGTGGATGAGGATGATTTTTTTTTTCAGTGCATATCAGTTCAAGACACAGTGATTGCTGTTGGAAATGTGCTTGCAGAAGTTAACTTTCCAACTTCTCTGCCTAGTTCTCAGCACTTAAGCTTAAGGTTAATAATAAACCAAGACCCACTTCTTCTAGAAAATAGGTCTTTTCTGTCCACATTCTTTCTTGGTGAAAGAAGGTTTTAGAATGACTGATTTGGCATTTATTGAAACAGTGTTCATCATTAGGACGGTTTATAATTTGCTGACCAGTTGAAACACAAAACAAAAGATCCTCTAGGTAGAAGATGCACATTATAACCTCTCCCCATGCTCCTTGCCCTCTTATTGTCCATCTCAGCAACGTGTGTTGGTCTCAAACACCATGGTCTTTTCTCATCCTGTCTGTTTTAGGCTAAACCTAATGTGCATGCTGAAGGGATAACGGCTGCCCTCATGCCCAGAATAACCAAACATGTCATCTGTACAAGCAAGTTGTTTCAGCCACTCTGAGAGAAATTTAGTAGCATACAGGTCAGAAAGTAAGTCCGTGAACTAACTGGAAACACAGCCCAAGACGACTGACTCCCAGCTCCGAGCACTGCACTAGATCACACTTCCTCCCTCCGTGAAAGGCTTCCCATGGCAGGAAGAACCAGAGAGCAAGCCTCTAAATTATACATGACTGTTTGTCTCATTTTCCCTCCACGGCTAATTGAAGATGCAGGGGAGTGCTGCTTTTCTGGCTTCATCTTTCTTTGTCATGTCTTACGTCTCCTCTGTGATGGGGAGGACACTCTGCAATTTCATTTCACGAAGGGTGGAAAGAAGCTTAGTAGTCTTTGAGGAGTCCCAGAATTACGGATTATGTCTTGGTTCACACTGAGACCTGCAGTTCATTCTTGGTTTGTTTACCCTTTTAGACTGAAATAAATAAATCACTTTTGAAAGTCAACCACATGAGATTTATAGTTGGTAGGAAAGGATCATGGATGACTGATGAGAAACTATCACAATATGCAACCAATAGTTACGGAAAATGATGAAAGCACCCTACCTAATGAATTTTAAGCGTGGAGGAATCAAACTTGGATGAGTGTTCACCATAAAAGCTTGGAGTTTGTTATACCTGGTTTAGTCTGGCAAAGATTAGGACTCTGGAGAGTCGAGCCAAGTTGCCAAAAACCATAGTTCTGCTGGGTGAAGTGACTCATGAATCGTATTTTTAAAAGAGAATTCATACATATCTGACAGTATGCACTTTGCATATAGTCCTCATAGCATCTCATTTTCTCTGGTATTTGTTCAGGGGTCTTAGAGAATGAAGCACCTAAACTATTAATAAAATGTCACAAATGATAAAGAAAAATAATGATGTCCACTCACCCTGGATAACTGTAGGATGACTCATTACTTCTGGATATTTTTTGCTCTATTTACAAAAATACCAGCATTACTTAGGTGTAGGGCTGTCTGTGAAATACACATTTCATCACCTTCTTCCCAAAGAGTCATTGATTATTAAGTTGCACAATAGACTTAAACATGCTCATTCAGATTTGTACCAGCTAAAGCTTTATGCCTCCAGCCTGTTCACTCCTATCTTTCATATAATATGGAGTGTAGGCATAGTATGGAATTTGTATGGATAGAAATGAAGGGCTTCAATGGGGAAGTCTAGCCTTGGATGTCTGGTGGTGGGCAGGGAAGCACCATTTGAGAGCTCAGTGATATAAGTGGAGGTGTGTTTGGGGGATTGTAAAAGGCAGTGCATGCAGAAGGAAGAGACATAAGAAGAAAGAAGTCTGGGTCAACACTTCTGTAATTCTTTGTGTGTGGAAAAAACAAAAAGACAGAATAAACAAAATGTTGTCATAATAGATAATGGGATGTGAATAAGGGGGTAATATAATTCCAGAATGTCAGTCCCGCATGGGCTTTGCCCGTCCTGTCATTCTCTTCATTCCTTAGATGAGGATCTGTCTCCAGGAAGGGCTGAGAGGCCAGTGCCCCTTCTCAGTGTCATTCTGATGAGTTGTCTGCTGACCCCGAGTCTGGATTTCTTAACTTCCTCCCTCATCCTTTTTTCTACTGACATGCTGCCTTTAGGAATGAATAGAGCACCAGGAAAACTTGGAGTCATGTCAAATGTACAAATTCCTTCTATTCAAGGATTATATTCTCTATCGCTTACATTGTGAGATTTTTTTTTTCTTCAATTTCTTCCAATATATGTAGGTCATCATAGTTAGGGTACTGCTTATCCTTACCAAGAAAGCTCTTGTATGGAGAATGTAGCTAAAAAAAGAAGCAGAGAATAAGAAATGGAGATAGTTTTAAGATAAAGTAGTAAAGTGCCACTCTAGTTAGTATATTTACTTAGCTTACGTATACAGTTTAGCTTCTTTATTTAGCTTCTATATGCCAAGAACTTCTCAAACAGATTTAAAATAGTCCATGTCTCCTTCCCTTCTCTATGATTGAAGGGTTCCTAGGGACCTCTACATTGCCTCTCTGCCAAATTCCTTAGCTAATCAGAAGCTGAGCTGCTACTCTCTCATGGTTTTCTCATCTCTTCATTGGCTCCATCTTATGTCCTTTGACTAGGCAACATTTTTGCAGAATAATATCTGTGCTGTCCATAACCATCAAACCATTAGCCGTCCGGCTTTCCCCACCAGGGTGTCTCCTTATTAGGCTTTATGAAGCACTGAGTCTCAAAAGACTGCTCATAGCTCTGGTTGCCATAACAAAGTTATGGGGGCTTAAACAACAGGAATGTATTTCTTACAGTTCTGGAGACTAGGAGGCCCAAGGTCAAAATACCATATATTTGATTCCTGGTGAGTATCCTCCTCCATGTCCTGCAGATGGCTATCTTCTCACTGTTTTCTCACAAGATAAGCATAGTAACTTCCTATCTTTTCCTCCTCTCAGGATGACACTAATCCTATGAAGGAGGCCCCACCTTCGTGACCTCAACTAAATTTAACTACCTTGCAAAGTCTACGCCTGAAAATACTTTCAAATTGGGGGTTAAGGTCTCAACATATGAATTTGAGGGAGTTGCACATATTTAGTTTGTAACAACTGTCCCTGGCCATACTAGCTTGAGATTCATTAGAAAGGTATAGAGTGGGAAGCCCAGCTTGCCAGGCAGGCAGCTTTAAGATTTCTCTTCAGGCAGAGGCCTTATAGCAAGCAGTCCATATTGCTAAACAGATCTCTTTTGCACCATGGTTGACAGCTCAGCTACAAGGATACAAGTCCAAACCAGGCAGTCAGCAGTGCTGCCTAGGCTCAGATGCCTCAATACTCATAGCAGCCAATGTTTCCAACAGATCTATGGGCATGGTTGCCATTGTATATGATGAGGGGCATGACAGAAAAGTCACCACGTTTGGGGATACCCAACAGTATGAAGACCACTTTGGATTATTTAGTTTAATTTTAGGTTCCTCCAGGACTAGACCCAGTTTGCCAATCAGAGTCATTTTTCCTGTAGGTGCTATTCGTAAGTAACATAGTTGGTATATACCAAGTGACCAGGGGAACAGAGCTTCACCATTCACTGGAGGTCAAGTTCTCACAAGGAAGGAAAAAGACTTCTGGTAACCATTATCCAACACTTTTGGATTGGTGGACACCTTTTCTTCTATCTTACTTCTTCTCAGAGCCATTGTTAAGAGCACTGGATTATTTTGGGAAGTTATCACAAAGAGCTTCATACTTTTAACTTGATCAGGAGATAAGTTATGCTAATAGTATACACTTTTCTCCCAGCTCTCCTTAGCATATTACTTTTACCAGAATCCCAGACACTAATGACACACTTGATGCTATATTTAGTAAAAGTCATTTATAATATCTGCATGATGGATTAACTTTTACAGGAACTCTTTAATAATATAATGTTGTATTCTGAGTAACAGCCTAATGCATAAATTAAATAAGTTAATACAGAGATATAATAATCATAATAAGTGTTGGTTCATCAATAAGCATCTGTTTGGAAGCTCCAGTGAATCATGTCCTGTTCTGGACTCTGGAAATTTATGGTGAAAAAGATGAAAAAAAAATTATTTAAAGAGCTTGTATTGGACTGATGAGATACTGTCAACAGGTTTAAAAACTAATATGATTTCAGTTATAGTCAGGTGATGCAGTGGAATGTGAGACAGTATAGGGTGGAGTGCAGTGGAGTGCGGTGGGGTGGCTAGGTGTGGCAGAGGAATGAGGAATGGCAGATTTAACCAGAAAGATCAGGACCAGTCAAGGCCCATGGGAGGAGATGCCATCTGAGTTGAGGCACAAGGACTTGAGAAAGGGACACCTCTGCCCAGTCCAATGGAGGAGCATCCTAAAGAAAAAGGTGCAAATGCCCAGAGATAGAAAAGTATTAGATATGCACCGAAATTGTGATAGCAACACATATTGTACTTATGGCCAATAATTACTGAGCATACTCTGTGCTGGGCACTGTGTTAAGTGAGTACTTAATGCTCATTACCTCCTCTGTTTTTCTTTTTCTTTTTTTTTTTTTTTTTTTGTATTTTTTTTTAGTGGAGTTCAACTTGCCAACATATACTATAGTGCCCAGTGTTCATCCCATCAAGTGTCCTGCTCAGTGCCCATCACCCAGTCACCCCATCCCCCCGCCCACCTCCCCTTCCACTACCCCTTGTTCATTTCCCAGAGTTAGGAGTCTCTTGTTTTGTCAGCCTCTCTGATTTTTCACACTCATTTTCTCTCCTTTCCCCTATAACCCCTTTTACTATTTTTTATATTCCCCGTATGAATGAAACCATATAATGATTATCCTTCTCTGACTGACTTACTTCACTGAGCATAATACCCTCCAGTTCCATCCACGTCGAATCTAATGGTGGGTATTCATCGTTTCTAATGGCTGAGTAATATTCCATTGTATGTGTGTATATATATATTAATATTAATAATATATATTATTAATATTAATATATATCACATTTCTTTATTCATTCATCCTTCGATGCACACTGAGGCTCCTTCACAGTTTGGCTATTGTGGACATTGCTGCTATAAGCACTGAGTTGCAGGTGTCCTGCCGTCTCACTGTATCTGTATCTTTGGGGTAAATCCCCAGTAGTGCAATTGCTGGGTTGTAGGGTAGCTCTATTTTTAACTCTTTGAGGAACCTCCACACAGGTTTCCAGAGTGGCTGTACCAGTTCACATTCCCACCAACAGTGCAGGAGGGTTCCCCGTTCTCCACATCCTCTCCAACATTTGTTGTTTCCTGTCTTGTTAATTTTCACCATTCTCACTGGTGTGAGGTGGTATCTCATTGTGGTTTTGATTTGTATTTCCCTAATGGCAAGTGATGCGGAGCATTTTCTCATGTGCTTCATGGCCATGTCTATGTCTTCTTTGGTGAAATTTCTGTTCATGTCTTCTGCCCATTTCATGATTGGATTATTTGTTTCTTTGCTGTTGAGTTTAATAAGTTCTTATAGATCTTGGATCCTAGCCCTTTATCTAATATGTCATTTGCAAATATCTACTCCCATTCTGTAGGTTGCCTTTTAGTTTTGTTGATTCGGCAGTGTGGCAGGATACAAATCAATGCCCAGAAATCAGTGACATTTCTATATACTAATAATGAGACTAAAGAAAGAGAAATTAAGGAGTCAGTCCCATTTATAATTCCACCCAAAAGCATAAGATATCCAGGAATAAACCTAACCAAAGAGGTAAAAATCTATACCCTAAAAACTACAGAACACTTCTGAAAGAAATTGAGGAAAACACAAAGAGATGGAAAAATAGTCTATGCTTATGGATTGGAAGAATTAATACTGTGAAAATGTCTATGCTACCCAGGGCAATTAACACATTCAGTGCAATCCCTATCAAAATACCATAGACTTTCTTCAGAGAGTTGGAACAAATCATCTTAAGATTTGTGTGGAATCAGAAAAGACCCCAAATAGCCAGGGGAATATTGAAAAAGAAAACCAGAGCCGGTGGCATCACAATGCCGGAAATCAAGTAGTACTACAAAGCTGTGGTCATCAAGACAGTGTGGTACTGGCACAAAAACAGACACATAGATCAATGGAACAGAACAGAGAACCCAGAAATGGGCCCTCAATTCTATGGTCAACTAATATTCGACAAAGCAGGAAAGACTATCCACTGGAAAAACGACAGTCTCTTCAATAAATGGTGCTGGGACAATTGGACAGCCACATGCAGAAGAATGACACTAGACCATTCTCTTACACCATACACAAAGATAAACTCAAAATGGATGAAAGACCTAAATGTGAAACGAGAATCCATCAAAATCCTAGACGAGAACACAGGCAACACCCTTTATGAACTTGGCCACAACAACTTCTTGCAAGATACATCTATGGAGGCAAGGGAAACAAAAACAAAAATGAACTATTGGGACTTCATCAAGATGAAAAGCTTCTCATTTCTTTTTTAAACCATGCACAAGACTTTACAGATGAAAAACCTGAGCCCACAGAGGTGGGCTTCAAGTCACATAGGTTTTAGGTTTTGTATCTGAGACTTGAGCGCAGGTCCAAGGCCTAGACTCTAAAGCCGCCTCCTCAAGCCAAACCCAGAGTTTTCTAGAACCAGGTTGTTGTCACTGCCTTCAGCCTTGCTCTGCTTCTGAAAAGCTGACTGAGACTACAAAAAAAAGAAGATGCCAAGAGTGATCAAGGAGAAATAAAAAGCACATGTATTTGGCCAGGCAAGCATTACTTTGCAGTCTATTAGCTACAGTTAAATATTTAACACCTTTGAAAGCTCTGGGTTGATGACATTTTCAAATTGCCAATTTCTGTTTACTTTGGGGCAGACTGCAACGTTACTATATTCAAGATCAGTCAGCCTAGCCTTGCTCTGCTGAAACAGAGTGCTTCACTCTTAACACCCAAGGCAGAAGTTGGCTAACATTGTCTAAACAAACCAGTTTCAACAGAATTTTAAAGTTACTCAGAGATATATTGCTGTCAGAAAATATTTCTCTGAAAAGGCACAAAATTCTGCAGCATGACTCATTATTTACTGACTGGTTTTGTAGCAAATAACGTGCTTTTTAAAATGGAGGGCTGCAGCCAGAAAAAATAAACCCCTTTGGAAAACACACAATTCAGTTTCATTTGCCTTTAAAACCTTTTTTTTTTTTTTTTTCCATTTGTACTTTTTTTTTTTTTCTTCCCATTTTAATGAGTACTGGCCTGGAGAAACCCCCTAACATCTTTTCACAGATAACTATTTTAAAAGAACAGCATCTGGTTAATCTATCAAAACTATACCTTACAGATTTGGGGGGTGCATCTCTTATATTAATATTAATAATCATAATAGCTCTTCTGTGTTAGACCTTCACTATGTGCAGACACAGGTCAAAGCACTGTGTCAACAACCTACATTACACACTGAGAATATTCCATTTTACAGATGAAGAAGCAGAGACCAGGAGACTGACTCTCTTTCATCCCCTCACAACCATCTCCAGAAAAATGTGTCTAGTATCTCTTGTTGAACCCCAATGTCGCAAGGAGGTAATGAACTAATACTACCTTGATCCATTAATGTATTTTTCTGGTTGATCTTTACAAGGTATGATCAATTATATATATTCTTTTGGAAGGCCAGAAAAAAATTGGTGCTTCTGCCCTTGGATTCACTAGAGGGAGTGTGGAAACCCCCACATGATAGGCAGTTACTAGGCCAATTGCAATGTTTATGTATGTATCACTAAACATGACATTAAAACATTTCATTCAGGCTTACTTGTTCCTGTTAAACCATCAATTATATCCATCTCCTTCTCTCTTGACTGGTTGGTAGGCATTCAGAAATGTCAGGTAGCTTTAGAGGTGAGTAGGATTTGGGACATTCTTTTACCAAATAATGACTAGCTACAAAGAGTAAGTACAGTTAAGTTAATGTTATGAGTAAGCGTATTTGCCCAGTTTTGTTTCCTTATCCACAGAGATACCTCTAATAAAAAAAAAAAAAAAGAAAGAAAAAAAGATTGGGACTTAAAGCCACATCTGGGTGAGTTCAAACCCCATGATCTTCCAAAAAAAGACACACTTCTCCTCTCGTTGGTCATCCTTCTGACCCCAGTATAGCTTTCTAGTTGATACCATGTTGTCATCATTGCAAAACCATAGATAAAAGTATTTCGCATAGGGGATGAAACTTGAGTGCTCAAGCAAATGTTCATTTCCTCTCCCAAGCTCCCTTTCTTGCTTTTTTATATTCTCCCCTTTTCTGGATTCTTATCTCCTCTAATCTGGCAATTCTTTATATCTCCTAACTCTTCTGTTAGCTAAGATTGATGCCTCCTTCCAATATTGGCTAAGCCAAGTTATGCCTTTCCATTTGCCCAGATGACTCTCCCAGACCCAGCAAATCACATTCTAGTCTTCATTCAGTGTTCCATGTGCTCCAATGCAACTTCTTTGTTGCCAACGAGGTTTTTATTGTTTGCTTAACAAAATTATTTCATTAAATGAATGGCTTTAGGGATTCATTTGGTTTTATTACTGGCTTGGGAAAAAGATATGCAGCTTTTGTTAGAGTATGTCAAAAAATGGGATCTGTACCTATATAGACATTATTTTTTATGATTTATTTCCCTGAATAGTAATAAAACTCTTTTATAGGTTTACTTTAATACATTTAATTGCCGCCTTGAGAATTCCAAAGCTAATACGTGAAGTGATACTGCTAATGTTTGTTACATTCCGGATCAGTAAATCAGTCATTCATGAATTGGTATCTAGATCTATAGATCTATATAGATCTACATCTGTATCTACATCTACATGTATATGTAGATTTATATTCTATATATTAGACCAACTAGGAGTCCTCTTTCATTAAGTTTGAGCTGCCATATTTTAAAAAAATACTACTTCCAACTAAAATATATTAAGGGAAAAGCAAGTTATCAAGTCTACCGGACTTATATTTATAACGCCAGAGGAACACTCAGTGTAAGTGAGATCTTGAAAGAAAAGTCAAAGGTGAACTTTTTCAATGCTGGTAATTAATTCTTGCTTTACATAGGCTAATTGAGGGCAATCATTGAATACTTGATGTCATTTCATTTCCTAGCTGTCAATGAGACTACAACCTGCTTTTTCTGCTAAATCTGTTAACCTCTGGGCTTCCCTTTGCTGGTAGAGGGATGTTAAAGATAGAGGGACACCAAGAGCTTTGTTCTTTTTTTTTTGTGAACGTCAGTATTTTTCTTCAATAGAATGTTGTTCTCCTTTGACAGATTTTTCTTTTTCTAATATCTCTGTTAAGGCACACATATACACAAACACAAAACAGCAGCATATTTTTGTACTTTGGGTACTAAAATGAATAAACTAGAGGATGGTTTCATGGATAGTCTGCTTTATGTTGCAAATTAACTAATGCTCCAATACATGCAAATACATTCAGTAATTCACTCAGCATGTGGTTACTGCGTATCTAAGAGGTTACAGGTATTGTGCTAAGTATTGGAGAGGTGAGAAAGGTGATGTTAATTCTGCCTTCAAGCAGGTAAGATATCAATGTTGAGATTGGGGTGCACTTATTTGGATGTAGCTTTATGCATCACTGGTAATTTTCTTGGGTAACCAATTACAATTGTTGACCCTGTCCCTCTTCCAAGCTTCTATCCTAGAACAAGTCACTATGCAATCTTTCCCAGCCCTTTCACTAATTCCTCTTTTCCTTAGTCCTCATCCCTATCCAGCTAAATCCCATTTCAGGTAAATCGCTTACTTGGCAATGGCTGAGCCCATAAAGCCAAGTCTTCCTCGGGGAAAGATGTGTATTTACATGTGCTTTGGGTTCCTGGATTGCTGGATACATTTGCTTGATGGCCAGTGAGATTATGGCCATGTATCCTTCCATCAAGTAACTCAGAGAACTATAGCAAATCTGAGTTGAACAAATCACTTTTCTTCTAAAGGATGATTGATATAAATATTTATGTTTTTTTTTCTTAAACACAATTTTGATCTCACCATATGTTTAAACTTAGTGTTTTACTCTTTGTTTTTTTTTATGTCTAATTAACAGTGATACTCCTCTACTCTATAAAAAAAGACTATTCTGCCCCCCCTTTTTTTTCCCAGATTTCCCAAATGTATGCACATGATCTCCTGCAACAGGAAAACTATACTCTCCATTGTTGGAGTTTGTAGTAAAGGGTTTGGGATATTTTTTCTTTTCCTTATAAATCTAAGGAATGGTTATCTTACAAAAGAGAAATTGGACTCAGATTTTATATTTACCTGCCAAACCTACTTTTCCTTCTCCTATTGTTTTTTCAACCCAGTGTATTATTTATATCACATTCTGTACATAGTTTTGTGTTCTTTGAAAGCATGGACTGAGACTACCATCTTTATAACCCACCCAGAACTTACTGTGAACAACACAGCAAAGAAACTAAACACATTGGGTTGAATTTTTTGGGCCTTAATCAATGTTAATTAGTTGGGTTTTTTTTTTTTTTTTTGTATAAGCAATATAATTTTTATCCCCTGAGCATTTTGACATACTTAATGACATTCTAAATTATGTTGGCTTCTTCAACTCTTTCTAGTGTCTGCAGTTAAAAATTATTGATCATAAGTTCATAAATCATAAGTCTAGAGATAATTTAGAAAAATAGTACAAAGCCCCAAAGTATTCATGTAATGGTAGATGACGTCACTTGCCTGAAGTTCCAATAATGCTGGAACTGAATTGGATAGGGTGCTCTTGCATCCACTCTTGTCCTTCACAATGTTACTCAATTTCAGAGATTGCTTTATTATCCTCAAAACAGTCAAATGACATCTGTTTAGTATAATCTCTATTTCTGCCCCAGTGTTTACTGTGTCCCATTTTCTATGTGGGTCAGTTCTTTGTCCTCTTACCAAACAGGGATGATGGCAGTTGTGAATACAGATCACCTCCTCCCCTGGTTTCTTCCGAGCCACCTTAGAATTAATGTTTGGCAAATGACAACTTATGTCATCTGATGGATGATGAGACTCTTTCACTCTATGGAGAAAGACTATTCCGGGCTTTTCTTCAGATTCCCCAGATGCATGCACATGATCCTCTGGGATGGGAAGACTATACTGTTTCTACTGTTAGAGTTTGTAGAAAAGGATTGAGGACATTTTTAAAATAATTCTATGGAATGCTAGTTATCTTACAAAAGGGAATCAAACCCAAAATATTTAGAGGAGAGTACCAAGATCAGAAGTTAGGTAAGAATAAGGTAAAAGTAGTACAATTATGTTTAATTGGACATGATAGTCAAGGAGACATAATGAAGAAGGGAAATGAATATGGATTCAAGATAAAAAAAAATAATGACAGCAATTTTTTTCTCAAAATGTGAAGAAAACGTATATCAGCAACTCAGAATGAAATACATATGTGTGTTTATGTGTGTATATATCAAATTCATTAACTGTATACTTAAAGAAAAACACAACTTTTTTTCCTGAAGAGTACATCACCATAGGCTACACACATAGTCAACTACATTCCTCCATACCAGATTCCATTAGCTATTATAAATAATTAGCTCAGCCATCATTGTGGGTTTTTTTTTTTTCCGATCTCTTCATCTTCAAATGACCCCTGGCTTAGTTGAATTGTTAAAAACAGCATATAAAACAACCCCTGAAGCCTTCTCTAACTGCTGCACAGCATTCTTCATTATTAAACAGCTGGCATTCTTGCTATATGAAATTTCATTAAATTAACCTTAATGGCTTAATGTTTCCAAAAAAAAAAAAAAGTAGATTTTTAGATATAACTTCTGCCATTATCCAATATAACTTCTGTTAAAGATATGGCATTGTTGATGTTTAAAACAAGTCTTAGGATGGTTGATAAATCTGCAATTTGTCCTTATCTTCGAATCTTTATTTGGGGCTTCACCTTTATTTTTCTTTGTTCCTATTTCTTTATTTCCATAGAAAAATGTATTAACACAAAATAACTGGATTTTATGTGATATAATAGATTCTTTAAAAATTTCTGTTTGACCTTATTGAGTGAAACTTTATTTTTTGATGATCTCTGTTGTGTGAAGTATTGTTATAGGCACGCATAAAAATGGACCCATAAAATCAAATATATTTTCTTACAGACTAAAAAAAAATGTATAATGATACTTCTTTAACCATTTATTCTCTACTAACAAAAGGCTTTCATGTGCATTGCTTTGATCCTGGGAAGACTATAGGATTTATTCTTATTTTGTGAATGCAAAACAGGCGTTCAGAGACAATTAATTGACTTACTCAAGTTAAGGGATGGTTATGGAAAGATCAGGATCCATACTTGGTGCATGTCTAGGGCCCTTTATACTAAATTCTCATCCCTGGAATTTGAATGCTGAAAATGTATGTTAGTAGCATTTGAAAATGTCACTATGAGAAACATAGGGAAGGGGGCAAAGGCCATCAACGACATTGGGAATGACCCTATGGGATCATTCCACAGATTAGGATGATATAATCTAAGTTTATCTGAGCTGCCTTATTGAGCCATAACATTAGACATAGGACAAATAAACAGGGCTAATACGTTAATGAGATCTGGTATATGACTCTTTGTAAGTGTATACAGAAGTAAAATGTCTTTTCTTTTAGGATCAGCACCCTTGAAAAAATAAAATGCCTATTTTTAAAGTAACAAAAGTTGTAGGCAGTTCCATAATAAATGTCCATGATCACACCACTCATGACTGATGCTCTCCAAAGTCATATGCAGTATCTCAACCTACACTGAAAAATGCCATATTTTCCCACCCACCACACTTCCATCATGCAGCCTCCATTCCATTCTAGATGCTTCTTCCCCAACCCCTTGCTCAAGTTTATGCTTCTGTGCATGCTTCTGTGCTTTTAGTGATTCTGTTCCTTCTTCCTAGAATGATCTTGCCGCTTATTGCCTCTTCTGTGAGAGTGATGCATTCTTCATGATCTTTCTCAATTGCCTTGCTAGAATTGCCTCAGCCACTTTGTTGCAAAAGCATTTGGTTTATACCATAAAATCTTAAGTAGAAATTATAACTTCACACAATGATTAGCTGTAAATGTCCCAGGGTCTTTGATCATACTGTGCTATGCTCACCATGGCATCCCTCTGCCTAACATAATACCGTGTATGTAAGGTAGGGCTTATAAACTGAATCTTTATTTAATGGAATCACACAGAGATAATCAGAGGGAGGGTGGGGTTTGAAATAGGGTGACAGATAGAATAATAGGCTCTATTCATGACTTAGAAAGAGTGATTTTTTTTTTTTCTGAGTTTGAGAACTATTAGAAGTACTTGTTTCCTGTGGGTCCAGCTCACAGATCAAGGAGAGCTGAATATTTGCTTCTACATGACTGGACCGGAGCCACCCTATATGGATATTTTGGCTGCTGTTTGCTTCCTTCCATCTAGACTATTCTATCTATACCTCTGGGACCACTAAGCAGCCCTCCTCCTCAAAGTGTGGGCTTTTACAGCCTCATTCTGCTCACAGTAACTTTCCACAAAAGCACATACCTTTTCAGCTTCTCTCTCAGATACAGAATGAAATTTCTCAGGTCAAGGTTTATTTTGAGTTTATTTTATATGCTTCAGAAGGCTACTGCTAAAACCTCTTTTTCTAGCCTTGATCCTCTTCTTGGGTGTATCCCTAAGAGAAGTGGCCTGTCACTTACATGCCTACTTGAAGAGAAATTCTGAAAGTTGCTTTAAATTCATGCTTGTATGTCTTTGGAAACTGGAATTATAGCCAAATTAATCATGTTCTCCATGGAAATGGGTGAGTGATTGTGATTTGTATGCCTTGAAACACGTACAAATAGCCATAACAAAGACCCAGATGGTATCTGAAGGCTGAAGAACTTCAGGGGTGGGTGGGCCAGTAAGGTGGTAAGACAGTGTTTCATGCAGGATGTAAACTTTAAGTGAACTCTGCATAATAAATAAATTGAATTGAAGTGGAAATGGCCCAGGTTCCTGGAAAAACTTGAACAATGGTACAGAGATATAAAAGAGATATGTGCTGGGATCCCTGGGTGGCGCAACGGTTTGGCGCCTGCCTTTGGCCCAGGGCGCGATCCTGGAGACCCGGGATCGAATCCCACGTCGGGCTTCCGGTGCATGGAGCCTGCTTCTCCCTCTGCCTATGTCTCTGCCTCTCTCTCTCTCTCACTGTGTGCCTATCATAAAAAAAAAAAAAAAAAAAAGAGATATGTGCTTAAGAATAGCAAGTAATCTCATTCTCCAGAGGAGAGGATTTTGTAGGCATCTAGTTAGGTGCCTTAACTAACAAGGTGCCATTAATACCAAGAAGAAAAAAGGTTCATTCACTAGAAAGCCAGTGATTAGATGTTAAAATTATGATCCTAGGTGACAAATCTGGCAGCATCAGAAGACTAGAGGCAGGGGAATCATTTCAAAGGTTTTCGATTATCCAGACATGAGGGATAAAGGCCTGGATTGGAGTAGAAGGAAGGAAATATATTGTACAGAATGTGATAAATGGAGTAGAAAAGGAGGATATAGTCTTTCAGAAAAATTTTTATAAGTTTTGAAAATGTATTGCATTGGTTCTTTAGGCCTGGCATGTGTAATTGCCATCCGGGGATTTGTTTTTATGGCTCATTGGTGTGGCACTGTTCCTGAAGGCCTGGGGTGGGGCTGAGGAATTGATGTTTTAAGAGAATGACTCAATCCTTTCTGACACAGGTGGTCCATAGATCATAATTTGAGACGCACCAATTTAATCCGTTTGAGGAAGGAAAGAGAAGTGAGGTCCTGGCGACTGTCATGAGACAATTATCCTGTGCAATCCCCTTTATTGATTGTTTTCTGATTTCAAACTTTATTCTCTAGCCATGTGTTAATTTCATATTGTAGAATAAATCCCGGGGACTTAGGAATAAATGTGGAAAAGGAAGAATGGAGAGGAGAACCCCCCCATAACCACCATCATGAGAGTTTTCTGGAGCACTGGAAATGCTGCCCTGGGATTCTGAGGGGTTGCCTGCTGACCAGGGATGTAGGGAGCCCCAGATCCAGATGTTGTGGTCAAAACCAGAGGACTGGGCAGAGTAAGATAGTGAGGAAGGATAGAAAAGACCTGAAAACAAAACAGTACATTCTCCCCAAAAGTGGAAACAAGGGGAAGAAGGTTAAGGAGCAAAATACTTGAAATAGGAACTTTGAGAGAGCTCCAGGATGGTCCTAGTCCGCAAAATTAGAAGAGGTTCACACCTTAGGCTAGACTCTTGTTTTTGTTTCTCGTTCAAGAGCTCTAGGCTTTTGATCACCATAATACTTGCCATGATTATGACTATCATCGTATTAAAAGGCTACAGTACATAAGGAGAAAAATAGCTTATTGTTCAGATGAGCGTCTTTTCAGAGTGGACATAATGACTATATTCTCTTCCCTTTTTTACTAATGAAATGACATAAGCTATTAGGCATATACACAGCTACTGTACAATGTCAGCTAGTCAGCTGCAAAATTTCAAGCTGGAAAAAAAATTGTGAGCCATTAAAACGCAATAAAGCATCTGAAGACTGAAAACTTTCATTCAGTCAAACATAAAAGTTAATGAAATTATTTAAATACATGCAGTCCAGAAACCGTTTAAAAATCCCTTGCATGCTGTGACTAAGCAACCTGGAGTATATTCGAATGAAAAATTATACACATGCAGAAAACAAGAGGTTAATAAGGATTGTCACTGAAACCTGAACCCAGTTTGGTGAGTAGCATGAGATTAGTCTTTGAGTTTAGAAAAATGTGATTTTACTTCCAACCTAGCAAGCCTATTATGTCTGCATTTCCTCAGACTTTTACATGGCCTTGAGCAATTTGGGCTGAAGCCAGATATAACATTTTTATTTCAGCAAATCACTTCCCATTGTTGTACATTTTAAGGATGTACTGAAAGGTACTTTCATGTCTGGAAATATCAGCTGATCCCCCAGCAATGATACCTCACTTACGGGGGCCTTTATATAAACCACAATGTTTTCTTTAACAATTAAACTATCTTAGGAATGGTAATAAATGCTAACTACTCTATTACCACATTTTGAAAGAAAAAAACTCTTCTTTTTAAAGAGTTCTGTTTACTTAATCTGGAAAAGATGTCTTATCCTTTTAATAATCCCTTTTCTTGAAAAAAAAAAAAGGCTACTTTATATGAGAGTGGCTGTCAACTTTTTCTGCAAGGGGCTAAAGAGTAAATATGTTTTGCTTTGTGGGACCATACAGTCTCTCCCCCAACTACTCAACTCTGTCATTTTAGTGTAAAGCAGCCACACACAATATATAAATAAATGGGTATGTCTGTTTTCCAATAAAACTTTATTTATAAAAACAGACAGCCATATTTGGCCTGTAGGCTATAGTTTTCTAGCCCCTGTGCTATGAGATTGTTTGTCTAACATGTCAGCAGTGTAAATATGCTTGTGATTTAACACGTGGAGTTATATCCCATACCTCTGACTGCAATATCATGATAGCTATGCATCATAACTCAAGTTATGAACATTGCCCAATTTTGAGATTTTCATTAAAGACATGAAGCACATATGTAGAGCTGGCAGGGATTTGGAATGTATTCAGAAATTCTCTAAGATACAGGATATAGTTTACTAGTTCTACTAAGTTAACAATGGAGTGTATTATACCACTACAGATGGGATTTGGAAAAATAGCACTTACTAAAATATCTCTTTAATCCTTCTCACTCTTTACACACATGTACAAACCCTGTCTGCCTGACAAATGTTTAGTACCTCTCTAAAAAGTTCTTTCTCTAGCCCTATCTGTAGACTAGGTGAGATACCTCCTAAATGCATTGATTTCTATTTGTAGTTCTTATGTTCTATTGGACTAATGTGCTTGACACAGGCAAAAAGACTGAGAGAATAGGTAAGCAGCTAGGCAGGGGCCATGTACTAAAGGGCTTTCTGGGCCATGGTTGATGGCTGCATTAATGTAAGAGCAATGGAAGCCAGTGGGGGAATCAAACATGAAAGGTACAGATCTGAATGATCTTTTAAAAGATGACAAGATGACTCTATGAAAAATGAACAATGGAGGGATGAGATAAAGAAGAAGAAATCAGTGGGAAGCTACTTAGTGATTCAGGGAAAGATGATGATGGCTTGAACCAGGAGGGTAGCAGGAAAGGTAGGTAGAGATAAGTACTGAGATTCATGTTTTATTTTGGAGATAGCCCCTATAACTTTGCTAGTAGATTGGGTATAAGAGAAGGAAAAGGGGGAAAGAAAGAAAAAAGAAAGTCAAGGATACCTTTAAGGTTTTGGGTTAAACTGGGAAGATGGTGGTATCTTATACTGTGGATGGTACTGATATATGGGAGAGGAAATAAATGCTCTGATTTGTCTCTTTCATTCAAAACGCCTAATTGGTAAGGATCTTGAGTGAGCAACTGGCTATAGAAGTGTGGGTTAGGAAATGAGGACAAAAGATATATTTTTTAAAAGATTTTATTTATTTATTCATGATAGAGACTCAGAGAGAGAGAGAGAGGCAGAGACACAGACAGAAGGAGAAGCAGGTTCCATGCAGGGAGCCTGATGTGGGACTCGATCCCGGGACCCCAGGACCATGCCCTGGGCTGAAGACGGCACTAAACTGCTGAGCCACCCAGGGATCCCTAGGACAAAAGATATTAATGCCCTGCAATATCTAGAGGTGTCAATAATCCATGAGAATTTATTGTGTTCTCATAATATGCCTAACCCTAGGCCATAACTTCTCAGGGAATAAAAGAAGAATGCCATGGCTTCTACTAGCAAGCAACTTCAAATGAACATGGGAATACAGTACAGGACTTAACTATTTGAATGAATGGCATTCAGCATACAACATATAGCATACCGTTAAGTGTGGATATCTGCAAAAAATGCCTAGAGACAGTCAGAGATGGTTGTGACAGACCAGCCCCTACAGAGAGTAGGTGGAGCACCAAAGACTACAAATGAAATGGATTGCTGCATAAATCAGATTTATTGACCTTGGTCCAACCAACATTCCCACTACTCTATTTGTCAAGGACTGTGAGGAGAGAAGTAAACTTAAGTTTCAAGTGAGAGTTTTGGCTCTGATTTTAGGAATAAGGAGAAATACAGTCTTTTCTCTACACAGACTCATTTACTTTGCCCATAGCTGAAAAGAAAGAAGGTAACACTCTTTGAAAAGGCATTTTAAGGACTTTCTTTATGAAGCAGCAAAAATATTTGGAATATAAACATGTCTTATAAAATCAGTCATTGAGAACACAGTAACAGGCATGAGGCCATCTTTAAATGTCAGTGGTAAGAGCAAAAATAGATTTTAGGTTAATGAAGGTGACATTATCATATTCAGTCTATCACTGGGTATTTGTTTGAACAAACTCTTAGAAGCAAAAGTTAAAAATACATCAGTTATGCCCAGTTAGGAATCAAAAGCTTGAGGCCCTTCTTAGGCCTTTCGAACAAGATAATAGATGAGTACTCTTCAGTTCACAAATTTGAAACAGAAGATTGTTTCCCAGTGGTAAATCTGTGTTTCACAGAACATAACATTTTGGGGTTAGTCTCTGTCAATGTGGACACTAAAGATTCCACTATATTTATTTTAGAGTTACGTATATGTTTAAATAGAAGAGGTATGATTAGTCTACTCTCCAATTCCAAAGAACTAAAACGTATAAAGAAACTCTTAGGTTTGAGGCCAGCTGGGGGATATATATATATATATATATCAGATTGTTATTGGTGATTCAGGTTTTAGCTTTGAAGTATTAATGAGTTATTGATTAATTAAAATAATAGCTTGTGTCTTGGGATATTTTTCTCATTCCTTATATTAAAGGGGGAATCATAATGCCACATATAAAGTGCACCTGGATACTTGGATAATAGAGGTAGTTGAAGAAGAAAGACTTCTACTATTTTTATTGCTAAAACAATGACAAGCTTATTGACAGTTTCTACAGATAAATTAACTCTGTTAATGATGAGGAATCAGAGCATTTTTTCAAAGGACTGACAGACCTAAATCATAGGCATCTCTTGGTATTTGCCCAGTGGGACTGAGATATACTACAGGGTCTGTTATATCTGTGATATGGGGAAAGATGTGAAAAATGTGTTCCAGACCACTGATGGTGTTCTCAAAAAAACATGTCTATGAAAAATGTGTTAGATCTTCAGTTGAGGTTATAATAAACATAAAAGGCAGTTCAAGGTACTTGAAGGATGATCATTTTTTTTTTAGAGTACTATAAAAAAGTATACGGGACCTTATTGCCGTCATCAGAACCTGGTAAAGGGTCTTCTACACACCATAGCCTTCTTCATCATGCCATGATTGATCCCAAGAGAAATACTAGTGAACAAAAGCTGTTATAGAACCAATGTCTCTTTGGGTGAAGAATACAACTTTTATATCTACCCTTTTACTTCAACAGATGTCCCTACCTCCTATCTCCTTTTAACACAAATTTATGAAGTCAGATTTAACATATGCCTAATATATATTCAGGACATTATCCTAAGCAAAAGAGAATACTAAGATGAGTAAGACACACTTCTGGAACTCAAGAGGACAATCCAATGGAAGTGACAGCATATTCTCGTTAATTATAATGCAGTATTTTAAGTACAAAGGATAGAACAATTGATTCTAAATGGAGAATGAGAATGTCAGCTCAGAGGAGAGCATGTGGGCTGGGTCTACAGGTGTGGAAAGGTTTCTACAGGATTAACTAACAGAAGGCTTATCCAGGCACAGGGAACAGCAAACTGGAGAAAAGACTAAAGTGTTTGCATTGAGCAAGTTGTTTTAGGAGACATTTGTAGAAATAGTTTCTGAAAAGGAAAACTAGTAAGGAGCCTCAAGATAAACCTCCACATTCCTGTTCCCAATAAAATTTAAGATGTCACTGTGCACACTGTGATCGATTCATTGGTGAATGGTTACTGATATGAATCGTTGTGATCTCTAGAATTGTCAGTATTCAGTGATGCTTCTTGATTTATGTGTGTACGTTTATTCACCCATTCATTCCTTTCAAAATAGCACTGGTTTGCTACTACGTGCCTGGGAATTTGCAGGCTAGCATTTCTATGACCTTTGTCTTGTAGAAGCCTACAGAGCAACAGGAAACAAATCTTTTTTTTTTTTTTTTTTACCTTTATCTCCTTGTAAGTCAGCATTAAAGAGATGTTCCCTTATAAAAGATTAAAATATTTCCAAGGTAGGTGTAGTTGTTTCCTGAGGTATATTACTTCCAATAGTATTTAAGTCAGCACAGGATTGACATTTTGCTGTGAAAGGCACATATGGTGTACACTTTTTTTCCAAAGAAATTTAATACAAAAGAGTGTTTCACACCAATGCGTGTGTTTAAAAATACTACTAAGTAATGTTAAATGGGAACCTGACAAAAATAGTGCCATCTCTGCACTCGCCAATTTTTTTCCCACAGCACATTAATTAAAATGTTAAAACATCTTGAGGTATGTGACTCTCTTGTTTGTTTTGTTAGAAGAAAATATGAAAACCACTGTTGACACACTGACAGTCTGTTGACAGCTTTGGCTTCCAGAGTGTTTGGAAGACTCCTCCCGTAGTCTTACCTTCGGGAAGAGTTCAGAGTGAGGGTAAACTCGTTTAGACTGTGATACTGAAAGGCACACAGGGAAATGGCGCTTCTACCAACTCAAGTGAATCTGCACATCACTGTCCCTCCCCACGAGCTATTGTAAATTAATTTTCCATCCACAGTGTTACTCCCTAATGACTCTACCCAGGGGATGAGGCAGAACTATGGGGTGTTTTTAAGAAGAAAATGATCTAAAGAATGGCCCGTTATAGGTAGAGTTGGACAAACATAAAGTAGCACACAGAGCCATCGCATGCAGTTCTTTTCCTTCTAAACCACGTTTCTGAAAAATTAGCAAGGAATAGAAATGCTGTTCCTGGGGATCTCTGGGTGGCTCAGCGGTTTAGCGCCTGCCTTCGGCCCAGGGCAGGATCCTGGAGACCCGGGATCGAGTCCCACGTCGGGCTCCCTGCATGGAGCCTGCTTCCCCCTCTACCTGTGCCTCTGCCTCTCTCTCTCTGTGTCACAAATGAATAAATAATTTTTTTTTAAAGGAAGAAATTCTGTTCCACGTGGTCCCCCTTGGTAGCAGTGGAGTGAGGCAGAGAGCAAGCTTTATGCAGGGGACATTCTCACCTCTCAGCCTGTCTCTGTGGCTCTGTCCTTAGATCTCTTTGGTTTCGAAGTTAAAGGGTACACATCAGTAGTTTTCTTTCTTCTCTGAAGCCAGGCCATCAAGTCCATAGGAGTTTCAAAGCTCTGCTTCCCTCTTAGCTCAGCAGAATCAGGCTGCATAATGACAAAGGAGCCTTAATGGGGAAACTTGCTTTTCCATTCCTTCTCATGAGCAAGAGGTGTACAAGCTATGTCAATGTGTGTGAGTGCCTCCTGAAGACTTGATTACCTGGATTAAATGAAAAACAATAAAATGGGTATATGGGTACTAGAGGCAGGCTTCTTAGGAAATCCAAACCTATTGGGAAATCAAATGGTTCATGTCCTCACATCCAGGAACACCATCTTGAAATGGAGTAATGACACTTGTGTTGTTCCTTACCAGCTGTGGAACCTTGATAGTTCAGCTTCTGAATTTTTTTTGACGCTTATATTGGTAATCTATACAGTGAAGAAATAATATTGACTTGGCAAGATTATTGCAAGAATGTCTGAGAAATCAGTTTAAAATAATGGCCTATTAAAATGTGCAGCATTCTAGTCTAGCATATTTGTCTTCTAGACCATCAAGTGCCTTGAGTCTCCTCAGAAACATTTCTGATGTGGATCACATCTTTCTCCATTACAGGATATATATCCTTGGAAGCTTCTGTATGTTTTGATTGATTTGTTCAGCCATTCTCAACTAGGGCACCTAGTCATCCATTTAATGTAATGAATTAATTCTAGGATGGTACTCTTTGAGTCCCATTCTTAAGAGAATTGTGAGAATAGCCTCTCAAATCCTATTTTCTATTCTCTGTTGAGAAAGGCTGTAAGACAATAACCTGCTCTTTATCTCTGAAGAGGAAAAGTTAAAGAAAACCAAGAAAATCAAGTGAAAGATTTAGATATTTTATTTTATACTCCATTGTTTGAAACTATATTTCAGAATATTGCTATTGACTATTTGTGTGTGTGAATTCCATGCTAAGAACATAGATGAACTGTTGTGTTGTGCTCCTTTTGCATTATGTATTCTGTAGAGGGCTAGGGCAGGAAGAGAACTGCAAATGTTAATAAGACATATCTTGTAGTAATTAGCAGAGAACCAAGAACTTTTAATAATACCTATTAGCTACTTTTATGATGGCAATGAAAATGATGCAGGACCAGGAATCTAAAATACTAGCCATTACCAAATAAAAAGGAATCTAAGCTATAGGGTTATTTCACATTGCCATATTATGTTCTTAATTAATTGAGCAAATAAACTGATTCATCTTTGTAATATAAATTCACATTTTATTTTTATTTTGCCAAGAAATGTTCAGCATTCATTCTCAGATTATTAAGTCATTTTGCCATATATGTTGGTCAATATTTTTAAGAAGTCATTCTATGTCTATTAATGTTTTTGTATTTATTAAATACTGTCCATGGATCATGTGTGTGTGTGTGTGTCTGTCTGCATGCATTGCTTTCACATAAGTATTATAATTCCAATACGTAAATGAAAAATATTGAAAAGTCAGAGGCAATGGATAACTTACTCATGATTTTGCTCTGGCATTTATTCTCACATCCTTTCCACATTCATTTCCAACTTCAAATTTATGATGAATTTTATGACAGTATAAGGTTTAAAGAGAAGCAGTAATTTAAAAGATGCCCAGAGAAAAGACAAATAAAATTTTTATGAAATACTTTTCAGAACAACCACGGAGTGGAAGATGTTGCCGTATTACAGCGGTTCTCTAAGTGTGGTCTGGAGCCAGCACTAGCAGCATCACCTGGGAGCTTGTTAGACAAGGCAATTTCAGGGCCCTCCACAGGTGTAAATGTATCAGATACTGGGGGTGGGGCCCAGTACTCTGGTTTAGCCAGCCCTGCAGGTGATTCTGCAATATGCTCACGTGTGAGAAGCATGCTTCTAGTGGCTTGCCCTTTAAAAACCCAGCCATTTGGTCTTTATAGTTTAACATGCATCAGCATTTTTAACAGCACATTTTAGAGGAAATATGGTATTAAATAACAAAAAAAAATCAACCAAGTAAAATCTAAATAGCTTTATTAATCAATTCACGAAACTGGCAGCATCTCGTCTAGCATTAGAGAGGAACCCCTAAGGGCTACAGAAAAGGAAAGGCTTTATTTATTTATTTATTTATTTATTTTTATTTATTTTTATTTTATTTTATTTATTTATTTATGATTAGAAAGAGAATGTGAGTGGAGGGAGGGACAGAAGGAGGAGAGAATTTCAAGCAGATTGAGCTCAGAGCCTAAGCCAATGCTTGATCTCAGGATCTGGATATCATGACCTAAGATGAAATCAAGAGTTGGACACTCAATTCACTGGGCCACTCAGGTGCCCCAGAAAAGGAAAGGCCTTTAAAATACAGAGGGAGTGGAATAAAGGAAATTATGGCAAAGAATCCATTATTTTAGACAAAGCCACCCTCCTAAGGGATTGAGAGGGGTCCATCAGTAAATTTCCTGGTGCTGACCAGGAAATTCCCATGTTGACTGGTTAAAAGTTACAGGGATGAGAGTTGAAACTACAGTTAGGGGTATTAAGTCGTGCTTAACTGACATGGGGCCTTAACCTAAGTGAAGGTATTTCGGACCTATGGTTTTCTTTACAATACTGGGCAGGTGGGGAAGAACTCCCAATCCATACTGGAAATGAACACACACACACACACACACACACACACACCAAAAATGGAGTTGTGTTTGGTGACATCAGTAATGCAGTGGAGGTAGGAGGTCGATGAGGGGGATAATGGATGAGAGCTTATTCGCATTTCTAGTTTGGGGATCATGACTGGTTTTGTGACCAGTCCGTGGGGATGGTATTATATTCACAGCTGCCTATTACACTTACATTGGAAGGGTTCCCAGTATTCAAGGACCTAATAGAACAGACAGGATGGCATATTGTTTCAAGAACCAAGTATGCGCTCTAGATTTACTCAGGAGCTGTGAGCATGAGGATGTTTATATTCAGTTTTAGGTTCTTTTAAATATGTTATTTAAAATATATATTCATAAAAATATAAAATAAAAAGTAAAATATATATATTCATATTCTTATTCATGCTTTTTAAGATACTGTAAAAGTATATCTCCTTTCCCGTTAGTCTTCTGGGACTGAGTTGTATAACAAATGATAGCCAGTATATGGCAAATGCTCCCAGCATACATTCAGTGAAGTCCTGCTTAGGAAATGGGAGTTCTTGAACTAAACTGCACCCAAATGTGGCATCCATGTATATACTATTCTACAAGCTGTAGCAAAAAGCAGCCCCCATCCACTGAAGGTAAGGATTAAATAAATTAACCAAAAGACGAAGAAAATTAAAAACATACATTGTCTTATAATCAGTAATTTTGTTGTTTGGCCAGGACATTTACAAATAAGATAGAGATATTAAAAGGCAACAAAACAAAACACAGTAAACTCTATTACCTAATATAGATTTAAAACATCTGGTTCATAGGTAATTAGGTATCATTCATGTTAATTGGGTTCAGAAAGGCTCTTCATTGCCAATGACAAAGCAATCACCATCTACGGACGATACAATGTGTACTGATGACCTATAGGTTGTGTCAGAATTTTAATCTATGTGAAGTATTTTGAAAAAGGTAAGACATTGATTTGGAAAGCCATCTAGGAAATTGATTTAGAATTATTCTAAGAGCCAAAATTCAGGAGATCTTGTTTAAAAAATATATTGTAACCTCATATTAATCGTCTAGTAATTATGGACATTTTCCATTTAACAGAGAAAAAGGGTGAATATAATGTTAATGGGAGTGTATTTTTTTAAAGCAGCAATCATTTCATTTTTACTGTGCTATTTTGGTACTTTGATATTTTAAGTAGTGGACATTTTTAGCATGAAATTATCTGTGATATGTCTTTGACCTAGAATCACAGTACTAATAGGCTTTGTATCTGTTTATTTTCATAGAAGTGTGAGCATTTTGGCAGAAAACACTGCCTATGAAGTTTTCTGAAAAGATGGCATTATGAACACGTTAAGAGATAAAAATTTAAAAAGAAATAAAAAGGACTGTAAGACTGGAAATACTTTTCTATCGCTGGAAGGATTCAGAAGCAATTTCAAAACCAAGGGAGAAAGTGGGGGAGCTTCTTCCTTCCTCTGCCTTCTGCCCCATAACACAGCCTTTTCTCTCCTTATTTTACTAATAGAAACCTTTCAGCTTTAACCTCTTCCTATTATTTTTAAAAGGCCTAGGAAGGCATGTGTGCTCAGATGAAGAAAACAACACATATTTGATTTCCTGGTGCCAAACTTGCATTTGCCTCTGGCTTCAACATTCTAAGAAGAGCTTAAGCTTTTTCATCTTAACTGTGATGCACCATCTTAATTTAAAATGTATGAGGTTTGCCCTGATGTGCTGTTGCATCAGTTTCTGGTATCAACAGCATCAAAGCTCCTAACTTTCTCATACACAAAGGGATGAATTGTGAATACCAGGTGAATTTTCACAAGTCAACATCCCAACAAAACAAAACAAGACAAGATAGCTCTGTCAAGAAAAAAAAAAGTAGCCTTGCCTAAGAAACTAGGAGGCTTTATTTCTGGAACTGCAGGCAGTAACCTGGATGCAGTACCATGATTATCATTCCTGTTGTCATTCAATAGAGCAGTAATTCTCCAGTTTTTGTGTGGTGATGGATCATGGGAGGGACCTGTTTAAATAGATTCTGATTTCCTAGGCCTAGTGTGGCTCCTGAGATTCTGCATTTCTAACCATCTCCAGAATAAGAGATGCTATGGAAACTGTGACCACGTTTTGTCCTATCCTGTAGGAAGGGCATATATTTTAGGAAGATGGCACCCTTTTACACCATCTTCACAGAGATTAGCTGAAGCCAAGACAAGAAACCAACTGAGGACAGATTTTTCCCCCCATTACAGTGCAACATATATTTTATTTTATTTTATTTTATTTTATTTTATTTTATTTTATTTTATTTTATTTTATAAGATTTTATAAGATTTTATTTATTTATTCATGAGAGACACAGAGAGAGAGAGAGAGAGAGAAGGGCAGAGACACAGGCAGAGGGAGAAGCAGGCTCCATGCAGAAGCCCGACGTGGGACTCGATCCCAGGACTCCAGGATCACACCCTGGGCTGAAGGCAGGCACTAAACCGCTGACCACCCAGGGATCCCCTGCAACATCTTTTAGAACATGAAAATGATAACTTGGGGGCTTCAGTATTTTTCTTATATAATTTGGAAGTTGCTTCTAGACCTAATGTTTTATGATGCCATGAGGCACTATATAAAGTTTCCATAAGCGAATGAGGGAGTGAATAAATGGGAGTGGCCAGTTTCATTGTAAAGGAATGTACCCTACTGCCATCGAATTATTCTAAAGAGAACTTGGAGGGTTATTTGAATCATTTCACGAGGTTTGGGGAAATAGAGGGAGAAAGTTGAAATAGTGGTTTGAGAGACTGAGAGTGAGTGGAGGGAAGGAAAGATAGGTCAACTGAGCAACATTGTAAGTGTTCATTTTAGTTTCGAGGGGCACCTGGGTCACTCAGTGATTGAGCGTCTGCCTTCGGCTCAGGGCGTGATCCTGGGGTCCTGGGATGGAGTCTTGCATCGGGCTCCATGTGAGGAGCCTGCTTCTCTCTCTGCCTATGTCTCTGCCTCTCTCTGTATGTCTCTCATGAATAAATAAATAGAATCTTAAAAAAAAAATTTAGTTTGGAGACAGTGAATTTAAGACCAGTCCTTAAGGCTATATATTTATGTATATATATATTTTAAATTTTTGTTCTTTTTTGTTTGTAATCATGACAGAGTGAGTGACTGTTTAGAAATACAAAAATGAAAATATTTGGGTCTCAAGTTCCAGTTGCTTGACAAAGGCCATGATTTTATTTGTCTTAACAAGGGGTACAGTTAGGCCAAGAAAGCAAGGCTTATAAGGAGGAAACCAAAGGACAGAGAAAAGATGACAGGAAAATCGGTTGAACATCCCAGGAGTTTAGACATCCCTGAGGATTGTTCAAGTGGGAATAGCAGAAAGATAAAGCTGCTGGCCAGAGAGCAGAGAGTGGAGTCTGGGAAATTGAGATTATGAGATTATGAGGCTAAAAGCCACATAATGTCACTTCTTTGCTCCCAGGGATTTGGAAGGTGATGAAGGTATGAAAAAGAGATGCTGAACTTCCCGACTTTGAAGATGTATTTTCTAATGGGGACCAGATTTAAAAGTGACATAGGTCTTGTGTGCATCCAATTACTTGACTTTACATGTGTAGATGACATGCGGTATTTGACAGAGCTAACTCTGAAGTTTCAGCCAAAAAGGTGATAAGAAGTGCAATTTCAAAACCCTGCAAAATTAGGTCAGTCAATCATATGAAAACAAGATTTAATAAACAGCAGATGCCATTTTGTCCAACTCTATTAGATTTTGCAGTGCAAAAAAATTACAGAAGTGGGAATCATATGCTTGCCGTGCTGTGAAGGGCTAAGGGAATTCTCTGGCGTAGCCACTCTATACCTTCCAGTAAGCACCTCTGGTGACAGATGAGAAGGTTATTGAGCATGTGCACCCACAACCCTGACAGTCATTTAGTTCTCACATGGACACAGTAGTAAGACTTATGAATTGATATGCAAACTGTGACAAAGCTACGTAGTCTGTCTTGGGGTAATATTTTGTCATTTCATGCCCAAGTGCTGAGCACTTTACCTGCTACTAAAATCTGTTCTTCCTCAGTGATGAGTAGTCTCTCAATTAATGATTCACATTTACAAAGTTTAGGGTATTGAAGCAAATGTAACCATCTCTGCTAACATACACATTTTGTTGTCTCCGTCTCTTCATGTTTAGTGGATTTTTTTTAAAGATTTTACTTATTTAATCATGAGAGACACAGGCAGAGGGAGAAGCAGGCTCTATGCAAGGAGCCTGACATGGGACTCGATAACAGATCTCCAGGATCACACCCTGGGCTGAAGGCAGCGCTAAACCACTGAGCCACCCTGGGCTGCCCATGTTTAGTGGATTTATAGTTCAGGTACATTAGAGACAAAAATGTTATCATTGTGTTACTTGTTAAAACAACTTGCTTGGATTAAGTCCTCCCTAACTTAAAACTCTAATCTGAGTTATTTATGGAATATGTGTGTGTGTGTGTGTGTGTGTGTGTGTGTGTGTGTGTAGGCACAGAGAGGGAGATGCATCTTAATATGTATATATACATTTATATACATAGATATATATGACTAAATTTAATACATTCACTGTTTTTTTTAATACACAATTTTATTTCTAGGTACAAAGAAAGCATATAACTACATAAAGTTATTTAAACTACAATGATAATCCACATATTGATTTTTAACTATCATTGAAGACTAGATACTGCCATTCTGAGGCATACGAAATTATCAGTGTACCTAAGATTTACTGCTTTGTCATTAATTAGCAAAGAAGAAAAATGAATTGGTCTCAACTCCAAGGCAAAGATACCTTGCAGAGAGCTGAGTAAAGTGACATGATAGGAGGCATTTTGGATTTGGGATGAGATAACCTGAGTCCCAAATTGCTCTGTGGCTCTGTGCCTCAGATTCCTCTTTAGGAAATGGGCATAGAAATACCTACTATAGAGCAGTATTGATGTACTGTAATCACAGATAATGTACGTACAGCAACTCGTACAGCATCTGGCTTTGTAAATCAGATCCCAAGCTTACTCTATCAAGATGTCTTCATATTCATGATTCTGTATCAGACACTGTGCAGGTGTGGAGCAGGGTATCTAGATGGCATCTATGAGGCATCAGGCCTGCCTTAAATAAATCACTATCTAGTGAGAAATCAATTTCTGTACACCTCACCCTGTATTTCCTTGAACATGTCCATGTTGTGTCCATGGCTCTGCATGATGTGGTTCCCCAAACAGACCACGTCCTACAACTCAACTTAACATTCTGATTCATTCATTTCTTGTCCCTTAACACTGTTTACCCTTCACATTGACTATTATTACTGCTACATCAGATAATGTTGGCTCTATCCCTCAAGAATATATTTATTATATCTTGACAGCAAAGATGTTAGATAGACATCTCTTGCTAAAGAGTGCAAATGAACTGTGACAAAGTAACTTGAAGATTTTCTATGAGTATATATTTACATTAATTGCATATTCCTTTTAAAAGAAATGCCTCTCAGAGTGTGTGTCATTGCTGTATTTGATAAATTTATTGTGCATTAAACCAGAAGTACTCGAGATTGTTTATCATGGACAAAACTGAACCCAGAGTGAATGTGTCCTGTCAGCTTAGATTAAAATGTAGAGGTATCTAAGTGAGGCCTTTCTCAATGACTGAACAGAACAGATTTCAGAAAACGAGCTCTGTGGGGCACAGATCCATCTACACTGTGATCTCTAGGTCATCTCCAACAGCTTCCCAAAGAGAAGGCAGAAGTGAGTAGGGAGGAGTGTCCTGGCTGACCTGCATGTTGTATGAAGTAGGAGAACTTGAGCAAATAGAGAAAGGGTGACGGGGACCGCAGAGCTTTCTGGGAAAACATTTTATGGTGAACTGGAATAGTTCAAATCTCCATGAGAACATGGCCTGGAACACGGATTATGTTTTCCTAAGTTATTCCATCTTAAGCAGGGTGTATGAAATATGTTTTGTTAAAATAAAGGAAATTGAATTCAAAGCATGCGCTGAAAATTATCCTATCGCCAGGAACATCAACTTAGAAATTGAATTCCGTCATTTCCCATATTTCACATTTTTACCATTTCCCAATATTATGGAACATTTCTCCTATTCATGAATCTGTCTGCCAATGCTCTAAGTTTGTATTATTTTAAAACTTTTCAAGTTATTTGTCAGGGTAGGATAAAGATAGATCGGTTGGTAAAGTTGTATGGATTATAAATGGTGGTGTTAATTTTACCTCAAGCCAGAGCATAGAAACTTGGATGGCAAAATTATCTTTTAAGTGGCTGAAAGATCAGAAAGGACTGCAGACAAAATTCTGAAAAGGGTTCATTATTACACATGTACATAACCTTGAGATTTTCCTGATTGAATTGCTTCAAGAATGCATTTATCTTGCAGTTTCATTTCAAGATGTGAACCTCTTTTTTGGACCTGTCACCTGTCATTTAGGTCCAAATTGCAAGCTGCCTCCAGAACGTTTCAATTTGAATACTTTAATTCTATATTCCTTAACTAAATAAATCCACAGGCACTATGGATTTAATTTTCCCCACTTACAGTATAATCTATAATTAAGCAAATGCCATTGCACTGCCAAGTGGCTACCTCCAGAATTACTCCATCCCCCCTCCCTGAGGAGCCAGCCTTCCAAATTGTTGGCCTTAGATGTAAGCAGCTTTTTCTCACTCTTTATAAATCATTCTTCAGGAACCAGGGGTTCTCCCTTGATAATTATCCCAGTTCCCTACTCTGCTCTAGTTGGAATGTCTGAACATTCAATATGTGTGAATTCCAATCCAGTTTGGGCTTTTCCACTTAATAGCTATATGATGTTGGCGTATCGCTAAAACTCTCGAGTCTCAGTAAAGTAGAGAACAGAGAGTCATTTCTTCTCTTCCACCCTAATGGTGCTATTATGAAGACCAACTTATGCACCAGCAGTTTGTGGGTTACTGTTTAAAAATATTGTATGAGTTCTTTACAGTCATTATTACATGCAACATTTAATGCTTTTACCTAGTAAGTGCTTAATAAATGATTCTTTATTTGATTTAAAAATAACAGTCATACAAATTAGTAAGGACGACAGGACCAAGAAGGAATCAGGACATCTGAGATAATTTAAGGGCTAATGAGGTTTTGTAATAATTTAAAATAAAGCTCATATGAGTAGTGAGGGCACAACACTCAAATATATCACTCATGTCATTGAAAGAATTAGATGATTTTTCTAACCATAGATTTAGTCCTTACATTTAATAATAACAATAGTAAAAATAATAACACATATAGTACATACCATGTGCCAGCCTGTATTCTAAATGCTTTACATGTATTACTGACATTTTACTCCCTATCTCCAGGACATCCGTCAGCTAAATGATCTCACTGTGAGGAGATGGATGGAGAATAATGATTTAATAGCTTGAAAGATTACACAAAAAACAGTATTTGGGGAGAATCATACAAATTTTAATACATTTTTTAAACTGTAGCCCAACTTTTCATGAAGCAGTTTCATTTTAGACTATTAAATACGTCACATTTGAATTCCAGATTACTACCTAAACTGCATGAGTAGCACATAGTATACATTATACATACAGTATAACTCATTCATACTTGTTACCACAGCTAATTCTAGACTCTCTGTCTCTCCATAAAGGATGTTTGTTTGCCTGTACTGAAAAGAAGGCAGAATTGCTGGGTTTTTCCCATCTTTTATAGTATTTATTTACGTCAAAATGCAGCTTATCTATCAATTAATTTTGGTCCAGTAGTTGAGCTGCTGGGTTCAACTTAATTCCCTCATTTGTTCCCCTTTTATTCAAGCAAAGTGCCATTTAATTTATGGCTTCTTTTCTCTCCCTCCAGCCTAAGCTTCTTAGAAAATAAATGAGCCTATAAGTTTTCATTTAGCCCTTCTTATTCCTGTTGATTCTAGCTGAGGATTGGAATCTTGTCAGTCATTCGCCAAGCTGCTCCTTTAGCTCTTCCTGTTCTCTCCTTCCTTGGCTCTATCAGTTGTATCTCTGTAGAAACTTGTGAAGGTGTTTTCATAGGAATCTCGATGTTAGAGCAGCCACATATTTTTCATTAGAATCAGAAGTCTCCTAGAACCCCATGGAATTCATACTCACTTTGGCAATGTAACCAGGGACTGAGGTGGGCTTCCTAACAAGCCTTTGCTGTGTTGTCATGCACCTGCTCAGTTTGGAGAGTGTGTTTGAGGGCCTATGTCCCATTGTACACCAACTGGATGCGTATGTTGAGCAGTGGCGCCAATGTGCTCTATGTGATTTTTCCACTTGGCACAGTTTTTGATTTAGGCAAATATTAATATAGGGTCTGTTTAAATTCCTGTAGACAGAGAAGATATACAGTGTTAGAATTCTTAGCTAACAAGGGATACTGCCAAATGATAAAATATTAATTCTATTACTTTGTATGCAGATATGTGAGAACTAGAAGCAATTACCCTGACTCTAATTGCTTCATAGATGAATACAATTATGATGTTACACTCATTCTGTCTGTATTCTCAGTATAAAATAACATCCACATAAGACAGTCAGAAATTTCATTTAAAAGTAAACCTTACCAATGTGAAATATATTAAGGCAATAAACCAAGAGATTAAACTTTCATAAACAGTAAGAGCTCATTGTTTTGTAAATGAGTGTATAATAATATCTTTGCAGCTCAAATGAAACCATAAAACTGACTGGGGGCCTTACTTTTTTTTCGGCAAACTTTTGATTTATCTTTTTAATCTGTTCTTAGCATTGTATAGCAATTAAACATTGAAAATGGGCTCTAGTCTTCTTGCCACATTGCTCTCTCCCATTTCACTTCTGTCATTTCTTTTATAATGACAAGCAATTTAGAGGAACAAGAAACAATTAGAATGTTAGTAGCTCCTGCTGTTACAGGTGTTTTCCACTAATGAATAAAAATGACTGGAATTACAGAAAGGTGGGATTTAAGGTAAGATCACTTTTGAGGATTCGAAGACGTAAAAGTCTGTGGACACAATTCAGAAATTAAGTACCGATTCTCAAGTAATAATTATATCAGGGAATTTGATAAAATAATAGTTATTGGAAGGACCCATATTGGAAGGTTGGCCAAATGAAATTGTTTTTGTAATACAGTCACTCTCAACCTCAAGTAAGCATCAGAATCACCTGGAAAACTTGTCAAGTAAATGCATCCTCATGCCCCGCCCCCCTCCTTAGTGTTCCTGATACAGTAGGACTGGAATGAAGCAATTATTTGCATTTTAAGAAATTTCCTGGTCCAGAGACCACACTTGAAGAATCACTGGTCTAAAAGAAGGCAATGCATCCTTTTTATCTATTTTCCATCAAAAAAACACAGAATGCTTGACAGGAACACTCAAGGAAGGATCTTGTGACACTGGTACATGGTAGACTGAAGTAATAGTAGATTCACTTGGGGTAAATAGATTTAACGATGATCACATGACTCACCTAAGGCCAATTTAGTGGTATGCTTTCTTCAGTAATTTATGTTCAACCAAAGGAAGCTTTTGGAATATTGACCCTTCCCCTAATGGTAACAGTTTAAGGAAACATATATTTGAGGTTGAGAGTGACTGTATTACAAAAACAATTTCATTTGGCCAACCTACCAATATGGGTCCTTCCAATAACTATATCAGTAAATATATATATATATATTTTTTTAATTAAAAATCTAACCATGCAGAGCAGATAGGCCACTCAAACAGCAAGGATAGTTTCAAAATTAAATGCATCGCTAAAGACAAACTTCCACTTTCCCAATTCCCCCCATGTCCGTATAACACAAGGACCAAACTGTTTCTTGTTATAAAACCTTAGCTTTGAATGTTAATCATTTATTCAACAAAGATTAGATTCATTTAGGTTGGTGACGTAGCAATGTAAATTTCAGAGCTCTATCTATAGGTCATGAGGAAAAAACTTTAGAAACTAGAACATTTTCATCCTAGTCTGTAATGTTATACAGAATGTGTTTCTCGTAGAAATCACTCATGTGCTGTTCTGAATTTAGTTCAGTCGTTGGAGGGACAAAAGGAGACTCTGAGTGTTAATGGAGGCACAGAAAGGAAGAGGAAAAAAGGTTATGTAAATTGCAAGAGCCAGCCTCCTCTCTATTCTGTGCAGACACTAACTCCTCTGTTTGATGTGATTTCAGCCAGCGTCCTCAATCCGAAACGTCTCTCCCCAGACAACTCACTGGATAATGAATTTCCCTGTAACAGGAACCAATGTCTTTCATTTAATAATTAAAATATTAATTCTTATCAATAAATATAAGTGCCTCCGATGATCCAGGCTTTGAACTCATATGCACTTAGGATGAAGTGCTTATGATTAAACAGAACTCTGGTGTGGAGGTTTTGTGCCAGGAACTATGAAAGAGCATGAACTCATTTGACAAATAACTATTGAGCACCTACTATGTGTCAGACACTGTTCGTGGGGCTTGAACTTCAACAGTGAATAAAACCAAATAAGATTTCTTTCCTTCTGAACTTTCTGTTTGCGAGAAGGGATGGAGATAATCAGTAAATAGGAACACTAGTGATGGCCAAAAGTGGAAGCAAGGAATCAATTAGAAGACATTTGCAGTAAAGCAGGCAGGAAGTGAGAGAGGCTCCTGTCACAGAGTTAGTTGTGGAGCTTTTGAAGAGTAGTTGAGTTCCATCCAAATCCTGATGGTATCATCAGGAAGACTTCTCAAAGGAGGATAGAGGCTGTGAGAACAAAGGGAATGGGGAATATGTGAAGATAGGAGAAAGTGAGAATTTATCAATTTTAAAAGGACAGATGGATTGTACTGGTTTATTATAGATCTGCAACTGTGACAGATTATCACTCTTCTGACTCCCCTGCAAATACTTCCCCTCCCTTCTTTCACACTCCTCATAACTAAATAGCTGGATTCTTTCCTGACTCAGATGGTTACATTCCTTGTGCTGGGCAAAGAAAGAAAAAAAGAAAGAGAGAAAGAGGGGGAGGGGAGGATGGAAGGAAGGAAGGAAGAAGGAGAAAGAGAGAAGAGAAGAGAAGAGAAGAGAAGAGAAGAGAAGAGAAGAGAAGAGAAGAGAAGAGAAGAAAGAGAGAGAGAGAGAAAGAAGAAAAAGAAAGAAGAAAAAAAGAAGAAAGGAAAGAAAAGAAGAAAGAAAGAAAGAAAGAAAGAAAGAAAGAAAGAAAGAAAGAAAGAAAGAAAGAAAGAAAGAAAGGAAAAGAAAAAAAGTTTCTAGAATCATTTTTAATTTGGGGAATCAAGAAGAAGGTAAGGTGTAATTAGTGGGTTAATTTTCTTCATTTTAACTAAGACTTCCTTTAAATTCAGTTTGCATAATTAAAGGCTCTACTGGAAACCTTATCATTTTAGGGGGCATGGTGTGAAATGGGTCTTTGGCTCTCACAAACTTTGAGGTACAATTAAAAGTGCATTGGCACTGATGTGAATTCCCAAGCCCGATAACCTTCCCTCATCATGATATACCTTTGACAGCCACTGATACCCATCAAGGTCTTCCCAGTCCTTCTAGATGAATCTAGAATATTGGCAAATAGGTGCCCCCTCCCACCTCACCATTTTCCCTGCTCTGCTGCTGTTCCTAAGCCAGGGCGGGAGTGGGGGTGGTGGGGAGGGGAGGTGCAGGGGTCAGTTTACAGCCATCGCTGCTGTCACCTCCTCCATGGGCTTCTCTGGATTCTGTTTCTTGGTGTTCGCAGTTCTGTACTGTCTTTGGGTAGAAACAGAGTTGCAGCCCCTCGGCTGTTACCGTCCAGGGGCTAGACTGATTAGTCAAGCAGAGATAATACCCCTCTCCCTACCTTAGAGGCCCAAGTGAGTCTCACAGTCTCCTAAAAGAAAAGAGCTTCTCAGCTTCCCTTTAGATCCCCTTTTCTTCCTTAACCTCAGATCTCTTCCCTGAGGCCAACCTCAACATAAACACTCTTTGGCCTCTAAATTCCTGGCTTTTCCCAGACACCCCTCCATGAAACTGTTCTTGAAGATAGCTGTGCCTCCTTCCCTGAGCTTATCACCTCTGGCAAGTGGCCCACCAGGGTTTTAATCAGACATAAGTAAACTCAGTCCCTGTTTAGGCTCAGCTGGCACTCACAGGACCTGTCTATTTTTGTCTTAAAAAAAGAGAAAAATAACTTTTTTTTTTTTTTTTTTTTGTAAAATCAGCTTTGGACTAGATTCTCGAAAGCCTCTTTGAGTTAGTTACTCTATATTTTCATCTGGCCACCTTTCTATCATTTTCCTAAATTAAATGGAGCACCCCTCCCCTCTTGTGTTGTAAGTTGCCCCTGGATTTCCACACAGACCCACAAGGAATAATAGAGGTACAAGCCTATAATAACTTGAAACTTACTTGGAATATTGTCAGTCCTGGTTTTCAGATTGTTTCTGTTTTTCTTCAAGTGTGCCCATTGTTTTGTATTTTTGTTTTGGGTTGTTTTGGTTTTGCTTCTGTCTTTTAGTTGTTTTTGTTTTTGGACATCAGTTGTTCCATTGACATCAAGCCTGGCTTTGAAATTCAGATAAGAAGAGATGACTTTCCTCATGGGAGGACTAAAACTAATTGATAAATTGTTACTGTGCTACCTTTTAGGGCATGATCTACAATTAAAATACACACACAGAAAGGACATTAAAGAATGTGATAGATCGGATTCAACCTCTTAAAACAAAGAAATTCAGAATTAATGCTCAAATCTAAAGTCAAATATGCAATATTAAGTTTCGTAAAGTATTTTGCTCTTGAGGAAAACATTAGCTAATGCCTAGATCTGAAAAATACCATAGCAAGATATATAACAAAAGCCCAGATTTGCCTTTTTTTATTCATCTCATTTTCATACAAATATATAGTTTTATATACTTACGATAAGAAGAAGGGTTTAAAACCAAACAGTCTAATGTTGTTTCTGTCTTTGTATAGCTGATATTGACTGATGGTCATATTCAAACCAATTCAGAAGAAATGCTTCCTCATTCCCTGAGCTCTGAAGATTTATGAATTTGACTTTGACATCAACAACTATGTAGCATTTAATACCAAATCAAATGCAACATCAAATTGCCTTGTATTCATTTCATTTAAGTGAATTTGCAGATTTATGGCTGACTGGCACAGCTCCAGAGAACCAGGGAAAGGACAATCATAGCAGGTGATTGTAGGAAGGGAAAATGAAGTAAATATCTGGGAATTAATTACTTGTAAGGTTAAGGTCCATTTTGGAAAAAGTCAGGAGCAATTTATTCTGCAAACAATTTGCAAGCATCCAGAGTACAACAAAGTAGCAGGTAACATGGATTTCTCAAAAACAAACCATGCCAAACAAAACTAATTACCTTCTTTGACAAAGTGACAGAATCTATAGACTGGAAGACCCACTGGTCAGAGCTCAGTTTAACCCATTGCACAATTATCAATTCTATTTCACGTGGAAAGATCATTGACAAACTTACAAAAAAAAAATGGCTTGGGGACATCTGGGTGACTCAGCGGTTGAGCGTCTGCCTTTGGCTCAGGGTGTGATCCTGGGGTCCGGATCCAGTCCCACATCAGGCTCCTCACAGAGAGCCTGCTTCTCCCTCTGCCTGTGTCTCTGCCTCTCTCTGTGTGTCTCTCATGAATAAATAAATAAAATCATAAAAAAAATGGGTTAGGTGAAATAATTGTCAGATAGATAGTGAACTATTGGCAAAATGTTCTTAGGATTGGTGAATAAATAGTATATGAACAAATTTGTGGTTATTTAGAAGTCTTACACAGTTTTGATTGTAGTTTAATTTTTTTTTTCATGAATCCAAGAATGGATTCATGAAAGAATGTAAAACATGTTCAGTGGTTTGAAACAAAGTCAGCTTTTTGGAATATCTTTGCCAAACTGTCTGAATAGAAGATAGAGAATCCAAAATGACTTTTAACAAATTAGAATTGTATTCTAATTGGGAAGGAATAATGTTTAGTGCTAAAAAAAATAGTGTCCAAGAGGGGAAAAAAATGAAATCCCATAAATACAAAACGTGAAAATGAAGCTGTTTGCATTAGTATCAATTACTTGCTCTGCTTTTTTTGTTTGTTGCATCTCTGCCCCAGACCACACTACCTGTTGAAAGGGAAAGATATAGGGCTCATTTGAGCTAATCTTGTCACCATCATATATCAACACTGTCATTTGATTACTGAAAAGGTGAAATCTTTTTATCCATTCAGTGAAGGGGTGTTACTTTGAAGCTTTAGTCACTGAATGACTATAAATAGAGAGATATGGCAATAAAGCTGTGTGTATACCCAATTATAGAAGGAGTATAGTTGATTAGCTCAAAAGAAAATAAGGGATACACAATTTTTTTACAAGAATATGGTTAATTTTCCACTAAGTTATCTTTTTTGATCAAAGATATCATGCAACAATTAATGCATTTCATCTGTGTCTGCCACCAAATAATTTTTTGACCTCAATAAAAATACTTCATAAGAGGTGTGCCTGAGTGGCTCAGTCAGTTATATGTCTGCCTTCAGCTCAGGTCATGATCTCAGGTCCTGGGATTGAGCCCCACGCTGGGTTTCCTGCTCAGTGGGGAGTCTGCTTCTCTCTTTGCCCCTCCCCCCCTCCACTTGTGTTCTCTCTCCCTCTCAATAAATAAGTAAAATCTTCAAAAAAAAAAAAAAAAAAAAAAACCACATTGATAGCAATTACTGGGAATCATAATTCTCTTGCTTTTGCCAGAAGTCAGGAACATAATCATATGCCAATTACTCTTGGTGCTTCATCTAGAAAATGGCAATATTCACAGTACTTTCTCATAGGATGTTATGAAGATCACATGATATATACTATGTAATTATGAGAGTGTCTGGCACATGGGAAACACTATATAACTGTCAGCTATTTTTTGTACTTTCTCAAGAACAAAAAAAAATTGCTAATAATAATCATGATCCTTAGTATCCATTTAAAATCTATCTAGGTGTATAAGAGATGAACATTATTTTTTCTCTAGCTGAAGGCAGATGCTTAACTGACTGAGCCACCCAGATGCCCTTCTAAACATAGACAACAGTCTTTTTAACTATGGCATGATATATGTCCAGTCTAGCTTAGTGGTTTCTGTGTCTCAGTACAAAATAACAATGTTAACATGATCAATTTCATATTACTAAATAAATGAAAAAATATGCAGTGATCATTCTAAGAATTTTTAAAAGGAAACAACATCTTTAAAATAATAGAATTAACATTGTCTAATTTTGCATAACCTCTGTGGAGAAGGTAGTCTCAGATTTATTTTTAATAAGACCTTGTTTGAAATATTCTTCAGCAGCATTATTGAAATAAAAGAGCAAACATCCTAGCTAAATATTTTATTTTAAATATACAATTTATTCTAATTGTTTCATTTCAAAAGCCTTATTTAATTAGTCAATCACAGTAAGAATAGTTATGATTGATTGAAAAATATTTCAGGGAAAATGGTTTTGTGTGGTATTGAAAATATTAGTAATCACAGAGTTTTCTTTTAATGAAACAACATTTACATTTTTAAGAATTTTTTATAATTTCAATATATAGGTACAATTTTAACTTTCTTGCTTTATATAAATTTATCTGTAAAACTTCTAAATGAATAAAACTTTTGTACTACTTTGCAAAATATGTCATTATTTAAGCATGGAAATTAATTTTAAAAGTGAGTACACCCTATGTATTATCAGTGTCATGTGCAGGGGTTTAAAATTATCAATGTTATTTAAATTTGAATATTTTACCTTCCATGGTAATGTGCTAATGTTATCCATATAGGTGAGTAATATATTTTAGGAGCATCTTAACATGAAATGCTCTTTGGTTTCCTTACTTATTTTCTCATTAGGAGGTCACTACAAGTTTATCCATGGCAGAGGTAAATTTAAATAATGAGAAGATAATGGACAGGAGAAATACTTGAAGCTTTTGTAAGGGTTACTCATTGCTCTTAGAGGGAGATTTTAGTCCTGTCTTTTTCTTCATATGTATGCAGTTCTTATTTTTTATTTATTTTGTTGATTAATATTCCTTGACTTTTATTTCTAAGAAAATCTTTAACAGACATCTACATAATATTATTCAAAAAGCACCATATGTTTAACTTTTGATTTCAAGTTCCAGTAGGCATTTATTTGAAATGGAAATCTCTGAATAATCTTTTAGAATTTACGCTCCAGCATCACAATGCTGGCAGTTATACTAAGTCATTGATATTGTCAGCATGGTCAGTCTTGATTTATCTTTCTAGTATATTAGGTATAATGTAAGCGAATTAGAATTATTGGCCAATAGAGTTTTTGTCACATATGCTGAAATAATGTTATACTCAACTTTTTCTGTTTCTATCTTGGAACTGGCTTTTGGGGCCCACTTAATTTGACATATTTGGCAGACTGAACCAGAACCTAGCTTGGAAAGACACAAAAACTACATGGGCAAATGATCTGCCAAGTGACCCATGAACAAAAGCGAGATTGGGTTGCCCTTTGAAATAAACCTATTTGAATTTTATTATCTCTAGAGCACCTTGTGTCTCTAATCTTGTGAAAGGTTAGTATTCCATCCATCAGAACAAGATTAGAGTGCTGGTTGGTGTCTGCTCTTGGTGATAACTGAATGCAGCAGTTGGAGCTGGAGGAAGAAGATTCATTACCATCAGCAGTTCAAAAAGGAAAGGGGAAATAGGCATAGAGGGTCACATTTACAACATAAGCCACATATTCCTAGGTCAGGGTATTTAAAACCAAACCAAACACAAAAGACTACTATGTTGGAGAAGCTTTGCAGAGCCCTTTAAATCTGCAAAAAGCAGAGCTTTTTTAAGACTACACTTTATAGAAATTACCAATTTCTGATATGTAGATAGATGCCTTATTGAAAACCATTGCTAATTGCTTTGGGGAAGATTTTATGACATACATCAGAATAAAAATAAGAATGATATCATACCACTGTATAACATATGGCTAATAACAACAAACACATGTTATAAAACATCCAATAAAGTCTAAAATAATAAGCTTGTGGGATGAATAAAAATTCTTAAAGATTACTCAACTGAATATCTTCTTTTGAGTACTTTTATGTATGACCTATATAATATAGGAGTTGAAATATAAATAATATGAAAGTTACTTGTAAACTTAAAATATGCCAATGGATCAAAGTAAGCATGTTGCTTATCCTGGATAAGGACTGTGAAATTTGATTTTAGCACTGTGAAAAATAAGATGCACATATTCACCATTGTACAGTTTCTCAAAAGATATTGTCATTCACAAATTGATACTTTATGATGTCTTTAATAATGATTGTTTTCATTTGTTGCATTTCAACTGATTGATGTTATGAAAGTAAAATTGGCATCAAATAGCATGAGATTAATGAATTCAATATTTTTTCTTTAGGAAGAACCTGTTAAATGGCAAAGTAAAGCTCATCACTGTTAAGCAAATTTAGATCAATGTTAAATTAATTCGTTTGCATTTATACCTTAGATAATAATGTCTTACTATGTACCTATACTGGGATATCTATTATTTATTTTCTCATCGAAGTGGATAATTACCTTTGAATTAAACATCTATGATGTCTAAGTGGGGCTGATGTTAATTACCTCTTGACAAATTTAAGAAATAAAATGATTCCTAACACATGACTTGGGGAAGCAGTGCACCTTTAAGTGTTATCCGAGAAGCTCTGATAATGGACAATGGAATTTTATTGGTTACTGATTACATCAGTTTGAGAAATCCTTTCTCCATCTAGAAATAGACAGAAATTATCTATATTTTTAAAAATATTCATTTGAATACCAAAAATGTTATTATCAGTGAATAACTGCCTAACCTTACTGGACCATTATTTTACAGCCAGCATGCTGTGTCTGAGACTACTCTCCCTCTCTTTCTCTTTTAGTTAATTAAGTCCTTCTTACTAACCAGCATGAATATACTAGATATAGAGTCAAGAGACTCAAATTCTATCTCTGTTAATTTGTTTATAAATTTTGTAATTTTTTAGTAAATTTCTTATTTGTTTTCTGTCCTCTCCAGCCTTTTTTTTTTTTCTTTTTTTTTTTTTTTGGTCTTAATTATTGGACTTCCCTTTTTAGGTTTATTAGATATAATAATTTCATTCTATATTTTTATGATTTTTTGGTTTATATTTTTAAATAGATTCTTTCCGCCATCACCAACGAGCATTTATGTGTTTAAAAGATCTTTTTATGTTAAAATAATACCTATATTTTAATTATGAAAGTGATTTATAGTCACTGTAGAAACTTTAGAAAAGTAAGCAGTGTAGAAAGAAGAAAATACAAAAACATAACATTTTGCCCATTGTAAACTATTTTTATATGTGTGTTCTTATTTGTGTATACATATATCTTTTAACAAAATTGAGATTGTATTGGATATATATTTTCATATCATTTTCTATCTCAGCTTTTTCCATCATCATGTCTTCTACTGAAAGTAGATTTGCTGTAAATCTTGTAATGTTTATGTTTTAAGAGTCTTCAGTTAAATAGACTTTTTCAAAATACTATACCTAATTTTGTATTTGTAATTTTGTATCTCACACATCTGTTAAAGAGGGTCTCTAAATTGTATAAGCTTCCCTCCTCATAGAAACTATAGGTATTTTCCTGAAGCCAGATTGTCTGGGTTTGCAATCCCAGCTACATCACCTGTTAGCTCTGTACCTTCAAAGCTACTCAGCTTTCTGCACCTCTATTTCCTCAAATGTAAAATTCAGATGATAATAATCACTATCTCATAGGGATGCTGATACGATTAAATTAGTTAACACATGAGAAGTCCTTGGAATAGTAGCTAACTTAGTGTTTGGTAAGTGTTAGCTTTTAAATATTTTAAAAACATAACTTTATATATAACATAATATTTTACATTGTGAATATGTCCTTCCTTGAGGATTTTTAAATTATTTCCCTTTTCTGCTATCATAAATAATAAGATAAGAGGAATGTTTTTGTACACAAATCTTTGACCTTATCTTTGGAATTGAACCATTTCCTTTTATTAGTGTTCTTTTCTACTGAAACATCCTAAATTTCACTTTTTCTTTTAAAAAAAAGTAAATTGGATCTTCTAGGTGGCTCGGTCAGTTAAGCATCCGACTCTTGATTTTGGCTCAGGTTATGATCTCGGGGTCGTGGGATCAAGCCCCACTCCCTCTCAAAAGATTCTCTCTCTCAAAATACATACATACATACATACATACATACATACATACTTCAGTAATAGATATTAAAATAGTTAAGATTCTTCTTGTACAAAATATATGTAATTAAAGACAACTCAAAAACAAAGGTGGCATATAGCAGAATATATTAATATATATTGTTTTTCAATTTCTTCTTTTAAAACTCATACTTGGTACTGACTCTTGCTTTCATTTTAATTTAGATGTCTCTTGAGTATAGTAAACTTGTTATTCTGAGACTTTTCATATCTTTTCAGCAATGCAGGTTTTTGATGAACCCAAAATGATATAACTTAACAATTTAACATTAAATTAGGCTATAATACTTTCATTACAAATTTAATTTTTTTCATTACAAATTTTATAATTAACTGTGCTTTTACAACTCAGCATTTCCCAATACACTCCACTTTTGCCTTCTGTTATCTGCGTTATCTACCCAGCCCCTAGTTACTTTGGTAAGCATTCCCTCTCCCTTTGGCTTTAATTAGGTCAGGTGTTACCAGACTCGCTTCCTTTCTCTTCCCAGGCAACACCTTTCCTCATTCATCATGGAGTAAGCTCTTTGTGCTATTGTCGAGGAAGGCAGAGGGTACCTCGGAAGGGAGTGGTAGGTGCTGGAAAAGAAAAAAGAGATACAAGGAAGAGGTGAAAAAACTGGCACACTCTTATCCCCCAAGACCTCGGCTACTGCCCCTCACATACTTTTCACATTTTGACCAATGATCTGCTTTCTTCTGGAGACCAGAACATCAGTTGTCTACCAATGTGAGATAGGAGAAGAGGGAACAAACGTGAAGGAAGGGGAGAACCAGGACTGATGTGTAATATCATCATTCCTTCTTCCCTGCCCATATATCCACTACCACTGCATTGATGAAAATAAAGTATTGGAGAATAGAAAGAGCTGCACCTTGAGATCAATGGGGAAACTTAAAGATATCCTGATACCTGGATCTCATTCCCAGGATCTCATTCCCAGGGATTATGATTTAATTTAGTCTGGAATGCAACCTGGCCCTCAAGATTTTTTTAAGTGGTTTTAATGGGCAATTGGTGAGAACCAATTAATTTTATGAAGAAGAGAAGTCGATGTCATTTGGCTGTTCTTCCTTACTCTCCTTAAGCACTGACACAATCTCTTGTTGCAATAACTCCAAGTCCTTATCACTGACGTTTCACTTATGCATTCGTTTTGGCCCCACTTCCCAGAGTCCTCCCCTGGTGTTTTGGTATTAGCAGATGTTTTTCCACCCCTGGCACAAGGAGGTAGTGGGTGAAGAAGTAAAGGGAGCTGGACAAACAACTGGGATTGTGAATGGAAAAATATATGATCCAAATTTGGAAACCTAAAAAAAAAAATCTTTTTTTTTCAGTTAAGTCAAACAAAATGTTGGGAATGATTTTAAAATCTATAATTTTGGTGCCTCATGAGTTAAACACGTTGTGGGTCATATCATCCCTGAACGAAAAATGGGTTGTGGGCCAGGCCTAAAAGTGTTGTCTGTAGGCCAAGACTAAGGAGCTGTGCAATGATGAAAGTGAACTCAGAAAGCATCTCAGCTTTTAATTTCATATGCACTGCTTAGAGTGAGATGGAAACACCGTCTGCAGGCTCAAAACAGTTGTTTGCACTTGGCAGCAACCGTCAGCAGATTTCAAATTTAATTCATGATTCTCGGAATTAATAGTTTATCTATACCACCTTGTGAACATAAATGGCCTAATCAGTCTTTCTCACTTTAAAAGACATCTTCTGGAAAAATAACCTACCAAGAAATGAAACATTTATCAAACTAATGTGTAAAGGATCACTAAGTATAGGAGAAAAAAAAAAGTTTAACCTTGGGAAATGTGTGTTCAAGCCAACAATTTCTGTAAACTACCTTATTGCTTCAAATCTCCCTGTATCAGCCAATTACATAGGTGCTGCTTCCCAGAGAACTTTCCTTTTGAAACTGAATTACACCCCTGGATCTACAAAGGAATTTGTTCTCTTCAGGTGACTTAATGGTTTTAAATTGAAGGATTTTGCAAGACATTGATTATTTTTAATAAACACTCATGATGACTTTTCACTAAAATTTTCTTCATGGAAACATCTAGTTGATTAGATTAGATGCATTAGAAAAATATAAAGTGATGATGTCCAATTGACCTGAATAATGCATTTAAAAAGGCATTGTTATATTCCTGGTTTCCTTGATTGATGAGTTAGGAGTAGTTCTCTAGACCCCTTATGTTTCCACTTATTTAAGATCTAACTTATAAGAGTTTCTAACACACAATGGGAGTAATATAATAAAAATAACCTTTGGATTCACATAGCGAGAAATTTTTAAATTATGTATTATAATATTTTTTGACAGTAGATATATTTATTATTTTCTGAAAATAATTCTTCTAGATTTATGGTGAGTGTTTTATTATATATAGGGCCTTGTAAAATGTTAAAGGAGATTTGAAATTTTTATTTTTATTAGTTACATTAAAGAGAAAGTTTAAAAACTATGAAATTTTCTTTATAATTTTATTGGTGTTATTTTTTTTCTTTCCCTTTTTCATTTCATACTGTCTATTTTATTTTATTTTTTTTAATTTTTTTTTAAATTTATTTATGATAGGCACACAGTGAGAGAGAGAGAGAGGCAGAGACACAGGCAGAGGGAGAAGCAGGCTCCATGCACCGGGAGCCCGACGTGGGATTCGATCCCTGGTCTCCAGGATCGCACCCTGGGCCAAAGGCAGGCGCCAAACCGCTGCGCCACCCAGGGATCCCCATACTGTCTATTTTATATGTCAGGTTTACTGTGGGATTTTCTCCTCGTGAAAATCTCCAGGGGCTCATTAAACCACAACATTAAAGAAAATTTAGGGGCATCTACTTTAAAAATCACTAAAGTCACTTCAATTGTCTAAATCATTTAAGTGATTTAAGAATTTACTTTTGGATTTTAGTTACTTTGCAAGGAAATATAAAGAGAAGAATGGGCTGCAGGTCTGTCAAAGCAAATTTTAACATAAAAGATAAAAATAATGGAGAAAAAGAACTTTTATTCTACTACTTAGAGATAACAGACTAATAATTAAATTGTCTTCCTGCCTACAATAAATTAAAGGCTTGATACATTATGTTGAACTTATTTATCTCCAAACATTTCACTTACAATTTTGACCCTTCATGCCAGGGATTGGCAAATTTTTCTGTAAAGGCACAGATATTAAATATTTGGAGTACTTTGAACCACATAAGCTCTCTGCTGCTAATTCTTCTTTTTTAACATTGGCATTTTATTTGGTTTTATTCAAGCATTTAAATATATAGGTGAGGGATCCTTGGGTGGCTCCGCGGTTTAGCGCCTGCCTTTGGCCCAGGGCGTGATCCTGGAGACCCGGGATCGAATCCCACGTCGGGCTCCTGGTGCATGGAGCCTGCTTCTCCCTCTGCCTATGTCTCTGCCTCTCTCTCTCTCTGTGTGACTATCATAAATAAATAAAAATTTTAAAAATAAATAAATAAATATATAGGTGAATGTGTTCATGGATGTATATACTTGTTGATAATGTTCACACATTATAAAATAACATATACAATATATGTGTGCATATATCAAAAATGAGGCACATATATAATCAAATAATTTTAGCCTCCTTTTATATGCCTTTCTATGTTCTGTGCACTGTAGCTATAATCCCAGAATCTATTACTGGTTTTCTTCTAATGGAAGCCACCCCTTTGAGGAAGATTTATCAACCTGAGGGATGTATGCCTTCCAGTCTCAGTTATCTACATGAACTAATTAGTATTAGTGGAAAAAGTAGTCACACATGAAAATTATTTGTAGTAAATAATTTAGATTTGACTTTAGAATGCATTTAGCAATTTATGTTTATGTATAGTTTTACCCAGTGTCTTTTGAGTTTATTATGTTTTCTTTTTTTTTTTTTAAGATTTTATTTATTTATTCATGATTGACAGAGAGAGAGAGAGGAGAGAGAGGGAGAGAAAGAGGCAGAGACACAGGCAGAGGAAGAAGCAGGCTCCATGCAGGGAGCCCAACGTGGGACTGGATCCCGGGACTCCAGGATCATGCCCTGGGCTGAAGGCGGCGCTAAACCACTGGGACCGAGGGGTCCCCTTATTATGTTTTCCAGTAATTATTCAGATCACAGTGTGAAAGTTTGACTTATAATAAACTACAAAGCCACCCCACCCCATTCTTTCTTACAGTTCATCCTTTCTGCTAATGGTTTGGAGCTCTGGGTTGTATACTACTGGACTGATGTAGGGCAGCTTGCTTCTTTCTGAGTCTTAGTTTCCTCATCTGCAAAATTTAGATACACTAATACCAAATTTGCATAAAGTGTATGTAAAGCCCATAAAACCATATTTTACATTGTGCATGATGCTCATTAACATCAGGTAACTGTTTAGGCCATATCTCTACCTATGTTTGAAATGATCATGATGGTAATTTGATTGTTTCAAATCCATTTGTCCTCTTCATTTAAGGTTCGATATCTTGACTTTCCTCCAAAACTGTAACAGAAGCAAGTGGAAATAATGAAGATATTATGTTACCTTTATCGATTGCATCTTAAAACAGTTTGTGTTGGGGATGGGGAGCTCTTATAGAAGTGACAGAAATTTGGCTATATAATCCCTCAAACAGGAAAGATGTAGATTCTATTATTAGAATCACTTTGAAATTATATAGCCTATTAATTCCTGGGATGAAGTGACTGAACAAATCATAATGCTTATTATGATATAATAAATTTAATCTATAGAAACATACACATGCACACACAGCAAGAGAAAGTATGAATTAAGAGATAAAGAAGTCATAAATAATAAAAGAATTTTGCTTACAGCAACATTGTCTCCTAATAGGCTCTTTTTAAAATAAATTGTTATTTTGAAAATCATTTTATGTAATTTCAACCTCATAATTTTTAAAAATGTATACTGAGGGTATCCATTACTTAAAGAAAAGCACAATTGATATTTAGGAAAAACTGCTAAGATAATATAATAGGGTATCTATTATAGATTCAAAAGTGGCTTGGGAGTTAATTCAAACATAGAATGCAAGGCATTGGCTAGGAGAAGTATGCAAGTGAACATGAATGCAGTCAGCTTGGTGAGATCACAGGCTATGGGGTCAAGGCCCAGCAGGGCCAGCAGCAGGAGAGGCCGTAATGAAGCCAAGTAAAGCATGGCTCGAGACAGACAGAACTGCATCAGAAAGGAAGTGAGGGTCTGGTAAGGCAGTCTTGATAATGAACATATTTTTGGACAGGGGCCATGAGGCCTTCTAGGTATAGATGTACAGGAACTTGGAGCATGGGAGGTTTTGAATGTTTATGTGTCTATTACCTACAAGAGTTTAGCGGATGTCAGGATGCCTTATCTGTTATGTCCTGCTCTACAATGGGCTGTAGCATCTCTCTCCCTCTAAAGTGGGTCCATGAAGTTATCATTATCTAAGAGGGCCCCAGACCAGATAGAGTCAAGGTGCATTTCACTGGATAGTCACATTCCTCCATCTATTTATTCACTCACAAGTCACTGCCTTCTAAGACCCTGCCACAAAACAGGCACCATACACAGAAATGGTAATATTGGCCGCCAACAATTTTACCCACAAATATAATGTGTATTTCAGCTCCTTTAACTGAAAGCACAGTTTCTCAAATTTATCTTGAAAAGAAATGGCATGGCTCTCTCTGTAAATGTCCTGGTATTTTCTCTGAATGTCTGGATATCCTGTTTTTAGGCCTTTAGAATTTATCAGTAGGAGGGTAACACTCTGTAGGTGAATTAAGAGTGGTTTTGTCTCCCCAAGGGATGTTTGGTAACATCTGGAAATGTGTTTGGTTGTCAACACTGCAGGAAGGATGTGCTGTTGGCAGTGAATAGATGGAGGCCAGGGATGCTATTTAATATCCTGCAGTGCACAAGACAGACCCACAACACAAAGATTGTCCAGCTCACAATCTCAGCAATGCTAAGGCTGAGACCCCTGATATAGAGGACTACATCCAACTGTCCATGCCACATAGGCTACAACTTGCCAAGGATGACACTTCATGTGGCCATGACTCCTTGAGCAATACCAGTGCTTACTTCTCATAAGGTCTCCTCTCTGGAGAGTGGGAAGAGATAGGCCATTCAGGGACCATGTGTTCTCACCCCCAAAGTCTAATATAGAAGAGAGTAAATGGCACTGTGGTTCTTCCTCCATTAATGCTCCTCATTAAGTCAGCATTTTCTTGATGGTCATATCTTGTTATTATGTAAGCAAGGAGACTTTTGAAAGGGGAAATCCTCTTGTAAGATGTGTCTGAACACTGCTAGGTGTATGCAGAATGAGGAAGGACACCTCTGTTGACTTGTCCTTTAGAAAGACACTGAGGGGGAGAAGCAGGGGCATAGCCTTATTGGGCCTGTGAATCATAACCCTTACTGTCCATCAGCTTTCTGAACCATTTTACCCTCCATGACATCTCCTCTGGGTCTTTCCTTAACCAGAACTTGGATGCTAGGTTGACTGAACTGATTTAACATGCTTTTGGGAAGGGGAGGGTAGAAAGAAAGAGATGAGGAGAGAAATACATTCAACATGAATATATGGGTTTAAAGAAGCAAATGTATGATGCCTGCTTCCCCTGGCAGTTGCCAAGTATAGATGCAATCTCCACTGACCAAAGCTTCTCACACTCGTTGGTTTTTTGTGATCACATGAATGTACACCACCATCGTGAAGTGCTCACTTAAACAGGCCTTTCAATGAGAAGTGTTTTGGAAAGCAGGAGAGTAGGAAAATGGTACAATTTCTAGGTAAATGCTGTACAGCCCTTAACCCAGTCTCCACGCACAGCCCGCCTGTAGTAGTATTAACGAGACATTTCCAGCTTGATTGGGCAAACCTTTTGCAGTTTCTCAAGGCTTCAGATTCCTGGAGAGCCTCTTGTCTGCCTTCCCCCTTCTTGCTGGCACCTCCCTTAGGCCCTGTGCTACCCTTCTATTTTGATCCCATTCATCTGGAGGCTTCATTTGAAGCCTTTCTTAGATATCCTTAGGGCAACTTTTGGCTCCTAGGAGTTGATTTTTACCCCTTAAGAGGCCTCTCCAAGTGATCAGGCGGCTTGCAGACTTTCTTTTTTGCCTTTGGAACAGTGATGGTTTTTATCTACAAGATTGTTCCCCCACTTGAAGCAATCTGCCCCGCAGCAAACAGCTGTCTGCATCCAGATCTCCCCTCTAGATGAATAAAATCCTTCCAGAGGCTAATGCTGGCTGGGAAAAGTGCTTTTGTGCATCTATGAAGCATGACTGAGCCCTAAGCAACAACCTTTGATGTATATTTTGTGAATGGGAAAGAGAAAAAAAAATCAAAAACTTTTTTTTTCCTTCCAAACTGTTTCTTGCAGATGAAAATTTTTGTTGACTGAAGGCTTTACCCAGTGTGAGGTTTGCCCTCACTGATTAAACAAAGATTGGATTGAGATCATTTTTCTCCCTACATTGCTCTTCAATTTCATTCTCTGTGCTATTTGGGCATAATACTTCATCAGCAAAGTGGGTCCGGTAACTGTCTTCCAAATCTCCAATCTTGTTTGGTTTGCTGAGAAACAATTTTCATCCAAGCATAAAATACTTCATTCACAGAGTCAACCTTCAAAAGGTAGAAGTCTAAGTCTATGGGCAGGCTAAAAATGAAATGTGTGTGCTTATCTTTGGAGGACATTAGTTTTGCCTCAGTACCTTGGATCCCCATCTTTCATAAGATCTAAGATCAATGTACCTTAAGGTAGCAACATTTGTCATAATTGCCTGATACATTAGCATCTTTCAATACCAAATATTAACTTTGACTATGAGATCACTAAGCCATATAATGATTTTGAACAAGGAATAATAACTTGACTTTTGAGGACCAGTGAAGCTAATAGCAAACTTTTGAGACAATGACATACCCTTAGACAGATTTTAAATTTAGAATTCTAATGAAATGTTTTCTTGAGCCCTATTTATTGAAATATGAGAACTCGGTTTCATTATTCAATTATGAATAATAATTTAGGCATACAGAAGCAAACCACAAGACACAGTAAGTAAGCAGTCTGTTTTTAACCATTCAGCCTTGAAGCAGGCATAAGGCCAATATTTCATGTTCCCTGTATTAGGGGGGGTAAGCCTAAAGAATGCTACTTCCAGAAAAAGCAAAAAAATAAAAATTTCATCCTCATAGAGAAGCATTTATACTTCCTATCTTTGCAGAGCAATGAGAATCAGAAGATTTTTTTTTTACTTTTTTTTAAAGCTCTTTGAAAATCCAGACCACACTATTGATTACTAACTATTCATTGCTGAAGGCAGTACTCTGTATTCAATAAATTAAGCTTTAATTCCTGAGTCCAACAAAATAATTGACCTCAAAAGGAAGATAAATGAATAGGCTGTCCTGAGCTCATGATTAGAATCCACTTTCCAGTCTCATTATATTAGTATTTTTCAATTCAGTGATTTTTCCATTCTTTTTTAGTTTCGTTCACAATCTTTAACACCTTTCACCCTGCTCCTCTATCAACAAGGCCAAGCTATTTTCATTCTTGGTTGCAGGAATGAAAGGTTATAATATGGTATTTTTATACTTTAGTATTAATATCGATCATTTAATATTTCCATGTTAGGACAAACTAGGTAACTAGTATTTCTAAAAAGTTCTAAAGTGTTCTTGATTACATAAAATACTAAATAACATAGACATATAGCATAAATAAATATTTTGATTAATTGATTCTTTGAAATTTTTGAAAAATTTACCCTATTTGCATCAATACTGATTTTCCATACTGAATCCTTGACGATTAGGGAGGTTTAGTAATGTTTAGCCTGATTTTACATTTGGGAAAAATTAAGATGAAAAATATGGAGTGACTTGTACAAGATCACATTAGGTTAATAAACCATGACTTAGGAAATCCCTCACTTATTGCTGCCATTGTAGCAACAGAATTTCTATGATTAGGAAAGTATATTCTTTTATAGTAAGAAGGTAAACATGTGACTACAGTCCTTTTTAAGGTTTGATGCTTTGGTTTTATTTGAAAACTACTATAAAATAATCTTTATTATTACAGGCAACATTTAATGATCAGAAGAGTGGTTCAGTGTTCTATTATTCAGAATTGAAGTAGTTAAATCAAGGTCTTCTGATAAAGCAGAAATGAGGTGTAACTTCCAAGGAAGCTATAGAGAGATTCATGGCTTTTTCCTTCTATATCTCAGGAGAAAACCCTCCAAGGTTCCAGAAAAAAAGAAATTGTTTGTTTTTGTTTTCCTACTTTGATTCCTTGAAGTGTCCTGGACTTGCTTTGTCCTTGCATTAGCTGAAAGGGGACATGGTATCAGAGAACAAAGAGAAATATGAGAGGTAAAGCTGAATCCTCTGATGTTGGGAACTTGGATTCATTAACTCAGAGGCATTACCACTTCTTAGCCTTTTCTTCACCCCAAATCACATTCTCCAAATGGGATAAAACTTGAGCTTACTCTACTGAGGCTCATTTGTGCAGATGGATGGGTGTCCTTACGTACATACATGAAGTATGTCTCAGGGGAACCTAATATGAGGCCCAAACTGGCTAACATTACCCAGTGACATTAATTCCTAATTTCTTGCATCCTGCAAGTGAGCCCACTAACATTCAAGTTCTGTTGCAGGATAGCAGAGTTCATTTCTTTTTTTTTTTTTTTTTTTTTTGCAGAGTTCATTTCTTGGTGTACTCTTTTTCATTTAGAACTTCTTAGGCAGAAAACCCAATTGCCTATATTTTATTCAAATTCTATAAAATGATAGTTTATATTTATAATGATAATGCAAAGTACTTCATAACTTTCTGATTCATTATGGCAAACTAAATTATGTTCATTAGAGCTTTGGTATTAAGTGAATTTAATTGCATTATGAATCTCTGAACACTGATAATTGATTGCTATATATAGCAACTACAAAGAGTCCAAAATATTACATTAATTTAAATATCCCATTTATGAGCTATTCCAAATAACAGCAATTTAATTGAATTTGGTGTTACAAATAGATTTGTAAATAGGCTGGAGCAAAAGTTTTTATCGGTATGCATTTGTTATTATGTTAAGGACAATACTTTGCAACATATTTTGATTTGAGTTTCTTAAATTAAGATTTTCTAAAGTTTAGCAGTAAGTGATAAAAGAATCCAGCGACATTGGAGTAGTAGTAAATGGTATACTCCTGGGCAGCCTGGGTGGCTCAGCAGTTTAGCACTTGCCTTCGGCCCAGGGCATGATCCTGGAGATCCGAGATCGAGTCCCACATCAGGCTCTTTGCGTGGAGCCTGCTTTTCCCTCTGCCTGTGTCTCTGCCTCTCTCTGTGTGTGTCTCTCATGAATAAATAAATAAAATCTTAAAAAAATAAATAGTATACTCCTAATGTTAGCAGATATTCTTTCAAGTGGAGATCATGTGGTCTTCTGTTTTCTTTGACTCATAGAAGTTCATAGATGTAGGGCAAATCTTATGTAAAATATCATCACTGGCTCATTGATACCTCAATCACAGGATAATATTTGTATGAACAGAATCTTTAGAAAGAGTTGTTTCTAAGTTAAGTAGATGTGTTGGGCATTCTAGATCTCACCAATTTATGACTGTTTTCTTGTTTTATTTGCAGAATTTTTCCGAGAGCTCCTGGAGAATGCGGAAAAGTCACTGAATGATATGTTTGTACGGACCTACGGAATGCTGTACATGCAGAATTCAGAAGTGTTCCAGGACCTTTTCACGGAGCTAAAAAGATATTATACCGGGGGCAATGTAAATCTGGAGGAGATGCTCAATGACTTCTGGGCTCGGCTCCTGGAACGGATGTTTCAGCTGATAAACCCACAATATCACTTCAGCGAGGACTACCTGGAATGTGTGAGCAAATACACAGACCAGCTGAAGCCATTTGGAGATGTACCCCGGAAACTGAAAATTCAGGTCACCCGTGCCTTCATCGCTGCCCGGACTTTTGTCCAGGGGCTCACCGTGGGCAGAGAAGTTGCAAACCGAGTTTCCAAGGTAATTGAAAATCTGCTGTCTTTCTAATTGGTCTTCCTCTTTTGCTCTGTTTACAAAACAACTGTTTTTAAAAAATCGAGGTGAAAGTTCTCCCTTACAATGCTCCTTTCTCTTAGAGAAGTCAGATAAATGGCAATGTTTAATCCTGTTTTGTTTTGTTTTGTTTTTTTTTCTTGCTTTGTGTGAGAGAAGACAAGATTTCAATCCCTTCCATGTTTGGAACATAATGTCAATATGTATCAGCAATATAGCAGAGAAGTTTTTATCAGGAATGGTGTGGAAACAGGTGTCTTGTAACCATGACTGCTTGGCACTTGTGATCAGAGTTTTAAGAATGATAAATAGTCATGAAACAGTCCACCCGGAGGTTATAATTCTCTAGGAAGTCACCAAGTGATAGTCTTCACGAAGTCTGCAAGTAGAGACAAGCTGCAGTTCAGAACACCAGCTCTTGGCATTTCTTCTCCTTTATCACTCTTGTAACAGTAGCCAAATTCCTTAGTAGTGGAGGAAGAACCCTTTGCTAACACCTGTAGAACTGGATTAGAGAGGAATAAGGAATACACAGTATAGATTCTGGTGGAGAATTCCTTTTGTCATCCATTAGCTTTGTAATTCAATGCCATGTATTGCGCTGGGTTTATAAGTAAGATAAATCACTAATACACATCATGTCTTTCCTTGAGGACATGTCTAAATCTTTAATACAAGGGGTCTTACTCCATTGCTTTCGTTAAACATTGACTATTTCCTGTGTACAAGATATTTGCCTTTGTTTAAATTCTTCCTTGACAATGAACTGTTCTTATGAGATGGGCCTGCCCATTTATGAGGTCAGTCCAACAAATAAACTGAAAGATGATTACTCTAAGAGGTAAAGTAAAAACAATGCATAACAGAAATCTGGTATTATGTCACTCCAAAAGGTCATATTTGTGCAAAGATTAATGCCAAAAACTACTTTCTTAGTACAGGGGTGTGGCACAGAGCCACATATTTATCATAACGACTGGTACCATCCCGCCATGTTTCTTTTTTCTCCACTTTGATATCCTCAATATTTATATCTTGGCATGAAGACTGTGTATACCCTTAAAAATATTTCTTCATGGCACTATTTGTAAATTTCATAGCAATCCACTTTTAAAATACCTGTTCCTACCGAGTTTATGTGAGCATATGGAAAGACTATTCTCAAGAAAGCTCTAGAAAGGATAATCACATGGGACTTAATAATATAAAGGTCATATGAATCAAAAACAATGATTTTTTTAAATTGAAAATCAACAATGTTCTAGATATGAAAGCAACTAGAGTCCCAAAAGTGGATTAATAAGGAATTAGCCAGGTGGAATAGCAAGAGGAAATATGATCACTTGGGAAAGTCTGTAAAATATAGGTAAGTACAAGAAATAAATATGTATCCCACATATTCTTCAGCAGTTATTTTGTAAAGAAAAAAAAAGATATAACTTTAGTTACAGAAGCTTCAAATTGAAGCCTTTGCTTTTGTTGAAGAATGAAACACACAACCAGCTTTTAAAATACACAAGGTAAGAAATTCAAAGCATGGATTGATATATGCATCATCCTTGATTGTTTACTTTGATTCTGGCTGAATGTGAATAATGTTTAGTGCATATATTTTGGCCTGGGGACATTCTGGTGCAATAAGAGAGTATTTTCTGGCGAAGTATCTAAAAAGCCTCAGAGGAGGCTGCTTGCTGATTCTCAGAATGTGGCATTAACAACTCACCAGAGATGGGCAGTTATCATTCCGTGACTATCTCAGTCTGCGGTCTTTGCAGATCAAAATATAACCAACTAATCGTCCTGACGTGGAGGTTGACATCATGGAGCAACCACCAATAGACTATGACTTCTAATTTTTTTTCTGGACATGATGAGAGATGTACTCTGTAACACTGAGATCATGCTTCTCCTGATCCTTGCATGGTCAATATTCATTTGCTGAGCAACTGCTGTGGGTTTGTGATGTAGTTTGTGGTCATTTAACCACGGAATGTTGACTATTCTATGCAGATATTGGCTTGTCTGGCCTGAGTTTCATGAATCCTAATCTACTCAAATCATAAATCCCATGCTGACATCTGGGCACCACCTTCTAGTAGAAAGATAAGCAGAGAGAGAAAAAGAGAGAGATATATATAGATAGAGATATATGGCTTAAAATAATTTATGACTCAGGGATTTAAGTATTTTTACCAATGAACTTTTTCACTTAATGATTACCAGATGGTCTGTAGCTGACTAAACCAGAAATAGATCTACTAGGATTATCTGTGTGCTGACAATTTTCAGCACCCAAACTATTTTTTGTATTAAGAATAAAATATTACAAGGGCTAAATATATGAAGAGGAGAAGCAAGAATGGTGTTGGAGGTTTAAGCCTTTCATAAATCTGAAGCCTCTCTATGGTCTGTTACTTGAGTGATTTAGAGTTGGTGAAATGATTGCAGAAGAGGTAAGGAATTCAAGGCAATATTCCCAAATAGAGATCAACAAACTGGGTTATCTCCTGCATCTTGGTTTGAAGAATACTTTTTTCTTTCAGTTTCCTTTTCTCTTCCAGTGGCTTCTTAAATCTTGGAGAAGATGTCATTAATAGCTTCTAATTAGTTGTTTTGACTGGGAAATTTATCTCTTTGGCAAAACACAGCCATTTGACACAAATGTTTTGACATGATATTATAGGGAATTTTCTTACCAGAAAAATAGAAGAATAATTTGTAGGTATCAACACAATTATTTTTTAAATTTATCTTGCCATCTTATAGATAAAAGCCTTGTCTTCTTCTAGACATGGAATGGAGCTAGTTAATTTTAAGTAACTGTAACTGGAGATCTTGTTCTTAGAAGTGTTAAATGATTCTGGAGTGAATATCTGTGGTCAGTTAGGCAGGATTCATTTTCTCTTTGAATGACTAGTTTTGAGACTGCCAGGTATTGACAAAATAAGGAGTTTTGGTAACTTGTGTACTTTATTGATAGAAGTATAAATTGGCATGTTCACTTTGGATAACCATTTGAAAATATCTGTATCGTTGAAAAAATGCATGCGCTAAAACTGCATTCTACCCCTGGAATGAAACAGGTAGGTACAACATATGTGTACAGGTAGATAGGTAAAAGAACATTAATAGCAGCATTGTTTGCAATAACATGAAAAGTAAAAAGATCACAGATGTCCCATCTTCATATATCATGATCTCTTTACACCATGAATTTATGAGGCATTGAAAATAGGTGAACTATAGCCACACTCATGATGAAACACAGAGACCTCATTTTGAGAGAAAAAAAAAATCACCAATGAATACATATAATTTATATAAAATTCAAATAATGTAAAAGCAATATAGTATTTAGAAATAAAAATATATGTAAGAAAATGTTTTTAAATTATAAACACAAACATCAGATGGTCATTACCTTTGGGGGTTAGGTTTGGAAATATTGTAAAGGAGGGATATACAGGGGTTTCTAAAGTTATTGATAGCATACTGTTTCTTAAGCTCTGGGCTATGTGTGTGGTCAGGAGTGGATTTAAAACCATTTTAATGAAAAAGATTCATGTCTTTTTGGAAAGACTTTCCCATTGCTCCTCTCTGATTCTCTTCATCTGTGCAGATATGATCAAGTTCCTGAGCTACTCTCATTAGTTTATCAGATTTACTGCTATTTGTGATTTGCTAACCATTCACTTTCCATGCCCCATATGGTGCCGAATGATATCAAGGAGTCATGGAAGACAAAGCTCTCAAATGAAGATAAAAGCAAATTTTGATAATGTAGTAGCCTGGAGAGAAATAATCTAGACTATTTTTTAGCATTGCCCCTTTATTAAAACACCACCTCCCTTCCCTTGTATATACCCATTTGTGACTGGAAACACAGATGCCAGCTTGTCACACACTGTGAAGCACACAGCCAAAGGCCTGCATAAAGAGATGTTAACAGGTTGTCTGCCTCAACTATCATGAAGACAAACATAGAAATTACTTCTGTGTTTTCACTGGTCCATTTTGATGCCATTTAAACCAAGAAGATGTGATTTCCTACCTTTCTGCTTTAATAAAAGTGACTTCTATGAATAAACCCTGTAAATTATGTCAATATAACCTCATCACCTATGCAAGTCATTTCAATGATTCATTCCAGACAGTTGCATAGATAGTAGAGCTGAGATCCATAGAACTTGTGCTATTGCCAACTATTGACATGTCTCATTTTTTCTGTCTGTGTAAGCTATCTGTCAACCTATCCATCCATCCATCCATTTACCTAAAATCCTTCTTTCTTGTGGATGATGACTTTGAAAAGAAAGTCTCGCTTTTAGTCTTTAGGAAGCTAGAATATTTTCATCAGTAGACACCTGCCATGTCTGCTACACAGATTGTTGTTTTTGCATGAAGAACCTCATAACTGGTTCCTCCACTTGAGTAAACAGCTTTGCATTAATAATGCAATGCCTAAAAAGCAATAAACACAAAGTCAATTTTCAATAAATGTGGTTGATGGACTATAAGACTGAAAAAATTTATCCTCAAATTTGATGAAATGAAGGCTCTGAAATACATCCATTAAGAGCATTCTCTGATCATACTAGAAAACCATTGTGAAGAATTTACCGTGGATATCATTTACAAGAGAAATTGTATTCTATTTAGCTTTTGCTTTGGGGAAAAAATTTAAGATATAAAGTAAGATTGCCTATTGGAGTTATCATCTGACTCACTTGTCTTGTCCCTTTTATGGTGATCTTTTAATTGGAGTTAACTTTTGTGCAGTCATCCAAAAATGAAAAGGACCACAGAAAGGGCTTAGGTGAATGAAATCTTTTTATAGTTTTTCTGGGGTTAGTGTATTTTCTTCTGTAATTGATGATTATTCAATGAGGTTACTTCAGTAACACACAGTGTTAGGAAGAATAGGTAAGCCTGTTTGAAATGATCAATAATGCTTCTATATTTACAACTTTTAAGTCAGCATAAATAATACATGATGCCTGCTTTTATGATGATGGTGTAGATATTATATTTAGAAGGTACTTACAGTCGATAAATAAATAATTTCATGATAAAAATAGTAACAAAATACTAGTACTAGGAGCCCTAACAATGAAAATAGCTTATTAATGTAATTCATTGAAAAATGTATGAATTTTACCATTGTGGAGGTGCTGTCATCAGCTCTGGAAATCACAATAATATAAAAAAGTCCTAGTGTCAGAAGAAAAAAAGAACATTTCCCCTCAAGAATAGCATGCCAGATACTACCGAGGGGTTTAGGTAACTAAGAGAGACAGTCCCATTATAATTGAAACACTTTGGTACTACCCAAAGCAATCTACACATTTAATGCAATCCCTATCAAAATGCCACCAGCATTTTTCACAGAGCTAAAACAAACTATCCTAAAATTTGTATGGAACCATGAAAGACCCCAAAAAGCCAAATCTTGAAAAAGAAAAGCAAAACTGGAAGCATCATGATTCCAGACTTCAAACTCTATTACAAAGCTCTAGTCATCAAGACAGTATGGTACTGACACAAAAACAGACACACAGATCAGTAGAACAGAAAAAAAAAATCCATAAATAGACCCACGACTCTATGGTCAACTGATCTTCAACAAAGCAGGGAAGAATATTTAGTGGGAAAAAGACCATCTCTTCACCAAAGGGTGTTGGGAAGACTGGACAGCTACATGCAAAAGAATGAAACTGGATCACTCTGTATATTACACCATCCAAAAATAAATTCAAAATGGATGAAAGACCTAAGTGTGAGGCAGGAAATCAACAAAATCCTGGAGAAGAACAAAAGCAGCAACCTCTTTGACCTTGGCCACAGCACCTTCTTACTGGACACGTCTCCAGAGGCAAGGGAAACAAAAGCAAAAATGAATTATCAGGACCTCGTTAAGATAAAAAGCTTTTGCACAGCAAAGGAAATCAACAAAACTAAAAGGCAACCTATGAAATGGAAGAAGATATTTACAAACGACATTCTCATAAAGAGTTAGTATCCAAAATCTACAATCAACTTATCAAGGGGCACCTGGGTGGCTCAGTCGATTAAATGTCTGACTCTTGGTTTCAGCTCAAGTTGTAATCAAAGGGTCCTGGGATCGAGTCTCAAGATGGGCCCTGCAATCAGTGGTAGTCTGCTTGAGATTCTCTCTCTCCAGGATGCCTGGGTGGCTCAGTGGTTGAACATCTGCCTTTGGCTCATGTCGTGATCCTGGGGTCCTGGGATCGAGTCCTGCATCAGGCTCCTTGCAGGAAGTCGGCTTCTCTCTCTGCCTATGTTTCTGCCTCTCTCTGTCTCTCATGAATACATAAATAAAATCTTTAAAAAAGAGAGATTCTCTCTCTCCCTTTTCCTCTGCCTCTCCCTCCCACAGCTCTCCCTCTCTTTCTCTCTCTAAAATACATAAATCTTTTATTTTAAAAAGCTATTTGTGTATTCTTTTTGTTATTCTTTTTGTAGCTTGTGTCTCTTTCTAATACCTATGCTTAAGTTAGACTATTTTTTAAAGATTTTATTTATTTATTCATAGAGACAGAGAGAGAGAGAGAGAGAGAGGCAGAGGGAGAAGCAGGCTCCATGCAGGGAGCCCTTCGTGGAACTCCATCCCGGGTCTCCTGGATCACACCCCGGGCTGCAGAGGGATGCTAAACCACCGGGGCTGTCCAGTTAGACTATTTTATTTTAAAATTATACTATCTACTGGAATTCCATTAAAACAAGCACATTTCTCCCTATTGAATTTGGTTATGCAAGTTTATTCATATTGAAAGGAGAAGTTAACAAATTCCTTAATTCTGTCTAAATACAGCGTAGCTAGGAAAAGTCTGGGAACCACGGTTCTACCTTTACTGTACTTAACAGATATTGTCTTCCTCTCCTCTATAGTCCAAGATGGGGTGGTTATAATATCCCAATATTTATCTGATCTAAATATGGATTCTTGTAAAAGTGGAGCCATGTTGGAGATTTAGTTCCACTCTCACTGATAAACACTTGTTCAGTTTGTATTATATGTAAAGTACTATTGTAAATTCTTGAAATGGCATGACCAACCAAGTTAACATATTTGCAAATACTAATTGGGAAGTCAGAGAAGAGAGGGAGACACATACACACACACACACACACACACACTCACATATACAGTATCAATGTATGCTGAGAGAATTATGCAATAAATGTTCTGGGAACAGAAAAGAGAGGCATCTAGCTTAATCTCACATGCTGTGAAACTTTCAGGGACATAAAAGCCTAAACCACATGTTGATGGATGCATGGGCATTGGGCAGATGATGAAGGCATCTGGCACCGCAAAGGAAGCTTTAGGCAAAGGCAGCAGTGAGCAGAAGCACAGAGGGATAAAACCAACTGATGTGTGCAGGTAGCCGAGACATAAAGCACAAAGCCATGAATACCTAGAAATTAAGCTGGAGACCTAAACTGAACTCTTGAATAAAAACTATTTCACTAGGGATCCCTGGGGGGGGCGCAGCGGTTTAGCGCCTGCCTTTGGCCCAGGGTGCGATCCTGGAGACCCGGGATCGAATCCCACGTCGGGCTCCCTGCATGGAGCCTGCTTCTCCCTCTGCCTGTGTCTCTGCCTCTCTCTCTCTCTCTCTCTCTCTCTCTCTCTGTGTGTGTAACTATCATAAATAAATTTAGAAAAAAAAAACTATTTCACTAACAATTTTGTGCATGACTATTTTGCCTGAATAATTAAAAAAAGAATTTTCTGTGGTTAGAAGCATTCTAGTATTTTTGAGGGACAAATGTATGCTGGGCACTTACTGTATGTCAGGCATTGTTCTATAAGAAACAGGAAATAGGGATGCCTGGCTGGCTCAGCGGTTGAGCGCCAGCCTTTGGCATAGGGCGTGACCCTGGAGTCCCCGGATCAAGTCCACGTTGGGCTCCCTACATGGAGCCTGCTTCTCCCTCTGCCTGTGTCTCTGCCTCTCTCTATGTGTGTCTCTCATGAGTGAATAAATAAAATCTTTTAAAAACAAAACAAAAAAGAAACAGGAAATAATGAATAACATCGTTCTTGAGGAAATCAAAGACCATCTGAATGTTCAAGTGTGGTGCAAAAATCAGGATAAAGGCAGAGATCTATCTGTACAGAACACTATGTGAATCAAGAAAAATACATGTCCCCTTTTGTCTTGGGAAATTGGAAAAGCACTGTAGAGTAAGTAATAGTTAGACTTAGACTTTAAGAATGAATAGGAGTTACAGAAGGAGAAAGGATGTAAAGCTTTCTTGCCAGGGGCCCAAATGGTTCAAAGGCACAAATCATGAAAGGTCATGGTGTTTTGGAAACATTGCCAGGAGGTAGATTTGAACCATATTGTTTGGGTCATATTTTAAGTTAAAGTATGTGAAGGTCTTGGCAAAGGCAAGGGGTAACTGATTTTTCGAAAGACAAGTATATGATCAGATATTCACTTTGAAAAGATGGTCCGTGGGGATGGTTATCTGGATTGTGAGCCTGGTGGCAGGTACAAGGATGGGAAGCTATTGCAATTGCTCAGATAAACAGTGATGAGACATGGGGCAACACAGGTGGAGCAGAGTGGAGAGCACACAAGAGAGACAGACACACCAGCAAGTATACAATTGGTGTATCTTCTCAGACTGGCTCCCCAGCGTCTAGCACAGGTCCTGGCACAAAGTTTGTTCCCATTTAGTACCAGCTGTCTGCCTGCTGATGGGTTTGATAATCACCACCATTGTAAATGTTTGTGAGCAAAGGATGGTAACATTTGGCTAGAGAAAGCAAGGAATCTGATCCTTCATATGAAACATCAAAGCATAACAGAAAAGCATATTGTCCTGAAAGTAAAGGGAGCAGAATCTCAAAAAATGGAGTAATCAGCAGTATGAGATGTTGCAGAGAGTCAAATGGAAGACACAGATCAAATAGACCTTTGGATTTGGCCATGTGGATGTTACTAACTAGCAAGCAGTTCTTAACTGGTTGAGAAGTTACTCCTTCTGCCACTACACATTCTAGAACAGGCTGAACCAAGAACGGTCCCTGGACTGGAGCTCATGAGCAGGCTGATACGGTTTTGCAACAAGATATGTACAAAAATTGAAAGCGTTTTAAAAATCCTGATAGCAATTTCATATTGCCCGGCATCCTAGACACCATCAGTAGACTTCTCCTTGAATATTGTTGAACTTGCCTGGAGAATCTCCCTGGTGTGAGCTGCATCTTAGTTAGGCTCCGTTGGATTAGGTATCAGGTCATAACATACTGGGAAGAATCAAACAACCAGTCAAAGCCTTTCTAGATCATTTGAGCCTCGGATAGTCTGAGATGTACTATTCTAGAATAATACTAAGAATACAAAATAATCTACTTGGCTCGATTTTGTCGGTGTGTCTTGGGGTTCTCCTTCCTGTGTACGGTTTCTTTTAACTCCTTTTTGTGGCTCCCTTATCCAGCCTTTTCCCCTTGCGGCACATCCTCTGTTTTCACAACCATCCTGGGCTCCTGTAAACCCATTTTGATTGGCACATCTACTGTCTGCTTTTGCCCCAAAAGTCCGAGAACTCCTCTGGGGCCATGGAAAACGTGTGCTGCAGGCGGACGTCTTTGTTACTAATAGGGAACATCCACTGGTGAAATGTGCCAATTAAGGTACAACACAAATAAAAAAAGGCCCAAGGATAAAGCTCTAGTACTGTAACTCAAAGAATGCTGCTTCTGAAATGGTTCATAAAGAAAAACAGACCTGACACTTTATTCCAGTGTCAATGCTGACTCTGTTCTTGGATATGGATCTCTGAAAGCATCTATGCTTCCCTTACTAGAAGGTTCTGTGTAACAAGATTTGAACCACAGTCATGTTGTAATTACTTACACATGCAAAAGCGCATCCAGTGTGCTGATGGGACACTGCGGGCTATGTGCTATGATAGGTCAAACTTAAAAGATTGGAGAATTTCTCTTTTACTGTCCCATCTGCAGAGATTCAATGTAACAAGGACATTCTCTGAGGCAATATGAGTGCACTGTAGAGGTTTATGAGCCAAGATACACATGAAAAAGAATTTTAATAAAGCTTGACAGATCTATTGCATTAATAGTGCTAACATGGTAAAGCAGGACTTATGTAACAACTATGACATATTGGTATTTTCTTTTAAATGAGGTATTAGGTCATGCAGATATTTGATTATGTAAAAGATGGGCGGTATATTATTACATACCATACATTTTCTCCATTGTTATCTTCATGATTACAAGCAAGGGTTATTCCCCTTCATGTGTATGCATTTTACCTCTTTGTCTTGATGAGTGATAGCGCAAACACAATGGATCAATCCCAGATGCTCAGAAAATAGCAATCATCCCACACAATGTCGAAACTCTGCATTTTCTTATGTCTAAATTGGAGAGCCAAGAGTGAAAATGGACGGTTCACAGTGTCAGTTATGGAATAATGGTGACTTTGACATTCAGATGTAAGTAAAACTGTAGCCTAAATCAATAGATATCCCAAGTTAACATCAGTTGACACTTAAGCAGCTGGCATAAACTGATTTTTAAAAATCCATTTCGTCCTTGCAGGAATGTGTGCATGTCAAAAATGCCAATATTGTATTTAATACTCAGCAGATAGCAGGATTTTATATGGAAATCATATCCTCTTCAGTTTGTAATATCTTAAGAAGTCAGGAAGGAAGACTTTTTGGTGTTCATTCTGGATGGGATTTTGCAATCAGAAAAACTCATTCACTCAACATTTTAAACATTCATAAATAAAAAAATAAATAAACATTCATAAATATATTAATTATGAAAATTATCATTCTGTATACTATTCTCATAGTACTTAGGAGTACAAGTCTCTCCATAAAGAAATATATTAGTTGAGAAATAATGGGTGTTAAAGCTTTCCTCTTTTGCTCCTGGCTTTCTAAAAACACATTTCGTACTGAAAATATATCTAGGTATAAGGCAACATTTATTTCACTGATTTTCAATGAAAATGGACAGCAGTTAGTAAGAAATTTAAGATTTTATAGTGCTTTAAACAGCAGAGAACCAACCACTCTGCAGACATCCTCATTTCTTTCTTCTTAGGTTTTTGGTGTTCAAAGAGAATCTGGGCCAAGAAGAATTTAACTATACTTGGAATAAAGCATTTTATTGAAAAGACAAACCTTATGATATCCTGTTGCATTTGTAGACAGAAGATAACTATATAAAATATTTATGATACTATTTCCATAAAATATCAGAAATATCTATTTTGGAATGTAGGAAAAAAGTACCCTGACATTTTGGTTAAGATGGAATAGAATCCAGATAGAAAGTCTCTTTTGTTTGTGCAGATTTCTTTTTTTATTGTTAAAGCAATAGCTTTCTTCCAGTCCAATATACCAATTGTTGAATACATTCTAAAACCTCTGACTTCAAGCTCTCCCTCTTGATCAGTTTATAGTTAGTCACTTGTCTTGTGATTATGAGACCAAGTGAATTGGGGAAATGAGATAATTTGATGAATCACTTGAGCCAAATTTTTTCCTCCTTCAAATTACCAAGAGTTTAAATAAAATTTTTACCCTAGGTTGAATCACCTAGATGTTTATTTTTATTGGTAGTTAGTAAAATAATTTTATGCATTTTTGCATATTTTTTCTGACTATAAGATCATTATGTGCTTATCTAGAAGGAAAAACAATGTGGAAAAACCAGAAGTGCATGAAGAAGAAAATAAGATAATTCTAATTTCCACTACCCAATGAACGTCAAAGATTAGCTCTATAATAATCAATGTCAAAAGTTTGTATTTCTAGTCTTTTGTACTTCTAATGTATTTTATATTGCATATTGTTAAATGATGTGGAATACTTTATATTAGATTACTTTTTTTGCTTTAGCATGAGACGTATTTCCCCATATCAATAGCATTTGTTTAAAAATTCCTCTTATTTCTTAAAGAAGTCTTTGATCACCTAAAGACTTTGTTTCCTACCAATATATATAGGAATCTGTCATGAACAATCATCCCCTGGACATTCTTGCTAAGAAAAGGAAACAACTATTTTAAGTAGTTTATGTGTGTGTAAATGTGTGTGTGTGTCTTCTAGCTTAGCTCATTTTGCCCTCTGAATGCCAAGATACATGAGAGTTCCATGATTCCCTTACCATGCATTTAACTGTTGAAATTTACTGACTAGTTTATATGTACTCCAGAGAGCTTAGAAGCAGTGTTTCTTTGTTTGTGTTGTTTTGTTTTGCTCAAAAAGAAAAAAAAAAAAAAAGATATGGACATAAATGTTATTAGAACTTCTTGGGCAATCTTTCCCATTGGACCTGGATCTAAGCCAGACTGCAAACTTGTGGTCCTTGGTCCTAACTGGCCCGTGGGCATGTTTTGCTTGGTATGAATTCTTTAAGATTTCAAATATTTTTTAAATGGGGAGGATTAACATACAATGTGAATTTCTACAATTTCTGAAGATATCACCAATTGGGCCCTCTGTTCTGGATAGCAAAAATTGGCTAGAGTTAGAGAATGTTTAGACTGAGTTGTTTGTGGCTGAGCATTCATGGGTTAGTTTGATGCCCTTCTGATCACACCTGTAGTTGGCCTGATTCTGAAGTCAGCATTGCTTGCCATCTATCAAAATGTTTGGCTGTTTTTCTCATATAGAAAAATGTTTCTCTCTACATGTGTCTTTACTAAAAGTGAAAAAAGTGAAAGACAAATAGGGCTATCTTTCAAGAAAAAAAAATAGTAGGAAGCTTATTTTGAGGGGGGGGTATATATATTCTGAAGATTTTATAGGCAAATAGTTTCTACATTTAAGATTTTTAAAAAATGAACTTCACTTGTAATTACTGACTCCCTGGCATTTGAATGTGCCACCCTTCCTTTAAGCCTTCTGTTAGCTATCAGTATAAGGTAGACCCTATTCTTTGATCAAATAATAGCAAACAAATAGCTAAGGAAGAAACTCTCCTATTGTTGGTATTGGGTCACCAAAGAATCCCCCCTTTTAATATCTTTAAGAACGTCTTTATAATATACACAGCTAGAAGTTTATTTCTGCCAAAATGAACTATAGTAGCAAGCACAGGCCTAGAATTTTTCCCATCAAAGTCATCATAACTTCATCACTATCATCAAATCTGTTCCTGTCCAATGTAAATGGAGGCTAACAGTTATTGAATATGCTAGCCATTATGTTAAGTACTTTTCGTACATTGTCAGTTTATTATTATGTTAAACCCAAGAAACAGGTATGGTTATTATACTGTTTGTTAGATAAGGATCCTGGGACTCTATGGCAAAAAGCCCATGCTGTAAATTTGCACTGCCACCCCCAGAGTTGAGGCTTTTGTGTGAATACAGCAACCTTATGTAAAACTCCTTGGTCTATGGCAATGCTGTCCAAAAGGAATATGATAGGAACCACAAATATAATTTAGAATGTTCTGTAAGCATATTAAAATAAAAGAAACAGATAAAACCCATTTAATAGTGAATTTTTAACCCATTATATCCAAAACATTGTCATTTAAATATGTAATCAATACAAAAGTTATTAATGAGGATTTTATGTTTCTTATAGTAAGTCCTCAAATTTCTATTTTGTACTTACCACAAATCACAGTTTTGGACTAGCCATATTTCCTATGCTTAAGAGCCATATGTGGCTAGTGGCTAAGATATCAGACAAAGCAAATATATAATTTTAATGCATTATCCTCCTATTTAGGGTAAAGGATTTTAGGAACTCACACCAGGAAGTCTAAACTCTTGTGGTTGATTATTGATATAGTTCCTCCGGTTATGAGGAAAATAGAGAAATAGTCTGTATTTGTGTAATGCATTTTGGGCCCTGACTGGAACTCTGACATAAATAACAGACACTTTATTGAGAGATTCGTTCTTGCCCATGCCTCAGAGGTTTTGCATGTCATATAATGCCCATAAGTATAATGAGTATCGAGAAGATTGTAAATTGTCATGGGTGGATTAATCTGAGGTTTTCCATCTAACCTGGGGAGGTGGATGAGAAAAATTAATGCATGTGTTGGCTGGTATCTATGGGTGGCATTGTCAGTTGTAAGCAAAATAAATAAATGTCCAAATAGCATCATGGTGGAGGAAGGAGCTCTCTGAAATTTTTGGCTCTTGAAAGGGGATCTTAAAACTCATAAAAGTGGCCCATCAGTGGATTAAATGACACAAAACCACATGACTAATCTGCATTCAGACAGATTTGAAAATATTTTCACATTTCTTTTGGTAAAGAAGGTACTTTTCACGTAAAGGCTCTAAAGTATTGACTCTCTTAGATTTCTCATAGTACATAGTTTTGAAAAGGAACTGCCAAATTAACATTTTAGTGAATCACTGTTTGGATGCATAGGGTGATGCACTAGAGGGTGACAGAGCTGACATTCATCTTCCCCAAATGCTTTTCACTGTCAGGGAGGAGCTAATCATAAGAGGGATCCTATTCAATAACTCCTATTGTGGAATTGATACTTTCATCACCACTCTGAAAACTTTGATTCGTTATTGACTTTCCCTTTGTGATATAAAAGGTCAGATCACTAGGCACAAGAAGCTGGTTCAGTGGCAGCTGCCGTGTTCTGGATACATGCGGTTTCCCCCAGGCTCAGAATACCATTGTGCTAGAGAGCTGACTTTAGACTTCTTTTATAATTCCATTCATTAAATTAATTTAGAATATGTAAACTGATTTATTGTGAGATTTAAAATAATTTCCCTCAGGAGAGCAGAGAATATTAGGTTAGCAGTTTTTCTGGGCACGGCTTTGACTTAGTTTCAGGGTGCAGGCAGTTTAATGTCAGCATCCCATCATTTTAGCTATGTGGTGTCATTTTCTCTCTACTTTTCACTGCTGAGTCAAAAATCTATTTGCGAGGTTACAAATATGTCAGAGTATTTCCAAGGGAGAGAAAGTTTGTAGGTAACTTCTATCTAGTTAGAGCCTCAGATTCTGACTCTGCTTTCATTCCAACATCCGCAGTTGCATATCCTTTTCCACACTCAGCAACCGTACAAACCAATTTATTAAGAACTGAGCTTAATCATTTGGAGCAGCATAATCACTTTGTAGTCTCATGCTGCTTCCCATGTGTATCTCTCCCTCTCCAGAAACTGGCTCAGTTTCTGAAATCCAAACTCTGATCACCTGAAGTGCAGGCTGTTGCCCACTCGGGGCAGTTCTTGCAGCCTTTTTGTCTCTGTACCTCCTCTTAGGCATCCTAAGAACATTTCATCACATGCCATTTTGAGTAAGTCACTGTCACTGTCCTGTTCATAAATCCCAGCAGTATATTGCTTGTCAATTACTCCAGTAATCGGGAATGCTTTACTAAGGCTTAGCAGTCTGCTAGGAACAGACTTGAACGCCAGATCCCTCTCATGACAAGAGATTGACAAGCCTGAGGTCAGCAGCCAAGCCTTCAAGTCCTCAGTTGCGCATTCACCTTGCTGCTCTGTATCATTAGTCCCCTACTCAATGCCTGGTTTTATTCCAGTGCATTTATCTCGCTTTGCCCCAAATGAAAGTTTGTGTGACAATTCCTCTACCACGTTTCTTCCCCGTCATGCCTTCCTCTCCCCGTCAGGTCATGTCTTACCTCATTCAACGCTTACTACAATCTGCTTGTCTCCACTTCTGGTGTATCTAGGAAGCCCCTTTCACCTAATCAGTTGTGAGGGGTTTTTTGGTTTTTTTGTTTTGTTTTGTTTAATTTCACTCAGCCTCTTGTCAGAATCTGTAAACTAAGTTTCTACCATGCTCATGTGGATTTGCACATACATTACTTTGAAGTTTTTACGTTTTCCAGTGTGATGGGCCGCCTCCACCTGAAGATTGTAGCTTAGTACCCAAAAAAGGAGTAACCTTTTCCTATCTATCTATCTTCAGTGTTCTTCTGAGCAAGCACTACTGCAATTTGGATATGACAGACACTGAAAAAATATTAATACTGTACTACTGTTATATCACTTTTTTTTTCCTTTCATTCTTATCATGGTTGGAATAGTGGAGAGGGATAATATCCATCTATGTATCCTCTCCCACATTATTGTAAATAGTGCCCTGAAATTCCAGTGGTTTTGGAAAAGGATGTGATATACGTCCTTCTAGAATTCCTACCTCCCTCTCTAAAAATGTTAAATATTTTGTGCATGTGATTACCAATAGAGCTGTACCTCCTTTTGTTGGGACATTCATGCAGAAAGACACCATAGACAACTGAGAGATTAATGACAGTATAGGCTGAGAAGCCATACATCCCCTTAACTATCACCTAGATGATGTAGTAGCTTGACATCTGTTGAAGAGCAATGAATCTTCATTTGTATTCCAATTTCCAAAATATCTATATCTACATCATCTATCCATATTTAGATGTAGATATCTATACTATTTCCATAGTTATTGGAGCAACTGTTCTTTCCCTCATATTTCCCCTTCATGCCTTACAACTCTTCTCTCCAGAAGCTCCTGGACTATATGATCACAGTTTAGTTCAGTGAATTATTGGTGGAAAAAAAAAGTGTGGTTTCATAGTATTCAAGCATCAACATTGTAGATTTACTTAATCTTATATTTCTTCCAAATAGGAGAGAAAGTTGTGCCAGAATCCTAAAATCTTGGGAATATTTTTGCTGTAAGTTGTAAGAATTATTAAAGAGAAATGAAAGAAATAAAGAAAAAAAGCAACTAATCTCTTTTGTAAAGTGCTCACATTGCACACTTACAATTAAGCTGTTCTGATTTCTGTAATTAAAATAATTTCCTCTGAGATGCCTTAATAGTTCATGCCCATGAGTAAAAAAAAAGAAAAAAAAAGCTGTTGTCATGAATGAACGATTGAAAGAAAGGTCTTATTCATATGCTTTAGTTCCTATGAGAAATCTTTGAAAACAAACCAGGCATGAAAAAGGCAATCAGTAAGGTTAGCCAGGGGTCATTTTAGCAATCCATGGGATATACCAGATCATGCATTTATTCATCCCTTCATTCAGCAAACATTTATTGCGTACTAACTCTGGCAGGTGCAATGGGTACAATGAAGAATAAGACCTAGCCTTGCCCTTAAAGAACTTTGATTCCAAGGTGGGCAGCAGACAAATGAATGGTAGAGACTGCTAAATGCTAAGACAGAGGTATGCATGCATCACAAGAACGTAGGCGCCCATCGAGACAAGCACATCCCATGAGGACTCTTTTGTCTTATTGCATTTTATTTTGTCAATCGTGGGTTTAATGTCAACAGGAACATAATTTTTAATGGAGATATGGAAATTCACTGTTTAGACATTGAGAAAACTGCATAAATACTTATTATTTATTGATTAGGCACAAAGTACATGTTACTAGCACTATGAATATCTTGTGTTATTATATATGTGTATAACACAAAACCATGCCATATCGTAAACATAATATGAATATAACATAGAAGATAAGAGAGGAAACGCTCGATGAAATTCAGAGCTCACTAGACCAAGGATAAGAGATAGCTGGGATTGAATTCTTACTTTAATCCTACTAAGTTGTCTGGATGATTTCATTTCTTTCCTCTGTGGTGAAGTGAGGGGGTGGTACTAGATGGAATACTTTATTGGGAGTGGAATTTCCAAAGTAGCAATTATTGGAGTCATAAACATATGACCTAGGAACTAAGGTATATACTCAAGAATACACATCTGGACATTTAGATCTATGTGGAAAAGGGCTAGTCAAGTAATTCACTAGCAATTAATTTGAAAGTTGTAGGCCATTCTGTGTTGTATAGCATGCCCCTAAATATTTTTGAATGTGACTGTGGAATCTGTCCAACTACTATTTTGGGTTGTCACTCTTTTAGTTGGGCTCACCTCTAATTTTAGGGTGACATAGTTTACTCTTATAATACTAGGTTGTTGCTGTTTTCCGAAATCACTTCAAATTCCAAAGACGTTTTTGAGCAGTAGGATACCTGTATGCTTAACGGGTTTCCATGGGTCTCCTAGAATTCAGCCTGTCCATTGCTCCCATTCAAGCATTAAGGCTACCATGCTGAATTTTCTTCAGTGATTCATAATTTTAACTTTGGCCCTCAAGATGTATTTGGTGTTAATGCATGTTGCTGCCAGAGATAGTGGATGCCCTGCTAAAGAGATGGCTCTTGCAATGTTTCCTATTGAATCCCACATTTGATTGGCATGTGTGTCCTAAAAAATTGGCATAGCACCTTGTTAGCAGGTACAGGGCCATCTAACAGTTGGGGAGAAAGGCTGAAAAGTGATCATAAATGAAGTCAGCTGGGAGTGTTCAGGAATGTGTTTCAGGCTCTCTCGAGTAGAGGGAAGCAAATACTCTCATGGAAATCTTTTCCTTCTTTTATGTGAGTTTCCACGGACTGTAACTTTTCAGGAAGATTAGAAGATTCTTTTGCTCACTTGGAAGAATGAGGTTTAAAATTTAATTGTATAACAAAGTTACAAAACAGCATGATGTTTATATTGACAGTTTGTTAAGTCAGTATTCAGGTGGGTATAGCATATCAAATCACTTGATCAATTGGCTGTCGTGTATAGAGTAGAATGAGTCAGGGTGGGAGGATGGTATTCTTCTGCCACTTGATTCCTGGTGAAGTTTTCTGAGTTACTGAGCCTCTGTTATTTCGTCTGCTGAATGGGGATAATGAGAAATGGGGATGAAGAGTGGTCACAAGAGATAGAAATGTGAAAAAGGTGTTTGGTAAACAAAAGCAGAATCTTATAATTAAAAATATTAAGTGAGATTAACATTTTACATAAAAATGAAAAAAAAAAAACAAAAACAAAATATGTTCCAAACTGGTCAACTATAAAACCTACCAGAGCAACATCAATTTGAAAAACTGCCATTTTCTATGTTACAAATAGGATGATCCTAATTATGGGATACTTTCTCTGCTTTGAGGAATACTTTCCTTATCTGTACTTTGGCCTCATGATGCACTGCATATAGACTTGTTCAAACAAAGAAAAATGCAGGGAGGTCACCTGGGATTTTGTTCTTTTCTAAAGGTTTTAAATATATGTGTCATCCCCTTTGGAACTGCTTGCTTTCTAGGCTGCATGTGAGAGACATCTTAGGCTGAATCCCACTGCAGTTTTAATGAAACTCACATACTAACCTGCTAATTAAAGAACAATGAGGACTGTCCATTTTTTTAAAAGAGAATTTGGAAAAAAAAAAAAGAGAATTTGGTCTTTACATAAATAAAGTTCAGTAGACATCACACTACTACTCTTTTCTTTACACAGCCTCCAGAGAATCTTTAAGATTTTGTTCTAGACAATCAACTAAAGCCAAAATAAATATTCCAAATGATTTCATGATTTCTACTGGGAAGTTTCAGGACTTAATGAGTTATTTCCGATATTTCTAAAATAAATACCACTGGTTCTTCCTAACTCAGAGTCCTGCAAGATAAAGTTAAAGGTGAAAACATTTTTATTTATCTGTCTCTTTACTTGTCCAATTAATAATTGAGAACCACTGGCAAGGGAAGATTCCTTTTTCACAAACTCTCACTTCTTGTACACATGGTTTTATTATTGGTTGTACATGAGAACAGGCTATGCTTCCATCACTTGCACATTTATTGTTCCCTGAATGTTGACTTCAAAATTATATTTCTTCTCTGTTGAAATTTACAAATGACTATAATCCAGTTTCTAACCTAGATTGATATTTCACTCTCTTGCCTGTTGTCTAGTATCATGACAGAAGAGAACCGTTTTTGAGATTATTCTCAGAGTTTAGTTTAGTAAAAAAAAAATAGATTCTAATGTTGATATTTTATCTTTTTTTTTAATTATGCAGGGCTCAAGCACTAATAAATTCTAAGGGTTGATGTACTAGTTGAAAAGATAATTGCAAATCTTTTTAGAGAAATACAGAAGTAGCACTGTTAAAAATGTTCTGTTTATATTATCTGTTGCTTCTTCTGACTTTGTAATTAATAATGAAACTATATGTTAGGTAACATAACCTAAAACATGGCCCAAGAATGAGCTATTTAAATTATGTGAATTATTTAAAAAATCCAATCAGTCTTCTGAAGTGTAATTCTATAGGTTATATAATAACTTATTTGTTTTTCTGTGCTCTTGTTCATTTGTTTTTCTTCTTGCTAAATAGTGTTGGTGTGTAAAAGGTCTTAGCACCATTATGATAAAGGAACCAATACATTTATAAGTAATGTAAAACAATCAGTTCAGTTTTATTTTTCTATTCTCCACTACAGATTGTATTACGTTTTAAAAACTCTGTAGATTTTAACGTTTATACCTGATTCACAGTAAAGCTTACAAAATCATAATCCTTAACAAATTCTTTATAGGCAGAAAGAATTGTTCTAATAGACTTTACTATAAAATGCCTTAAGTACTATATTTTCATTTCTAAAATCTTCAATCGAGATGCAATCAAAGGTAAGAATTAAAAGTTTCAGTATATTCAACACTTGTACTCAATTTGTTTCCTTTCCCTGTGGTAGTCAGTTCTTTAAAATTTACAATGTGACAATATTTTTATTTCCATTAAGTGACATAGCTGATTCCATTCATGAGTCTGAAACATGCTAATGTGATGTGATTACATTACACCTAATGATATATGCTAATGTATTTTTCTGAATTTCCTTACTATATCTCCAGAAAGAAAGACAAATCCATCTTTTTTAATTATTTAATTTTCTAAATTCAAGTTATCACTGCCCTTATGACATGGCAATATTTAAGTATTATTTGTGAACATTATTGAAATTCACAAAACTACTGAAGTTGATTAATCAAAATAACATGTTTGTGGGGACAAGGTAAAAGGACTGTAGCTATTGTCAAAAGTCAGAATTGACTTAGCCTTTTCCATAAATCATGGTGGGAGTATCATTATCATATAGAACTAATGATACTTCATGTTGTGAGTCTGATTACAACCACAAAACAAAGAAAACAAAGAAGAAATCACTCTTGAACACCTTATATGAAGAGGTTGGGATGTCTCTTCCAAATTATCATAATTTGATTACTCAGCTAGTCTGTTAAACATAATTCATTGAAACCCACAGAGACCTAACAAATTTTCTTGATGATATGCAGGTTCCTTTCAGTTCTTTCTCTTAAAAACCAAGTGGGCAGTTTTGGAAAGAGCAATAATATCTTTTCCTCCATTCCACTTTTCATTTGGAAATTTCTAAATCTCTGTGGTTCTAAGGTACCTCTCCTTCTCTCACAGTACCGGTGTTTGATTTATTCACAGATAACATTAAACTTCATTGAGAAAATGAGAAGAAATGTGTGGGAAATATCAGAAAGGGAGACAGAACGTAAAGACTGCTAACTCTGGGAAACGAACTAGGGGTGGTAGAAGGGGAGGAGGGTGGGGGGTGGGAGTGAATGGGTGACGGGCACTGGGTGTTATTCTGTATGTTAGTAAATTGAACACCAATAAAAAAAAAAAAAAGAAAAAAAAAGAGAAAATGTTTTTTTTTAATATGCTTTTAGTTCTTCAAGTTCCAAATCACTGTTTTCCCCTTATAGAATGTATTCACATATTTTCATTTGAATTGTATTATTACAATTTCAGTGATAATCCACAGAAGGCCCAAGTGAGGATATTCTTGGCATTACCTATATTTTTTTAGAGAGGGGTAGGGGGAGAGAGAGAGAGAGAGAATCTTAAGCAGGCTCTGTGCCCAGCATAAACCCAACATAGAGTTCAGTCTCAGGACCCTGAGATCATGACCTGAGCTGAAATTGAGAGTTGGTTGCTTAACCAACTGAGCCACCTAGGTGCCCTTTGGCATCTCCCTAAAAATGGTTTTAGCATGTAGATTATCAATACTAAAAAAAGAGAACTTTTAACCAGTTCAGAAATGTTTATCAATTTTTAAGAAGCATCTATGTCCTATATATGTTAGCCTATATGTTTATAAGGAATAATGTGTTTTAATTATAAACTACACAGTGTTCATATCCATTAATTAATGATTAGCCTATTAACATATTCTGCTTGGCAACACACTCTTTGTCTCATTTTTGTTATTTATATAAATTTACAATGTTAAACCTTCTTTTATTAAGACAGTCCATCTTTAAAAAATTAGTTAACTTACCTTCCACCTATATGAATCTAAATCAGATTTCTTTCTCAGATGAATATCAATTGGTGAGAGGGTATAAGCAAAATTCTCTGACTCTCAGTTTGTGCTGAGGATAAAGCATCATGTTCAAAATTGTTTTTAAGTCCTCTGGACCATTAACATTCAGTCATTGGTAATTGAACATTTAAATTGACTCAGGTACTGTGATAGGCAGAGTGGATCAAATGATCTGAGAGCATGGACCCTGGTACAAAAATTACATAAGAGAAATAGGGCTATACACAAATAAAGAGGCTACAGGGAAATGAGTTAAACATGAGTAACAAAGATATTTACATAGTTTACACTGAGGAGCAAGTGATAAATTCTGCATCCATGGTGAAGGGGACAGTTGGCTTGGAAAGAAGCTAGATATACACTGATGGCAGGACAAATTTTGTAAGGATGAAGATGAGTTTTCGAGGTCAACGCTGTGTGGAAGGTTATTCCAAGCAGATGGGACTGGAAAGAACGAAGGTGGGAAATGGTGCAACATATTTGAGGTGGCTGTGGGATAAGTTGCAAGGCACCAATAGCTTGGAGAAGAAAGCCACATCTGGGTTGTGAGTCTTGACCATGGTCATGAGTCATCTTAATACATCTTCAGCCAACCTCCATCCTTGGTTCCTTCTGGCACAATTTTAGAGAAAAAAATTTAGTTAAGCAAAGCAAAAATTTTTGTGGACTTAAATAAAAGTAGAAGTTGAAGAAAAATAACACTAACCATCTTTTGTCATTGCCATTTCTTGCTACCTCTTCCTAGTTGAAATTTCATGGTCAACATTTCCTATATTAAAATGGTAGGACAAAAAAAAAAAAAAATAAATAAAATGGTAGGACAATAAACAAGTTACAGTCACATAACATGTATTTAGTACCAACTGTATGCAATGCACTTGGCTTGTCTGAAGGCTTTTTTTACATTGGTCGCTATAAGAGGGGCTATAAAATTTCTTCTTATTGGAAAGAGGAAAATAGATCACAATAAACTGCAGACACGCTAGGGAGTTTACTCATAAACAGCAGGAGAGAATAAAATCCAGTTTTCACGTAGAAAGAAAGCTACATGACTGAAAGCAGCACTCTGTGGGAGATGACAAACCATAAAAATATCAGAGATGTTGCGAAAGATTTGGAAATAGTCAGCTATGTCAGCCCATTGTGAAATCTATACCTGGCTGAAGGTTTGTGCAGATGCTATCCAGAATAATTTGATCAGGCCTTAGCTATTTTAGAGGGTAATAAAATGGTGGTCTTGCCAGCATGTGCAAGTGATATCATTACAGTACTTTATCCTGGGGAATTAGAAATTTTCTGTATGTCTGAATAAAAAAAAAAAAATGAAAGATTCAGACCATTTGTAGGGTCCTAGAAAGATATGCAAAGCAAGGCAAGAAAAGAGAAGGTTTAAATGGAAATCTCTTTAAAATATCAAAGGTCATCACAAATTGCTTTAAGACTATTGTTAATTGTTACTTTGGTTTCTGAAGATGAAATTGTGTTAAAGCATATAGGTTATCTTGTTGAGTATTTTAATAAACTGATATTAACTAAACACCATCTATGTTTTCACTATTCTGAGAGCTAGAAGAGATGAAGAAGGAAAATTGGTCCTTGAGTTACTTACTCGTAATTTACTCAAGCAGAGGAAATATGCATATACAGAGCAAAAATAAAGGCTGACAAAGAAATATAATTGTCCAAGTGTGGTAGCACGGTCTGTAAATATATAGGTTCAGAAAGAATAGTGATATTTGTGGGCTATAGATAATGTAGAAGAGGAAGGAATTGAGCCAAATCATTAGTTTTTTTGTTTTTTACTTTGAGTGAGTATATTGCTGCTCACACATTCAGTTAAACAACATTATCATTTAAACTCCACCCTTTTACAGAAAAAAAAATGTACAGCTACTATTAATAACCCCTTATTTTAAATAATATTAATTATAATGTAAGGATATGAATTATCCACCACCTATTATTTGGTGGGTTAAAAGTGCTAAGATCCTGTTTTAGTCACACATATTTATTTGTAAAACCTAATCTTTTTTCACCATGATCAAATTAATTTCAATTACTACCTGTCGTTATACCAGGTCAGTATGCTGTGGTTACATTATTAATAGATCTTACATGAATGAGCAATGGCTGATGGTGTATGCTTTATTTGTGGGGTCTTTTACACATGAAATTTTAACTTGCTGTTTTGGATTCCATAACATAATGCTTCATCAGAACCTTACTTATTTGAAGAAAAAAAAAAAACACAGAAAATTTAAAGTGTGCTTCCAATAAAAGAAAACATTCTTATATTTATTTGTTCATTTAGATTTCTGTTCTAATATCCCAATGCTTTTAAATCCTGTCTTTTCCATATTGCCATTTTTCTTTTTACTTCTACATAAAATATATTTTCTGTTCTTCCTGTTTGATTAAAGAGTTTTGAGCAAAGGAATAATGCAAACTGGTTTATAGCAACTCTTCTTTTAAAATATTTTATTTATGTATTTGAGAGAGAGAGCATGAACGGGGGAAGGGCAGAGACATAGAGGGAGAAGCAGACTGCCCACTGACCAGGACCCTGGGATCATGACCTGAGCCAAAAGCAGATGATCAACCCCTGAGCCACCCAGGCACACCTAGAGCAACTCTTGATATGAAGTGGAGAACAGACTTGGAGGACAGAAGAGAAGGAAGTATACCAGTTGGACTGTTGCAGTCACCTAAGTAAGAGATGCTGCTGACTATAACTAACAGTAGAAGGAGTGAGAAGTAGATGAATTTGGAGTACATCCTGAAGGTAGAAACCAACAGGATGTGAAATGGGAGGAGAAAGAGTAAAGAATCTATGATGACGCCAAGATTTTTGTCCTGAACAGTAGGAAATACATTGTTGCCATTGAGTGAGATGGTAAAGACCCAAAGTGGTGCCTTCTGGGGTAAGAATATGAAGAGATCAGTTTGGAAACAGGAAGTTTTAGAAATCTTGTATGCATCCAAGTGGAGATGTTGAGTAGGCTGTTGAATATATGAGTCTAGAGTACTGGAGAGAGGTTTCATCTGGATTTATAGAAGTGGGAGGAGGCATCAGGATATGAGTGATATTTAAAGCTGTAAGATGAGATGGCATCTCAAGGGAGTGAGTGTATATAGAGAAGAGTGGAGATCCAAGGACTCTATTTTAAGAAATCTGACAGAAGTGGATAAATCAGCAAACACAACCAGGAAGAACAACCAATAAGATAGAAGGAAAATCCTGAGAGTACGATGTTCTAGGAGCCGAGTGAAAAAATCTGTAGCAAGTAGGAGCATATGAAAACCATGTTAAATTTTTCAGATGGGCCAATGGAAAATGAGGATGAGAACGGACTAGTGAATTAATCTGGAGTTTATCAGTACCCTTGACTAACAATTTTGTTGGGGTGATGAGGCTGAAATCTTTGTGGTTTCAAGAAAGAACAGGGAGGAGAAACATCATAGGCTGTAAGAATAAATGATTATTTTAAGGCATTTTGTTATGAAAAGGAAGGGAAGAAATTGAAGCTGATTTGGCAGTAGGGTCAAGGAAAAGATGATTATTATGTAATCATATTAATAATAATAATGATATTATTATCATTGTTATAAGTTTAAGATTGAAAAATGAGACCTGTCATTTGCTAAAAGGAAAAAGTAGAGAGAAAATTTTAAGTATGTCACAATTAATCTTAACAACTCCGTGAGGTATATGCTATTATTTCCTCTATGTGAGGGAAGCAGAAAACAGTTACTTAGCTAGAACATAGGCAGTCTGGTATTTTGTCCTTGGCAATCTTGTTCAAAGTCTGATCCCCAAACCGATTAACTTGATGACTCTGAGGTATTTCCGGATAAGGTCACATTCTGAGGTACTAAGGGTTAGGGTTTCCATTATCTTTTTTGGGGAATACAGAATTCAACCCGTAACAACCATATTACAATTTTATGTGGGTTTTGCCTCATATGAACTTGATTGAGAATCATGGATTGCAACATACAGTTTTACTGATCCATCTACTTGTGCTCAGCTGTGTCCTTTGCTCTTCATTCTTCTCTTCCCCTCACCAGTTTTTTCTCATTCTTTAGATACTGGCACAGCACTGCTTCCTCCGGGAAATCATTATGGATTAGCCTAGATGAAATCCTTCCTTCAGAGGTTTTTAGAGCAAGGTTCACCTCTTTGTCTCAACTCTGTCTCATTGTAGTTTTGCAATGTACGTGGGTTATCATTTGATTACATGTGTCTCTCACAGATCCACAGAAGAGGGGCCGTGTATCTGGAAGGCCACATTAAGAGCCAGGCCCAGAGTGGATATATATATGTCTGAATAAAAATAAAAATTGAAAGATTCAGACCATTTGTAGGGTCCTTGAAAGATATGCAAAGCAAGGCAAGAAAAGAGAAGGTTTAAATGGAAATCTCTTTAAAATATCAAAGGTCATCACAAATTGCTTTAAGACTATTGTTAATTGTTACTTTGGTTTCTGAAGATGAAATTGTGTTAAAGCATATAGGTTATCTTGTTGAGTATTTTTTTATTTTTTTTATTTTTTTATTTTTTATTTTTTATTGGTGTTCAATTTACTAACATACAGAATAACCCCCAGTGCCCGTCACCCATTCACTTCCACCCCCCGCCCTCCTCCCCTTCCAACACCCCTAGTTCGTTTCCCAGAGTTAGCAGTCTTTACGTTCTGTCTCCCTTTCTGATATTTCCCACACATTTCTTCCCCCTTCCCTTATATTCCCTTTCACTATTATTTATATTCCCCAAATGAATGAGAACATATAATGTTTGTCCTTCTCCGACTGGCTTACTTCACTCAGCATAATACCCTCCAGTTCCATCCACGTTGAAGCAAATGGTGGGTATTTGTCATTTCTAATAGCTGAGTAATATTCCATTGTATACATAAACCACATCTTCTTTATCCATTCATCTTTCGTTGGACACCGAGGCTCCTTCCACAGTTTGGCTATCGTGGCCATTGCTGCTAGAAACATCGGGGTGCAGGTGTCCCGGCGTTTCACTGCATCTGTATCTTTGGGGTAAATCCCCAGCAGTGCAATTGCTGGGTCGTAGGGCAGGTCTATTTTTCTTGTTGAGTATTTTAATAAACTGATGTTAACTAAACACCATCTATGTTTTCACTATTCTGAGAGCTAGAAGAGATGAAGAGGGAAAATTGGTCCTTGAGTTACTTACTTACTTAAATATATATATATATATATATATATATATATATATATATATATATATAGAAGAAGAGTTGGTTTAGGGACACCTGGGTGGCTCAGGAGGTTGGGCATCTGCCTTTGGCTCAGGTTGTGATCAGGGATCCTGAGATCGAGTCCCACATTGGGCTCCCTGTAGGGAGCCTGCTTCTCCTTCTACCTATGTCTCTCACTCTGTGTGTCTCTCATGAATAAATAAATAAAATCTTTAAAAAAAAAGAGTTGCTTTAAGTTGTTGGACACTCTACCCTCTTAAAGAAAGAAGGGGAAAGTTCATTTTAATCTCTTCTTTGAAGTAGAGTAGTTTTTTCTGGATATAAATTGAGTTAGCACATGGTCTTAAATTTTTTTAGTGATCTTTTATACCAATATACCTTGGTGATGATGTGTCAGAATGAGGAACTTCAGAATTCCTGTACAGAATGTCTTGGTATCATTCTTGAAGGGAATAATGTACTTATACACTTGTTTTATATGATATTCTATGTTTATTTTACAGTTTTCTCAAGTACTTTTAAGGACGGGGAGTAGAATGGACATTCTAAATTTATTTGTAGTTTTATTACATGGAGAACAGTTCAGTTAGACTAATGAAGACTCTTGATCCTTAACTATCTTTATAACTGGCCAACATCTATCATAGCTCATGCTATTTCACAAAATAACTATTGTATAACAATAATTTGAATCTTATTTTGTCTTAGTTTCATTCATTATAGTAAAATAAAAACTCAATAACTTACCATATCGATTTTCTAACTAACAAGGTAGACTCAGGGGCCAGACTTTTTGGGGTTGAATGCTGACCTTCGAACCTTTAGCCTCTAGTTTAGGAACAATGTTGCGGTTACTTTCATACCACTATGCCTCAGTTTCTTTTTTCTGTAAAGTGGATACTAATAGTAGGTGGAAGTCTGTTTTGAGACATTAAAGAGGTCTCTAAATTCCTTAGAGCAGTGCCTGGCCGTAAAGACATTCAAAATGCTAATTATTATTATTATTATTATTATTATTATTATTATTATTACAACTTGGTGAGGTCTATTTCTATTTCATGATAGTGAAAGAATCCTTTTGCATGAATTCCATGAAGATTTCCTGAGGCCTGTTGTATACCAGATAGTACTCCAGGTCTTGGGAACATAAATGGATAAGACATTCATTTCAGAGATGATGCACCTAACTCTATACAGTAATTGAACTCAAAGTGTAGGCAAAAATATTTATAAATTTTGGTAGTATAGGTTTAGCAAGACCTTCAAGTACATAGAATTGTGTATTAAAAAAAAAGTCTGTGTCTATTAATCACAGAAAGCATCCACAAACTCTGATTTTATCCACAAGAAGACAGCCACCAAAAATGGATGATAGTGGGCGAATAACAGGAAGCCAAGAGCTTAATTTTCTCCTGTCAAGGCATTTCAAGCTTTTATTTTAAGCCTCCTCCTGGCACCTGTGTTATTCGCCCCTTGAAAGGCTTTACTTTTAATGCAGCCAGTTTACTTTGAGCTGTCAGTTGATGAATTTCATTATCTCATTTGGCTCCTTTATTTTAAATTGGTATATGAGCACCACTGGGAAATAGTAAAAAGAGCTCTGGTCTAGAATTAGTCCCTTCCCAACTCTGTGATCTCACCCTCTGACTTCTTGACTGGGAGAGTTACTCTATCCTCTGGGCCTTCTTTCATTCTTTTGTAAAAGGAAGGGGTTGCATGAGGTGGTGGTGTGAAATCCTAGGAGGTCCTGCCTGCTGCTGTGTGCCCTCCTCTGCCCTGTTGGTCAGGTGGGGGAACCTGCTCTCACTGCTGTAGGAATTACCTGAGTACACAGTGAGAAGCAGTCACCAGTGTCCTGACTGCTTCTCACTGTGTACTCAGGTAATTCCTACAGCAGTGAGAGACTGTATCAGTGTTGTTATTCATGAAATGACACTAAACCCCTTCAGGACTTCTCTTGAGTGATTATAAAAGTTTTTGTGCAATTTGGTTTTCAGAAATGACAGCACAGTAAAAGCAATATGCTCTAGTGCCTAGGAAGTTCACCAAGATTGAATGAAGAACAAATGTAATTCTATCAGTGTGGAATTCTTCTTAAGTTTTCTCCCTACAGTACCAGTTAAATGGCGTTTCTAAAGTCTTTAGGAGGGCAGCTTCATAGAGTTTTCGCCACTCACATGAAAGTTTAGCTGACTTCTGGGGAAAATAAGCAAGCCAAAGAATGGGCTTTCCTCTCTGCAGCAGACACATTGCCACTGATTTATTATTACTCCATGAATTACTATTTAGGGGGTGTGTGCAGGGGACTTACCAGAATGGAAGTCCTTTGAGGTATTGCATTTGAATCAGGGAGGAGGATGGATCCCAAAGCAGATTGGATAGATTGGGGAGGAAAGGGTTTGTGGTGCATATGCCCCAGAAAGGGTTTGATCCGATTCAGAATATCAACTCTGAAGATAAAATCCTGCCCTAGTCTGCATCCCTGGGAACCATATATACACTGCCCCCAACACACACACGAGAAAGTGGCTATAAAGAAAATAGTATAAGCCAAAATATATTGGGCACGTGAGCTTACTTGCCACAGTATATAAAGAGGCAAATCCAATTGTGAACTTTCCAGAGTATTACCCCCATTGGCATTTATTATTCTCTTCTGTTTCCAGTGTAGCATATTCTATTTGTTTGTTTCCCTGCTCTCTCTCCTTATGAAGTTTATGGCCTTCCAAAATTTGCCATTTTTAAATCTCTCTCTCTCTCTCTCTCTGGTTAGATACATTCATTCAATAACGTATTTTAAGATACAGAAGAGAAAGGGATTGTGGCTCTTTTGACTTTGCACTCTCACTCTTAACACTGTTTCTGGTGCAAGAATGAATTCTGCATGTTGCTTGACCCATAGCTAAGAAGGTGTAAAGGTAAGAACAGTTTCCTTATAATTTTAACTCTTCTTTTTGTCAAGGTGATGTGGTATATGCCGTAAAAACAAAGACCAAAAGCTGCAATATAGACTAAGGACAACCAAATGGTAAAATGAATTCATTGTAGACAAAGAGTTGACAAACTGTGGCCTGAGGACCAAAACTGGTCTGCAACCTGGTTTTGTTAATAACATTTTAATTAAATACAGTCACATTCATTCATTTATGTACTACCTGTGGCTGTGTTTTCTTTTTTTTTTTTTTCTTTTTTTTTGTGGCTGTGTTTTCTTTCCCTTATTTCTTTTCTTTTTTTTTTTTTTTTTAACTGAAGTATAGTCAACACAAGTTTATATTAGTTTCAGGTGTACAACGTCATGATTTGACAAGTCTGTGTATGTTATGCTCTACTCACCACAAGGGTAGCTGTCATCTGTCATCTTACAACACTGTTACAATACCATTGACTATATTCCCTGTGCTGCACCTTTCATCATCATGATTTACTTGGTTCATAATTGGAAGCCTGTACCTCCCACTCCCTATCACCCATTTTGCCCATCTCCCCAACCCCTTCCCTTCTGGCAGTCTTCTGTTGGGTCTCCACAATTATGGGTCTGTTTTTCCTTTCCGTTAATATGTCTTGTTTTTTTTTTTACATTCCACATATAAATGAAATGATATGCTATTTGTCTTTGTCTGACTGATTTCACTTAGCATAATACCCTCCAGCTCCACCCAAGTTGTTGGAAATGGCAAGAACTCATCCCTTTTTATGGCTGAGTAATAGTCCGTTGTGTATATATACCACATCTTCCTTATTCATTCATCTATTGATGGGCAGCAGGTTGTTCCCATATCTTGACTATTGTAAATAATGCTGCAGTAAACATAAGGGTGCATATAACTTTTCAAACTAGTGTTTTCATTTTCTTTGGGTAAATACCCAGTAGTAGAATTACTGTGTCATATGGTATTTCTATGTTTAATTTTCTCCAGAACCTCCATACTGTTTTCCATAGTGGCTGCACCAATTTACATTCCCACCAATTGTGCACAAGCATTTGTGTTTTTCTCTATCCCTGCCAACACTTGTTATTTCTTGTCTTTTTGATTCTGTATGGCTGCTTTTTCACTATAACCAGAGTTGGGTAGTTGCAATAGAGACCACGCAACCCACAAAGCTGAATATATTTCCTATCTGTTCAAGTTTGACAATCTCTGTTGCAGATTTTCAGATGTAGAAAATGAAATGATCATCATTTCATCAATAGTAATAATCAATAGTAATTTGTTAAAACCAAAGAAACACTGTTCCTTTGCTACATATAATCAACCAAAGCCTTATATTTTTCAGACTTTTGATATTTCCAAAGCAAATTTATCTCACGTTACTTGCTAATGGAAAAAGCAAATTGGTTAGACTGTGTTTATGGTATATAAAAGTCCTCTGGTTTGTAGAGCTGAAGTAGTGCTCTTCACTGGACAGTCATAAATATAAACTGATCCACTGTGACATGATAAACTTCTCTTTTGTAGTTTACACTGATGTAAATAGCACTTTCCCTGGTATTTATGATTCAGTATGGCATTCTGATGCTGGGATACAGTTTATAGGACACATGGGTCTAGACTCCACTGTCATTCTTAGATTTCCAAGGTCCTTTATTAAGTGGGGAACTACGTTACATGATACACATTTGTGTTTCAAGAGGTAGAAGCGGTATCCTGGATTTGCTCAGGAATGTTTTGGGAAATAACCTCTGCGCTAGAAAAATAAAAGATGATGTCAATTCTAGTCAAAACACTTAAAATATGACTGTCCTGCTTCTAAAATGCTTTTCCATCTTGCCTTTTCCGGGAGCATTCTTAAAATACATTGCTCCTTGATGATGGGCTCAGTTAATTTTATGAGCAAAAATTCTCCCAGGTTTTTTTTCCCCTTCTGTACTTTGGATGTACTACCATCCTATCTAGTTTCAAATTAGCTCAGTAGCAAATACTTAGGCATTATCAAGAAAAATTATAAAGAAAAATGGCTATATGCAGAGTACTTTATGGAATGTGATTACATACTATGAGAACTGCTTTTCTAGTGCTTCCCCATCCGTGAATGCTCTGCTCCAGCTCCCCCCACTTCTCTCACCAATTCTCTCAGGTGGACCCTATGCTTTTACTGCTACTTCACTAACTGACTATTCTGTGCAATGAACACTGCACCTGATGCTGCCTGTATGTAACCCATCATTGAAACCTACCTTCTTTCAGTAGAGAACGCTGATAGTATACAGTATTGCCTCGTACCTTCCTTGCTTTATTTCTAGGTAGGCCTTAGCACCGTGCCCCTCAACTATGTTGAATGTGTCTCATGGAAGGATGTTTAGCCTTACACTTACCATTTTAGACTCTAAAGGATCTAGCAGGGTAGTAATAACATCAAATATTTATTGAGTACTTCTTCCATGCCAGGCATTTGCTATCTCTCTTTTATCTTCACAATGACCTTATAAGATAGTTACTATTATTATATATCATTCTTGTTTGATAGTTGCTAAACCCGAGGCACAGTGAGGCTAAGCTACTTGCCCAAGGTTGCAAAGCTAATGAGAGGTAGAGCTAGATTGACCTCTGAGGTCTGGCCCGCACGCAGGACTCTAACCACAGTACCACATTTGTTGGTGCCTAGGGGCTAAATCCTATGCTGAGTGATGGCAACCGATGGGCAGAGATGATTCCTGCAGTATAAGGACTTGTGACTTAAGTTACTCAAATTCTATGTAAGGATGGTAAAATATATATATATATACATATATATATATGTTGCAAAATATACTTGGAAATATATTTTTTTTACCTTAAACCTACCGAAGGACTGAGGGCGTTAAGTGTGTTAATGAATGGGTACCGTACCGCAATCAGATTGTGTCGGATGGCACCTGGCAAAAATAAAATCAGCTGGGGAGATGTTTTAGAAGATATGGTTTGTAAAAGTCCCTTCAAGGCCCTTTGAAAAGGCAGTAAATGTGCTGTCCCCAAATCCTCCTCCTCCCCAGGTGGAAGATAAAATGCCTATTATAATCATGGGTCACTTCAAGTTCAATGGAACTTACTGTCTGGGAAAAAAATGGCCAAATAAAAAGTGCATTTTCTATCTCTTGCAATGATAAATGTCTGACCTACTTCAAGATCCTTTTGCTGAGGTTCAACTCATTTCCATGCAGTCGGGCCCAACATGCCAATAATGATGGAGAACACGAAACACCAAAGGATTCCAAGGATTATAACTTCTGCTTTCCGGACAGACAGCACTTCATTTAAGCAGCTTTCCAGATATCTTCATTGTGGATCTGATGGAAGGATTTAGCTTAAAGCCAGAGGTTGCAACCTTTCGTCTGTGAGAGGGAGCCTTTGACCGGAGGATATAGCACAGAAACTGCCACCCTGCAGCATCCTGATTATGCAGCCAGCTTTGCTGACCCACATTGATTTCCATGTTTTTGTCTTCTTCCATCAAAGAACACGATCATAAAGATATTTCTTCATTTCTCATGCATTGCAATTTTCTTCTCTGCTAATCCAACGTGTTTTGATTGCCTGTGGGAGAGAAGAGTAATTCAAAGGAGGAATTCTATTAATTTCAGAAATCGGTGGTAAAGGAAGAGCTGAGAGATAATTTGAGAGAATTGGCCCGTGCAGTGCTCATTGCTACCCTCAAACCTTCAACTCATGGTGACTGGATTGGGATATTATTATCGGTCAATTTAGATTGAGGGGATCCTATGAGCTTAAACAACTTAAATTAAGCCAAAAATCATAGCTCAAAACTGGACAAGCTCCAAGAAGAAATAGAGGATGTGAGTCAAAGTTGGAGGGCACTTGATGAGCAGAGGCTAGAGTTCTTGGGGCTGGAATCAAAGGCCCAATGTGTTCAAGACCAAAAAGCGGTGGGCTTTGCAAACTTTAAAAAGTATATTGGTGATGCAATAATTCACTGCAACATTTTTCTGAAGAGTAAACTCCTATATGCTATCTTAAAACTTGCTATTTTCAGTTAAAACGTGGAAATAACCCAACTGTGCATCAGTAGGAGAATGGGTAAACACAATTGTGGTATTGCCATGCAAAGGAATAGTACTCATCAGGAATAGGGACAAAATACTGAGAATGTGGTTTGATGTGGATGAATCTCAAAGATACTATGCTGAGCCAAAGAGTCCAGACACAAAAGAGTGCCTACTGTATGGTTCTCCCTTTACCAAAAGTCTAAAAGAAAACGGAGCTTACCTAAACTTGCAGAAAGCAGAGCAGTGCTTACCCAGGGCTAATGTTTGAGGGAAGAGATAAGTGAAATATGTACCTCAGTAAAGCTGATTTTTTAAAAAGCGATGCTATTTCCAGAAATTTCATTTAATAGAACTTTCCAGAACATCCCCAATTCATAAAACAAGAGTGTTTATGTTATGGTAAAATGCCTTTGAGCTACAGCATTATGGGTTACATTTCTGTTACAGAAAACTCATCGTGGAAAACGTTGCCCATTTTATTTTCTGCTTGATAAATCCTGTTTGTTCTTTTGAGGTCTTTTGAACAGTGAGGCAGCATATGACGTCCTCTGAGTGCAGCAGTCTGTAGCCTGGGATTGAAGATTTAGCTTAACCATTCATCAGCTGTGGGGTACTGGGAAAGTTACATAACATGCTCAAGCCTTAATTTCCTTATCCCTAAAATGGGGTTAATATTAAACCTTCTTCAGAATTCGGTGGAAATATTAAATAAGATAGTGATTCTAAAGCATTCAGGATCATGTCTGGACTGTAGTAAGATCTCAGTAAAGGTAGCTATTCCATCTGTGTAACCTCTTCTCTGAAGCCATCTCCATCATGCACCCAACAGGGTGAATCAACACCTCATCTGTTGTAGCACTGATGGGTTATATCATGCAATGTGGTGACCTTTTACCCCTTCTGCTCTACTGTGGGCTACTCCAGATGACTGCTAGTTTGTCTTATCTATTCCTTTATTCCCAGCACCCAGCACTATAGCTTTTACCTGGTACATTCTCAATCTGTGGAGGAACGACACCCTTGAGGCTTACATAATCAGCTCTCCTTTCAGTCTTCACACTTGCCCTCAGAATGAGCTGAAATGGATTCAAGCCTTGTCTGACCAAGCTCTAAATCTGAAGAATCATATGTGGGAGACAGGAGTTGCTCAGATGAGATGGCAGAGTTGTATGCCTTCTCCCCTTACATCAGAGACATGGAAATCAGAGAGAAGTCCCTAGTGTTACTCCAGAGAATGCTCAAGCAAAGCTTCCATGGATTTTCCAAAGAGTAAAAGCAAGTGAAGGGCATGTCCAAATTTGAGGGAGGCTTCAGAAATAGTTAAAGTTTGGGGAACAATGTTTTTGGATTAAACCCCAGTGCTTTTTCCCTATGCCACCCATTTTTAATTTTTTTTTTTATTTTGATAGTCACAGAGAGAGAGAGAGAGAGAGAGAGAGAGAGAGAGAGAGGCAGAGACATAGGCAGAGGGAGAAGCAGGCTCCATGCACCGGGAGCCCGATGTGGGACTCAATCCTGGGTCTCCAGGATCGCGCCCGGGGCCAAAGGCAGGCGCTAAACCGCTCGCTGCACCACCCAGGGATCCCGCCACCCATTTATCATACTCGCAGACGTTGGCTTGGTTTAGCAGCTTTTGTTCTCTGCTGAACTCATCTTACCCTTTGCATTTCAGTAGTGTTACCTGGGTTTTCTGCACATTTAAATATTTAATTTTAAAACCTAATTCCCAATACCCTATATTACAAATTTTCAGATTTCTGCCTGCATGCTACATCTCCTTGTGCCCTTTTATGAAGTAAACAATAATTACATTAATAAATGTAATAAATAAAAAAATAGAAAACAACAGATAAAACAATAAAGAATAATTTGGCTTAGAGCATTGACTTCCAAGTGCATCTTTCTACAGAAATTCATGGTGATGGGTAATTTTTTCATCAATGACTTCTTAACTGTGACTGGATATTTGTGGGATTGAGAAAGAATGCTTAGGTTATTAGGATCTATGTTAATGTTTCTCTCTCTCTGCCATGTCATTAAATGAATCCTCAGGCACATATCAGATATTGGACATATTTATCTCACCACTACATTGATGAAGGAGATTTTACAGACTCTCAATGTTGTTTGAGAGGCCAGCAGACCCACCAAACCAAACAGAAGTCAAGATAGAGCAAACATGCTGATCTAGGATTTTAACCTGATTGGACCCTCTTCTGAGTATTTCTATGTGGTATCTGCCCTGGCCAACAAGAGAAACACGAAATGCAAATATTTCTTTCTGTTCTCTCATTCACAGCCCACAGATACTGGTGGTTGCAGGTAGGAGGAGGGGAAATTAGAAAATGCGTTTATTCTTCCTGAGGAGCTCAACTGAGTGAAGTAGTCTTCATGCAACATTTAAAGACTTAATTTTTAGTCAGGGTACAAAACCTGAGGAAATTCAACATTTTTTTAATGAACCCATGTAACTGAGTAATGCAGCAAAATACATTGAAAGTGATTAGCCCATTAATACCACAAAATTGTCAGCTTCCAGCACCTTTCTTATACAGCCTGAGGGAGGAAAGGTTTTACACATTACCACACTTGGCAAGCTGACTGACTTTCTCTCCAATATAACTCTGAAAGAGAGACAGGGTCAAATCAGCACAGAGCAGAGACAGCCTTCCAGAAAATGCTTTTCCTCAAGCTGAGGTGGTACGCAGAGTCGCAGCCCACGTCCACAACCCTGTTGGCCTGTCCACTTCTCAGCAGTGGCAGCTCCTGTCTGACAGGGCCCATCTGCCACCCCAGGAGCTGTCACTGTTAGGAAGGAGAGGTATGAAAAACAAAATTCACTGCTAACAGAACAGTAGAAGGAGCCAATCATGTGATGTAGAACAAACATCCGGTGGTTTCTTTCCTTCTCACCCCTGTCAACTGTGATTTCCAAAATACAAATGCTTCTTAAAGAGTTTGCTTAAAATTGCATGGCAGCCACCTCAGAATTCACACCTGGGCCTCTCGCAGCCCAGCGATTTCTCGTTCCCTTGACATACATTCATAGAAAGCCCCAGCATCTAAATATTGCATGCAGAGGCCAGGTTTTGAGGATGACTCAGTAATCCCCCAGCACATATCTTACCTGAGGGGCATCCCTCATGCCCAGTGTTACACTCAGTCTAATCAGGTTGTTGTTTTATTCCAGTCAGTGATAGGGTTTTGCAGGTTTTCGGCACAGTAGAGGAATACAGCAGATACATGAATAAACAGAGTTTGTTTAGAATCCTCTATGGCTTGTTTTGAAAGACTATTCTTACGAGAGAGTAATGACAGAGAAAGGAACTCCAAGGTGCATTTCATCTCCACTTAGCCTTACCTAGGTGACTTTGGGCCAGTCATGGATGTGATATTTCTCAGGATCAAAAAGCTAGTGTTTGGAGACTAGGGATTTGGAGACTATGGGATTTCAATCCATACTTGCCTCCCTTGGGGAGCCTCCTAACCTCCTCAGGTGCTCAGCCACCACTACCCTCATTTCCGCTTCCTTCTTTCCTCACATAGCCTCTGTTGTCTCCACTCTAACCCCAGGATGGGAAGAGTTTCTTTTTAGGTTGTTGTAAAGATGAAATGAGACTTTGTGTACTACGAACTTAGGGAAAAACTTGGTTCATGGACATATCTCAGTAACAGAAGGCTCTCATCCTTCTCCTCCATGGTATGGCTATTTTTACCAGGACATCTACCCCAGCTACAATGGCTAAGGACCACAACTGTTTTTCCAAGAGCAATCACTTTAGGTGATTGATATATTAATTAATTAATGACATTAATATATTTCTTAGGTAAATAAGCCAGAGGATACAAATTTGGCTAGTTTTTATTATAAAGTAGTATAATTGTTATTCTAGATATATATTCCTGAATAACAGCCTCTAAACTTACTGTTATGGGTTGAATTATGTCCTTTCCCCCCAAAATTCATACATTGAAATCCTTACCCCCTGTACCTCAAAGGGAGACTGCATTTGGAGATGTGGACTCTAAAGAGGTAAATAAGTTAAAATCTCTCCTTTTAAGAAAAGGAGATTAGAATTCTCTGTGTGTGAGAGAGAGAGAGAGAGAGAGAGAGAAGACCAATGTGAACACACAAGAAGAAGACAGCTATCAATAAGCCAAGGAGAGAGGCCTCAGAATGACCCAACTCTGCTGACACCTTGATCTTAGCCTTCTAGCCTCCAGAACTGGAAGAAAATACATTGCTGTTGTTCAGCAACCTAGTATGTGGTATTTTGTTATGGCAGCCCATGTTGAAATTAGTTTTAATAATTAGCAAGCTAATACACTTACTAACTTAAACCAACAACCATATCTGTTCTGCTCCTAAATCTGTATTTGAGCAGGGCTCACAGGAAAGCTATGTTTGTACTTCAGTCAATGCCATTCAGCAGGCACAGCTGGAAGAGATTTTGCTAGAATCATCTATGGCTCATTCACTCACATATCTAGTGGTCAATGCTGGCAGCTGGCTGGGACTTTGATTGCATCTGGTAGCTTCAGAACTGCATGTGGCTGGATTTCCTTACAACATGGGGCCAGTTACATGGTGAGGGTTCCAAGAGAGAAACAGATAGAGTCTCTGTTACATCTTCTTTCTTTCTTTCTTTTTAAGATTTATTTATTTATTTGAGAGAGAGATCTAGAATGGCAGGGGGAGGGGCAGAAGGGAAGAGAGAATCCCTTGCAGACTTCCGGAGGAGTGCAGAGCTGGACATGGCACATGGAGCTCGATCCCTCAAGCCCAAGATCATGACTTAAGCCAAATCAAGAGTCAGACACCCAACCAAATGAGCCACCCAAGTGCCCCATCACATTTTCTAGCTTAGCCTCGGAAGGCATGTAGTCTCACCTCTACCACATTTCATTGATCAGAAGTAAGTTATAATGGCCAGCTCAGTTCAAGGCCAGAGTTATCAATCCTCACTTTTTCATGGGAGTTATGTCATAGATTTTTCAGCTACATTTTAAAATTGCTGGAGTTGTGTAGTCAAAACATCTTAACGATAGACATATTAATTTCATCTTAATTATTAACACTGCTATATGTGTAAAAAATCTAAATACTTAAAGTTAGACTTTCATGGGTACTTTTTAATGGAGTGACTGTAGTGACTTCTAATGAATTATGTTGATATTTCTTATTTTTTATTTCTGCTATCCATTTCTTTCTAAGCCAAAGCAAGACAATTGCAATTCTTTATCATTACTTGGAGGTTGGGTTTTGTTTGGCATCACTAATGGTTTTGGCAGCCATCCACAATGTCTGACGGGGTGAAGACAGGATGGAGTGGGACACTCAAGACAGATATAACAGACAAGACAGGCTCTCGCATCACACAGTCTCTAAATCTGCATTCTTTCCTAATTCTGACTTTGTCACTTACTGGTTGTCTGACCTTTGGCAAGTCACTCAAATACCCAGAACTCCAGAAATTTCAACTCTGGGGTGGTTATGTCACTGTTTGGAAGGAGTGTCATAAAGTTTAAATAACATGTTGTCTGTAAAGTCCCTAGCTTTGAGCCCAACATGTTAATCATGCTCCCCTTCGCTCTTTAAGGTAATAAACACAGATCAATATAATCATAGATGTAGGTTATTAAACTGTAATGACTTCATAGAGGATGTTAATCAGTTGTCCTTAAAATAACCCGTTGGATCTGTACCCTTGGTCTTTGTGTGGCACCAGACTAAACATTGCCCTGGGAGTTCAGTATAACACTTCACTATGGAGTAAATTTTGATCTCAGACACATTCTACCAACCATTTCCACGGTTCTCATATATCAGGACAGATTGGAAGGCAGGTGTTACAACACATCTTCAGTGAGTTCCACGTATTACTCCAAGTATAATTTACAAGTTTATAACATGTCTCCTGAGTGGAAACCACTGATTTTACTTCAACTCATATTATTGTAAGCCACTATTATTGGTACAAGGAACCGAGATATCTTCTGTCTTTCTAAATGGGAACCTTTTTGAGTGAGGAAAAGCAGAAAAACAAAAATACAGTGGTGGAGAGCCAAATGTTAGATTTTTTTTTTTACCTGTATACTTGAAATTTTATCCTAAGTATATTAATGAAGATGATTTTTGCATTTCATTTACACTGCATTTATTTTTTTGATTAATGTGGTTCCTATTTTTCAGATAAGAAGCAAGAAAAGAAATAAATAAAGCAGATTTTCAGACTGATTGCTAATTTATATGAATTCATGTATTCAAATTTATGATCTTTGAATCAAATACAAGTGCTCAGTGCTATTTTTTCAAATCTCTGACATTATTTACATAAAAGCCTTTTTTGAAATATCAAAAGACATTATTAGTCATTGAGGAAATTTCAATAGTACCTTGATGTTTCCTGAAGATGTTTGGAAGGTATGTCAGAACAAAATGCCATTTGAAAGTTAAAACTTGCTAGTGAAAAATACAAGTAAGAATACTGAAATGGATTTTTCTGAGCTTTTACTAGGTTTCAAACTCGGATACAACAGTTAATCAAATGATATTTTTATGGGTAAAAATAGAGACTTACTAGTAAAGAACAGTTTGTTCCACATATTCTTATAAAGCAATGTATTGGCTTCCCATTGCTGCTGTAACAAATTACTGCAAAGGCTATAGTTTAAAGCAGCACAGATCTACTGTCTTACAATTCTGGAGGTCAAAATTCCCAAGTTACCCTCACTGGGTTACAACTGAGGTGTGGATAGTGCTGAATTCCATCTGGAAGCTGTAGAGGACAATCTCTTACCTTGCCTTGTCCAGCCTAGAGGACACCAGCATCTCTTGGTTGGTGGTGCCTTCCCCATCCTCAAACCTAGCACCATACATCTTCAAATCTCTGAATCTAACTTGCTGCCTCCCTCTTCCATCATTTAGGGATCCTTCTGATGACATTGGGCCAATTTAGATAATCCAGTACAATCCCTCCATCTCAAAATCCTTGATTCATTCACATCTACAAAATCTCTTATGCTGTGTAAAATAATTTATTAATAAGTTCCAGAAGTATGGGACCCGTTATTCTGCTACTACAAACAGCCATGTATGAGAAATGGCATACATGTTTACATAGATCGTCTTGTTATTTTAAATACTAATTTAAAAACTTAGGTAGTTAAATAAAAAATAATTCCTATACTTTTTAAATACACAAAAATCATGCAACCAAATTTTGGTATGTCATTTCCCCTGCAAATCTAGAAACATCACCATGTGCTAAAAATATCCACTTCTGAAAGCCCTGAAGGCTGGCAGGCATTCAATAAAGGTGCACATGTGGGGCACTAATACAACACAATTTAGAAAAAATATGCAACAAAAAAAAAAAAGAAAGAAAGAAAAAATATGCAAGCATTTACTAAACATTTGCACTGTTCTTTTTGGCCATTTTTTAGAGGATAGAGGAGTATTTTGTGTTAATTTGATATTTTTTTAAATCAATGAGGGAGTGACATCCACTTTTTTTGTGTATATTTTTTTATTGGAGTTTGATTTGTCAACATATAGTATAACACCTAGTGCTCATCCTGTCAAGAAAGGACACCCACTTTTGGAAAATGATCACTGAACCATTCACTGCTATTTGCCACAGGAGTTTCTATAAGAAAATTTAACATTGTCAACTTCTTTCTTTTTCCAGTTTCCAAAATATTGGTAATTAAAATTAACACTGTGATAATATTTTTTTCTGTTTAAAACTGTCATATTTTGCATATTTAAGGGGAGGGAGGGCTTGAAGAAAGTATGACTAAATTAGTATTATGTTCAGAGAGAGGATTTTTCTTGGACTAGAGAAGTGGCCTCTTGACTCTGATATTCTGCTCTCATTTCCTACATAATAGAACAGTGCTTTCCAACTGGGGCAATTTTGCTCCCCACCCCCACTGGGGAGACACTTGGCAATGTTTGGAGGCATGTCATATGGGTAAAGGCCAGGAGTGCTACTAAACATCATACAGTACACAGGATAGGTCCCTGCTACAAAAAAAAAAAAAAAAAAAAAAAAAAAAAAAAGATCTGGTCCAACCTGTCAGAAATGCTACGATCGAGAGATCCTGATGTAAAATGATCTGGAAGTTAAGATGGAAGACTCTTTGTCAATGTTTCATTAATGTAACAAATACAAGTATATGTAAAGGAGAATCCTCATGTACAAGCAAGGTTGTCAAATCTCAGATTTCCCTCTCTCTCCAAACCAGTTCCTATCCCAGTCATCCCTAATTCAGGTAAGGCACCACCATCCACAATCAATCAACCAGTAATTCTTGATAGTTCTCCTTCAGTATCTATCCTCAATGTGACCACATCTGATTGTCATATCTTGCCTCGACTCTGTGCAGCCTCCTAACTGTGTCCTTTCTTGCTCTTGACAATGAATTATTCAGCAGCTAGATTTTAAATTTGGTATCAGATCATGTTCATCCATCCAGTGGCTTCTCATCATGAATAGAAGGAAATCTACACTTCTTACCAGGGCACACCAATCCCTACCTACCCATCTAACTCTCTAACCTCACCCCAGTGATTCTGTATTTTCAGTCTGGCTAGCCTCCTCCTGGTCACTTGGACATACAGACTTGTCCCCAACACAGCTTTGCACTTGCTACTCTTCCCACCTGGAATGATTCACCCACCTCCTCCTTTAGATCCCCTCTGCCTGGCACTTCTAGATTTTCTCTGCTCAGAGACACCCTCTGATGTAATCTTCTCCCATCATATCCTACAGTTTTATTTTCTCCTTAGGACTTGTCATTACCTAAAATCATCATATTTAATTTTGTTCTTATCCTGATATATTACTTCCCTCCCTTCTTGCCCAAGTTCAAGAGGGCAGAGATTTGGTCTCTGTTGTTCCCATTGTGTCTGTAGTATGTAATTATAGACTAGTCTATATTACATTTTCAAAAGAATGAGACTGAATAAATGAGTTAATCAACAAGTTGATTTAATTATTAGTTTTAAGGGTTTTGTCCCCATGTTGAGTATTCAAGAACATGTCAGAATGAAGTATAGATTTCAAATTTGTTGTGATCCTTTCAAGTACCTGGATATATTTTGTATACTGGCCTTCAGTTTCCATTTTATGACTCAATTATTCTGCAAAAACATCCTCATTTGTTATCTCCTGTTTTTTCTCTTTCACATCTAATCTGAGCTTTGTTTTGTTCCCTAACTAAACCTCCTTTTAGATGATTCTTCTTAAATGAATCTCAGCAGAAGTTTTCACTTAGCTGTTGAGACTTGATTTGATCATGAGAGCAACCACATTTTTTTTTTTGGAAGAACCTTATATTGTCTCAGTTATAAATGAAGGACTTCGTGGGACTAATTCACATAATTCACAGTTGTATAAAATTACAATCAGTAGATTCTACCAACCTGGTTCTTTTCATGACTGTTTATCTGGTGCGCTGAGCAAAGAGTGTGTGTCTGTCTTGCCCAATGTGTGTTTTTGTTCCGAGAGCAGTGCATGTGTGGTCTTTCAGTAAATATGTGTAGCACGAATGAGATAATATAGAAAGAGCAGTTAGCATAGTATGTGACACCCTGGCAGGTGCCCAATAAATGATTCATATGGCATGGGAGACATATTCAAGCTAATCATCTGCCTCCCGCTGGTAATGAGGCCATTTGGGGAACCCACCAAAGACACAATTGTGGAGAAATAGACAAGCTACAAGGAACAGAGGACCAGCTCCTTCCCCTGAGAGGGACTCAATGGAAGCACTGAATGGCTCTTGTGAGGAAGGCGGATGTCAAAATTAATAACATCTTTCTAGCAAGCCTCAGGCATTTAATTAAAATTAATTTAATACCAAAGCTAGTTGCAGTATCAAGGTGCCAGAGGAAAGGGTTGACCAGTAGTGAAACCTATCCAGTAATAAGCTTCAGCATGGAAGTACCACTGGAAGGGACCCAGGGAGCCAAACAAACAGCTTGAGCAAGTGGAATTAAGAATTACGATAGAGGGGCACCTTGGGTGGCTCAATGGTTGAGCATCTGCCTTGGACTCAGGGCATGATCCTGGGGCTCTGGGATCAAGTCCTACATCAGGCTCCCTGCAGGGAGCTTGCTTCTCTCTCTGCCTATGTCTCCACCTTTCTCTCTGTGTTTCTTATGAATAAATAAATTTTAAAAATCTTTAAAAAAGGAATTACTGTAGGAATAGGTGTGATGTTTGTAAGTTTGTCTTTAAAAAGTACTCATTTGCACCCTTTTGTGCAAAGCTTACAACTAAGGAGCAAATGATTAGTGATTTATCGTATATAGTATAACATATATTAATTTTTAGGAAAGCCATGTTTTTGCAGAAAAAATTACTATAAACTTGATATCAGCACCTGGGAAAAAGCCTCCCTTTTGTCATAAGCAACTCTAATCAAGTAATTCTAACTGGCTTATATTAAATAATAAAGCTAAAGAAAGTAGCATTTGAAGTTAGCTCTCTTGTAACAAGTGTCATTGTGCCGTGACATTTCTTTGGGTGAAGGACACACAGTCTAGCTCTTAGAGGATACTCAATAAATGTTCTTTGTTGCCTAAAAATGAGAGGTTCGGGACAGATTAATACTTAATTCTCTTAACTTCTTTCCTATCTAAAGATTTCTTTATAATATCCTTCCATTGCTTTTGGAATCTGACAGTTGCTCCAAGTTCATTGCCAAATAATTATTTTAGTTCAATCAACGCATTTCCCATTCCTGCCTTAAAAGCAACCCTTTGCTCCCTTTTAGAATCATCTAAGAAGAATATGACTTTATTCTCTTCTCTTCTTTCTTCTCTTCTCTCTTCTTTTTCCTTTTCCTTTCTTTTCTTTTTTGTTTAGACATTGTTTCAGTCAAAATCAGCAAACTCTTTGCTCTCATGCCAATGCCAAATAAAGGACCATTATTTAATATTGGACATCTTTTTATATGATCATCTTCTCTGGTTGTATTGCCCAGATGCATAAACCTTCAGAATTCAAATCACACATATCTGAACTCTAAAGATACTTCCAGTGGAGTCTAAGCTATTGTTAGATTTGGATGTTGCCATACACCTTATATTCAGGGTGAGGGTAACATTGTCCCATCCTCATCCTCGGCATAACAAAATGTCAGGAATGTTTATATCTTCCTGAAAGAACTATAGCTAATGTTGCATTACATCAATTAGCTTCCATAGGCATTGAAAATATATAAACTGAGTAAAACATCTGTGAATTGAATATATTATTGGCATTTAATTTTAAGTTAAAATTATTGATTGATATACATTTAATGACAAATATAAAAATAACGTATTATACCAGTAAATATAGAGAGTGCCTATTTTATGACTAACCATTACGATAAGATCTGGTGAACTCTGTACTAAGAGAACTTTCATAAGCTGAAGTGCCAAGAAAGAGACCCCTATGCTAGAATATAAGTCATGACCCACAGGTATTTGAGGAGTATCTTTTACAAATCCACCACAAAAGTATTTTTAGACATTTTGCAATAAATTTTTATAAGAAAATTGAATAACATACACACAATGAAAGATAATCTTACTTGATTTTTAAGTGTATTTGACTTTCAAATTCCTATTTCAAAGGAGCTGTGAGGTTTACATCAGAGATAATATTATTTTTTAACTTCACAAATTAGTATATGATAGACTCATAAATCCCTGAAATCTGTATTAAGGATTATAATTTTTTACTTCTATTCCACTATATGCTTCCTTAATTAAGTTTGTCTTTAATGGTCAGTAGCAATAAGCATAAAGATAAAGATCTATTTTAGCCAATTACTTGGAGTTTTCCATTTATTTCTTAGAATAGCTGTAAATTTAGGGTTTATAATAGTGAAAGGAGAGACTTTCTTTTTCCTTTTCTTCCTTTGCTTTCCTTTTTTTTTTTTTTTCCTATGATAGAATTCTGGTAGTTGATTGCTTTGGTGGAGACAGAATAGCACAGGGTGGAAATGCTCATAAATGAACTAGGATGACTTGAGGAACTGTGGTAGCATTAATAAATAGAAGAGTCAGAAGGTGGAGCTGGAGTCAGAAGGAACATTGTAAATATCTGAGAAGCAGTAAGTTTTCAAGTTATGCACAAGGCAGATGGGAATGCGGGAGTTTATCTTTGGAAGAATGTGGATGCTGAAAATGAATGATTTGATATTCGTCTAAAAAAAGTGATTTTGAGAGCTTTGGATTGAATGAGTTTGCAGAGAGAATGAGAAGAGAGAAAAGAAGAGGGGCAGGGATGGAGTCTTAGGGAAAAATACACTTAAAATAGGGAGACTTAGGATAATAAGAATAGTGGTCAAAGAAGGGAAAGAAGACATAGGAAAGCTGGTCCAGAGCAGACAAGAAACAAGATTCCTAAAAGTCAGAACCAGATGAAGAATCAAAATGAAGCCAGAAAGATGAGAAATACATGAACCTTTCAAACATGAGAAGGAAGGAATTTTAAGAAGGAAGAGGAAGGAGATCAACAGTATCAAACCCCAAAGCTATCTAGCCACAAATTATTGACTTGTTAATTCTGAGTGTAGCAAGCCCACCATCATTCAAGGCTATTTTGCTGCCCTTTGCTTATCAGCCACAACCTTGGGAATCCTGGAACAAACTTGCATTTAACCCTGGTGATGATACACGTTCATTTTCCCTAATTTGAAGGTCCAAATGGAATGTGAGTGAAGGCGGTACATGATGTGCTGGTGAGTAAGATCTGCTCTGATAGTCCCCATTTCTCAATGGACTTTTGTTTCTCTGGGTTATTAAGCTATTGTCAGGATGTAATTATTTATTTGGAATGATGGTTGTTTATAATGGACAAAATATTTTATGGCTAAATAAAAATGTCTTTGTCTCATATATGCAGTATAGATATGTCAGTAACAAAGCATCTAGATTACATTGGAAAGTAATGGCCAAAATTTAAATGGTGCAAAATAACTTAGGGCTCAAATTCTAAGGTAGATTTAAAGATGGTGGCCTGAAAAGTTCTGTTCTGTCAAACTCAACTCAATGTTGGGCTAAATGGGCATGCAGACCAGTTCTTTCTGGCCACCTAGAGTGAATGTCATAAACCTCATACATGAGGCAGACTTGGACAGGCTCACTAGAAACAGCACCTCATTTTAGAGCTTTTATTTCTGATCATATACCTCCAAGTGTACAAACTCCTGTGAAATATCCCTTCTATCTACAGCTCATCTCTTACTAGGAGATTTTCTTTCCAATGCTTTTAATTCCCCATGTTTTCTTTTCCCTCCTACTTCCTTAAAGAAAATCCAAATCCCAGGAGAATTCCCTAAGATTCCCAATTTTACAACAACCTCATTTATTATCTTCCTCCTCTTCTGTCCAACCTGCATTTCTCAGTTTCCAAACTAGACAATTTATGGTATTATAGCAAAGTAATGCATGATTATAGTACAGTTATGGGGAAAGTATGGCAAAGAAACCAAGTACCTGGAGATAAATGGATGTCTAGAAGGAGACTGGCTGGATCAAAGGGTATGCAAGTTTTTACAGCTTTTATGTTGCCAAATTGCCCTGCAGAATGACTCTATCAATTTACACTCTGCCAGCATGGTTAATGGGCTGTAATGTAATTGTCTGTTTATCTATCTGTTATCCTCATTAGGCCACATAGGTTCTTCAAGGACTTTCTAATCTCTCAATTCCCAGCATGTAGCATTCAGCCTGGTACAAACTATGTACTCATTAACCCACTTCCCTTTCCTACCTCTAAAATCTTTGAGGCTCCCAAACAAGTGGGCCAATTGATATCATAGAGTATATGATATAAGATAAGGCATAGTGGGTAGCAAGACGTTCCAGAAATTTCCCCCAAACACAACAGTATCACAAGCTCCTGTATAAAGTTTACCATCTATGTTTTAAGTCAAACATGCATAATGCAGTCTTCATTAATAGGTAGCTTAGATAACCCCATCTGCTTGACTGGAATTAACACTGAACACTGAGGTTGCAGTAATGTAGAGGTGTATGTGTATGGAAATTTTAAGTAAACATCTTTCAAAATTCAACTATATTAGTAAATGAAATTGCAGTAACTTCCTGCAGGGTGAAAATTTTGAAAGCATGTTACTATGGTGATTATTTTTAAATGTCATGATTATAGTTTAAGATTATAGATTTCTTTCTGGGACCAAAAAAAGGTCTCAATAGTCCTTAAGGAATGTGCTTACTTCCATGTGAAATCTTTAGTGAAATTAAAAATCAGCACTATGATGCTTTTGTTTGAAAAACAAAAGCTTATAAAGATCCAAGATTATTTACCTAACACATAACTGGAATGATTATCATCTATACTCTGATAAAATACATATATTGTTACAAAGCATACAAATATTTAATGAGATGTGAGCAACAATCGAGAAAAATACATTTAACATATTCAAGAATAGGAGTTGGACCTATAAAGAAATAGGTTAATATACATAAGGCAGTTGCCACAATAGAGATTAAAAATTAAATTCTGTGGAGGAAAAAAGAAGGAAACAGCTCACTGTAGAGCTATTTCTATGTGTCAAGGTCCAGTTGAGATAATTCCATTTCAAAAGCTTTTTTCTGATGATCCCAACTGGGATAAGGCTCTTAGTTACCAGAGTAATTTAGCTGCACCTCTTCTTACAAGACAGACATTTATTGAGCATCTACTATGTGCCAAGAGACACATGACCGAGTGACATGCCAAGTGATGTGATATAAGCATGGACAAATGTTTCAGGCTGACAAAGAACTTTAGTGCCTTTTGTTACAGATTTTGTATTTAACAATTCAATTCAAGTTCAGTCCATGCTTTACAACTGTTTATATATATTTTATATGTCTATAAATAATCGTGAAAATCTTGATTCTTATTTGTTACAGTGCTTATTAATAAATATCTGTTGAATGAATTAATGGTCGATAATAAATTTATGTATTTAATCATTCATACCCATATTTTCATTTACAAAACAAGAGACATAAGCCACAAGCATGTAACATTCAAAAATATTTGGCAAAACCATAGTTGGGGCAATATTAGGAGAGGAAAAAATGGTTAGGAAGGTTAAAATGATTAAGAAGGATGGCTAAGAAAAAAATAATTTTGTTAATAATATGACTTTGAACAAGAATGTAGACCCAAACTGTGTCTGTGTTGTATATTCTCTATTTTTCATTACTGGTGAGTTCTACGTAGTAAGAAAAATGATTTTGTTATTAGGAGTATTTTTCATGTAGGCATACCTACCCAACTAAGCCATACCTTAGACATATAAGCTTCCTCATTGGTAAAATTTATCAAGTCATTAATTCATGTATGATGTACTCTAAGTTGATATCTCTAATACCACTTTTTTTATGTTGGCAGTGGAATTGTAGAATTGGAATTTTTTTATGTCGGCATTGGAATTGTGTATGACAATTGGGATTGTCATACCAAAGGAATTTTCAAAAAAGTAAGATAATAGCAAATGTAAGTCACCGTAATATTATTATAAGGACATAATAAAGTACTTAATTGAACCAGTTGAGAAAAAGGTGACAGTAAAATTAAGAAAAAAAAAATGTAACCCACCTGTGTGTGTCAAGGGATGATGATTTTTGCCAGTGATGCAGCTGGTGTATACATTCATCATCCACTTAGAGTTTAGTCACAGGAAAATACAGATAAACCATTGCTTTTTTTTTTTTTATGAGAACATGTAGAAACCTTCTGCACAGTTACTTTAATTGGAATATTATTGAAATAGCTATCAGTGCATTGTCACAGAATGAATAAAATATTGAATTTAACTAGCCTGGGATGCCTGGATGGCTCAGCGATTGAGTCTGCCTTTGACTCAGGGCATGATCCTGGGTCTGGGGATCGAGTCCCACATCGGGCTCACTGCATGGAGCCTGCTTCTCTCTCTCTGCCTGTGTCTCTGCCTCTCTCTCCTCTCATGAGTAAATAAATAAATCTTAAAAAAAAATGACTAGCCAAAATTTGGGTGTTTTAAATAGGCAAAAGTGTTGCCAACGGTTAGCATTAACACATTTTACTCTAACAGTTGCCCTGGCTTTTAGAATGTGCTCCTGTTTTGGACTTTAGAGTGTGTGGATAGAATAATTGGAAGATCTACTGGAATGGCCATAATCCTGTTGTGGAAAAGGAAAAAACCCAAGCTTGAATACCAAGGAATTTGAAAGAGCATGCAAAAGCCAAAATGGTTTGCATGAGATTGCCTAAATATGGTTATTGCTAGGGAGAACGTGCCAAGTAGCTTTTTCCAGGGGGAATCCTGGCTGTTTCACACCCTGTTAACTTTTGCAACATGAAAGCCTTTTGGGAAGTAGGAGGCTGAAGGTGGAAAACTTTTCTTCTGACCTTGAAATGTTTTGGCTATAGTGATGCATCATATAAACTCTGAATGTTTCTCTCTTGTTCTGAGTGATGGCTCATGGAACTGGGGTGAAGTAGACAACCTATTAAAATTGAAATTGAAGTCTCCTTCATTGCATGGTTCTATGCAATTTCCAGCTTTAACATTGATTGACAGGCATGGGATGACTTTTGTAGATTAGTTTGATATTCATGTATTGCCATTTTGAGCTTCTCTCAGCATTGATTTTTGTTTTGTTCCTTTCCCTATTTTTATCCCAGTACTATTTCACCAATAAAATTTGATCAGATGTTGGAAATTTGCTCCTTAAACTTCAATTCTAGTCAGACCAATAGGCAACCCTAGAAGACAGAAATAATATGATTAATTTTAAATTATATTTGGTTTTATTATATGTGGAATACATGTTTTTTATAATAAATTTATTTTTTATTGGTGTTCAATTTACCAACATACAGAATAACACCCAGTGCTCATCCCGTCAAGTGCCCCCCTCAGTGCCCGTCACCCATTCACCCCCACCCCCCGCCCTCCTCCCCTTCTACCACCCCTAGTTCATTTCCCAGAGTTAGGAGACTTTATGTTCTGTCTCCCTTTCTGATATTTCCCACACATTTCTTCTCCCTTCCCTTATATTCCCTTTCACTATTATTTATATTCCCCAAATGAATGAGAACATATAATGTTTGTCCTTCTCCGATTGACTTACTTCACTCAGCATAATACCCTCCAGTTCCATCCACGTTGAAGCAAATGGTGGGTATTTGTTGTTTCTAATGGCTGAGTAATATTCCATTGTAACACATGTTTTAACCAGCTTTAACTGTATTAAAAAAATTTGAACCACTGAATCACATTTAAATTAATTACCTATGTAATTGTGTGCATATTGGCATGTTACATAGTTCCCCTCTCACTTCAATTCAAGAAAAACAAGAATGCATGTTTCCAAAGAGGAAGAGTCCAAATGTAAGTAAATATATGTATCCTTAAACACTGGTTATCTATTTAGAAATCAGATGCCACAAATAACATGTTCTAAAATTATGCAATCATATTTTTAAACACAGTCAACACAAGTGATGCCATGCATAACCTGAAGATTATTTGCCGTCAAATACACTCATTTAAATCACTAAATATAATTGTGTTTTTATTTTTTAAGGTAATAATTTTTTAAGGTGAAAACACCAAAGCAAATGATAAATATAATAAATGTAATTGAACTTGAATAAATACAGTTAAGAGTGATCAACATAACAGTTAGTAGGTTTATGGCCAGCCCCAGTGGCTCAGCAGTTTAGCACGGCCTTCAGCCTGGGGTGTGATCCTGGAGACCCAGCATCGAGTCCTGCGTCAGGCTCCCTGCATGGAGCCTGCTTCTCCCTCTGCCTGTGTCTCTGCCTCTCTCTCTCTGTGTGCCTCTCATGAATAAATAAATAAGATCTTTAAAAAAATAAACAGTAGGTTTGCGTTTATGTATGTATCTCAAAAAATATTAACACTTTTGAATCAAATTCTTATGAATAAATTAATAGGAAACTAGAGAGTTGGAGAAGGAAAGTTGATGAACATAGAGATTGCACCCACTGGAATTTTTCATGACTGAATTTGAGATGATTCTATCTTTACAAAAAAAAGGAGATTTTATTTATTTGTTTATTTGAGACAGAGACTGAGAAGGAGAGGCAGAGACATAGGCAGAGGAAGAAGCAGGCTCCATGCAGGAAGCCCGATGTGGGACTTGATCCTGGCACTCCGGAATCACTCCCTGAGCCAAAGGCAGACGCTCAACTGCTGAGCCACCCAGGCGTCCCAGAGATAATTCTATCTTAATGTGCTATATAGGATCTGCATTCGAAAATTTCACTGACACTGATACTTCCTAACAGTGAAGAAAGCTATATTGACCTTAGGAGTAAACGTAATTTAGGAGAAATCATAGCAACACTTCAGTAATTGTTTTGTTTTGTTTTGTTTTGTTTTGTTTTGTTTTGTTTTTTAAAGAGCCTCTGTGGGAAATTGGATTGGTGAACCCATGATATGATTTCTGAATCTGTAGTTGCAAAACGGATACAGTCTCATTGAATTTATGAAAGATGGGGCCCCCAAGCCAGACATAATTTTAGACTTAATAATCAGTTTAGGTTCCTTACAATGTAGAACTGAGAAAAATCCCAATTGATTTTAAAGGGAGCAGAATTTTCTGTCTAAAACTAATAATGCAATTGGCCCTTTAGTGAACAGAACTGAATCAGAATCCAATGCTCACTGGCAACTCTCATAATGGTAGAAAGTCTGACAGACCTATTGTCCCTGACCTGGCATTCAGCTGTTATATGGCTTTGGGCACGTAACCCTGTAAGCGTCAGTGTTCTCTTCTGTGAAATGGGGATGAACTATCGTACTACTAAGATGAGCACCAGGACATCCTGATGGTGAGTTGAGGCTCATGGTCAACAGTGCATCCCAATTCGTGTGACCTGTTTAAAGCAATTGACACCAAAACAAAAGCAAAGATACCTTAAAATATATCTTGTGAGTCAATTGTACAAAGTCCTTTTCGGTTTTATGTTTCTTTGGTTTTGGTTATTTTAGTACTTACTACAATGGCACAGACTAGAGAGGTCAACAGAGATGGTACATGATTTTTGATCAGTTGTTTCCAAGCTGAGGGCACTTTGCCTGGTCAACTTCTCATCATTTACAAAGTAAAAGATATTAACAGCCTGTTTTATGCATCTCAAGGATATCATAGAAGTACAAAAAAATAAACATCTCAGATATAGCAGTCATCTGTATTTTCAAATTTAGCAGGTTATTTTCTAAGACCTCTGAATATACCGTTAGCTATGAAGGCTTCAGCAGTTTTTTCAGATACTATGCCTAGTGGTGTGTCTTTTAGGCTTCAAGAGACTTCCTCTTGGAGAAGGTTACTTTGTGACAGGGAGGTTAAAAACAATGTCAATTCCTACAATGTACAGAAGACAGATTAGACTTGGAAAACACTGTGCAATTATCTGGTCATGTGGCTAGAATGTGTAGGCTGATAACTAATTAGAGTACCCTGCCATCTGAACACCCAGAAGTCTCCCCTGGGCCTCCTCTGAGGTACAAGATATTCTTCTATCAGATGCTTTTGGTCACAAGTTTCTTCTTGAAGTTGACAGGAACATAAAAACTACACAACATTAAATTTTTCATGAGAGAAATACTTATATTTTCAGAACACATAGCCCCTAATTAGAGTAAATTACTCCTGATGGAATAAGCATTCTGCAATAGCAGGAAAGAAACCAAATTTAATTTCCCAGTGCCATAGGGAGGTCTTGACTATTCAAAAACTGTCTCTAAATCTTGGGAACTATGCTTTCAAGGGCTAAGCTAATAGAACAGAGCAGGAAATAAGCCTGATTAGCATTTTGTAAGTAATTTTGAGCACAAAAGATATATTTACAATAATAGCCAAGACTTATCATCTACAATTGAACTCAACACTGGCAAAAAAGGAAAAAGTAAATTGAATCCATTAAAATGACATCAAATAAATTATGATATTCATTTTCTTGTGCACTGCTTGTCACTTCTTAATTTTAAAAAAGCGGTTGGCTATCTCAAGATCCTAATAAGGGGAGTGGGTTAGCATCGATTTGGATGGCTCATGAAACATTTGTATATACATTATTCGCTTCTTCTTGATTCATAACACAGCTTTCTCACTTTAATACAGCTTGTCAATTGCTCCTGTCTATAATAAGGAGGCCTTGAGGGGTGTATTGTTGTTGTTGTTGTTGTTTTCTAAACAATTTAAAAATATAGCCCCTGGCTTTTTTTCTAAGGAATTATTTTCCATCCTTCCACTTGGCAGAGGATAATCGAAGCAATTTTTGTGGTTAGAAACACATTGATAGTGCTCAGTTAATGTAAATCTAATAACCATATTACTCACCAGGTTTGGAAAGGAAACGAGATTTTTATGGGGCTATGATTATAATCAAGGGAACAAATAATGCTTTTTAACAGAATTTTAATATAGGCTCCCCCCCTGCCCCGTTTACAACATGTGCTGGATATCTCTAAGTTTTCTCTGTCTTGGGTATTTGTGGTACTTTAAAATCAAGACAACTTTGTAGGAGAGAAGAAAACCTTCATTTTCTGTTGAGCACTTGTTCTCATCTTAAACCTGCAGAAGCAATGAAAAGTGAGAGGTCTCCTCATTTCCCAGACCTACAGGGACATATTTGCCACTTGCAGTCTCCTTTTCTGTGTCTTTGAGGTGTCTGTGATGGCCGCATGGAGTCACTCTCTAAAGAGTAATCTGTGCCTCTTGCCAATATCTAAGAGTGATCTACAATGGTTTACTTCTATCAATAAGCCACTCATTCTGCTGTTCTGATAAAGCCAGTAATTCAGCAAAGTCTGTAGATATGGCCATACCATCCTGTAGAAACATGAAATTAAAAAAGAATCTTACACAGAAAAAAAAATTTTGATGGCTTTGGCAGAGACACTAAAGCATGTGGAAATTGAGATGATTACAGGAAAAGCAGTTATCACTTCAGTGACCGAAGTGCTTTCACATATGTTGGCTGTCTGTCTTACAGAACCAGGCATCTATGACTCCACAGGCCATGTCCCAAATATTTGTTGCAGTTCCTGATGGTTTCCATGCCAACAGTAGATTATTGTATTCCACTGGAACTAATCTCTTCCTTTTCCAAACTCCCAGGATGCTTTATTCATATCTCTTGTATGGTACTTACTCTGTAGGTTACATTACAGTTATTTGTGTCTTATCTACTCTATTACAGACTATTCGGATAAGGAACTGGCTCATGGCTTTGTATACCTTTAGTGAATTATTTACTGTGCAGGATCAAAAGTATCTGTTGATGGATCCGTGACTGAGTTTGCAGGTCCAGTTTTGATTCAAAGACAGATACGTATAGATTATTATATTAGTTAAGAGAGCTTAAAAGAAAACACTTTTGTTTTTGCCTAAAAGACTACTAAGTGGGATGATTCTAAGGTGAAAATGTAGAATGTGGGCCAAATTTTTTTTTTAACTTTTGTTCTATAAGCTTATCTGTGTATATGGTCTCTATGCGTGATGCCCATCAGTAATTCATACCAGAGTACTTTCATAGGTAGCACATTACAAGTGGGTTTGTAGCTTCCAGCTATTAATTTTACTTAAATTTGCTTATAAAAAGTCATATTTTTGTGGAGACAAAATTTCCTTATTCTTTTCCTCTGCTACATAATCCCCATACTTTCTGGAATTTTCTTTCTCTAGCACTAATAAGAGAGACTCGGTTACTTGATCACTAAATGTTGTGTTTTTGTTTTTGTGTTACAATAGTTTATTCATTTAATTGGAAAAATTTCAAAATAATGTAGAAATCTAAAAGTGTTAGTGAGGCATGTGTTCCTTGTTAGGTAAATTTACCTCACTAGATTCTTTCATGTGAGTGACACATGTTAAAAAATGCAAAACAGTGAAAAAGACTAACAAACATACGGACATAGTAGAAATACAAAGGGATAGGAAAAAGAATGAAAAATTCTAAAAATTAAAACCTAAAAGTAAAATTAATAATCAAAAACACACATTCTCAAGTGGCTATTAATGATCATACTACACTTTCAATTGATCTGCCTAAACTTTGATGTTCATAGTGCACCCTGCCAGTGTATTTTATTATTTAAAAAGTACTTAAAATAGTAATAAAAAAAAAAAAGCAAACATGCTGATGTCATGGAGAGTGTTTTATCCTGTAAGTCAACTGCTAACAAGTTATTTTTCCCTTTTTTTTTTTTTTTGAGTTTACATGAGATTTTTTGCTTTTTATCCTTTATATCTACTAATATCAGAATCTCAGGAGAAGTTACCTTTAAATTTGCAGCTGCACCTCAACCATGCAATTCGCTGATTCTCCTTCATAGCCCTTTATCCCTGAGAGAAAGATTTGCTAAACCAAGTCTCCCCCATGCAGAAATACAGCTCTGGTCACCAGCTGTTCAAGGCAATGAATTAGAACAGGTGGAGGACTCCAGAAATTTCATCTCTACACAATTTACTTAAAATTAGTTGTTTCTTAAAAACGTGTACACCTTCTCCATCCATCATTTATGTACATGCTAAACTAGCCCCATATTTTGAAAAAGCACATCTATAAATCCCACTAATATTTAGCCTGAAGTGAACATGCGTGTGAGAGGCCCCAACACAAACATTCCAAAAAAGAGTGGCAGTTGCCTGCCTGATGGGTAGTCAGAATGATAGCACTTTGAAAATCAGAGATATATATATACCTAACTAACCTTTTGTGCATTTTCTAAATATTATTTCATGAATATATATGGTTTTAATAATCAGGGAAAGACTAAATATTTTGTTATTATGGACCTGAAATTAAACATGGTTCATAGGTGATTTTTCTAATTCTCTTAACACTTATCTCTTTGTTTAAAAATTCATTTTGCCCTTCAGTTGCACAAATAATGAATTTGCCATAAAAAATAAAAGAAACTAAACACAATCAGCATTTTTGACATAACAACGTTTTATATTTAAAATGCACATGCTGTATGATAATACAATATTCGTATAGATATCAAGAGACAGAAAAGATTTCATATAACTCATTCTTCTGTAACCTTTCTTCACTCAACAACATATCATTAACCTCTGTGCATTTTCATAAATCAAAATTTAATTTGAATAGTGGCTCTGAAAATCTATATAGTATTTCACTAAAGAGATATGCATTCATAAGCTACTCACCCTTTTCCCTATGAACTGGTTAGTAAGGCTGTTTTCTATTTGCTATTGTCTTAAACAGCACTCTGGATAATCATCATTGCACAAACATATTTGAATGTATTTATAATCATTTGTTTAGGACAAAGTCTTAAATTTAAATTTATAAATGTAAAATGTCAAAAGTATATACTCTTCTAAAGTGTTTAATGCGTATTGTCATGCTGCTATCGGCAGTGCATAAGAAATAACCAACATTTGCCAATGCTGATGATTACAGTTCCTTTGATGTTTGCCAGTCTGTCAAAAAAAAAAAATTTGTTTTGCTTTTTCAAAAAAAAAAAAAATGATCAGTGATGTAGAAATATCTAAAGTAACCTATTTGTGCTTCGTTTGGTTGTATTAGAAATTTAGGATCAACGTATTGGCTCTACTATTGCATGCAGTTTGCCCACAACTGAAACTACGGTCTTTTTCTAGCCCCTATAAAATCAGGTCTTTTACGTATTTTATTTGTGCAATGATTAGTTGAACATGAGTATAACTGTTAGCTTATTTTTATTCTGAAATTTTTTCACCAAAAATATTTTTCTCAGTCATTTAATTACTTTGAAGTACTTCAGCACATTAGAAATTCTTGTTTATTCATCAGATGCATTCCGTCCCATGTACTGTACAAATTTGGTGAGCATTCTTTACATTTGATAGAAAGACAATAGGGACATTTCAAGAACTGAGTTCTCTCCCTAATTCCTGATGCAGTAGACAAGGCTGTCTTCTTGTGTGGCAGTCAGGTTGTCCCCATCAGCTGTGAGTCCATCTAACATCACTGTTAGTCAGCTGACATTTCTTCTACTCATCCACAAGAATTTCATGATGCATGTTGTCAAAGGCTATGTGGAAATCAGCGTCTGGTAGAAAAAGGATAGGTCAAAAAGTCAAAGATCTGGGCTTTCTTTTTACTCCCTCTCTTCACTGACTGGTTATTTTCCTTTTGTTGCCATCTCTAAAATATAGGGCTTGCCCTAAATTAGTTTTTCCATCATATTTCAATTTTAGCAGCAGAGCACCTCACCTTTTTTTTTTTTCCAAAACCCAAGATACAACCCTCCTGTAGAAGCAGCTTCCAATAGCCATTTTCCTAAAGATTTTATTTATTTATTCATGAGAGACAGAGACAGAGACATAGGCAGAGGGAGAAGCAGGCTCTATGGGGAGCCTGATGCAGGATTCAATCCCAGGACCCCAGGATCACCACCCGAGCCAAAGGCAGATGCTCAAGCACTGAGCCATCCAGGAATCTCTCAACTGCCATTTTCTGAGTCCTTCTACCTTTTCCTCCATCCAGGACAACTGTCCATGTGCAGCCCACATAAATCCTGGATGCTTTAGACAGGAAGACAAACCCAGTGATGGCATGTATTTCGTGCCTTTGACAGAAAGGCAAACACCACAAACACCCTCTGTTCACTCTAATGATACCACTCTTCAATAATAAATTGAATGACTATTTCGTGGCTTCTTCTGGACAACTAAGTGTCTGCTGCATATGTTTTCCCCAGATTTCTGGACTTGGGATATCCTCGAGGAATCTACTAAGCTGTCATTTTGCCCGGATTTCTGCTTTGATCATAATTCTTCAGTGTGCTTACATGGTCTCTGGTCATAGCCAGAAAATCAGTCTCACATCCTGAAAAATCAGAATAAGTTTAACTGTCTTCATATACCTTCTAGCTGATGGCAAAAGTGAAATTTATTACTAAACGGACATACTTTTGCTTCTATGAATATTCTAATCCATAGTTATATCAGGCTCCAAAAGAATTCCAGAAGAGAAGTCCCATGCTTGTTTTAATAGTGGCCTCATCATGAGATTACAGTGTATGTAGCCACCCAAGATGACTAATACAGACTAAATCATTTATTTTGTCAAATAAATTCCTTATCACTTTATAAGTTCTGTACAGTTAAGCTCATATATCTGACGTATGTTCTTCAAACTGTTTTCTACACAGGTATTATGGAAAACTAAAAACTGTATATAAAATAAAAATAAATTTATGCTATTTTTATGGATAGTTGGGTGAAATAATTCTGATCAATGTTGTAATAACATTGTTCCACGGTTTACCTTATGTTTATCTATAACCACCAGTTTGCTTGACTATTGACATTTATTCAGAGAAGATTGGTGGTGGTGGCGTTCCCCTCATATGAATACCATGACATGAATTTGTAGCTTTTACTTACATTCACTGCAAACACTTTCATAGGTTGAGAAATGAAAATGCCATCAAGGATCACCAGTTTATACTAATGCATTAATATTACGTAAAAATTCAAATGGAACCCCCGTTTTTTAATGAGTATATAAAACAATGTGTTATCTTGGCTTCCCACTTGAACTCCCAGCTTTTGATTTATGATAATCTTATTCTGAAATACCTATTTTTTGGCCATCCTTTGGGCAATATTTTAAAGTTATCGAACACATATAGAGTGGTTTATAACCTTCATAATGCTGAGAGAAAGCACTTTCACTTTTAAGACATACTCTTCCACACCAACATCTCACAGTAAGTGTGTGTGTGTGTGTGTGTGTATGTTACTGATGTTCACACCAGAGTTTTTGCTATGAACCCTGCATGAATTTGAGGCTGTGCTATGCAGTCATCTGTCAGGCTTTATGAGGTAAATAGGCTACAGAAATAGAGGCAGATTACAAACATTATGTTTCCTTGAGGAGCCACTTCATTCTGGCTATCAATGTGGGTACACTCTAAAGGATTCTTTAAATTAAATGGGAGTCTTGCTTGGGAACTGACTCAAGTAAAAAGAGAAGCAATGGAAAAACGTACTAATTTTTAGTATTTTTTCTTCCTTTGGTATTCCCTGCCCCCCAGCACACCTATTTAATGGCAGGTTCATTTATAGAAGCCATGCTGTTTTCCAGATTTGTTTAAATCAGGCCATATCTTGCTTTCCTGTGAAACCAAATAACTAATTTCACCTGCACATGCCACCTTAAAGATAATATTATGGAAAAGTAACCAGCTTTTACTATTCTGGAATAAAAGATTCCCTATCACAACATAACCACCCACAGGTACAATCTGATGAATGGATTCAGGTTTGACATTTGCGCTCAAACTTTTTAAACCTTATCAAATTCTCTAACAATGCTTTCAGGGGAGAAAACGCTTCCCACCAAAATTATAAAACACCTTTTTTTTTTTTTTTCCTCCTGCTAGACATGGATAAATATTGTATAGCAGGAAAAATGTTTAATCCACACAGACTTTTTCCACCTCTAAGTCAAGATTTTCTTATAGGACTAATCCCCCCAGAAGTTGAGTTTTGAATAAAACACAGGGAACTATTTAAAAAAAAATCTATTCTGTACTTTTCATCCCCATCCATGACTTGTTTATTTTCTAGCTGTGAGTTTGGGCCTCTAAATCCTCCTTCACTATTTCAGCCCCTGCCCCACCCTTATGGCAACCACATTTTTAAATCCTTTGATTCAGATATTTCCTTCTTATTTATGAATTCAAATGTCTAGTATGAACTAGAACAAGCAGAGGGGAGAGTACAGCCCTAAGAAACTTTTGAAACAATGTTTCCCCAGAGATGGATAAAAAATGTGTAGCAGGAAAATGTGTAGTTTAATATGTAAATATTATGGTCCAGTATCAGAGGAATGCTACCTATGGACCATTTAAGTTGGGTAGCACGGAAAGGAGGGAAATCAATATTTTTTTCCATCTTATACCTTGAGTTGATATTGAAAGAAACAAAATAATGTTTCCCGTTAGCCTCTTCTCCACACACCAGTTTCATTTCATGTGACTATCTATTGGCTCAGTCATCTTTAAAAATTGACAGAGTAATGAGAATATGAAATAAATCTTGGAAACTACAAGAGAAATAAAAATAGAGACATAATAATATTTCTGAATGCCTATATATAGGTCTATTAGAGATCATAACCAATTATTAAGGCCATCAAAATGAGACTGAGTGTAAAAAAAAATGAGACTAGGTGAAGTATGGGTTTAAGACTTCTCATTCTTAAAAAAAAAAAAAAAAAAGCTTTATTTATTTGAGAGAGAGAAAGACCAGGGGGAGAATCTTAGACAGACTTCCCACTGAGCATGGAACTGGATGTAGGGTTCCATCCCATGACCCCTGAAATCATGACCTGAGCTAAAAACAAGAGTCAGTTGCTCAACTGACTGAGCTATCCAGGTGCCCCGAGACTTGTCATTCTTGTTTACAGATTTCCTTACCATTAAGGACTTTAACTGTATTCCTTTTCAGCAAAATCATATTTCCTTATTTAAAGAGCACAAAAAAGCTTATAATGTAACTACAGTATATCCCAATTAATAAAGGATTTATAAGTGTAGCCTCTTCAGATTCACAGCAGAAAAAAAAAAAAAAGATTCACAGCAGAATCCTATATTAATTTTTCTCTTACATGTTAAAAACATATATTTGTATGTTCCAGATTGAATATACCTTATTAAATGGTGCAGCCTGTGCAATGACTCTTTCAGAGCTCACAGTGTTTGCTACATGACACTAGACTCCCATTCTTCTCTTTAAAAACCATCCAGGAGGATGGAGACACAACTGTCAGATGACTGACTGCTTTTGTGGGAAAATATGTGGTTTCTTCAAAAATGCTTAAGAGCCTACCTTGCCAAAAAATTCCCTATTACTCTTTCAAAGGATTTTTCCTCCACAGATTTAATTAAAATTTTCCCATTCCCAATTCTATCCTTGCTTTGTTTACACCAATATAATCTAAAACTCCAGTGGACATTTCACAACAAATAAGAGAGATACAGCAAGTGTAAACGGCAAAATGTTGTTTGGAATGGGGTTCTCTATTATGTAGAGGTATTCTTTGTTAATATACTACAATTACACATCCAAAAAATTGTAAGACAAGAAGATTGTCTTTCTTGAGTATTCAGAGATTAGAGACTCTTATTGAATCATATGGTCTAGTTTCATAATGATGACTTAAATTTGAGTTCAGAATGCTCTTTTATTCATTCAGCCTTCATTGTATTTATTGATTACTATATTGACATTAAAATGGCACTAAGGTCACACAGTGAGGAAGACAACACAATTCCTGACCTTATGGGCTTACAATATAGGAAAAAGTCATAAATGAATAATCATAAAAGTAATCGTGTTATAAAAAAGGAGAGTGGCACATGTTAGGGAAGCATATGAGTCAAGAGTCCTGCCTTTGCCTTGGAAATCTTTCCTTGAAGGCTAGATGGATAAAAGTGTGTGCGAAGCCTATTTTGGCCTAAAGAATGAAAGGAGGCTAGTCCTATGTCTAAACAAATGGATCAGCAGACTGTCCAGTTTGACTAAAGAGTTGACAAAACTAGCAAAATATCCAAATCAATTTCCAAGCGTTAGAAGTGCTTTTTTCCGAATCTCCAGACTGTCTCTGTTTTTGTTGTTAAGACAGTGAAATCTGTTGTTTAAATGTTATCTGGGAGACATTTTCCTCAGCTATAAACCAATGGAATTAAATAGGTTGTAAAAAAAAAAAAATGGCCAAGTATTAGGTAGGACAGAGTGGGATTAGGCAGGACAGCGGACACAGAGCAGAGTTTAAGAAGTACAAGCCTAGGTGAGTCAGGGAGAGGAGGGCAAGTGTGTTTACAGTGAGGGAGGTCTGTTGCATGGGCTACACCATCTACGTTTCTAGAGACAGGAGATTTTGGGGGATGTGTATTTCTGTAATATACACACATGTGTGTTCATATGTAATATGCTATATATATGCTATATATAGGTATAATTTGTTTCTTATGTCTAACATCCATCTTATGCTTCGTCATCACCTGTGTCTCCCAGGTGCAAAATGTGTTGTAACCATGGTCTTCATCAACTCCTTTTGGTGGGGAGAGGATCCTGCAACCTATCTGCAGTGAGGAGCATGCAAGTTTGGGGGAAGTTCCGGCTACATAACAATTTGTCTATGATTCCATCTTATCCATTTAGATCAAGTTTTCATTGTAGCAGGCTCGGGGAGTTTGGCGACCAATTCCAAAATAGCTGGCTGCCAGATCCTTTGAGACTTCAACATTGCTATTGTATTCATTATACTGAATAAAAGGAAGTCTCTTGTGCCATATTTTTTCACCCCTTTGGGAAATAGCTTGCTTCCCTTAACCTTCCTGACATAATTTCTGTGCTTTGATGACTTCTGGGCAACCAGTGAGACCCATTCCTTCACTGTAAGTCAGTCAGCCATTTAATCAATCTTTCTTCCATTCAACCCATAATTTAGAGCACTAAATATTCATTGTGTTCAGAGCTGTGTGGAAAGTACTTGCTAGGGTTCCTAACACGGATCTTGCCAACTTGCAGGCTAATGAGACATGTTTGACAAGAAAGTTAAATAACAAGGAAAGAGGGCACTAATTATAGAGGTCAGTACAAAAGTGACTTGGATCGAGTGGCCGAGATCACTGTGAGTTAGGGTGGTCAGAAACAAAAGTTGAACTTGAGGGAAATGCGCTGATTTCTTGAAGGCTGGGTGAGAGTTAATTCTATGGAGAGGATGGAAAGGAATTGGCAAGGAGGGGAAAAAAATATGCAGCAAGACTTAAGTTGGGCATATCCAGGAAACAGGGATATAAACAAATATGGCATAGATTGCCTGGATTACATTAGATGTTTAATGAGAATGAATAAACGCATGTATTGTAAACAGGAACTAGAAGAAAGTTTGGAAAGAGGAGTGGTTGGCAGTAAAATTTTAACTGAAGATGATTTCATAAACAACGTGATTGTTGGAAAACTGTAAGATAATAAAAAGGCCTGAAGAGGTCATTTCACATGCAACCCCACGCAACCAGTTCCATCTGCCCTCAATTGTCTTTGTGTCTGTCAAGACCTTGGAGGAAATGAAAAAATCAAATTATTTGTCTAGTGAATATAAATATTAGGACAACATGTGTTAATTAAGGAATGTGGATCAGACAACCATGCTTCGAAACCATGTTTCCAATTATATGGAATTTACAGGTTAATCAAGTAGTTTGAAAAACAATAAATTAAATAAATTTATAGGATAAATAGTATCACCAGTCTCTAACAGTTGGAATAGTACATCAATTTTACTTCCGAAAATAATTTATGTAGCCATACAGACATCTTTACCCTCAACTCTGGATCATAGATTCCTGATGAAATTTGTGTCCTAATTTCTGGAACTATCCCTTTATTTTCTGGAACTATCTGTAGGATTTAAGTTCTTGCTTATTTTTATAAGCGATTTAAGAATCTTCAGTGGCCAATTAAAAATCATCATTCTGTTAACTTTCAGATTTAAAAATGAATGGCCTCATGAATCATAATTAAGGCTGATAGTTTGCAGCACATACAAAGCCATACATTTTGTTGGCTTCTTTCATATCTTTTTTAGATGGTCTAGTGATTGATTCATTTTTCATCTCCCTCACAATTTGACCCAAATTTCTAGACTCTCTTTCTGCTGTTGAGTCTCAAGGGAGGTGAAATGCTTTGGTCATAAGGCAAAAATGACATGGAAACACCTGAAAACACAGAATACATTTTTTAATGAAAACATACATGTTGCCTGTACCCCCTCCCCCTGCCACCATATTACAACTCTTACAGAAAGAAGTGACCAGATGTTTAAAAATGGAAAGTTGACAAATCTTGTATTCTTCCCTAACCTTCACATTTTTCTGCTGCTCTTTGATCTGAGTGAAAGAGTTGTAGTCATAACTTACTTATTCAGAAGTATTATGCCAATTTTCTTCACAAAGGTTTTATTTACGGAAAGTTTATAATATTTGGTAAAACTTGGATGCAGTGTAAAGAGAAATGCAAAAGAGGTATCGGTATGCAAAAACATTAAGGGCACATAAAGATGGTGTGGGAAAAAGAAATCAAAGATTTTTAAAATCCACTGTAAGCTGGATTGTAGTGAGTAGAGTCTCAGAGTTGGAGAACCGTGAATAGTATTTTAAGAGGGAGAAATCTCATGTACAACTGTATTTATCAGATCAGCCCAGCAGTTCTACCCCAGTTCTTGATCATACCTAATGGAAAACATTCTCCCCAGTCCTTTTCTAAAACTCCTATCCCAAATATTCATTGAAAATGGAAGTGTGTCTTTCCTGAGATAAGATCTCTATGCATATTTTTTCAATTTAAAAAATTAATCAAAATGAGCAATGGACTAACTGGCCAACAACATCATAGACATTGCTGGTAAGAACCCCAAATTTGATTTCTATACTTAGAAGCCCAACTTCCAAATCAACTGAAATATACTCTACAACAACAACAACAAAAAACAAGTACTAGAATCATTTGTTTGCAAACTGTGGGGAGCAAAATAAAACAAAAAGGAATTCACGTGTTTCTGCTTCTTCCTTTAGACTTTACTAAGTATTTGAAAGGAGTCTGCTTTTATATTTATAGCCACACTCTTTTTTAAGTGAAGTGAAATTTTTTTTTCCTAAAATTCAACAGATCATTTTAAGGTGAGGGGTGGAAGGTAGAGTAAAACACTGGGGACAGGCTTATTTTAAAAATATATCATGGGCCGCCTGGGTGGCTCAGTTGGTTGGGTGTCTGACTCTTGATTTCAGCTCAGGTCATGATCTCAGGGTCCTGGGATGGAGCCCCGCGGCACTCAGAGGAGTGTATGCTTGAGATTCTCCCTCTCCTTCTACTCCGCACCCCACTTGCGTTCTCTCTCTTTCTCTAAAATAAATAAAATCTTTAAAAATATACCTTTCAGTCTTTTTTTCTTTCTTTCTTTCTTTTTCTTTCTTTCTTTCTTTCTTTCTTTCTTTCTTTCTTCTTTCTTTCTTTCTTTCTTTCTTTCTTTCTTCTTCTTCCTCCTTCTTCTTCTTCTTCTTCTTCTTCTTCTTCTTCTTCTTCTTCTTCTTCTTCTTCTTTCTTCTTTTTTCTTTCTTCTTTCTTCTTCTTTCTTTTTAAATACTTCATTTGTTCTCAGACCAATTTCTTACAAAGTCTAAACCTTCTGGGTGACTGTTTGGTAGGACAAAAGCCCTCTTATCATGGAAAAACAAGCCTTTAGTTTGTCCTTTTTAGTAGACCAAACATCTTTTCCTTTCTTTCTCTTCCTACATCAACCCCAGTGTTTTGACAAGTATTCATATATATATAAACTCTATTTTTAACTGATCTTCATAACCAGTAATTTTTCTCCTTTGGGTTTTCTTTCTTTCTCCTTCCTTTCTTCCTTCCTTCCTTCCTTCCTTCCTTCCTTCCTTCCTTCCTTCCTTCCTTCCTTCCTTCCTTCCTTTTTTTCTTTCATATTTTATTTACCTATTCCTAAGAGACACAAAGAGAGAGGCAGAGACATAGGCAGAAGGAGAAGCAGGCTGCCTGTGGGGAGCCCAATGTGAGACTCGATCCCAAGACCCCAGGATCATGACCTGCGTGGAAGGCAGACGCTCAACCACTGAGGCCACCCAGGTGCCCCTTTCCTTTGGGTTTTCTAAACCATTCCTTCATCATATCCCTACCCTCCCCAGGGATTTCCAAAGGCATCCATCCCATTGCCTGCAGTAATATCAACTGCAAATCCAAGTTTACTTTTTTTTTCTATTCCAAAACTCTGAAATATGATTGTCATATTTCTTCCTCTATATCTTTGCCCAGACTATTTACTATAACCTACAGTTTAAGAGCATGAAAGTTCTGTATTTGAATTTCTGTTCCTCCACTTGAATAAATAACTTCTATGAGTCTCTCCTGCTTATCCATAAAAATGGAGAAAAATATTAATACAAACCTTAATAATTTGCTGTCTGAATTCATGGAGATAATGCATACAAAATCTTTAGGACAGGGTTTGGAACATCATGAGTTTTCCATGAGCAGTAGCTGTTGCAGGTCCCCTCCAATACCCCCTCTCCCCACCACCCATTTTTAAAAACTCTACCCAGCTTTTAAACCAAGTTCATTTCCTACATTCCCCATGAGTTGTTTCGTGATTGCTTATTAAAAACACTCCTTTTGCTCCTGCATTGTCTTTTCCTATGTATCCCATCATCCCTCCAAGCAAATCACGAAGAGCACATCCTGTCCTTAACACTAAGTTTTGCACATTTTGTGTTGATTAATAGTTTAAAGCGATACTTGTCATAACAGTGTATCGGGATTGTCCAAGCAGAGAATATGGATGACAGTGGGCTACCCAAACAGCTGTTACAGGATGAGCTTAAGTGCAATGACCAAGAGGAGGTTTATACAAACTACCTCAGAAAATGGAGCATAGCCATGGAATGCTGGGAAAGCATCGCATCTGACAGATTACCCTGGTATGCAGTAAGCAGAAATGACAGGACTCATTTTAAACAAAGACTTCGGGTAGATTATGAGGTTAAAGAGTAGGACTGTGGATAGAAACAATCCTTGCAAAAAGCTACAACAGCTGCAAAGGGAAAAGAGTATCTTTATAAGAAATTATTGTGGTAGGATGCCTGGGTGGTTCAGTGGTTGAGCATCCTTTGGCTCAGGTTGTGATCCCAGGGTCCTGGGATTGAGTCTCACATCGAGCTCCCACAGGGAGCCTGCTTCTCCCTCTGCCTATGTCTCTGCCTCTGTGTGTGTGTGTCTCTCATGAATAAATATATAAAATCTTAAAAGAAAAAAGAAATTATGGTGGTAAATGATGCTGGTCACAATTGGTCAGAAGCCACATCTACACCCCAAAGGGCTATCATCCCATTAGTGATATGATCATCCACACAGATTAGAAGATACCCTATCAGATCTGTCAGAAAGAGGGGAAAATATGATTCAGTTTGGGGAGTGAGCTAGTAAAAATATTATACTCTTTGGGATGGTAATAAATTTTTTGAACTAGCAAAATGTTAATGTCATTTTTATCTTTACTTTTAGAATTCTGTTCATCTTTTCTAAGAACTCATATTTTTGACTCTGCAGATTATGAGGGAAAAATTCTTTTCCCCATCTTTTCCACTGTAGCATGTATGGCAGTGATGGCATAGTGGGGAAAAACAGTGCTGAAATCCACAAGGAACTGGATTCAAACTGTAGTTTTGCCTCTTCTCCTGTAGTTTTGGATAAATGGGATAAACCTTTCCATGAAGCCTTAAATAAGCAGAAAGAGACCCAGACAAAGAGAAGAATAAGCAGTCAAAGACCATAATAAAGAACCAAAAAGGTTTGTGAAGAATCTCACTCACAAATGGTGATTTTGTAAGTCATACTTTATTCCTCTGAAGGATATCAGAAAATTAGAAATCAATGAATCTTAGAACAAATGCTTTGAGTTCTCTGATATTACTTCAGAAACGTGTTACTATTAGAAAACTTTGGTTGCAAGCAATAGAAGCCATTTTTTTTTTAACTTTAGCAGACAAAAGGGGAATTTATTGTAAGGATGCAGGGGTGTCTCAGAACTCCAGGGCAATAATGCAGCCAGACTCCTGAAACAAATACAAAGAGTGTTTTCTCTCTCATGGTCTCTCTCTCATGGTCTCTCTCTCTCATGGTCAATCTCTCTCTCTCTCTCTCTCTCTTTCTCTCCCCCTCTCCCTGCCTCCCTCCACACTCTCTTTCTTATCCTTGGTTTTGGCAGAGCATCTTTCTCAATTACTCAGTTCACCTACTGGAAAATGCCATGCCTCCAGATTTAGCATCTTCTGTCTAAAAGAGACCAGCCTCTAAAGCAATTGGAACCTTCCAGTCCCAATTCCAAATGCTCAGAGAAGGATCTCCAATTTGCCAAATTTTCATGACATATAATGAATAGCTGATGATGAATAAATGATAATGATGGAATAAATGCTGGTGACATTGTATTTCAAAGATCTGTTCATTGTCAAGTTTGCTACTCTGTGGTCTAAATTCAACACATGACAAGATCCCAATGAGATTATCATTGTGTGAAATAGAGCTCTTCATAAATAATAGCATTTTTCATTGAACATGATATTACCAGATACTTAAGGGAGCTGAATCACCATATTATGCCTTTTATATAGATAAGCATCTAGATTAAATTTGTAGGTAAGATATAGAAAATGCATATTTAAATGACTTATACCTCCAAACCCACCTTTTATCCACTTTAAGTATCTTTGTTCCCCTGCATAACACTCTCCATTTAGGGTTCACATGCCACCCAGATATTAACATAGTGGCTGATAAATGATGAGAGTGATAAAATGAAGGATTATTTGGTAGCTTTTTAAAAATCAAAGAGTCGATTCTTTTTTTTTTTAATTTTTATTTATTTATGATAGTCACAGAGAGAGAGAGAGAGAGAGGCAGAGACACAGGCAGAGGGAGAAGCAGGCTCCATGCACCGCGAGCCCGACGTGGGACTCGATCCCCAGACTCCAGGATCACGCCCTGGGCCAAAGGCAGGCGCCAAACCGCTGCGCCACCCAGGGATCCCCAAAGAGTCGATTCTAATAAGAATTTGTTTTTCTGACTAGGAAATATATATAGACTTTCTCCACCCCCTCTTTTAATTAGCTAGTTAACTTGTTTCAAGTGACTGTCAAAAATTTATATTCAAAGGCAAGTTTATTAGACATAAACATATAGATATGAAATCAAGAGTGAACTTTCCAATTTTTGTTACAGTGATTAGGTAATAGAACAGGCAGGACAAATTTAATTTTAAAAAAATTAGTACCTTCAAACAAAATAAAAGTCTGCAAATTCCTTGAAGGAAATTTAGGGCTTGAAGTGTTAGGTAAGATCTACAACACTTCAATTAGTAGGGAGAATGCCTTCAAAAAGAAATATGCACAGAGACATGCTATAATCCTTTATTTTATTTAAAAATTTTAATAATAATATTTAGCAACCAAATAGTCTTTCATTATTCTAACACTTCATTGACCTAGCAATTTTATTGACATAATGTGTGGCAACAATAGAATTTTCTCCTCCATTTTTTATGGCATGGATTAGGGTGTTTTTCAAGATTTTGTCTAATTTTGGTTTCCCACCTAACTTTAGTGACACTTAATCTGTACTCCTTAAACACTGGTTGTTAGAAAAGTATAGTGTTTTGAACAGTTTTCATCACTCTGTGCAGAAATTGCTTGGTTGGAATCTTTCGATCAAATAATACTAGGACATCACTGAATTTTTTAATCTTCATTAAGATTGATTGATGAAGAGATGGAGATTAATAATTGATTCAGGGTCACTTAAGAAGAGAGAGATGAAACTAGACCTCTAAGGTGATGACTCTATTTAGTAACTAATAAGACTAATAAGACCAGATAAATTTACTTGCCTACAGAAAAATAATCAATATCATAGTTAAAAAACAATAATTTGCAGCTTGATCTCATTGTAGGGCAGTAATTCCTTCCCAAATAGAAGTTTATAAGAATATAGATGTCTTTACTGCCCTAGAGAAGAAACAAAAACCTTTCACGGGAGGCAAGAATAGGCTGTACGGAATGAAAATGTATGTTTAAAAAAAAAAAAAAAAGGAAAGAAAAGAATCTTATGACCCAAGAAGACTTTCTCCATAAAGATTAGCCATTTTAAAAGTTTTATCACAGCACTTCGCAGCCACAGAGATTTCTGCCTAAAGGTAAAGGAAGTTTAACCAAGAATGACCAATAGTTCAGCCAATAACTCAGATTAAAAGAAAAAGGAATAAATTGCAGGCTTCTTAAATGCTTTCAGTATGTCAAGGTCAGATAAGGACAAGGGTCTGAATAGAAATGATCTTGGAAGTCTGTGAATAGTTATGATACTATGTGATTAGAGCACAGATGAGGCCCCCTACTGTATTTTGGAAGTGACAGATCATGTCCTGATTAAACTGCAGAGTCCCAGGATAATTCAGTGAATAAATCTACAGGCATTGTGAAATCCGACCTGAGAAGCAACTGTGACACCCTGGTTTCCTTTTGTGTTTGTAGCATTTACACTGATTTATTGTTGGCAGTAATAAAACAGGGTAATAGAAATGGTGGTGGTCCTAACTCTCTACTTCCAATGCTTTGGTTTGCTTCTTAGTACTTATCACCACTTGAGATGTAAATTTATTAACCGTCTGTCTTCCTCACTAGAATAAAAGTTATACAAAGGCAAGAACCTGAGTGTCTTTTTCTCCACTGTGTCTCCAAAGCCTAGAACTGTGCCTGGCATGCAACAAATACCTGCCAAATGACAGTGTGACACTTGTATTTTTTAGAGAAATAGAAGTGTCTAGGAGCCTTCTGCAAAGAAAACGCTGAACGTTAAAAACAGGCTGTATTCAAAAATAAAACATAAGCTGTAACGTTGACCCTGTTCTGAAAGCCAATTGTTGAGTGTTCAGAAAGGATGAATTATATCAGTTTCATAAAATATTGTAGACTGCCTAAGTGAAGAAAAGTAAGGAAAACATAATGATAACTGTAATGGAAGGGCAGAAGAGAGCACTGCAGTTATTAGTTCCGAGGAAAAAAGCAACTATTAAGAAAAGCCTCCATGGAAACGACTCTGGAGAAAGAAATGAGAAAACCATGAGTAACAAATGGGACTTCCGGCCAATCCAGTTCTCACAAGGAAAGTTCACTGTCATCATTCTCTCTGATCAAGTCCTGTTTGAAATGGCTGACCCCTCTTAAGGAAGTCTTAGTTATAGGCCTCACTTTGATTTGACCCACGATTGAGTGCTCAGATTTATTAAATAGAAATGAAAGCATCTTAGGAAAAAAATTCCCAAAGTCAAACTTCTTAACCTTCAGGTTAGAAGCAGCTTTGCACGTAAAGTGTCTCTCATGCTGTCTTTCAGATGCTGCTCTGGTTCCGTTTTCCAAACAAGGCTGTCTTTTGCTTTGTGTATATTCCCTCTCCCTCTCCTCAATGCCGCCTCCAGTTGAATCTCCCACCTCCTTGGCCTATTCCGGGATGGCCATACTGAAGCTTTTCCTGAACTTCGTGTGTGTCAGTTTTGTGAGGAACCCAGGGACAGAATAAAAGACAAAGCCAGAAGGACATTTTCTAGCCAGTGTGTGTGTGTGTTTGGAGTTTTATCGGGGGTGGGGGGAGGTCAGAGGAAGGGATTGGAGGCTAGATCTCATGAAGCACTGATCTCACCTCTATGGGAATCCCTTGAAATATATTTATCCTTGAAACACCAGACCTGCCTCTGAACCTAGATCCGTCTCAATGGCCGACTTAGTGTGGTGCTCCCAAACAGCCAAGCTCATGGAAAATGTAAGATACCCCAGTGTCCTAGAATATCCCTAATGTGGCAGGTGAAGGTGAGGCTTGGCCTCCCAAAGCCCTTGCCTCCCACCCTTAATCCAGTCAGCACTAAACAGATCACTTACCCTGACAGAATCGGTGAATTTTAATGAATTATTCACAAATGTTCATTTGTTTTCAGGTAAGATAAGCTTGGTTTCACAGAGGGTATATAGTCCCCAAGGGCTCCCCACAGTACTATGTATCAGAGTTCTCATAACCAAAAGCAATATATGCATTTCCTGTTCCTGCAATTCAACCCCATGCTGTAGCCCCGAACACTGCAGACAGTCAGACACAGCCTTCTTGGAAAGCAGAAAGCAGTGTTGTCTCTGAGAGGTGATTAATGGAGAGTGTGAGGGTGCTCTATTTCCCACTCAAATATCTTCTTACTTGTAGTGAAAAGCCTAAGCAAGTGGTAGACGGGAGGTCTTAACTTCTATGTAAATAGGGACAGAGTTTAGGGGTGTCCAAGGACAAGGTCCACATGAGTTCCTTGTAGAGCCTCCTCTGAGTAAAGTCAAAAATCATGAGAAAAGCAGTGTGATGAGCTCTCCTTCCTAGAGAATCTGCTTGGCAGCTGCAGGTCTCATGTACACATCAGTCAAATCCAATGAAGACTGAGGCTGGGTAGCCACACCTTCAGAAAATTGATGACTCATTAAAATGTATTTGTAGCTCCCAAATCGATACTCACAAATTTTGCAGTCATGCACAGACAGACCACAAAATTTTGAGTCACCTGCTTTCCCCACTGAGGTTGAACTAGGTGATGCTCTCCTTTGTTGTTTTGGGCCTCATAGAGATGAGCAGAGGATAGACGGGCACAGGTGGTGTGGGTAGCCTGGGAAGCTTTGGCTCTGGAGCCAGTCAAGGGGGGGTTGAATCTCAGATCTGGTACCTGTTAGTGGGGCCAGCCACTGAAACTGTGAACCATATGAACTATCAGGCAAGCCACTCAATACTATGAAACCTCATTTTCTCATTTGTAAATTAAATAAAATAGAACCTAACAGGATAAATTGATTTTAGAATTTAAGATTATAATCTGTGTGAGAGTTGTGTGCATCTGCGTATGTGTGCATGCACACACGCGCATATGCATTTCCCCTTGGGACAATTACATTACAGTTGTGTATGTGTATGTGTGTATATCTCTTTATTTTTTCACCCCTTGGCCAACTACAAGGATAGTATTCCTAGATACAAAGATAGGTGGCATGATACTGAGACACAAACCGCATCCTGTTTGCCTGGAGGTGTTGGAAAAGCTTTCTACTGAGATGACATTCAGCTGGATCTTAAAGATGAGTAGGAACTCACCTCAAAAGAGAAGAGTGTGAACCTGGGCTTTGGTTATCAGAGAGTGATGGATTCAAATAAAGGTTTACTAATTTGTATGACCTTGGGCATATCACCTGACCTCTATGACTGTTGCCCCACCTGTGAAACAGGAATGATAACAAATATCTTTCAGTGTTAATAAAAATTGAATGATGTAATGCTTGTAAAATGACACTTATCTTAACTAGCTGATCAATGATAGCAGCTGAAAAATTGGTTACTGATATTAACTAGGGAGGTTTGCACAAAGAGAACGGTATAGCACAAAAGCACAGAGGTGTTCATCCTCATGTGCAAGTGATCCTCTGAATGCAGAGGGTATTTGAGGTAGTATGGGAGATGATGAAGGAGCGTGGACGCCATCCAGATCACAAAGACTAGTGCTTTGCTTGCTGTACTGTAGTGTGTGAGCTTTATTTGCCGTTCATGGAGAGCCTGTGAAAGACGTTTCTATTAATTACTGCACGATCATTCTTAGACATGCATTAAACTTCTTTCAGATAATAATATATTGGTATACAAAAATATACTACCATTATTCTTTACTATTTCAGAAGTGCCTTCCCTCCAATTAGTTCAAATTAATGAGGTTTCGCTTGGAATATTTATAGCAAAGCATTTGTACATTGGTTTCTTTTTAAATTAGTTCCTTTTCAGCCCTAAATATTCTCATGATTCTGGGAAGATAAAATATGGCAGATGGGCTTTTCTGTTTTGTTCAAAACCATTTTTAAAATTCTTGCTCTTGATAGAGTGGTTTCCTAAAGTTGCCATAGCAGATTTTCACAAGCTGAGCAGCTTAAAACAATAGAAATTTATTCTGGAGGCCAAAAGTTTGATTATCAAGGTGTCAACAGGACAGGTTCCTTCTGGGGGGCTCTGAGGGAGACTGTTCCATGCCTGTCTTCCATTGGTTCCCAGTAACCCTTGGTGTTCTTTGGCTTGTGGCTGCACTGTTTCCATCTCTACTTTTGTCTTCATGGACTCTTGTCTCTTCTTGTTTCTCCTTCAAGAACACAATAATTGGGGCCCACCTTAAGTACAGGATGATCTCATCCTAAGAGCATTAATTTAATCATACCTGCAAATACCCTCTATCTAAATAAAGTCACTGTCTTTAGTTCAAGCTGCTATAACAAAGTACTAAGAACTGGTAGGCTTATAAACAACAGAAATTTATTTTTAACAATACTTCTGGAAGCTGGAAATCCAAGATCAGGATGCCAGCATGGTCAGATTCCTTCTGTTGTATACTCACGTGGCAGAAAGAGGATGAGGCAGGATTCTAGGGTCTGTTTTACAAAGATACTAATCCTATTATGTGGGCTTTATTATCATGACCTAATTACCTTTTAAAGGCACCACTTTTAAATCCCATCACATTGGGGGTTAGGATTTCAGCGTATGATTTGGTTGGGGTAGGGGGGCCATACACATTCAGTCCATAAGAGTCATATCCACAGGGACTACGGTTAGGACTTGGACATACCTTTTTGAGGGACACAACTGAATCTTCGACATAGAGACTGAGTCAAAACATGATTAAAAACCTACTTCAAATGTCTTTAATTTCCGTATGCTGCCTGCCTGTCCCTGTTAAAGAGGCCAAAGAGGGAAGAATCCACCAGCAGATGGCTTTTACAGAAAATACATTGGCTTTCATTGAATAGAACCACCTAAAAAAAATAAAAATTAAAAAAAAAAAAAAGGAAGCCCCAGTACCCCCATTAGGGGCAGAAATCAGCTTTACCTGAAAAAGGAGGTTGAGATCACTTCTCTACCAAATAAAAGCAAGAGGCACACATTCCTTACAAATGCTCACCAATTTGAAATACCTTCACTCTCTCAGTGTTGTCCTTTGCTATAACATTTTTGGAAATCCACTCTTAAACTGAGCCATTTTCTCTTTTGCATTTGTCTTCTGTCTGGAAATGGGCATCTCTAATTTCAAGTACAAAGGTTTCTATTCTTCTGTAACAAAATTTCCTGTGAGAATTGAACGATTATGTTTTTTGTTGTTGTTGTTGTTTGTTTTGTTTTGTTTTTTTCAGTTTTTAAACGTGCTCTTTGTCCCTCCTTCCTTTTGTGATGGGCAAGGGGAGGTGAGATAGGGATATTTTCTTCACACTGGAAAAGGAGAGGATGGTGACAACCTTTGCTCATTCACGATTCATTGTTGAAGGGTTAACTGCCTGCTGTTTGAAAGTTTCAGGACCTTGCAAATTCAGACTGAGAACCCTTCCCCTCAAAAAACCCAAAGAAACCAAAATATCCAGTTGTCAATTGACAAGGTTTATAAGTGCCGTTTCTTCCTTGTCTGCTTTGGGCTTCCCACACTTTCCATTTCTAGATTTTCCTCTTCATTCTATGAACCCCAGGTGGTTGCACTATTTGAGTTCACATTTAATTTCCCTGTTTTGGAGGCATCTGTGTGGCTTAATGGTTGAGCATCTGCGTAGGGCTCAGGTCATGATCCCAGTGTCCTGGGATTGAGTCCCGCATTGGGCTCCCTGCAGAGAGCCTGCTTCTCCCTCTGCCTATGTCTCTGCCTCTCTCTATGTGTCTTTCATGAATAAATAAAATCTAAAATAATAATAACATCCCTGTTTTACTTTATTATTGATTTGTATTGTAAGTTTTTAAATCTTTCTCATTACTTCTTAAACTCCTAAAATACAGAAACTACATTACTCTTTCACTTCTTTTATCATTATTCTGCAAGTCTTTATTAAGTCTGTTCAAGTTACAGATCCAAATTGATTTTAAAATTTCTCACAGGCCTCACTTCCAAATGAAGCACTGACCTCTGTCTTACCAGGTTGCCATATATCACAGCTACTAATTAGAAGCAGGTGTTTTCTTTACTTTTGCTTGATTAATAAGCAACAAGAAGAGTAAAGATGACCAGGAGGATAGGAAATAAATGGGGTATAAATAAGCAAACACTAAGAAGGCTGGAAAAACAGAGAGGAGAGAAGAAAAGAAAAAAAAAAAGAAGAAGGAAGGAAGGAAGGAAGGAAGGAAGGAAGGAAGGAAGGAAGGAAGGAAGGAAGGAAGGAAGAGAAGAAAGGAAGAAAGAAAGAAAGAAAGAAAGAAAGAAAGAAAGAAAGAAAGAAAGAAAGAAAGGGAAGAAAAGGAAAGAAGGAAAGGAAGAAAAGAAAGAAAGAAAGGAAGAGAAAGAAAGGAAGGCAGACCAAGATAATTTATGAGATTAGAAAAGAAATTCCATAACTCTATGGAGAAAGTCCACTGTGTCTCCCTTATTCCTTGCAATTTGTTAGTAGTTCAGGAATTTGAAATCATGCAAGATCCTTAGCCACATGGAACTTAGATCCGCTAGCCAATACTGGCAATCATAGATCTCTCTGAGGGTTTTCTTCGGCTTCATTGAGGAATAATTGACAAAGTGAACAAATTTGACATAACAAAATGACAAATATATTTGAGGGATACAACCTGATGATTTGATATATGTATACATTGTGGATTAACTCAATCGAGGTAACTAACATATCCATCACATCCCATATTTACTTTTTTTCTTGGTGAAAGCAAAGTTTAAGTTCTTCTATTCTATCAGCAAATTTCAAGTATATAGTATGATATTACCAATTGAAGTCAGCATGTTACACAGTAGACCCTCAGACATTATTCATCTTATAACTGAAAGCTTGTACCCTTTTACCAACTTCTCCCTATTTGCTCCACCCCGAAGTCCTGACATCCATCATTCTACCATCCTACTTTTTTTTATGGGTTCAACCTTTAAAAAAAAATTCTACATGTAAATGATACCATGCAGTAATACATTTCTCTCTCTGACTTACTCCACTTAGCACACTGTGCTCTGAGTTCATCCATGTTGTCCCAAGTGTTAGGATTTTTTTTTTAATAATGCCACAGTGAACAAGGAAGCACAGCTATCTCCTCAAGATAATGATTTCATTCCCTTTGGATATATGCCCAGAAATGGGATTGTTGGATCATATAGTTGTGATAGTTCTATTTTTAATTTTTCGCAGGAAACTCCATACTGTTTTCCACAGTGGCTGCACCAATTTACCTTCTTACTAGCAATGCATTAGGGTTCACTTTTCTCTACATCTTGCCAGCATTTGCTATCTCTTGTCTTTTAGATACTAGACATCTTAGCAGGTGTGAGATGATACCTCATTATGATTTTGATTTGCATTTCTCTTATGTTCTGTGATATGGAGCACTTTTCCATGAACCTATTAGCCATTCGTATGTCTTTTTTGGCAAAATATCTGTTCAGATCCTTTGCTTACAGGAAGTGTTTGTGGGACCATTTGAAAAACTGCTTTTTTGTTGTTGTTGAATATAATCCTGCAGGACTCTGGAAGGTGGAGCCCTGTTGGCTATCAGAGCTGGGTAATTTGAGGGCCCACCCCTAGGGTAACAGCCACAAAAGTTGAGGTGCTGGATGTATAGGCAAGCTCCTTCCAGAAATAAGCCAGAGAGAATGTGGGGGAAGCGCTCACCTCCTCTTTCAGGGTCCTGGAAAGATTATAGTCAGCACTTAGATGGATTCTGATTAAAGTTAGATCTTTGAGGCAGCAGCTTCTAAAGTATTCACTGAAACCCCTTCTAGGGAAAGACTGGGAGATGGGCATTTTTGCCTGCTCCCTCTGTGCTGAGCCCTGAGGGGATAATCTTGGCAGATGTCCATGTGCCCATTCACAACTGTTGCTTTGTTTGCTATGGTCCTACAGGACTCTTGAACTCAAGCCTCATTGGCTTTCAGAACTAGATGACTTGAGAACCTATCCTTCAGGTGGCAACCTTAGTTGGGGTGCTAGATGTGTGGTCCCAAGCCTTTGCTTCTCAGGGAGAGCTAAGAGTCGAGCATTCCCTCCCAGTTGTGTGACATTTATGCTGGAGCTGGGGTTCATGGTGAATGTCAGTCTGTCCTACTCATTTCAACGTATTTGCTCAGTTGCCCAATTTGTAGGAGTCTCTCAGCTAGTTTCTAGATTTTTCTTAAAGGAAATTGTTCCATATGTAGCTGTGTATTCAGTGATTCCGTGGGAGGAGGGAAGTGCAGGAGCCTCCTATGCCATTATCTTGGTAATGTCCTCCTGACCATATTTTTCTTAATGAGCATTTCCACAGGAACATCTTTTTGATTCTTCAAACTTGTCATGTAGCAAACTAAAATCATTGTCTTTCTCAAAATTGCCCCCCCACACACACACTGGTGTAGTTAAAGGTACTATGTGTACTTCTAGCCACTATGCTTTAAATCTCAGGATTTTCCTAGGCTTTTCTCTCTCCACCTCCCTGACAAATTAACCAGGAGTCATTCGCTGTCACTTATTGAGCTGCAGATCTTATGTCACTTGAGTTTTCTATATGTTTTGTTTAATTCGTGTGACAGCCCATGGTGGTACATTTTAATATCCCAAGAGAAGTTATGAAACTCACTCAGAGTATAAATGGTACCATAAATGTATCAAAAGCACGTTTGAGAGAATAAATATTGTGGAATACTGCCCAACAGCCATGCTATCTATGCTTTCCCCTGTACATTTTAAAATTTATCACACTCCACTGCCTTCTTAGACCTCTATAGCATTTACCAAAACAGCTTTGCCAATATATCATTGTCCATTTTGGAAGATTGAAAAAACAAGGCAATGAAACCCATTATTTTGTGTTCTCTTAATGAGGATACTGTTTATTCTCTTAAACAGTGTCAGTCTCCATTAGGAAAAAATTTTCCGTGACTCGTTATCAGGAATACTTGTATTTTGAGCAACTAGCTTGATCTTGTTTTATGGATCTAGTGAACCACGAGACTGATTGGAAAGCTCCGAATCAAAAGGAACAATTTAATGGAACATACATTGTTACCTTCTCCAGTTCCCTTGACTGTCTAGCTACTCCTTTCTCTCTCAGCTACCTCCCACTTAAGCCATGTCTCCCTCCTCTTTGACACTTGAATGGAACAAATGCATGGGTGGAATTTACCTTCACATGTGGCTGCAGAGTGGCCAAAAGCAGCCAAAAAGGACGGGGGTGAGGGGTCTGCATTGGGGAGCTATAGTATAGGAGGGCAGAGGGAGCCAGGCTGAGGATGCTCTTCTTCTGTTCTCTGAGCTACATCCCTGTGTGTTTCCTCCTCAGGACCCTTCCTGAAAGTCTGGCCTAAGGGTGAGCAGGGCATGCCTTCTGAGAGACCAGCTGAGTTTCATAGCAGCTCACTGTGAAGCAGTAGCCAGTGCCATGATGTGTCCTATCACAATGCTTTCTTTGCTTATTTCTTTGCCCCCCTCTCCATTCTTCTTCACTCTCCTTGCCTCGGGCTTCTAGCTCTGAAATAAAATGTCAGCGCCTTGATCCGTGCTCATGCTGTGCCGTCTTGAGAACTTGGGCTAAGCCCAATGTGAAAGAATCCCTTACAGGCATAAATCAGACCTTCTCTTTGCTGCCTTCTGGTTGATGGGTTGGTTTTAAGGGTAGTGACCACCTTTTTTGATCATTGAACTGGGTCTACATTGCCAAGAATTTGTATTTGGCAGAAACTTTTCCTTTTGATGTCTTTCTTAACAGAAAGCTGAGACTAAGTGTAATTCCAGTGTTATCCCCCAAACTCCAACATTTTGACCCCTTATTTCTAGTTGGAACTGCAGGAATGCCAGAAAGCACAAAAGAGCAACTGACTGTAGCCTGCTGTTAATATAGTTGAAATAACTTGTCAGACTTCCACTGTGAAAGCAGATTTTTTTTTCTGTTGGCAGAAACTAGAAGAAGTGCCATAAAATCAGAAATAAGCTGTGAAATGCACTTTAAGTTAATATGAAAGTGTGTTGTTCCATTGACCTCGCATTCTGAAAAGCGAGCCATGTTGTCTTTTGAAGGAAAATAAAACTGCAATGAGGATTCCTTTGTCGCAAGGGGTATGTGGGGAGGAGCTCTGTTTTTTATTATTTATGATTTTGTTGCAAAATAAAAGTGACAGCTGTCTGTGACCTGATTCAGAAGTAAATCCTAACACGGAACGTTAGCAATATTGATGCTTCTCCCATTTCAGCCACCACCTGAACGATAAACTATTTGTAGAGTTTTATGTGTACAATGAGTTTCCTTTTTGTTTTGGTGTTTTTCCCTGCAATTTTTCTAATTATTTTGATCTTTTAAAAGAAGTTAACAAGACATCCCTTTCCTAAATAAATGTGTGTCTGACATGAGGGAGGAGTGCCATAAAATCAGAAATAAGCCATAAAATGCACTTTAAGTTAATACGAGAGTGTTGTTGTTCTATTGACCCAGCATTCTGAAAAGCCAACAGTGTTGTCCACCTCAATGGACTCCACTTGGTCAAAGCCGAATGTGGCTAGTGTACCGTCTCCCTCCCAAAGACTATTTTAACTTTTATTACTTTTTAATATTCAAAAACAAGTCGTGGCAGGGAAATACTCAGCTCATGTTAAAGAGAAGCCAATTGTTCTTCTTATTTGCTTTTATGAGGGCTCAGTCAGGAATAGAAAAACATAGGAAGTATACATAAAGCAATAAGGAACAGCAATTGGGAGGAGAAACTCAGCATTTTTTTTCCCCTTCAAATTTCAAGCCCTGCCACAGGGTGGGGAGAGGGAGAGATTGTACGGGGGCCTTTTCCAATGTGCCTCCAAGTCTTTGGGATGCACTATGGAATCTCTTGTGAGATCATTAGGAGATCATTGACCAGTCTGCTAAAACACCTTGGAGAACACAGGCACTGAGTTTAGTGAAGACATAGTGATCAGGCCCTCAGCTCTGGCCTGAGGACATTTAGGGGACCCTGGGAGTATTGCTGAGTCCAGTTCCATGCCCCAGACACGAGAACTTGCTGTCAGACCTGCATGTGGAAGCCTTGGGAAGCTGTGATGACAAGCCTGACTTTGGGATGAAAGGCCCAAGAGGGATTCCAGCTGCATGGCCTGTCACATGACAGTCTTCCTGAGTCTCACTTCCCCCAGCTGTGAAATAGTCACACCTGCCTCACAAAGTCCTTGAAGATCAGTAAGATGTCTTTAAAACTAGCTGCTAGTTGATCATAATTTCATGGGATGGAGCAGGGTTTTTTGCCTTGTTTTTATCAGTGTATTCTCATCACTTACTATGTAGCAGGACCTCAAGATTTATGTATCAGGTGACTTAAAGGGACCTAAAACTGCCATTGCCTGGCCTATGTGCCAGGCAATCTTCTATTCTTATTGGTACTATTAAGGTACTATTTTGTTCAGATTTGATTGGTTTCTTGAGGATGATCAAAAGGGCAGTTTTTTTAGCCCCTTATCTTCAAGAGCCATCTCAAGGTCACCACAGGCCATTAAATAATGAAGGCTAAAAAGATGTGACTCTGGTCCTCTTATGCTCCTGTTCACAAAAACGTGCCTCCACTGGTATCACTGTTGTCCTCTGAGGTTCCACATTAAAGGTCAGTTGATAAGAGGGTTCCAGGGCTAAAGCACAGTTTGGAAACTTCTCATCTCAAATCATTCAGCTTTCACACTAACTGGTGGTGCTCCCAGAAGAAACAACACCCTCTGTCCTTGGGTCTTTGTAGTATCCCCCTCTGCCAGGAGGCCCCAGAAAGGACTCAAGCCTCTGAGAACTCTAGAACCAGGACTGTGTCTCTACCACCCTGACCGAGCAGATCTCCATGTCATACGTTGGTATGTCTGAGATCTCCACTGGTGGAAGAAGTATCTTCCAGCTGCTCCAAGTTACAATCCATTCCTTGTTGTCAGTAGATTAGAGCGTTGGGCTTCATGAGTCCTGGAGCATGTGCACCCAGTGATATTTCATTGAGTAAGGGTGGAAACAGGTGTGTCTGTAGCACCCCTAGCAAGAGCCACCACAGTCTTGTGAAAACCACTCCTTTCACAGCACTGTTGGCTCTTTCATTCAATAAATTATGAAATGGTTTGCTAATATAGGTGTGACCACATTACACCTCCTTCCTACATCCCCTTTAAAAATTATAAAATTTTCTTTGGCCTCCCATAATGCATTAAAATGTAAGAGACATCAGATATTTATTCGAAGTAAAGGCCACTAGAATATTAGGGCCAGGACCCCTGAGAGGAGAGATTAATGAATGCTTTGGTTAATGAATCGGGAAGTTTTAGAAATGATGGCAAAATAATCTGGAATTATGCACTTGTCCTTGCCTTATTTTTTTGACTATAAACCTAAAATGCTGGTATTCCTGTGTCCATTTTTAGCTGTACACTACTTGGTCATGTTCCTTCTCATTTCTGTTTTTCGTGTTCAAATTTTATTTTTCATACACGAAGTTTAGGAATAGAAGGGGAAACAGAAGGCTTAGGAAGGAGTAGGTTATTAATAGGAGTCGGGGATTTGGGCTCTTTTCCTGCTGCACAGAGACATGTTTAGAGGCTTCTAGCCTAGAAATGCACCCACTCTGTTCCCCCACCGTTTCTCCCCTCTCTCTGTTTCCAGCACCCACATTCTGCTCACCTCCCTTTGCAGATTTCACAAGCCAGTTTCTCCGATAACCGTGTACAGTAACGGTCCCCTCGGCAGTCCACAATAAATTCCTAATAAGCAACCCACCAGGCTTTGCTCAGTTTATGCTCTGTGACCATTCCATAGCTATTAACCACCTTCGGTTAAATTTTCCAACCCAACCTTTGCTTAGCTTTTATTACACAGTGACATTCATTCTATGGCAGCCATTCTAATTACTCTCTCTCTCTCTCTCTCTCTCTCTCTCTCTCTCTCTCTCATTCATTTGCTTCTACTCTATTTCCACACCCTCAAACAAGAGCATCTCCCAAGATGCTGTCCCTTTATCTCCTCTTCCTCATCCACTTTCTGGGGCTTTCCCTACCATTTCCATATAAATGACTCTCACCTACCCCAGATTATTTTTCCATCTGCAACCTCTCTCTTTAGCTTCATTCAAATATTCTGAATTGCAGGATAGGAATGTCAGCTCGAAGGTCTCCCTAATATCTCAAGCTTAACAAATCCAAAGCCCAACTCCTATTTCTCCCACGCTGCTTCTTCCTTCTGAATCTATGTTACTCTAAAATGGGGTTACGATTCTCCTGGCAGCCTTGAATCAACTGAATCAGTCACGTTTTTCTCACTCTGTGTAGCATCCAGAACCATTCTAACAACTTTTTCAGTCTCACTAGTTTTCCTGTATCCTCCCAGTGTCACCCCACCCCCAGCTCAGGCTCCTATTACCTAACTAGTTCCCCATGTTCATTTTCCTGCCTTCACACCCATCTGTCCACTGCTCTCCAGATTAACCTTCCTAATGCACCTATTTGCTTTGGCATTTCCTTCCTCCAGAATCTTCCAGAGTTCTTTCCTGTCACCTAACAAAGTAGACTTGTTTTCATTAGCCTTAGGTCTCTCACTGTCTATAGCCAACTGACATTCATCGTCTTTAACTATCAATAGTATCCTAAGCCACCCCCTACTCCAGAAAACAAGACCGTAAGTCATTCTCCAGCAGCTCTCGGCTCTTCGTTAACACTGAGCTTTTGTTCATTCAGTTGCCTAGTCAATCCTGCCAGAAAACCCTAGTTCCCCATCTAGCCCCATTCAAAATAAAAAAAGTTACGATTCCCTCACTCTAGTTATTATGCTAAGTAGTTGAGGAAAAAAATATCTTCCTAGTGAGATATAAAAATACTCAATAAATATGTGTTACAGAGAATTCAAACGAATTGAATTGAACTCAAGAGGCATTTTAAGACTTCCATATTGAATCACATCAGAGGCAGCAAGAAAAGAAAAGAAAAAGGGAGAAACGAAGAGGAAGAGAAGAAGGATGTGAAAATGGGAAGGTGCGGGAAAGGGAGCATTCTGAACTTTGGCTTGATGCACATGAAGTGTCACCCTTGTGTCTTAGCTCAATAAACTGATGTCTTCCTGACTCTGTTCTATGAGAGAGAGACAGGGAGGAGACCTTGGATCTGTCATGGTTGCAGAGTGTCACAGAACACCATATGCCCATCCTGTCATCTTTCTAATAATGGAAACAAACAAAAAATGGGATACAAATGAACATATGGAATGAGCTATCTGCTGTTAAATCAGCACTTGAGGACTTAATATTGTGCAAGTAAAGGGCAGTCGTTCTGATCTTGCTCACGTTAAATCAGGATTCTGTATATCTAAATCAGTATTCCTCCACCCTCACCATTGCCATTTTACAGCAGATAATTCTGAGTTATTAGGGGTTGTCCTATGCACTGTAGGATATTTAGCAGTATTCCCAGATTCTATCCACTAGATGCTAGGAGCATCCACTGGCCCCCTTCCTAGCTATGTCAAGTAAGAAAAGCCCTGGACATTGCCAAATGTCTCCGATTATAGCAAAATCCAAATGTAGATAAAGATATGCATGGTTAAAATGTGTAGGTAGCGCTTCCCCAAAACATTAAAGATGGCCATGCTGACACATTTTCCCATGGAAAAAAAAACAACTGGACCCATATTTAGGTCTTCATTCCAAAACCACTCCTGTTTACATTCCTTTGGGCTGAGCTTCTAATCAGTTTGTCTTCTGTAATATTATGCAAAATTCTCTAAAATTTATAGTAGTTGACAGCTATGAAACAGACAACACTCAGAGGCACCACTACAAACCATCTCTTATAATGAATATACAAATATGGAAGGAAAGAGCCCGACTGTCTAAACTGTGATAACTCTTGATTGAAGTCTAGTGTACAATTCAGTCGTAAACATCCCCTCATTATGACAGAGCAGACAGATGAAAAGAGAGAGAGAAGACATCATGCTAAAAGACATTTCTAAACTAGAATTAATTTTCCTCTTAAACAACCTCCCACATTGTTAAAAACTGATCTGTGTACCTGAAATGGATTTTACGTTGTGTTTCATTTTGCCCTATGCAAATGCAGTACCGGCCTATAGATGCACTTAATTATTTTTAATGGCAGTAATATTATTTGTAATACTCTTCTAAGGGGTAGAATGCAGCTAGAATGTTAAATAAATTTTGAGTGGAATTGTGTTGGAACAAAGGCCATTGTCTCCTCTTGCTATATTCACTTGCTGAGTGACAGATTATTAGGTCTAATATTACAAAATCCCATTCTTACAGGTCACCAAAACCCCTTGAGGAGGTTACTACTCTATTTCAGATACAGATAAAGAAAAAAAAAAAAAAACTACCATTCTGGAAGCCTGTTTATTTTTTAAAACATAAACAGCTGCTTCCTTGATTTTAGCAGATATAACACTTTTTTGTCCTCACGGACAAATTTCTAGAATTTAGGACTTAAATTGCTTTTCCTGTAAAAGCTACTCAAAGAAACCAATCTTTGTTTTGATTAAGGCAATAAAATATGTTTTCACTCTTCAAATAAAAGATTTGTTAAAATAACCCATGACCGAGTGGTCAGTGGCTGTGCTGTCTGTGTACTTTATACAATTACTGTCAGTATTGGATATGTGTCAAATTTATTTAAGCTCAGCTTCCTTATTTAGCATGTGTTTATTACAAAGCAGGGCTAATTTATTACTCATGAGTCTATCATTCTCACCCTTCCTATTTATTATTCAGCTTCTTATTTGTGTATAAAGTGATGTAGCTTCAAATTTGCGAGTCCACACAAAGTGACATTGTACGTGCATCAGCAGCATGACCAAGGTCTTATTTCATGTTCTAGTTTTTGCATTGCTGATTAGTCTACTGGCAATTCTCTGAATTTACAGGGTCTGTAAATGCCTAAGTTATGATGGTTCTTCGGATGTTAATTATCCACATTCATACACCCTCTTTATTATACATTTGATATATAGTATATTTGTTCTCCTTTGTATTCCAAGATAATGCTATTCGTGGTGATTCCTGTCTTTGTGGCTTCTGGGGCAGAAAAAAGCAGTGTGTTTCCAGCAAACCACTCCATCCTGCATACATAGGGCACAATGTTCAGAAATGAGAAATGTCCAGTTTAAATTAGAACTATTATAATAGTTCATACTTTTGGCTTCAACCAAGCTGCCAAGTTTATGCTATCTTAGCAAAAAGTGTATGCTAAGGAAAAGGAAGCCAAAAAAATTCCCAAATTCTTTTATGGATTTTAGAAAAGGAAAATATTCTTGTACATCCTGGATTTGATGTGAATTCTTCTTTCAACCCTCTGTTTACTTAAGGGAAACAAGTGATACTAGTTTCTTGTGACTTCAGGATTCAGGATGGAAACTTTTATTCTTGAATATCAATACCTTCTTTGATTCGGGCTAATTGATACATCAGAGTGGTGGTGGTTATATTTTTTTAGAAGCTAAGATGTCCTTTGTTCAAAGAAAATCTTATGCCCAAACTTAAGCGGTTTTGTGTGCATACATGTAGATATGCCTATAGATATGTGTGTGTATGTATACATGCATATAAATGTGTGTGTGTTAGTGTATACCTATACATACATGTAAAAGGTTAAATCCAGGATGGGAATCAATATGGTTCCTCCTCATGCCACTCCCTTCCCTCCCCCAGCTCCTGCCAGCCCCTGAGGCTACCCTGTTACTACCTAGAGTCCACAATGAAAAGCACTACTCAAATAACTTTCCCCAAGTGGTAATTTTATGCTAATAACATATACAATCTTACACCATTTGTAGAATTCTCACGTTGTCTTGTCTCTGATAGGGAGAGCAGAGCCCCCCTCTCCATTTGAAGGAACGACAGACACTAAAAGGAGGAAGGAGGCATTCAAAGCTAGTTGATAGGATTTTGAAAAGAGGTGTCATCTACTGGGAAGAGGCAGAATGTGAGCTTGTTAAAGAAGTCAAAATAAAAGGATGAGAGAAACCAGCAAGAGAATGGAACTTGGGAGAAATTCAAGGTCACATGGCGCAAAGGGGGAACAATGGAAATGAACAGTTAAGATTTCTATCTTTTTTTTAAAAAAGATTTTATGTATTTATGAGAGAGAGAAAGAGAGAGAGAGACAGGGAGAGAGAGAGAGAGAGGGAGAGAGAGAAAGAGAGGGAGGGAGGGAGGCAGAGACACAGGCAGAGGGAGAAGCAGGCTCCATGCAAGGAGCCTGTGGGACTCCATCCTGGGACTCCAGGATCACGCCCTGAGCAAAAGGCAGACACTCAACCGCTAAGCCACCCAGGCATCCCAGATTTATATCTTAATATAGTTTCAATTCAAACATAGATTTATTTAAAACACAACGTCTGTCTAAATGGAGGGGAAGAAAAGAAACTAAGCAGCAATACTTAATTATACATAATATTCTTTATATGGGAAGTGTTTTTTAGGATGATATCTAGAACGCACTTGCTCTGTCTCTTCAACATGCCAGTCACTGAGCCAAGCATTTCATTTTGTCCCCTAACCTACAGTGTGAGGTCAGAGGTCAATTAGTTTCATGTTAGAATGCAGAAATTGGAGCCCAAGAGTATGCAAGGCATAGACAGATGGCAGTGATGGACTTGAACTCAGGCTGCAGACTCCAGGCTGGTGCCATGAGCCATGGTGCCATACTCTATGCTAGAAATAGAAGTAATGGGCCTTTTGGTAGAGTACAATGGATTAAAAAATCGAAGGTCTATCTAAAGCCTGTTCCTAGGGATCCCTGGGTGGCACAGCGGTTTGGTGCCTGCCTTTGGCTCAGGGCGTGATCCTGGAGACCCAGGATTGAATCCCACGTCGGGCCCCCGGTGCATGGAGCCTGCTTCTCCCTCTGCCTATGTCTCTGCCTCTCTCTCTCTGTGTGTGACTATCATAAATAAATAAAAATTTAAAAAAAAATCTTTAAAAAAAAAAAAGCCTGTTCCTTATAGCTGAACTGTTGGGTGTAGTTAGCATGGCACAGAGGGATCGGTCCTCTTTTAGAAGAAATGGGTTCTTGTTCCGGCCTATCATAAACTTGCTGTGAGATGTTGATCTTTTCACTTCATTGTACAAGACTGTTTCCTCATCTATAAGATCAGGATAGATGATTTCTGTGATCTCTTCCATCTTCAATAATCTGTCCCTAAAATTTTTAAAGAAGTAATATCCAGGGACTGTTGTGTCTAGATATGGTGTCATCCCCTGCCTCTGAGGGCTTTATTGGCATATTGAAACCTGCCAACCTGCTTGTGGATATATCCTGAACCAATTCCATCTGTTGCACCTTGATGGTGTTTTTTCTTTTTTTTTTCACTCTAACCCTCCCCCAGTCCCCACTGGAAGTGACAAATGACCCAAAAGGTAGAACGAGGTCCCCTGTAGGATCTTCCCTTCTGAGTTGGCGTCTTCAGATCTTGAGTCATGTTAGGTATATTATTATATCCAGTTCTGGTCACTTCAACTTAGGAGGTCTGTGAAGAACATTTAAAGAGTTTGAGGTAGAGAAACAAAGATGCACAAAGGTCAGAAGACAATCTGTATAAAAGGCTACCATTTATTATATATTTATTACACTTAGCATGGTGCTAAGCATTTTACCTACCTTGTCTTATATTAATCCTTTCAATAAACACTTCAGGTGTCATTACTCCTATTTTACAAAGGCAGGAAACTGAAACTTCCTGAGATTTACAAACACAAACCCACGGAGAGCCATCCAGTTAGATGTAGCAGAGCTGAACTCTATGAAGACCAGGACCCCCTTGACTCCAAAGCCATTTCTTTTTTTATAATCATGTAGAAAAAGATGGGTGGCATTTAAGAATGACATATAAATAAAAGGGGGATGATTTTTAAAAAGTCTATAACTGTATATTCTCTGTATTATCTGGGAATAGAAGAAGAAGGAGGAGGAGGAGAAAGAGGAGAAGGAGGAAAGAACAGGCTATACTTGTAGCATGAGAAATTTGGGTTGACTATAAGAAACGGTTTCCAGACAAATTTGATGTGTAACTGGCCTTCCCTGGAAAGGACTTCTGTCGGCTCGCTTTTGAAATTGAAGCAGAATAAATTCTACATTGGGTCTTAACTTTTAGAATAAGTTCACTTTTACGAATAAATATTTAGGTCCCTGATAAAAGCCTAATCTGGTCATATATTGCTGTGTAACAAACTGCCCCAAAACTTAATGACATAAAGCAACAACTATGTCATCATGCTCATGATTCTCTGTGCCAGGAATTCAGGCAAAATGTTAGCTGGGACAACTTGTCTTACCCTGATGTCTAGGCCCACACCCAGAGTGACTTGAATGATGAGAAATGGTTGAAAGGCTCATTGAGGTCATGTATCTAACACCTTCTTTCTGGCTATTGGCTGATTTCCTTGGTTATTCTCTGTCTGTGCCACCTTTTGGAACTAAAATTCACTTATATGGCTTCTCTATTCTGATGTCTTGCCTCTCAGTTGGATGAATGGACCAGTTGGGGGCTGACCATTCATCTGTCTCCCTTACTCTTTACATAGCCTCTTGATGTGTGTATCTTGGGCTTCTTCACAGCATGGAGACATCAGGGTAGTTGGACTTCTCACATGGTGACTGGCTACTAGCAAACACTCTTTAAGAGCATGGTGGAAGCTACAAGGATTCTCAAAACCTAGTCTCAGAAGTCACACAATGTCACTTCTACTGTATTCTTTTGGTCACCCATGAGACCAGGTGCTGTGGAAGGAGACTAGATGGAGGCATAATTACTGGCGGGTATGGCTTATTGGAAGCCATCTTTGGAGACTAGCTACAAGCCTTGTGGAATTTTAGGATTGAAAGACATATAAGCAGTTAGCTAAATGTGCTACACAAATAAGCTATTTATCTAAGAAGAAAAAGAAAAGAATATGTTAGAAAAAGCCTTCTAGGCCACCAAGGACTGTTACGTGTATGGATTAAAGGTAATGTACCCCCATAATAGTCTAACATCTCCCTTGGCGGAAAAATTTCAGAAGTCTCGAGTGCATTACATATTAATAAGTTGTATTTTCCCATATATAAGGGTAAAAATTGCTTGGGGCTATAACTTGTAGCTTTCAATTGCATCTTCATTGCACCAGGGAAAGCTGCTATGTGACACATATGTTTGACTATCCTAGCTGAAAATAAAGTAGTATGGGTTTAATTCTATTGGCAAGAGACCAGCTTTCCATAATTTTAGCCTAGTGAATCGTTATGGGCCATAATTCAAATTTAATGATCTGACTCATTGAAATGATAAGATCCCAGCTTTGGGCAGGCATATTGTTGCTTCTCATAGGAAAATCTATTATTTTACATGTCAGGTACTCCCTCCCCTATCCCATGTACCTTTAAATAGAAGGCAGATGCTGTCATCTGGTCCTAACCAGGGCAAATGATTGAGTCACTAGAGCTTATGTGAACATGTGTGGTTCTGTATTTGAATCTAGTGAGCCTATCGCTAATGACGCTGTACAGTTCAGAGATTTCACTGTTGACAAAGACCATATGTTCTCCCAGCAGCTTCCTGTGTAATGTTCTGTTTACTGTATATTCAGCAGAGGATTTGAACAGCTTCACCTGGAGCGAAATATTCTATCCACAGGCTGTTCTTCGTGACGTGCCGTATGAAATAGATAAATGTTTCTAAAATAAGTGAGAAGTGAGTTCTCTAAGACAGCCTTGAATGAGATAACTTTGTTGCTAAGACGTATAATCTCTTAGCCTGTCTGTGGAGACTGAGAGAAAATTATGTTGAGTCTCACGTAAAAAAAAAAAAAAAAGTGCATAAAAAACTAAGACTGATTTTTAAATCATGGCCAAATAGCTTCTGTTGAAGACAAAGACTATGAATAATTACTTTATGTCTTCTACCTACTTACACTTAGGAAAATCATCTCTTCCTTCCTCATTGACATCTTGTTATCAAACCTCTTGAGGTAACCTTGGTTATAGTCTTTCACTCAGAATACAGAATAGTTAAATGAGACCAATTTGATTGATCAGAAAATGCTAAAATAACACAACAGGTTCTTAAAGTGGTTTGTTTCATTGGCCTACTGCTTTGACTGATCAGGGACCAAATGCATGCAAAATCTGAATGCTTAGCAGTTAAGAGAACACACCTCCCCACAAAAAAAAATAATAATCATAATAATCAGGATGAGATCCTGGATCCACTACATAACAAAAATGTGTTTTGACAAGTTACTCAAATTTTCTCATCCTCAATTTCCTTCTTTGAAAAAAAAGAAAAAGGATGATATAAGATAATAAAACTCTCTCTTTCCTTAGATAACTATGAAGACTAAATGGGATAATTCATTCAAGAGTTTAACGCAACTCTTAATATATAAGCAATGAATAAATATAAAGTTTTATTAAATCCAGTTGATTTCTTTTTGAGCCTTGAATGAGCTGCATTATTACTCAAACTTCCAATTTTATCAGTGGAAACATCCACCAATTAGACTCAACCAAAAATTGAGAGGATAGAGATTAGAATCTAGAAGTATTTTGAAAGTAATCATATTATAATACTTTGAGATAATCTACTTCTGATTTCTTTTACAAAGTATGGGCAATTCTTTTGATTTGGCTCCTTTGTTCACTTCTTGCCCTTATAGTTAGACTCCTATATAATACTTTGAGATAATCTACTTCTGATTTCTTTTACAAAGTATGGGCAATTCTTTTGATTTGGCTCCTTTGTTCACTTCTTGCCCGTATAGTTAGACTCCTGTAGATAAGCTTTCAAGGACCCTGTGCAACCAGGAGCAACTGCCAGAGGTGGTCCATTCAATTGCCACCCCGTTCCCCACTCCCACACTCCATCCCCAACATAAACTGCACAGTGGGGGCATAGGTAGAGAGTCACCATGATTACCATAATTCCAGATCCTGAAAATTTAAATTCCACAGAGAAATGAAGCATTCTTTTATGATTTTCTTGAAAGACCAGTGTGGGAATGAAGGTCTTGATATGTCCATCTCTGTCATGAGGTGGATTTTAGGGTTTCTTTGGTTTGTCTTAATGAAAGAAGAAGGTAGAAAGTACAGCTCTCCTTTGTAGTTGCTGGCAAGATGATACAGTAATCACAGAGATGCTGTTATGATGAAACTTGGTGCCTCAAATAGTAAATTAAGGAGCTTCTACAAGAGTGGTTTAGGTTCAAATACCATGAGAAATAGTCATAGGGAAAATAAGGGAGAAAGATCCTCAAACCTTCATTTGGTTCAGATTTACAAGGCCTCGAAATAACCAGAGTTGCTCCAAACAGGAAATTTTCTGCCTTCACTCAACTAAAGCCAGCAGATGCTCACTTTCTGGAGCCCAGTTCTGAGGCATTACTGTGGCCCAGAGGAAGATAATTTTCTATATGAATCGTCCAGGCAGACAGACCATAAGAAAAAAAGATTCATTTTGCCTGCAAGTATTTCAGAAAAAATCTTCCCTGAAATACCATTGAGATATCCTAAGAAAGCACCTTCTGCTGGATCTCTGTGTGTGATAATATGTGTATATGTATATGTTCATACATTCACATATGTATATTTGCACATATGTACATCTATGTGTATGTGTGTATCTATATATTTTCTTAAACTATAAGTACCGGAGACAGTAGGATATGTTTCTACCTTATCCTGGGTGTTAACTCCTCAGTACCAGTAAAGTATTCATGAAGAAGAAAACACTGTGTTCTTGAGTGTGCTTGTCACTGACAATCTCCTCACCCCTGTGGATACTTCAAAAAGTTATGTCAAGTCCTCACCAGATACCGGAGTCTTGCTTTTATGATTCAGAACTGGTCCTTTCAGTACTTGCCTTTCAGGTCAAAAGCCAGAAATTTGGCCTCTCCAGAAGTCTGATTCGCACTTGAACTTCGGATTTATGACCACTAGACTTGATTTTTAAAGTCATTTTATCTAAAAACATACCGTTTCTTCTGTGGACAGTGATATTTTGCTTACACCATATCCATATGTTTTGTATTGAAGTATACAATTTTGCTGTCCATTTTGTTCCTGTTGATAATGTATTTATTTGAGGATGTTAATGACATCTTTCTCAAGTAGAAAATAACATCAGTTTAACATAATTTTTCAAAATCTCTAGTCAATATCTTATAGGCAACGAGAGAGTCCTGACAACATATCAACTCTATTTCTGAATGTATGGCTCTATTTTGGAACTCAAGGTTTACTGCTTGCCCTACATTAATCATTAGTCTGCTTTGTACCAGGCATTTGTTGGAAGTACAGGAATTACAAAGCAAAAGGGAACTAGACCTTCTTGCCCTCACTAAGTAGAGAGTCTAATTCAGTGCTATCCACTGGAAATATAATGTGAGCCACACTTATAATGGTAAAATGTTTAATAAAGTTACCACTTTATTTAGTTTACCACTAAATAAAGTAAAAAGCAACAAGTCATATTAATCTTAATAATATACTTTATTTAATTCAGCGACAAATATCAAATATCTGTATATCCAAATATCATAATATCTGCAGGTAAACAATTTTTAAATAATTTTTAAATAAAGTAAAAAGCAACAGGTCATATTAATCTTAATAATATACTTTATTTAATTCAGTGACAAATATAAAATATCTGTATATCCAAATATCATAATATCTGCAGGTAAACAATTTTTAAAGTTTATGAATGAGATAGTTTTATGTTCTTTCTTTATACCGAATCTTTGAAATCTGGTTTGTATGTTGTTCCTCCAGCCCATTTCGGTCTGGAACAGCCACATTTCAGTGGCTTGATAGTCTCATGCTATTTGGACAGCATGGATCTAGTTGTTGGAATAAGAGCAATGATCATAACCACAGGTAGATGAAGATATGACCTTGGTATTATGGGAAGATAGGGTACCTACCACAGCCTATTTGGCCGTGGATAATCAGACTCTGCTTCCAATTTAAAGTCATATTTTATCTGTTCTTAAAGGAAAATAAAGAGCCCTCCAGGCCAGCATTATAGTAGGAACATAGATTTAGGAGTCAAATAGGCCAAGGTTCAAGTCTCAGCTTTACAACTTGTTAGCTGGAGTTATTAAACTTTAAGTTTCAGGTTTCTCCTAGTGTTGTGGTAAGGTTTTGATAACATGAGATATGCACCTGCTACACTGACTGGCATGTACTAGGTATGCTCAGTGGATTTGAACAGCTATTTTTTTTTATAACTACTTAGAAGACCATAATGCAAAGCATACTAAGTTTGTATGGTTGAAGGACAAGTCATTCTCAACCCTGGTTGACCATTAGAATTATCTGGGAATTTTTAAAAAGCAATGATGAGAAATTCAGGAATAAGTCAAATGACACTTGAGGAAACCAACTAATAAATCCATAGAGTAGTACATTCCACAGGACAATCAATACATTTCCAGAATAGACCAGCGACAGAAAATAGAGTTGAGGTTCATGGAGGAGGGGATGCTCCTCTAGATTTTAAAAGATTTAATGGATTTAACGTCCAGAGGTGATGTATTGATTTATTTAATTCTGATTCAAAGAGACCAACCACAAACTTATTTTTGATGGGACTGGGAAGATTTAGCATAGTCTAAGGTATGAGATAATGGCAAAGAATTATTGTTAATTGTTTGTGAAATGGTAATATCTGGAATTTAGTTTAAAATATTTAATAAACAAAAAATAGGTCCATAAGTGTGGTGAAATCTTGGCAATTTTTGAAGCTGACTGATAAGTATATGGAGATTCATTGTTCCCCGTCTCTTTTTTTGTTGTTGTTGAAGTCTGAAATTTTCAGAATTAAAAAATACATTTCTACTACATAATGTTTAGAAAATGCCAAAACTAAACAAAACACTGCTCCTTTGGCACTAGAGATTCTGTTCTAATTTCCCTGGGGAATGCATAGGAACTAGGGCATTGTTTTTATTTTGCTTTAATTTGGTTTGGTTTGGCTTGTTTGTTTATTTTTACCAGAGAGGAGTCTGGAGATGTGGGCAGGTGCCATGCCATCATCAAGGTTATTCAAAGGTTATTGGAAGCCAAGGATATTCAGCTGGGAAACAGTAGATTTGTAGCAACATTTTAACAAAAGACCACTCTGGTGGGGTGAGAATGGGGAACTAACGGGCAAATTGGAGGCTGGGAAGGGAATAGGTGAGAAATGGTGAGGGGCAGAACTCAGGCAGTGAATTTTGAAATGGAGGGACAGGATATATTAATCATCTGCGAGGTTTGAATGACCAAAATTATGGAGATGTTTGGGGAGATCGAGGACTGGTGGTGATGAAGCAGAAGGAGATTATGATAACACCTTAGTTACTGATTTGGTTGGACCACTAGATAAAGGGATGGAGATGCCATTTATTAAGATGGGAAATTTCCGCAGATTTTCAGGGAACGAAGAGGGAAGCCATGGTTTCGTTTGTGAATTACATATTTTGAGGTCACAGTGGAAATGCTTATATAGTCAAGAAAAGCATTAGGAAGATCCGGAGGTGTCTTAGAGAGACCAGGTACCGTGCTAAATGATTCCCTGTACTGTCTTGGGAAAACTCCCCGGAGCTCTCTGAGACAGATCCTGTAATCATGTCCATATGACAGATGAGAAAAGTAGCTTACCACGGTTCAGTAATGTGCTCAGGATCACCCAGCAAGTAGGTGCAGGCGTCAGGACTTGGGAGCCATCCAACTCCCAAATCCATGCCCTTAATCGCTATGTTACAGAGCCATCCAAAGTGGGTGAATGATTCCAGAATGGAAAAGGAGGACGAAAATAATAGATTGGCATTAATGTAAGAATCCAAATATTTAGAAATGCAAATAACCCATAAACGTATGTCTGATAACAAGACCTTTGCATAATGAGAATATTTTTATTGCGTATGATATTACTTCACTCAAAGACCTCCTAATGCCTTTTCCAGTATTTTAATTGTCTTGCAAACAGGGCACATAGGTCAGATTAATCTACTGCTTAATCACAATGCTGAAAGGAATGCTGATTGCAAGCCTAAGTTGTGTTGCTGTTACTTAGATTCTTTTTGAAGGAAATTTTGTGCAGATAAGATATCTCCAGAAGTTTAGAAGTGAACAGGCTAGTCAGAATGTTCAGCATCAATGGTAGCACAGATGTTTAAGGACATTGGCCTACATTAACAAAACATTCCCTTTTTTCTCACTTTTCCTCTTCAAATTTTCAAGAATCTCTTTCCCAGATGGATATGGAAATCACCAGAATTCTCTCTGGTGTTACTAACAATCAAAGCAGAAAGGAAGATTGCCATTAGCATTATTTTTTAAAGTATTTTTCCACCTAGAAAAGGATGTTTGTTTTCAGACCTTCCCCCACAAGAGTGTTATCCATGCTCTCAACTTCCAGTAATCAGGACTGAATAAACATTGTATTATATCAAAGTGTTGGAGAGATGAGGGGAACAACTCACAGTTAGTAGGAAGAGCCCAGATTTTGGTGGGGTTTTGTGTGTGTGTGTGTGTTTTTAAGATTTTATTTATTTATTCGTGAGAGACACACACAGAGAGAGAAGGCAGAGACACAAGCAGAGAGAGAAGCAGGTTCCATGCAGGGAGTCCGACGTGGGACTCCAACCAGGGTCTCCAGGATCACGCCCTGGGCTGAAGGCAGCACTAAACCGCTGAGCCACCTGGGCTGCCCAGCCCAGATTTTGTAGTAAAGTGTCCTGGTTTTAACTCCTGGTTCCACCCTCTCTGGCTTTGGGGCCCTGGGCAAGTTATTTAAAGTTACTGATTTGCAACTGCCTAATCATGGAACTAGGAATAAGAAAACTATGGTATCTAGGTCAAGATTTCTGACCCCACAGTCCAAATGCCTGCTGCAGCAGCCTTGGCCATGCGGTGCCATCTCTCTGGGCCTCAGGTGGTTTGTTTGCTTTAATTTTTTTTCTATAGAATGGAAATAGTAGTATCTATCACATATGGTTGTTGTATGTAAATGTTATGTACATTAAATAAATGTATGTAAATGAGATAATATAGGTAAAACCTCAGAATATTGCTTGACACATAGTAAGCACATTCAATAAATGTTAGTTCTCCTTAATACTAGCATTGGCACTCAGGAAATAGTAAAAATTGTTGTTTTCTGTGCCTTTTCAGAGACTTTCAGAATATACTGAAAGCAAGTTATAAGGGTAACTTTGTCAGCATTTTATAAATACAGTACACTTAAATCCAATAGTAAACCTAATTATTGCACCAACCATTGTTTAGAAAATCAAGATGTTTACAGAACTTTAAGGCCAGTTAATGAGATATCTAAACCCCTGCCACCTCCATGGGGTCTGTCTTCTTTCATAAAATCTCACTTAGGCCACAGAGAAGGACCTGAAAGTAAATAGCTTCATGTCCCATAAGGCTGTCTCTCAGGTAATAAGACCTTGGCAAAAGCACTTAGCGTGATGCTTTTCTGACCATCATAATATCTTCTGTGGCTTTGATAGATCTATGTAAATAAGGAGGCTTATCAAGTCACTAGTTCTACTATGGTGTTGTTTACCTTTGAACATGCCAGTGTGGTTTTAGAAAATATGCACACAATATTATCCTCCAAACCTGCACAGTATGTATAGCTACTAGCCACATGTAGCTGTAGATCATGTGAAGTGTGGTTATTTCAAATTGAGATGGACTGTTATATACAAATCGCATATCACATTAAAAAGATTTAACATGAAAAGAGAATATAATATTAATATTTTATCTTGATTACATACGGAAACAATAATATTTTAATATGTTTAGTTGAATATATTTTAAAAATCAGATTTCACCAACTTTTTATTTTTTTAATGGGGCATTATAACATTAAAAATTCCATATGTAGCTCACATTATGTATCTGTTGGACAGTGCCATGCTAAACTTTCTTCTCTTCATTCTCTCATTCTGAAGCAAATACTATGTGAAACAACCTGTCCTAAAAGAACAAAGCATGCCAATGGGCATAAGCAGGAATTATCTTCACTGTATTAGGTCAGCCATAGACCAAACTACAAGAAAATATTGCACGTGTGTGTGTATGTGTGTGTGTGTTTTGCTGATGTTGTTAAGGGAAAATACTGGTTGATAAGTGTTCCTTTTAAGAAATAAACTTTTTTGGGGAAGGGGGAATATGCATTTGTGTGTGTATGTGTGTGTGTGTGTGTGTGTATACATACGTGTGGGTATGCATATATACAATATATGTATGTATGTATGTATGTATATATATATATATATATATATATAATTGAGTTAGCTAAATAAAGTACATATTAGAAATCCAAAGAAATCATTTGTGTGATAAATAAGGTTGCTTATTACTAAGCTACTATGATTATAGAAGTTTAATGAAATTTTAATTACATTATGCGCCTACTCAGATATTGGTCTTGAACATTAATCGAGTTACTTGAGAAGCATTTCATGGAATGGGAAATAAAAATGAAATGGCTTATTTACTTATCCCAATGCATTAAAATAAAACTCAGTAGGTAAACTCATAAGAAAAAAAAAATGAGAGCCCTACCCAGAAATCTCATTCAACAGAAACCAAGGGTGGGTTTTCTCCTGTGTAAATCACCTTTGGTGATTGAAAAACACCATAGCTAGGCTCATAAGACAGTACCTAAAATGCAATATATATGACTTAGGTAGAAGCTATGGCCTACTACTTCTTGCAATGTCACAAGTTTAGAAACCCACCAGGTAAGTTGCTATACATAGGTGGGCAAGATGTCTCTAATTCTGCTCAAAACCAGTGCTGTTTATCAGGTCCAGTAATCAATAGAAGGGAAGAATGGGAAGGTGGTTAGTGGAAGCACTGGAGAGGGACAAGTAGGAGAAAGTGGGTGTTTGGCTCAGTTAGCAGGAGGCTGATGTGGAGTTGTCATGACAGCTCCACATTGTGCTTTCCCATGTTTTCTGTCCCAGTGATTTCTTTCCTGTTGTAAATTACATGGGACAATGACTTTGCTAAAACCTACTTGTCAAACTGCTGCACTACTCCGTATATGTTTATTTTTTAATTATCCTTAAAAATATCCTAGATTTGGGTTAGCAGCCCAGGTTGAAATGGAGATTTCAAAGAACAGCCAAGTATTCATTTCATTCATTAATAGCCTTTAAACAAGTATTGTCATGTACACCTGGGTGGCTCATTGGTTAAGCGTCTGCCTTTGGCTCAGGTTGTGATCCTGGGGTGCTGGGATCAAGTCTTGCATCAGGCTCCCCTCAGGGAGCCTGCTTCTCCCTCTGCCTATGTCTCTGCCTCTCTCTCTGTATCTCTCATGAATAAATAAATAAAATCTTAAATAAATTTAAAAAAAAAAACAGGTATTGTCAGCTGTATAGTGGCCAAGAACTTTTGGCAGTTATCAAGTCAGTCATATCATCAGACACCTGGAGGGATGTCTTGGAATATAACTGGGGCACCTCTGAATTAGCTCTGTTTTTATCTACAGTCAGAAATTACAGCCTTAAAAAATACACTAGGAGCAGAAGTTAACACCCACATGTAATACTCTCAAAATTGAGCAGTCTTTATGTGTGATATTATTACCTTTTAATATAACTTCTAAGAAAGAGCAACTGATAGAAATGCATACGGAATTTAATGTTTAACTTCTTTCCAATGAATCACTTTTAATTTTTAAAGACTTTTGCAAAGATAGCATTGTCTTGCTTTAAAAAGATATTAAAATATCCTCAAGTAGTTTGACGCACATACACAAAATCTCTTCTGATCTTAATTGTGAGAAACAACCCTCTAAGACGATTTTCTTGGCACACAAGTTTATTATAAATGGTGATATTATATCTCAAATATATTTTTAAAGTAATATAAATAAAATCTTTAAAAAATAAATAAAATAAAATTAATATAAGCATAACCATTTTTTCATGATAGACACAACTATGAAACAGAAGCAAGCCCAAGCCCAGTTGATGCTGAATTTGTAAGTGAATTCATCTCTAAGTGTTACTTAATTCTAGTCCATAAATAATGCATTTAAGCATTAAATTTAACTGGTTTCATTTCAATTTAATTTGAAGTCCAATGGCTCTTTCTTAGTTTGTAGAATTAAGGTTGACGCAACTGGCTGTCTTACAGATTTATTGTGCATAGATTCTTAGGCTTTAGAGATCCTACCATGTCATTCTAATAGTTAATTGTTTTTAAAATGACATTAGGTATATTAAATGGTGTAGCTAAAAAAATGGTCTCCAAAAGATGACACTCCAGTGACCAAGATTTTTCAGACAAATAAAAAGAAAAAAATTAGAACGGATTAGAAAATTGAATGACAAAGAAAATCCTCCCTGATGTTCTAAGAGCTTTGGGAGGTTATGAAGGTGACAGATTCTAAATTAGAAGAGTTCAATTCACATATTTTAAAAAATGGAACAGGATTTTTTTGCAGGAAAAGAAGAAACATCAGGCCTTTTGAAAAGGAATCTTGCTGTTGCATCCTGGCTGACTTGCAATTAAAAATGAAGGAGCGATTGAACATGTCTGAAAACATTCGATTCTCTATGCATTGGGCATGGCTGAATAGTTTAGATTGTCAAAAGCACTAGCTTGCCCAATATATATTAGGGACAAGGGGGAAAAAACCATAAAACTGTTTAATGTAAAACCAGAATTTTGACAGCCTGCATTGTATCTTAATTGCTTTACATTTACATGGGAAAAGAAAATGCCTTATTTATTCAGAGAAAGGCTCAGAGTTATGTTTTTTCAGTTCTTTATCTCAGTTGACATCTGCCAAAATGGTAGATAAGCCAACACAACAAACAAAACAAAACACAGAGAGTCAAAATTCTAGGGGCACTAAACAGTCTTCTTTAAAAAAAAAAAAACAACTATGTATTAATGAACAAATGCACACTGCTAAATGTATCACATACATGATCCCATCCTATGCTCATTCCGAACTAGTGTCATTCGAAACATGCTCATTCCAAACAAGCTCATTCCAAACTAAATATACACATTCTGTCCACTTTTCAAAGGGGGAAACTGAGGCAGAAGAAGCATCATCCCACCAGTGTTTATATAGTTTAGTGTCACAGCTATATTTATTATGGAAACTAACTTTGATTTTCTTCTCTTACGTAGATTAATATGTATAACTTACGCAAAATAATAACAAGAAGTCTGTCCCCTTGCCTTGAGTTCCTAAACCATCGTATTTCAACCTCCCCTTATATACATATTATTTTCTATTTTGCATTATTATTTACACACTTTTCTGGTGTTCTCAGTGAACTTAAAATTCTCCTGCACAATGAGTAGTTTCATGATTTCATTCCCTTCTACATGGATCTATTTCAATTTAATAGAAGACATTACATTTTAAAAATATAGGAATTAAGAATATTAACTTGTCTTCTTATCACCTTCTCTAGAATTTTTGAACTTTGTAACAAAAGACGCCTCCTCTGTAGACTTTGAGAAAGCATACTAAATCTAGTGTGGATGGGTGGATGCTTGTATGGGTAGAGAGATAGGCATAACAAATCATATCTGAATTGATGATGCCTCTCGATCTAAATATCACATACAAGAAATAAACAGCACAAAAAAAAAAGAGTGAGCGAAGGAATGGTTAGAGATTTAGAGACCTAATAGATGTAGCCGCCAAACAGAATGTGTGAACCATTTTTGTATTCAGATTTGAAAAAAATAAACCATAAAAGTATACTTATAAGACAATTGAAGGCTAAACTGAGAATATTTAAGATTTATTTCAATTTGGGGGTATAATAATGGTATTATGGCTATGTTTTTTAAGAGCCTTTATATCTCATAGACACATACTGAAATATTTATGGATGAAATAAAAAGTTGTCTGGGATTTGTTTTAAGATAATTGACCATGGTGGGATGAATGGAGAGTAGGCAAACAAGATTGGCTTTATTAATAAATTGTTGAAGCTGAATAATATATACATGGAGATTCTCCCTATTTCTCTGGGTGTTAGAGATTTCACAAATTAAAAAAGTAAAAAACAAGATTTTGATACATAATTGGTATCACATTAACAATTTCATTCCTGATCTCATAAAATACTATCATTAGACGAAAACAATATAGGTCCTAAAACATGTATGTGTTCCAACACAAACATCTTGTTATAGAGAACCCACTGAGGGGCACCTGCGTGGCTCAGTCGGTTAAGCATCTGACTTTTGATTTTGACTTGGTTCATGATCTCAGGGTTGTGGGATCAAGCCCCACATGAGGCTCCACACTGTGCTGGACATGGAGCCTGCTTAAGATTCTCTCTGCCCCTTCCCACCTCTCTTTCTCTTTTCTCTCTCTCTCCCTCTCTCCACACTGAATATCTAAAATAGACTGTAGAAAACTTCTATTATATTGAATAATACAAATCCTTTGAATAGCACCATAAAATAGAAGTCAAGATTTAAGTTTTCTGATGAGTAGACAGAAACCGTGTGGTGTGTTAGAACACTAAGTGCTGGATGCAGGAGCTGTTTTTCTCATTTGTACAGTGGTGGAGAGGATGAGATTTTTTCAGATCCACTGGCCTACCATATATATTCATTAGAGGGATATGAATTGTGACATGTGATTAGGATACAAGCAGTGCCTTGAGATGTCAACAGTGGCAGTGCAGGACACTCTGCTCCTAAGATGTATTTGGACACTCTCATCAACAGTCAATTTTTTTTTATTTTCAAAGCATTTATGAAACATGGAATAGTTGAGTGATTTCTGAAGCAGTCAAAATATCAGCTTCTTCCACAAGAACAAACCAAGGCACATTTTTGTACAGCTGCTTATGTCTGTCCTTAGAGAGAGATGATATGTCAGTCATTCCAGCACTAATAAGACCATCCAGGAAATCATATATTCATCAAAATGGACATTTAAATATGAACTCTTTTGTAGGACATTGTTTCAGGTCTCCAGGGACCTATCCTAGAGAAGAGGCAATATGTCCTTAGCTTGGCCAATGCCCAGGACTTTAAAATAATGTATTTAAATTGGTCTTTAAAAATATGCAGAACTGTACTAGGGTGCAAAATGATGATAATATCAATTCTGACTCTTGCATTAGTAGAGTCTTTCTTAAAATACCTTTTATTTTAAGATGTACAGATGTAAGATGTATACCAATGTACAGTAATCTCTTACACAATGTCATCTGGGCTAGTTGGCCATATGTACGCAAGATATTCAAACATTAAAGAGAATCCTTAGTCTGGGCTCGATGCAACATTTTACATCTTATTATATGAGAAACCTTGTCTAAATGTGAAACTAAGCTACTATCCTCATTCATGATAGTGGAAAGCATTTCACACAACAGATAGCATGGTAACTAGGTTAGTCAACTGTTGCTGCCTAACAAATTACTTCAAAACTTAGTAGCTTAAAACAACACACATCCACTGTCTCAGAGTCTCCATGGGTTAGGAGTCCAAGTGGAATTTAGTTGTGTGTCTCTGCCTCAGAGTCTTTCATAAGGTGTCAGCTAGTCTGTGGTCTCATCTGAAGGCTCCCCTGGGGCAGGAGTACTTCCATGCTCACTGATGGGATATTTTACTGAGAGCCTTGGATCCCTCTGGCTGTTGACTGGGAGCCTCCTGGGTTCCTTGTCACATGGGCTTCTCCACAGAGCGGTTCAGAATATGTCAGCTGCCTTCCCACAGAGTGAGCAACCAAAAGAGGGTAAACAAGAGGAAAGGCAGTCTCTTTGTAACCTAATCCTAGAAGAGATATGTCATCACTTTTACCATAGTGTATTCATTAGAAGCAAGTCACTATGTCCAGTTCACACTGAAGAAGAGGGATTACACAAGGTATGAACACCTACAGGTGGGGATCTTTGGGAGCTACCTTAGCTGTTGCCAACCACACTAACGGTGTTTTCAAACTACTTAGTAAACACTACATGAAAGTAGCAGTAGAGCATTGTAACTAGATTTTGATACTGATGGAAGGCTATTTTGTAATTCTCAGACTTTTCACTTTTGTTCATTTTACTTTGTCTCACCCCTTTCCTTTTGCCGAAGGTACACAAATATCTACCCATCTTTCAAATGACAACCTAAGCATCCCTTTCTTGGCGACTCCTTTTTCTGATTTCCTCAAAGTGGATCTGACCTCTCCCTTCTTAATTCTCCTGGACTCTGCTGTAGGCATTTTGAAAGCCCAGTAGCACTTGTTTACACATATCATCTATGTGTCTCTCTACTCACCCAGCAGATTGAACTTAGCTTAAGGCAAGGACAATTAATAAATACTTGTTGAGTAGGTGAATAATGGATTATTTCTCAGTCGCTATATAATTTCATGTATAATATATTCCACATGGTTATAATATATTATATATATATATATAATATAATATAGTCCCATCTTAAATGGGAATAGGTCTAAAGAAAGTAAATAAGGCAAAAACTGCTTAAAGTTAGAATCAAATGATCAAGAATGGTTGACTGGCTATCAACTTGTTTAACATATTGATATGTCTACCTAAAAAGAGATAATAAAAATTGACATGTTGGTAAGAATAGAAAAGCTACACCATTTATCTCACTCTTTTTTTGTTGTTGTTGTGTTACTGAAGTATAATTAATAAACAATGTTATATAAATATCAGGTGTATAACATAATGAATGATTCAACAATTCTATACATTACTCAGTGCTTACCACAAAGGTAGTCACCATCTGTCACCAATGTTATTCCATTATCGACTATATTCCCTGTGCTGTACTTTTCATCTCTATGACATTTATTTGATAACTGCAGATTTGTATATCTTAATCTCCTTCACCTGTTTCACCTATCCCCCTACCCACCTCCCTTCTGGCAACCACCAGTTTGTTCTCTGTATTTGAATCTGTTTGTTTGGTTGCTTGGTTTTTTAGATTCCACATATAAGTAAAATCATATGGCAACCGAGAGCCTTTTTAAAATTTCTTCCTTCTCCTGTCTCTGCAGTCCTGTTTCTCATTACTGTTGTACTCTCCTGCATTAACAAGCCCCATGAAATGGGCAGACACCAATTCTTTTCTGAGGATGAGTTAGATGGAATAGCTAAAGACAGGTGGGGAAGAAGGGAAGGTTCTAATATCTTGCACATTAATAAATCCTATCTTTGTCACAATTCTGTGACCTGATTGAAATATATTTTATGAATGATATGTTGTTATTTTTCCCGAAATAGAAGGGTCAGTGGCAAATCACAAATCCCACAACCAAGCTCTTCCATCTCACAGCACCCCCTTGCCCTCCAGTGTGGGACTCCATGCAGTACCTGTGAGTCCTACATGGTTCTTCTTATGACCAGGGAGTACGTGGCAGTTTGTTGGCTACAATCCCTTTGTATAAAGGACTTTTATAATTGCAGCAAATCTCCATAAGCCAAAACAAATTTCAGTTTCTTCTAGCACTTTCATAATTTTTTAAAATATTTTATTTATTTATTCATGAGAGACACAGAGAGAGAGAGAAAGAGAGAGAGAGAGGCAGAGACACAAGCAGAGGGAGAAGCAGACTCCATGCAGGGAGCCTGATGTGGGACTTGATCCCGGGACTTCAGGATCATGCCCTGGGCCGAGGGAGGCCCTAAACCACTGAGCCACCCAGGGATCCCCTAGCACTTTCATAACTTGAAGAAAAACCTTATTGAAGTATAAGATACCCAGGTTTTATTTTGTCTTATATTTGTTTTGCAGTCACCAGGCAGTTAAAAAAAATCCCAACCCCATTTGTACTCTGTGTGTAAGGAGTTTCAATAAATATGTTTGCCATTGTTCTTATATTTCAGAGAATCTATTAGTTATAATTCATAGTTCTTAGAGGAGGTGATAAATTTTACTGTTTATTGTATTTTTTTAATTAAGGTTTTGGTGAATTGATTGTAATTTTTATTGTGGACTCATCTTCAGCACGACTTTACCTGTGCAATAGTAGGTAAAATGGAATTTGCATGTGTCCCTCCAGAAAGGATTTGTGCTAGCTTCCAACAGACTCCTCAAGAGTATCACTGACCACAATCCTTTGCAAGGAGGATCCTTGTACCACATGAGTCTTACTTCTAAACTCAAGTGAAAGCAGACCCAAGATTAACATTTTCTGAGTATTTTACATATTCAGAGCCTATGTTGTCTTTCCTGTGCCAGTGGGTCATCTTTTTTTCTTTCCCTAATCCATGCTTCAGAGTGTAAGTCCAGTGATATGCTGATAAATGGCTAAGAACTAACTCTTTGAAAAAAAAAATATATATATATGTATGCCTAAATATACAAGTGTAAGCTGCTTAAAAGTTTTACTGAAAATAAAGGATAGTATACCCATGACAAATAGTAATAAAATGTAAAATACTCCTAATTTTAAGTTCCATATAGCCAGTTGGTTCTCAGATAATGCTTTTGTGAGAAAGCATTCTCCCCAAATGAGAACAAACCAGGGCTCTATGTTCCAAGCGTGCTACAGCAAGAGAGTCCACCATCGCTTGTATTAGGCAGAGACTCGGTGGCTTTAAGTTTAGGGCAGTGGGGAAGTTTTACAGTGAAGAAAAGAAAGGAAAGCTTCAAGTATGCTCTGACTGGACGTTGCTGGCAAGGAGAAGCTGGAGGCAGGAGAACTAGAAGTGATCACCTTATGTGATTAAATTGGGGAGCATATTTGGCTTTTTCTGATTTATCCTCAGATGGAAAGGAGAATGAAAAATAGGGAAGCTGGAAAACATTGACCAAGTCCTGAATATTCTAGGCTGATCGCTGCAGAGTTGTGGGTCAGAATTCTGTTGTCATATAGTCTGGCCATTGTTCGTTTTATATTGTCTTTCACTTCCATTGATTTTTACCATACTCTTATGGCCCTGGCTATGGCTGCAACTGGCAAGCAGCTATAGTTCCAATGTTTATGTTGGCTGCCATGTTGGTTTTTGTTGATGAGTACAAATATGAATGTATGTTGGAACTATATTTGTTAATTAATGATTTGAGTGACTCCTGAATCAGATAAGATAGATTTCAGACAATCTTGTGTGCTAATCACAGTATAGTGGCTACAAACACACCACACTTTTTTTTTTTTTTGACACACCACACTTTTATTTTTTTAAGATTTATTTATTTATTTGAGAAAAAGGAGGAGGGAGAGGGAGAGAGAGTCTCAAGCAGACTCCATACTAAGTGTAAAGCCTGACATGGGGTTCGATCCTACAATCCTGAGATCATGACCTGAGACAAAACCAAGAGTTGGACACTTAACCAACTGCTCCACCAGGCTCCCTGACACCATTTAAGTTAAATCATCACTGTTAAAAAAAATTTCCATAACTTTTTAAATCTAGACAATCAACAAAGCACTAAGTGAAGCCCTATATAGCATTTGCAGATTTCCATAGTATGATACTCCTAACATGGCCAATTTTACAGTACCAACATGCCATTACCAAACATGGAGTTTGGAAGAAATGTGCAGAGGAACATTACCATTATTATGTAGAATGTCTCCATAGACATACAAGGGACATACATAACCTCAAAAACATAGGTTATAGTAAAATGTAATGAATAATTGGTAACTAATTTGCTTTGAGTGTTCATTACCTTTATTTTAATAGAATATATTTACTTATAGCTTTACACAGTTTTAAATAATGCATCTGTTTGACAACAAGTTCACAAAATTTGTGAAAGTTTAACAATTGCCAGCATATTTTTCATGTCTAGACACGGAATTTACATCAATACACAAAAGAGTGGATTCCTCAGTCTCCCTATTTTTGAGAATTTGGGTGTGGGTTTTTGTTCACCTTGCACAGATACAGGCAGGCCTCCCCTCTTCTCAAAAGGCCACTAAAACCCAAAGCCCTTGCCTCACCCACTTCATCAGACAGCTCAGGCACCTGTTGCTCTTGAGTTTCATCCTGGATTTTGGCCCCCCAAGGATTTTCCTTATTATCTTTCTACCTTATTATGCATTCAAAGGGTGTTTTTAGAATCTCATCCAGCATATTCAGGTGTTTTGTTGAGGGAAGTTTTTAAGACGTCTGATTTTAAGGTTTAAGAAATACTGCCAACAAGAGAAGGCACATGTCTTGTATTAGCACTCTATAGAAATTTCTGACCTTGACTCTGACTCTGGATAAGCAAGTTCTTCTGACCTTCAAAATTCAGCTTTCCAAGACTTGCTAATAACTCAAGTTCTGTTTGCTTCATGCATTAAAAACTTGCAGTCTTTCAGTGATTCTTATCATTTTTGGCCTTCAAGAGACATGCTTCAATTGAGAAAAAGAGGACCAGTCATTCCTAGATGAGCAGGCAAGGAGGAACATGCTGTAGGAGCAGAGTTGCCTGCCAGGTGCCTGGTTGGCTGCTTGGTGCAGGGCTCTCAAACATGTAGATTTCAGAAGATGCTTAAAGGCAAGACAGTGACATATTTTTCCAAATTAGAGAATGAAAGGAAGAATTGGTCCCTAAATTATAATCACATAAATTCATGAAAAGGTGTTAAAGCACAATGAAGGAAAAGCACAATGTAAGAAAAAAAAAAGATTAAAAGTGACATTTTACTGACTTTTGAAATAGTCTCATAATTATAAAACACACAAGCAGAGCAAAAAGTTTAATATGGAAAGCAACTGATGGATATGGAAATATAACTTTTAAGTTTATCAACACAAACAACCAAAATATTCATCAAAAAATAAAAGTTTAGGGGCACCAGGGTGGCTCAGTCAATTAAGTATCTGCCTTCAGCTCAGGTCACAATCTGGGAGTCCTGGAATCGAGTCCCACCTCTGGCTCCCTGCTTGGTGGGAGTCTGGCTCTCCCTCTGTCCCTCCCCCACTCATTCTCATTCTTTCTCTCCCTCTTTCAAATAAACAAATAATTTTTTTAAAGTGTTTAGGCAACTGAATTGAAAAATGCTTTGTTCTCAAAAGTTTCTGTGATATGTGGAAACATATAAGAGAAAGTACCCATATCAGTGAATAAAGTCAGACACATACAGTGAATTAACACACTATTCACATTAAAGTTGAGTTTCTGGACAAAAGGGTAGGCTTTTCTCTTTGACACATTGCTTTCTCTTACTACCAAAATAGGTAATTTCCCTTATGGTATTTGGCTCTGTTATTTTTATAGACTGTGGAAACTTTCCTAATGTTTGAGAGTTAGCCTGGTCCTAAAGGAACCACTTTCTTTTGGCAGAAAATGTCATCTGAGCACGTAAAGTGATTGAAGAGCAGATGCTTCTGTGGTTATTTCTCACTTTTCAATTTCCCTCCTTGTTTATCAATTTATATAGCATAATTAATTTTCTCATCCTCATGATTTGAGGGGTATTATTATATCCTAGGTGTAACTTCTAGAATTCTCTTCATATAATACAAACATATTTCAAGTAAATTTGAATTAAAAAACAATAAAGTCAGTCATCAGTTACATAATTTTAACTGGTCCAAAATTGACTTTGTCTTGGAGTGGTATCAACAGACATTTCAGCTCCTTACAAAAATAAAAATTTACCTGTCAACCATGCATTAAAAGAGCCCCTGTTAAATGACTATATTCTTCCTATCATATTTTCTCTGATTCAAATACATATTCATGTAATATAAATTTCATTTTATGCAAGAATGACAACCAGTTGTGTCAGGCTAGATGGATTTGATTGATTTGCTTAACAAATGTTTTCTTTTAGAAGATCCAATTATCCTTATAGGCCATCTTGGCGAATGTACACTTATTCAATAGTTTGATTCCTAGCTGTGGATTCATTTAATCATGTTTCACTATAAATTCATGAACTGTAGATGGCGGTGTCCAAGCAATTTTTTTCTTAAATTATTAATGGAAATATCCAATGTTGGGTGTGGGTTTAAATCATTCTCCCTGGTACAAAATATGTTTCCTAGCAAAAATATGATTTAATGCATAATTTATTTAAGGTTTAGCAAAGATGCAGGAGGTGTTCTTTTCCAAACGCAAACATTCTGAAAAACAGTGCTAGATAAGTAAACACGATGCTTTAAGAGGGAGTGTGTGAGGCAGTAAATGTCATCCCCAACTCAGATAAACAATAAAATTATATTTATGTGATGATGGAGATGTTTTTGTGGCATCCGTGCACCTTTAAAACACAGCCAGGATTATTGATGAATATGCCCTTTAGAGTTGCTTTGGTTTGCTTGTTTTTTGTTTGCTTTGTAGTGATCTTTGACAGATAAAATTGTTTTTCCATTAATCCCCCTTCATTCCAATTTTTTTAAATCCCCATATGTTCTGATATTTCCAAAACAGTGAGTTGAGATATAAAACTTATCTGCAGAGATGACAAAGCTTTCCCCGTTCATTTTGAACTGACATTTGTTATTGATTGAATACTTAGTGTTTACCCCAACTTACGGAGCCTTCTACTTATTGTTTTTGTTTTGTTTTGACTCATAAGCAAAGTCCTTTCTCTGTCTCAAATTTAACATCTCCAATTTATCTTTATTTTTTTTTCATTTCAAAAGATGTTTATTTTCTTAATCATTGAGAGATTTCAGTAATATTCTGAGACACTTTTCATAGTGCTTTAACCTGCAATTTAGAAAACAAAGCAGCTTCCAATTACCAGCTTATGTTCTACTCTGCCTGGCACAAGCAATGAAACTTGCCCTTGGAGAAGTCAATAGATTGTTGTGTTGGTGTGTGTGCATGTTTATTTGTGAATGTGTATGTGTGTTCAATTATGGCTGAAAGCCTGATAAAAACAACCAAATGAATAGACCCTAATATTCAGGGGGCATAAAATCTGAGCTTTTCAAGGATCCCTCACACAATAAAGGTATAAATGATACACAAGAACAGGTGGTTAACAAGGCCTAGATGAGATGGACATGGTAGACAGAAGCCAGACTCAGCTATGCCTCAAGTAACATCCCATGACAGAGTTGCAGGCTGATGAATAAAAATGTCTAAGAAAGTCTAACAGAAGTTACCAAGTACTTGGAGAAGAAGGAATGGGGAATTACTATTTAATGAGTACTGAATTTCCATTTGAGATGATGGAAAATTTCTGGAAATGGACAATAGTGATGGTCGCCTGACATTGTAAATGTTCTTAATGCTGTTAAATTGTATATTTAATATGGCTTAAGTGATAAATTTCATGTTATGTAGGTTTTACTATAATGAAATTAATTTAAAAATAAAATACCTAAATTTCATGAAAATTCAGGAACAACAAATTTGAAATACTGAAAATGTGAGATCCTTAAACGACAAGGATTTGCTGTATGAGCTAGTGATATTTATCTTTAAGCTTTACAGAATGGGGTATCTATTACTCTATTGCACTTAACTAATACATATACAAATATAAAAGCTAAAAGAATACACTTCTTTTTTCACCCGTGTCCTCTCTAGCTATGCCTTTTAAATCACCTGTTCTGGTATGTTTAGATAAGTAGACCTCAAAGTTACTAATGATGATGATATTCATTATGATAAATTCATGCTGATTCCACTTGTCCTTACTGGTCACAACTGCTTAGTCTGATCTCTTGTCTCCTGATATTTTACCTAACCGAGTGATTAAGTGATGATAACAGAGGGTCACTCTCTGTTCACTTTGATTCATCTATAAACATCCATATTTTCATGATTGCCTGTTTCATGGATCTGTCTGTGACCTTCTCTTGCACTTGACAGAGTTGGTTGTGCATCCAGAAAGTTTTCTGAAGCCTGGGCAATTTTTTATTGTCAAAGCTCATAGGTGCCAGACATTCACAGAGGAGAAACCTCAAGTTTTCAAAACTAATTTTGCCCCCCCTAGATTACTGAGGAGCATTGTCCATCATCCTCTTCTACCCTGGTAGAAAAGACTCCCCTCTTCAGAAAAACTTACCCAATTTGGTGGGCTGAGGGTGTAAAGAGTGAGTTTGGCCAATGCCGTATTATCCTTTACATTGGTAACAAAAAAACTGCAGAAATAATGTTTTATTGTGTTTTACATACAACATAAATTCAAGTAAAATAGAAAACGTAACTTGTATATTTCAGGAAAATTATTTGGCCAACAAGAGTAGGTATGCCATTTTATACCTCCTCCTCCCGCCCCCACTCTTACCAGCCTATCTTCCTGATAAATGTTTTTCATCCTCAACAAAAGGCAGAATGTTATTCCTGCTTGATGCCTTCCTCAGCCCTTCCAGGTCACCTTAATCTGGTGAACCTACAAAGTTTATTATTATTATTAAGTCTATCATTCTCTTTATCTCCTGGAGCTCTCTATGGCCAGAACTGTTCCCACTATTCAATACCCCACCATTCAATTTCCCACCATTTTCTTGATGCTAAGTCATTGTCATTTTTCTGCTTTTTTCCCAGTAGGTCTTGAGTGAATGAATGAATGAATGAATGATTATAAGTGAATAAAAAAAATCTGGATTTAGAATCAGAAGTTTGATTTTAACTTCTATTTCTTAAAGCACTGTGACCCTGGATAAATTACCCAACCTCTCTGAGCCTCAGTTTCTTCATCTATATAATAAGGATAATAAGCCTTATTTCAGAGGCTCGCAATTAAGACGAAATGAAGGCCATCAGGTGATTAATATTAGTGAACAATCTCTTGAAAAGAACTAATCACAGCAGCCAACAAAATGTAAACAAAATCTTGAATTTTTCTTATAAGACAACATTCAGAAGAGAAATCAATAGCCACAAAGGTCAGTGGAGCTAATTAGCTACAAGAGATGAAATGATGGACATATTTCACAGGTAATCTTCAACCTAAAATAAATAGGTTGTGTTTTAGATGATTGCTTCTGAGTCAATTGCCTTCCAGCTCAGAAACACCTTCTTCCATGTAATTAGCATGCCAGTCGATGGCTCAGTTTTGAGAACAGCCAGGAGAGTATAGCTACCCGAGAATATTCAGTGTTAAAGAAATGTCCATTCGAGTTATCATACCTATATTTTTTTCTGTCTGGCAGTGTTTATAAGTTAAGCTCCCAGGGAGGCATGAGATATTCACATAGCAGCACTGTTACTGGCATCACACATCTGGGGGAAGGAAGTCTGAGAATTTTGGCAATGGAGTAGGTCAAAAAAATGCAAATCAGGTAATAGAATTAAAAGTACACCAAAAAAAAAAGTACACCAAAAATGGGCTTTTATACCCATTTCTAAGGTGGTGATCAAAATCGACCAAAAATCTCATAAATGAATCTTTTAGGGAATCTATCATGATGGGAAGAACTGGATGAACATTACTGTGGACTAAAACCACATTAAAATCCTGACTCTGCCATTTATGACTGTAGAATTGTTAAGAACTGTACATACTCTCTTGAGGTTTAATTTCCTTATATACAAAGTGAGAACATTAATACTTGACACAAGTTGCCAAGAATGATTATATGCCATAATTTATTTTGATTTACTATTTTGTATCATTTGTCCCCCACTTTTTTTAATTTATTTATTCATGGAGACATAGAGAGAGAGAGAGAGAAAAAGAGAGAGAGAGGGGCAGAGACACAGGCAGAGGGAGAAGCAGGCTCCATGCTGGGAGCCTGACGTGGGACTCGATCCCGGGACTCCAGGATCACGCCCTGGACCGAAGGCGGCACTAAACCGCTGAGACACCCGGGCTGCCCTGTCCCTCACTTTTGACATCTCACATCAGCTCACACTCAACACACAAAACTAGATAGATTTCATTGTCCTTGAAACTGTGCCATTACAAACATCACCATTATTGTTTTCTTTTTTCTACAGAATTCTCAAGCTTTCCATGTTTCTTTCTTAAGCACATTACTCTTCTTTATCCTTCTCATTGTGCTCCCCTTCGAAGTCATCAGAAATTCATTTTGCTTAGTGTTTCCATTCACCTCATTGCCCTGACTCCATCTGAACCAAGTCTTCCTCAAGGTCTTCCTTTTTCACCACTTTTGAGCAAATGTCTTCACCTTTCTTTTCCACGATCTTCCTAAAAGTTACCTACCACTGTGATGATTTTTCTACTTCTATTTAGTGTTCTCACTGAAAGACTTTATTTTGCCTTAAAACTCTTCCTTTGAATGTCCTCTTGTCTTTTTCCTTTGACCCTTGCTATTGTAATCTTATCTACTGAACATTCGCTTCCCTCTTTCCCCCTCAACCTAGGCCTTTCAGTCCACCTCTAGTGTAATATTTATTCTCTAGCTCTTTTTTTCCCCTGCATTAGTTTTCTGTTTTGGTTTTTTTTTTGTTTTTTTTTTTTTGAGTCTTCCTTTCTTTACTTCTCTTTTGAACAGAGCCACCTGTTCTTGAATAAGTCTTGCATCTCCCTTTCTTAGGAAAGGAAACAGTTCTGTCCCATGTTCATTCCTCTACCTCTTGTTCTTATTTTCTTTTCTCTTATCTGACTTTTCTTATATTTGAAATCTAACTCTCAGTGTATTTCCCATAGTTTTATTTTGAATTGTTATGCAACAGTCTAAATTCATCTCAATAGATACTCTTTCTTTCTGTCCTTTCAGACTGGCTTTGTTTTTTGTTTCTTGTTTTTTGGGGGTTGTTTTGTTTTTATTTTGGCTCCCTTTCCCTAGGATCTGTTTCTGGAAAGTTTGCATTGATATAGCAAATCATAAAGTCATATAATTGTAGAGGTGGAAGGAACCATAAATAATCACTTAGACCAGAGGTATTAACAAGAAGGAAAATGACTAGAAAAAATTTTCCAAAAGCTCAACTTATAAGTGTCACCTCCTCCTCAGAAAGTTGAGGTAGGGCCTCATTCTGGATTGATGTTGTCCAGCGCTACTTAGATAATCATCGTTTTTTCTGTTGGAAAGCAAATGGATTGATACTCAGTGCATATGCTTTTTAAAAGTTTAAAAAAATATACATACACAAAATTCATTTTTTCAACCATTTTAAGGTGGACAATTCAGTGGCATTAAGCATGTTCGGATGTTGTGCAACCATCACCTCTATCTAGTTCCAAAACATTTATCATTCAAAAGGAAACCCCTTACCATTCAGCAATCATGCTATCATCCCCCCCATGCCCCCAGCCTCTGGCAACCACCAATCTGCTTTCTTTCTCCAAGGATTTATCTATTCTGTATAGTTCTTAGAAATGAAATCACAAAATGTGGCTTTTTTGCATCTGGCTTCTGTCACAAACACACATACATATAATAAGCATTCTTTCTTAAGTAGACTTATACATTTACAGTGCTTTTTTTATTCCAAAATTTTGTACATTCTCTTGTTATGGGTGGTAGTATTACATCCTTTTTCCCACCTCAGAAATACCTTTTTCTGATATAGAGTTTAACTTGTTAGGGACACACATATCTAATGGTCCTGTGTAACAAGCCTGTATGGGAAACTCTCTGTAGGCTCTTGGTCTTACTTGATGAAGCTCCTTCATTTATTCTGGTCTTTGTCCTCTGGTATGGTCTCTCAAACAGTTCCAGGATGAAGAGTGATGTGAAACTTTCAAAAAATCCTCACTTGCCCTAGATTTTATAACTCTAATATGTCCAAAACCAAAGGCTGCCTCCTTCACCATTCACCATCTGCTGCTAGTGTAGTTGGGAACATGGGAATTTGTCACACCTATGCTCTTGAGTAGTCCACATGGCAACTACTTCACATCAGTTGCTCTGTCCCTCTACCAGTGACCTCTGCCTACTTTTTACAGATCTCTGCCTGACGATCCAGCATTGTTGTCCTTATAGAATGCAGGCCCCTTATATGTCATTGATCAGGGGAAAAATAGTGACAGGTCACACTTTGCTTTACTGCCGTGCCCCACCTCTGTTTTTCTTCCTCTTTATCATCTCTCTATTGTCTCTACCAACTGATGTTTTGGTATCTTCCTGCCAGTGTGAGGTAAAGAAGGAAGCTGGTTATTTGTTGGGTAACTCTTGAATGAAACACACACACATATACTTCTACCTGTCAAATACAAATGTGGATTTTCAGTGATAATATAATCTAGCTCCACATTAAGGAAGCAATATTATCTACACAGATCACCATTTTCAAAGACAACAGGGTTCAATATTCATTATTATGCAGATTGTATCAATCACATACACTCATTAACAAACAACAAGATCTACTTTCTGCCATCAAAGTTATGCCCAAGAGCCCACCTACATGAAAAACAGAGTCATCTACTCATTGATGACAATACAAACACCTGGTAGAAAGTTTAGAATTACTGCTTTTCTGTCCCTTAACGCAAATCACATTTCTGACAACTCACTGCTTTTTGTGAACAGAAGATGGTTATATGTGCGTCTCCTATACATGTAAGGGTGCTACTGATCAGGATGTTGAGATGGGGAATATTATTCCAGTTTCAGGTTCTTTGGATTCATCCCATTTAAATTAACAATCAGAATCATCACAATATCATTTTTGTCTGGGCAACTGTTGTACTCTTGTGAGGCAGCCTTTTATGATACACTTTACCTTGAAAGAATTTAATAGGTATCTCTTAATAAAAACTGCTTTAATATTCTTACCTTCTGTCTTCATTTTTTTCACCTTCATCTTGATAGAAAAGTCAGCACTAATCAATGTATTTTCACTTTCTTCCCTTTTATTCATAATCCTGTCTTTTCTTCCTCTCTCTACCCCAATGATTTTTTGTTTGTTTTTTGCCTGTTTCATTTCTTTTTCAGCTAACTACAGCTTACAACTAACTGCCTATTCTATCTTATTTTGGGTGGTTGAGAGAGACGGGAACCATCTAGATAAAGCAAATATATTGCCCTACATTTATTTATTTCCCCCAGACCTCCTCTTATTTTCCACCTTCTACTCTGGTTCGAGTCCTTAAAATGCTATTATACCCACCCTTCTCTCTTTCTCTCCCTTGATGGTGGCCATGTTAGCTTCCTCCAAGCAGGCAAGACACGCTCATCAGACCCTTGTGACAATTCTGCATGCACACTGGGGATATATCATTATCATCTTTCATCCAGCAGATTACCTATTGAAAAGATTAGGGTCAAGAACCCTGGTTTTCTACCTTCAAGTGTGATTATTTTTCCTTCTTATTACTGCCAAAATAGTGATGTTAGTCATGTCAGTGTTAAAACTAGTCAACTTCTGACTATTTTACTGGAGAAATCCATATTAAATAGAAATGATGAGTGCTTGTTTCTCTAGGCCACAAGTCAAGAAGGATTTTCTCCAAAACAGAATTGCAGAATATTTGAGGATTAGTATGTGAAAGCACATTCTGCTGTTTCCACTTCTGCCCCAATCCTAGATTGGGATGACACTATCAATTAATCAAGTACCAAGTATTTATTCAGCACATACTCTGTACTAAATGGAATTAAAGCCAAAAGAGCCACATTTTTCAATTGATGTAAAGGGCAAAAATATATCTGTGTCCAACCGGGCATATTTGTTTTCAACAGATGGATAGGCACCCTCTTCTATTCATCTGCATTTCATTGACTTCCTTTCCAAATGCATGTTCTGTAGCCACAGCCTCCTTTGGAAATTTTCCTCATTTAGAAATGATAGTAGAAAATCCTTCCGCCAGTTGGTTCTTTTCAAGGTGACTCATGTAGAGTCTAGATAAAAACATCTGTGTATGGGAGGTCATTTTAAAAACCATTTTGCATATTATTGAATTTTCTGTCTAGAAATTTCTGTTAATGTGGTATCCTATAACTGTTCCATGATTTAAATTCATTTTTAGGTAGCCTGTGATGGATAAGATTTCTGGGTCCTCTTGGTATCAAGGCAACAGATGTGAATTATATGCCCAGAGTGTTATTGAAAGATGAGGGAGTTTATTATACAATCTAGTGTCTAGAAATAAATGCTTCTACCTCTGGATTCTTTCCATGGATAAAGTTATCTCTAGACCCTTTTAGTCTATGTCAACCCACTTTGGTGAGTAGATAGACTAGCTAGCCAGACTGGATTGAGTAGGTGTACTAGATCTCAGAGGTCAACCACGTGGCCAGTGCTTGCCAGAGTCCTCCATACAGCCAGGCTGTTCTAGGTGTTTTACAAGGATTAACTATTTAATCCTTATGATGACCCTAAGATCTAGGTATAGATAGTATTCCTATTTTACAAATGAGGAAATTGAAGCATGAAAGGTTTAAGTAGATGGCCCAAGATCACACATCTAGTAAGTATCAGAACTGGGCTTTACACCGGGGCAGTCTGACTCCCTCACTGCCTCTAAAAAGCCTTGAGAGTTACAGATTTGAGTTTGTTACCTTGCTCATCTTATCTAGCGTCCTGCAGGAAAACATTGCAAGTAATCTCCCACACCTTCCCAGCATGTTCCTCTCTCTGAAGGCTTCAGATCTTTTCTCAGAGAGGGCAAAAGGATAGGAAGAGTAAATCACTATCTTTCCACTTACAGTATGACCCCTTCCTTGCTGGTATTTCCACAAGCCTTAGAAGGTAGACTTTAGCCTCTTTTAGAGGTACTTGTGACCCTGATTTTATCAGAGCAAAATGATTTTAATATTGTTCAGTCACAGATGAAATACACGCCTCTCCATAATGCAAATCAGCTTAGTTACCAACCTGAGTGGGTTCCTCCAAGGTGGGTTTGACTCACTGATCTGTATCATTCAATTGAATCTCACCCAGAATATACCACAGGTAGGTGCCTGAGAGACAGCAGTATGTTTTTCAATTGCAAGTTACCTCTGTACTTTCCCCAGAACACTCTAAGTTGGGGCAGAGTCATCCTATGAATTAGAACTTGGTCCTCTACACAAATGTGCCTGCAAAGGAAGAAGTATGTCAGAGGGAATAACTGGAGAGTGGGAGAAAAAGGGGTAAAAGGATGGGAGAATGTTACAAAAATGAGAGCTGGAGGCTGATGTCCATGAGGCCTTCTTGCAGTCTACCACTCGAAAATGGATTGGCTGTAAATGTTTAGGAATACTGGCGTACTGCACAGATTGGAACCCAAGTTTTTTTCCACCTCATTTGATTTTCTTTAGTGGCCTTCAATCCCCAGTCTGTATGGTACTGAATCCATCCCTGTTCTAATGAGGATTACTTGACATCATGCAGAAAAAACAACCAGTCCACAGCTGGAATGCTTTATCTTTCCAACTGATTGATTGTTTTGGCATCCTGTTGGGTATCACTAGGTGCCATTTAAAATACATTACTTAAATCTAAATTTAAAGAAGAAAGCTAAAATCTATAAGGAGAAACTGTAAATAATTTCTTTGGTCTAAACTGTCTGGTCAAACAATAAAACACACCTGTAATAAAATAGTGCACACATAAAAATTAATCTCTAAGTTTAAACCACCATAGCTTTAACCTCCAGCTGGGTGTTTAAAAAATAAATAGTGAGAAGAGGTGGTTGGGGCACAATTTGGTTTTATATGAAGAAAATAGAGATGTTCACCTCTCTTTTTATATTCAAATAAGAGTATTCAGTTGAATCTTAAAAAATTGGAATATATTTCCAAAAGAAGAAAAAGATTCATTATTTATTATGTTGCTGCCCTAACAGAGAAATACACAATAGCTTTCGGATGCACAGACCATCACAATTCTTTTGAGTGATGAAGAGAAATATTAGTGTGCTTTGATTCTGCCAACATGTATCAGACATTGTCTGCCATTAGCTTAGTGAACAAAGAGATGATGAACATCTGCTTAAATTTCATAAGATACTTGAAAGTTTAGTCTAGTTGGAATGCATCTAACTTCATATGTTCTAAGCTGTTTTAAGTTGAAATTGCACCTTTTTTTAAAAAATAATAAATTTAAATAGCAGAGGTTTCAGGCAACTGTCGACATTTATTTTTTCAGTTAGCCATTTTCACTAAAATAACTTAAAAGCCATGCTATTATACTCTACTTGAGGGTGGAGCTTCCCATTAGTTCATCTAGCTTGAGCCTAATATTAACAGCAGCGGGAATCGGCTATTGTTTACTGAGACCCTGTTATACACAGGGCTATTCACCAAGCGCATTACATAAATTATTTCTAGTCTCCACAGTAGCCTATTCAGATCGATATTATTATCTCCATTTTACAAATGAAGAAACAGCTTAAGAGAAGTTAAGATGAAACAACTGGTGAGTATTTGAAACCTACTGCTTTCTCGATAAAATGGAGACCATTACTAGGAGTTCCCCCCAAAAATGGTTATAAACTCCATTTCACCTAAAATAATAGCAGGGTTGAAATTCAGGCTTCAGTTAGGTTCAGTTTGGTATATGCATATTTCATCTTGAATAAGTAATAGTGTGGATTTTTTTTAACCTCCGAGCATCTGATAAGATCTTCCTGTCCAAACTTACTCTTTGCAAGAATGATCTGATACAAAGATAAAAAAGGAATGTTAGGAAATTTATGCCAGGTCACAGCATTCCCAAACGGTAGCTGGCAAAAAGAAATTTTCTCTCTGTAACCTGGATTCTCTCCTTCTCATACTGTAGCCGCAATGTTTACCCCAGGGCTTCCTGCATCCTAGACAATCCATAAATATTTGTTGAAAGACTGAATGCACGACTGATAAGTACATGAAGGAATGAACACATAAATCAACAACACTACCTACCTGCGTGTTTGCTATTCTTAAAGGTCTCATATTTGGTGACATGAATTAACATGTCCTTTGAAATTTGAACCCAGGTGGTAATAACATGGAATAAGTTAATTATGCAGATGTTGTTTCTGTCACCCCAAGAAGTACTATATGGTGGTTGCAGTGCACTATAAATTAAACATGATCTCTTCCTTGCTCTTTAGACGAAAATGAGTAGAAGATAAGAGTCTATGAGCCCACGTAGTGGTGTTTGATAAATCTTTGTTGGATTAAATGGAATATTTCACAGCAATGGCAAGAGTTACTTGCAATCAAACTCTCAAATACCATGTGAGAATTGTTCTGATTAGTTTTATCTCATCATTAATTAAGATTCCTTGAAGCAAAACGATCAAGGCGAATTCATAATCCTCATGTCTGAGATTTAATGGGTTCCTGTACATTTTCTTTTTCACGTTAAGTATACCTGGCCTCCCAAATTTTGCATCATTATTTTGTTTTCAAGTTCTTTCCCTTCTGCTTGAATATTACTTTTACAAGGGAATAATCACCTATTCTTTTTTTTTTTAATATTTTATTTATTTATTCATGAGAGACACACAGAGAAAGAGGCAGAGACATAGGTAGAGGGAGAAGCAGGCTCCCTAGGAGGACCCCGATGCGGGACTCGATCCCTGACTCCTGGATCATGCCCTGAGCCGAAGGCAACGCTCAACCACCAAGCCACCCACGCGTCCCAAATTGGAAATTTCTTAATTCCCAAAATTCTTAATCCTATAACTATTCCTGAATGATGAATTACTTAGTTTGGTTATTAACCATTTTCAAATTGTAAAAAGCATTTACTTGTAATAGTTTAGAAAATTCAGAGAGAGCAGTGATGGAGTCTAAAATAGGGGTACTTGGCATAGAACAATGGTGATCTTCATTAATTCTTGTACACATTGTTCTTTTTTTTTTTAATTTATTTTTTATTGGTGTTCAATTTACTAACATACAGAATAACACCCAGTGCCCGTCACCCATTCACTCCCACCCCCCGCCCTCCTCCCCTTCTACCACCCCTAGTTCGTTTCCCAGAGTTAGCAGTCTTTACCATGACCAAGTAGGATTTATCCCTGGGACACAAGGCTGGTTCAACACCCGTAAAACAATCAATGTGATTCATCATATCAGCAAGAGAGTTAGAACCTATTCTTATTAGAGATTGATCCAGTCTTCTAGATCCTCCAAGATCACTGTGAGTATTATAAAATAAGTAAGATCACATGCCATGGAGAAAAGTGCTTTTATAAAAGAGTTTTGGTGGTTTGGGTGACCTTTTATAGTCTTTATGCAATGATCTTGCATATTCTAGCTAACGAACAAAAGCTACAAATAAACATTTTCATTTATTTATAATACCCGAATAAAATGAAAGTTTTCAATAGTTTAGTCTCCGATGAGAAAATTTTGTAAACACCAGGTGGGGAGGACACAGGTGAGGTAAATATCTTCCACATTTTCAAATGTCAGCTGTTCCCAAGAGAGGATGCTTAACTAAACACTATCTATAGTCTTAGCAGATGTTATCAATACATACCACTTCAATTGCTGTTTTCCAATATCTGCACTGTTAATAACAGTTCAGAGGAGATTTGAAGTGTTTTGATTTGAATCAATGGTCATTTAAAAAATAGCTGTGCTAAATGATGTATGTTTGTCTTTGGATCATCTCCCCTAAACAGATGGTATCTTTGGAATTGTTGTGACACTTCATTGTTTCTAATGGCTGATGACTCATTGTAGGAAAATCCCAGCGTACACAATTTGCGAAAATAAGATTGTTTGCTACGGCTAATTTTCAAACGGAATTTCAACAGATGTGACAATTTTACCAAGATGTCAAAATAAGAGCAACCCACCGACAAATCAAATCTGGCTCATGTTCGGTCCTTTGGTATCATTCTGGTTTGTTTCCGGTATCAGGAGACTGTATATCAATGTCATCCCTGATAACTTGATCATTTCAGATGGCACACAGTCAATTTTTTCATCCTCCCTGATGGCTCACTTTGCAGTCACGATGCAGCACTTCCAGGGTTTTCTTCTCCACTCCCTCCCCCAACCCACATATTACCAAAGGAACAATGTTTGTAACAGATCTTTAGACTTGTTTGGAAATAAAATGAGGTCATCCACCAGAGATATTTGGAGGTCATGGAGAAAGATGATCGTTAGGAAGGAATTTCAAGTGTAGCTGTGGATGTGTTCGACTGATAATCTTGCATAGTTAAAAAGGTAACTCCCATAATAATTTGGAGTCATTGTATCCTTGACCAACATGGCAGGACCAGCTCTGAGAAAATGAGGTCAGCGCACAGTGGTATCATGCATTATTTTGAGTGTCAAAAAAAGCCATAAAAGTAGCCCATTATCATCAATGACAACTGGACAAGCAATAATGTTAAAATACTGAGTTCTCATTACAGGGAGCTGACACAACAGAATACTGAGAACCACTCAAGGTAGCCCAGCACAAAAGCCTTTTATGATGTGTCATCCTCTCTAAGGGCTAATCAGAAGCAGAGATACAAGAGAGGAGGTGATAACATTTGTGCAAAGTAAATCCTATTTTAAAAGAGTAATGAGACTGAGGTATAATTTTGTTTTTAAGAAGAAGCTGGTATTGTGTATGGTAAAAAGTCTTTCCTGCATTTTCTCTGCAGAGCATACTTTTATTTCTGATCAGCCTTCCAGAAATCCCTATGGGGCAAAGGTGTGAGTGAAAGCAATACAATGAAAATTCTATTGTTTCTTTTATTTCTGAAGTGACTAGTGTTATACTCATGCCACATTATTCAACTATTAGAAAGAGAAAATAGCCTAAAGTTTTCCATTTCCATTTAGGCTCAAGTAATTCTCATTCTGTTCCACAGGCTTCTACATGGGAATAAAATATGTTACAGCATGCCATCCATTTAAAAAAATACCTCACACTCTAAGCCCTTATCAAGAGAAAAAAGTCATACTAGTGTTCCTACCATATGGAAAAAAAAGAAAAACAGAAGCTACTTAAGAAGATAGCTCATTTTCATTTACATGTTTAATAATTATCTCAACTATTACATTTTTGGGTGATATTTAAGTTTTAAATGTAAAATCATTAAGTATTTGGAAACCACTATAGATTTCATGGTTTTTGAGCAAAGGAAGTTTGGTAGATTAAGAATTACCATGGATACTTTCTAATTTTTCTTAAGGGAAGGAGTCCGTTTCCTTCCTCCCTCTATCTAGGCTGGCCATGTATCTTTATCCGATTATAACAAAGTGACATAAGACAAATATTTAAGTGATTTCTCTAGTTATCACTGAATATATGAAATCAATTCATCTGTAGACAATGAATGATTTAGGGTGAATTCTAAATGTTCTTAATCTTTTTACCAATCAGGTTTTGTTGTAATCTCCCAGAACCCAGATATACAGTCTTATTCATCTTTTAAGTCCCTCTAACAACACACATTATAACCCTTTAATAACTGTTGGCAAAGTGACTGAATTGATCTGTAAATAGAATCTAATAGGTAATTCCCTGGGCATTGACTCAGTACAATGAAATGTCATTTTCTTTGCTCTTTCTAGAAATACTTATGAATATATGATTTTAAAAAAACTTATGAACTTAGGGAGACTTATTTTAAGGTAAAATTTATACCTGAACTTTTTATTTTAATTCCTCTGAATTCAGTTGCAAAGGAACTTAAGTAGAAGTCACAGCTTTGCCGCTTAGATAAAGTGCCCGCTATTAAGATTAAGAGGAAGTGAAAGAATGCCATATTGGTGTAGAACAGAGGTTAAGCTTTGGGAGTGCAGAGCAAAACCCAAAAATACTAAGAGAAGTAAGAGCTTAGTACATCTAAATTTTTATTTCAAAGAAAATATTAAGTATGAAAAATCAAAGGTCTTTTAAATATTTAAGCTTCTATAGCTTTATCTGAAAGCAATTCTATAATCACTTAATTATGTGAAAAAGGGAACTGGCTAGCCAAATTAGTTTAAAAAACAATTTTTAATATTCACAAGGCAATTCACTTGCATATACTAACTTTTTCTTTAACCAAATGGGTTCCCTCAGTATAAGACAACCCACAGACAGTACTATCTTATTTGTAGCAAAACCTTTCAGAAGAAATGCATTAGTTACAAACCAACTGAAATCAAAGATTTAGAGGAAAGTCGCATTTAATGCAATTAAAATAGCCACACACAAAAAAAAAATAAATAAATAAAATAAAATAAAATAGCCACACACATTCATGTCCGTTTTCAACAAAACTTCAAATTAGAAATCTTTATAGGTTTTTCTGAGACTGGCTTTAGAATACATAAAAGTGATCTCATTGTATCCCTTTCTAATGAATGGGGTTGATGGAGATTTCCATAGGTCTTTTTCTTTTTTAATTCCTATTTAAAATGAAATATATAGGTATATAAATTTATATTTTGTGTGGATAGATAGATAAAAAATTAGAGTTTAGTCTATTCTGCACCTTCATGAATTAGTGTATACCTTTTTGGAATGATTAACTAGAAGACTTGAGAAATTTTTGATTTCTTGACATTGGTATTTGATTTAATTTCCCTTCGTCTCTCAATATTTCTGGATCTTACAGGATCTGAGCATCTCCTGAAAACATTGAGTTTTACTAGGCAAGGCTTGTACCCTTGAGCTGTCTTCACACTAGATATTCAGAAACATGAAAAATAATCTGGCAGCAAACAAAGAGATAGGGGAAAAGTGCTATATGCTGGTATTATCTGCCCAGCTGCTTCTACTTCTCTTTATTTATATGTCAGCCAGGTGGTTTGGGTGGTTAATATCACCTGGAGTTTCATCCTGATTAGAGTGGTTCTAGCATTACAGCTCATCTTCCTGGTTCATCTAGGGACACATAACTCAGTTCAGACCATGGAAGACGGAAGAGAGAGTTGATGGGGGCTTTAGATGAAGATTCTTCTTTGCCCCCTGTGAGAGGTCCCAGGGGAAACTGTCCCTTCTCCGGGATGGAGGAACTGGAAGCTGATTGTACATGGCAGTGTGTCATAACCATAGGACAAAGTGTAGCCTAGGGATGCCTAAACAGATTAAAGGCATCCAGTGTCTTGGTGATATCTCTGAGCTGCAAAGCCAACCAACCACAATCCAGCAACCCTCATCTTTGCACCTCCTGTTAACTCTTTTCTATGGTCTCTCTTTTTAAAAAAAATTTTAAAAAGATTTTATTCATTCATTCATTCATTCATTCATTCATTCATGAGAGGCAGAGACAGAAGCAGGTGCCCTGCAGGGAGCCCGATGTGGGACTCAATCCCTGAACTCCAGGATCACGCCCTAGGCTGAAAGTAGAGCTTAACCGCTGAGCCATCCAGGAGTCCCCCTGTGGTGTGTCTCTCTCTCTTTTTTTTTTTAATATTTTATTCATTTATTCATGAGAGACACAGAGAGTGGCAGAGAAATAGGTAGAGGGAGGCCCGACATGGTACTCCAGGGACTCCTGGGACTCCAGGACCAGGCCCTGGGCTGAATGGGGCGCTAAACCACTGAGCACTCAGGCGCCCCTAAGGTCTCTTTTTTTAAGGCAGTGCCTGCACCATCCTAGTATCCTCATGTCCATTTTGCAGTGGAAAGCCTGTGAGCTGCACATACTAATACTTTTAAGCAAGATACAATTAACAAAGGGCATTTACATACAGGATTCCATCTGATCTTTGCCAAGTGTTCCTGCCTTCTACATGGGAAGAAAGTGAGGCACAGAAAGTTAAGGTACTTGCCTAAGATCCAGATGGTAAACTGAGCCTCACTTTGCAAGATAATTTGAAAAAAATAAAAAATAAAAAGAAATCTTAAAGGCTCTCTTTTTTTTTAAATTAAAACTAGTTTTTGTAGAGATAAAATGGGCATATAACATTATGTACTTGTAAAATGTATAACATGTTGATTTGATACATTTATCTATGAAAATATTATTACTACCATATCCTTAGCTAACATCTCTACCGTGTCCCATAAGTATCATTTCTTTTTTGTGGTGAGAACATCTGAGATCCGTTTTCTAGGCAATTTTGCAGTGTATAATACAGAACATGAAATATCATTCAGCTACAAGAAAAAAGGAAATCCTGCCATTTGCTTACAACATGGATGGACCTAGAGGGCATGATGCTAAGTGAGATAAGTCAGACAGAGAAAGACAAATGCTGTATAATCTCACTTATATGTGCAGTTGAAGGAATCTCTTTATATTCATCCTCTTTTTGTTCATCCCTCCACAGAATGTGTACCGAAACTAAGCCTCTAGGGATGGCATCAGACAGTGATGACTCTAGAGGGGCTATTTGTGGCTGTATACCTCTCACCAGGGTGTCCTGCAGAGAAGCCATGGTGCCATAAATCAGCTCTGCTTGAGGAATGAAGTATTCACAGACACAGCAAAACCTGAGAAATAACATTGTATCTTATTAGAAAGGCTTGAAAGAAGGCAGTTTATAGGGAGCAGGAATCCAGAGTTCCCTAAATGAAAGAAGTGCTTATTCCATTCTTTCCGAGATGGCCAACCTGATGTATGGTGTAAGTATGAGTATTACTGGTTGCGTTTACCGAAATATCACACCTCCCTCTTAGCAGGATATTCTTCTCAGCTCTGCTAGGACAGCCTTCTATGCCTGTTCTCACTGCTGCTGGAAGCCTAAGATTAAATGAGTAATGAGACAGCCAGTGATGCGATACTGTGTTATATTATGGAACCTCTGGTCACTCACGCTTTACACCCCATTAATTAGGTGCTAATTGCAAAAGCTACTTAAAAGTAGTTTTTGCCTTGCTCTCTGCCCCAACAACCTGCTCCAAGTGTGAAACTCCCATCAATATCAAAGCCTCAGAGAAACAGGCCTAATATTTGCAGTATTAAGGTTACCGATTTTTGCCTCAAAGGAAAGCTGTGCAAAAGCTTAAGTTTTCATAGCAGAGCTAATGCCCTCATTATATATTCAACGTGCTTAAAAAGGGCAAAATACAATGTGGTGAAATGATCTTCCTACAAGGACTTGTATTTTCATAGTTACCTCCTAATCAGTTATCCTCCTAATCAGAGTAAGAGTCATGTAATTTCAAAAAATAAAAAAGACGTTACTCAAAACATCAAATTAGATTTCTCCTAAGGCAACTGCTTTTAAAACATTTTTGCCGTTACAATAATAAAGTATTCTACACCATGGATCAGTTTCACGAGGACACTCAACTTTCATAAGTCAACTGTTTCTGCCTGATTTAGTTCAAAACAAATTATTTCACTTCCTTAAAGCTGAGGCACCAACTCTTTTACTTGACATGACTTAGACATGGCTGAACATATTAACAGAAATTTTCCAAAAGCATTCACCTTTGAATAAGTAATTTATTGACAAAACAACTAGAGAATGAGAGACTTGAAGCTAAAACCTGTGATAGAAACTTTGGAAGTTTTATGTCCTGATCATAAATATTTTATTGATTATGGAAAACCAGTCTAAACTCAGACAAATTACAAAAAAACAAAAACAAAAACAAAACAAACAAAAATAAAACCTGAGAAATAACAGGCTTGAAATATGGGGATTACTGGTAACCTCTGTTACGTTATATGCCATATTGTTAAATGTCTTTAAAAGAGCTCATGGATCAGATATAAAATTTTGTGCTTGAAACAAAAAGGAAACCCTCCCATGCTAATGGTAAAAATCTGTTGAAAACACATCTATTGACCAAAAAGCAATGTAACTCTACTGGATTATCCTTTCCCTTAAGAAAAATGCGGTTTAAGACATATGATGGTTACAAATCAGAAATATGGGGGCACCTGAGTGGCTCAGTGGTTGGGCATCTGCCTTTGGCTCAGGTCATCATCTTGGAGTCCTGGGATCGAGTCCCACATCGGGCTCCCTGTGGGGAGCCTGCTTCTCCCTCTGCCTGTGTCTCTGCCTCTCTCTGTGTGTCTCATGAATAAATAAATATTTTTTTAAATCAGGAATATAGAAGAATGATCACCAGCCCCAATGCTATGTCCCAACCTTCTTCATCTTTGACTTCCACAGCTAAGGTGGCATGGTACGGTGCGCCTCATGCTGGGCAGCTGGAAGATCCAGCATCAGGGTAGTGACAGCTCTGGAGTTGGGAAGCTCAGTCTGGTTGAATGAGTCTGATATAGAGGACAGATCCATCTGGTCAGAAGAGAAGGCTGACAAACTCAGACAGGGTATTTGGGCTCCAGCCTGGACTGTAGAGCCATTGCTCTGGTCTACAAATGAAGCCATAAAGGCCAGGTCCAGTCATGTGGATTAGGCAGATGAGGCTTGGCAGCAAAATGGTAAACCCCTCCCAAGCACACTTCACTCTGGATTGGCAAGATTTATTGCCACCCACTAGCTAATGACTGAGCTACTTGCTAGAACTGTTTATCGGCTCAGGGCAGAGCTGCCAGATCGAAGGTCTTCAGTGACTACAACTGAGCAATCCTAAGAAAAGGAGTAGGGATTGATATCCTCTACATATATGGATTTTTCATTTGGGATTATTTCGTTTCTTCAGGGAGGCTGTGAAAGCCCCTGTGGATCTTTATAAATAGAATGGATACTCATTAGTCAAAAATCAGGGAGATACAATCAATCATTTCTGAAGATGTTTTGCATCCTAATGTGCTTTCAAGTTCCCACGTATGGCATTTTCCATCATTTTACTTTGGAATGTGCAAACTGCCATGAGGTGATGCCTCTGAGAGCATGAGTCCCAGAGTAGACACGGGTAGTTCTCTCCCCATCTTCTTGAAGCTACTAAAGACCCATGTTAAAAAAAAAAAAAATATTGCATTTTGAAAGGTTGTGGCCTACTGCATTATTTTCCTCTTCCGAATTAGAGAATGCTACTGGAAATCTTCCAAAAAGCCAAAAAGGGATAATAGGCCCCTAGCTCCAATGAGATACAAATTCCAGGTGTTTGGCTGTGATGATTCACTAGCTGGAAGACTCCTCCACAGAAGCTGTGCAAATTTTGATCTCAGCAAAATGATAGATTGCTGAAGGACACAGCACATGGTGTCTTCTGTCTCTCTTCTCATGGACAACTCTCAGTACTGCTAAATCTGTAGATACCAAGATTCTACTGCATTAATTACATTAAGGTATTTGGCCCAAAATTGATGTAAACTACTTTCAAGGGACAACAGGGTGCAACCTTAGAATAATCAGGTGCTTCTTGAAGTACTTAAGTGAGCTAAAGAGAATAACAGTATGATCATTCACTGATGATTTTGTATAACTGCGAGAAGGCATTTGTTTTGGTCTGTGCCGAAACAGCAAAGAGTCACCATCGCAGAATAAAACATTTAAAATCATGTATGTACTAACATTTTTTTACTGATTTGAGCGTCTTTCTTTTTTTTTTTTTTTTTTTTTTTTTTTTGAGCGTCTTTCTCATTAATACTTAACTCGTTTCAATTACATTAGAGGGGTTTTGTTTGGTTTTTGTTTTTAAGATTTTATTTATTTATTCATGAGGACACAGAAAGAGGGGCAGAGGCATAGGCAGAGGGAGAAGCAGGCTCCTTGTGGGGAACCCGATACAAGACTGGGTCCCAGGACTCTGGGATCACTCCCTGAGCCAAAGGCAGATGCTCAACCACTGAGCCACCCAAGCATACTTAAGTCAGAACAGAGGACACACAGGATCAACTTCAGACTGTTGACCCTCCCACCCAAAGTTCCATATGGGTCTTATTGAGGAGAAGGTTGTATAGGGCCAGCAGGCTCTCAGAGGGGGTACATGACCCAAAAAGGTATAGAACTTTCTATTTTAAAACTTCTTCAAGTTCTTTTTGAACTCTTTTATACGTCTGGGTCAAATATGCTGCCTGGCTCCAGAGCATCCCAGCTTCAGAGTTATGTTTCCTCCGAGGGCATGAACAACGACTCTTACTCCAGATCCTTGGCCGTGTGCTCATGGTTCCCCAAGAGAAGCTCAGCTTCCCCGAGTGTCTCTTTTTGGCAGTCCCTCTCACACTTGTTCTTTTGATTCCCTCAAAAGAAAAGTTAACACAGCAGCATGATGACCTTGGGACTTTGTAACTCCCCTCTTGTTTGTTTCCTTAACACTTATTCTAAGGTCTTTCTGTGGTTAAAAGGGAATGCCCATTTATTACAGACTACAAAAAAAAAAAAAAACAACCTAGAATAGAGAGGAGAGGTCAGAACAATATAATAACCACTACCCCTTATGCAGAGATAAGGACTTTCAAGGTTTTTTTTCCCCACATTTTCTTCCATGTAACTGTAATATGCACACTTACACAATGTGTTAATATATTAAACAGTTACACACATGAAAACTAAAAATGTAGATTATACTCTATGTATTAAAGCTTAATGATTTTTTTAAAAACAGAACACAAAATACCTAGGTGGCCTTTTTTTTTTTCTTTTAAAGATTGTTTATTTGTTCATGAGAGACACAGAGAGAGAGGCAGAGAAGCAGGCTTCCTGCAGGGATCCCAATGGGGGACTCGATCCCAGGACCTTGGGATCAGGCCCTAAGCGTGAAGGCAGATGCTCAACCACTGAGCCACCCAGGCATCCCACTAGGTGGCCCTTTAAAAGGCTATATCCCTGGCATGGAAGTCGGACTATATTTTATTAGAAAAGATACTCAGTCCCCAGCAGTTAATAAGTTGTTTGATATTAGATTCTTGAATGCATGTATATCTTTAGTCAGTGATTTATAACTTTCTGAAAGGAAATCTATGTCTGAATAAGATGCACAGAAATTTTCTCTTTAATCTATTCACTTGTATTTTTGCCATATCCTATTTAGAATGGGAACTATTAATGGGCATTTACTATATTCTAAGCAATTCACATGCATTTTTCTCCCTTAGTCTGTACAAAGATCCTGTGGTGGTGGTACTATTGCTTTTATCCTCATTTATAGATAAAGAAACTCAGGCTTGAAGATGCTAAATAACTTACCTAGATCTTAAGGATAAGAAGTGGCAGAGTCAGGCAGCTTGGCTCACTTTAACTTAGAAGCGTATGCTCTGAGCTGCTCTGCTAGTGGTTCTAATTGTGGTCCCTGGACCTGGGAATTGGTTAGAGATAAAAATTTCAAACCCCATCTTGAATCTGGTGAATCAGAAATGCAAAGGAGTGAGGCCAGCAATCTGTAACTTAACAAGCCTTCCTGGTGGTTTTAATATGTGCAAAACTTTTAGGACCCCTGCTCTCTACTAGCCTCCAATTTTTGAAAGTCTGCTGATAGACTATTTTTAAAAATCTGGTTTTTGAAAAGAATCATGTTAGACTCTTGCCAAAGTATTGTTAGTGTTTTATTGCTTAAACATTCAGACTTTCACTTGGGGATTCTTTGAGTTTTTATACATTAGTTCATAATAATCGACGCTTAAGACCGAGGCTTTCCATGCAGGCTGGGGCATGGTGAGTACGCACCTCTGGCACTTCCAGACTGTCTTCACGTTACTCATGAATGGTGAGCTGGATAAGAATCCAGCTGAACAGATGACTACCATAAATAAATAAATAAATAAATAAATAAATAAATAAATAAATAAATAAATAAATAAAATCAAGCAAGCAAGCTCTTACACAAATCAGGCATGCTGATTGTGAGTAAGAAAATGAAAGTCAGTTTTAAAACAGGTCCAACAGGTAAACATACTTTTCAAATTCAGCGAGTTCTTTCCTAGAAGCCACAACAACCCCATAATCTTAGTTTTACTCTCCCAATGCCAGTTTATGCCCAAAGACCTATTCTCCTGATCCTGGTTTGCTTGTGTTGTTGGGGTTTGGGTTTTTTTTTTTTCCTCTGCTCTGTATGTGGCTCCTGATGGAGGAGAAACCCACACATTTAGAATGTCATTTGCATATTTCTGAAGTCCAAGGCATTTTGGTGGTAAATGTATTCAATTTTTAAGAACTTAGGAGTGATTAGGTATAATTTAATATAGATATGGCCATCCTCAGTGTCCCTGGGTAGCTGAAATTCAATTTTTTTTAATTAATATTTGAAAAGGAAGACCTCCTCTAGCCACCGTAATCGTATTTTCACTGTATTTTTATTCCTTTCCAGATCCGACTGTCTTAAAATTTAATTACTGTTAGCAAGACCTTTATGGGAAGAATAGAAATATTCTCATAATAGTGTTAGCATATTAAATATAATTTTCAGGTAGCCCTCCTAGGATTCCAGCACTCCTCAATAGAGCCAATTTAGCTGCCTTTTTCTGCCCTGACAGTCCACATGTATTCAACTCACAAATGTATTCTTTCCCTGGTTCCTCTGATGCTATTAGAACTTCGTTGTCCTAGTACATTAGAGTGTTCATTCGCCTGTGATAAGATGTCAAATCTGATATGCATTTTAATGCTGCTCATATGAATACTATTAAACATGCTCATTATAATTCTTCTGTGCCTTAAGGCACACTTTTGTTGGTTTGTTTGTTGTTTTTGTTGTTCGTTTTTTAACTGTGTTAGTTGTTTACAACTCAAAATAGGTGGGTTTTAGAGCACATGGCTGGCTCAATCAGAGGAGCATGTGACTCTTGATCTCCAGGTCATGAATTTGAGTCCCACATGGGATGTAGAGACTACTTAAATAACTAAATTTTAAAAAATAGAGTTTGAAAAGAAAAAATCAAAGATGGCTATATAAGAATATAAGGAAAAAATACATACTTTTGCATAAAAACCAAGGTCAAATGACTCAAGAATTAAATTTTTTTTTTAATTTTTTATTTATTTATGATAGGCACACAGTGAGAGAGAGAGAGGCAGAGACACAGGCAGAGGGAGAAGCAGGCTCCATGCACCGTGAGCCTGACGTGGGATTCGATCCCGGGTCTCCAGGATCGCGCCCTGGGCCAAAGGCAGGCGCCAAACCGCTGCGCCACCCAGGGATCCCCCGACTCAAGAATTAAAACATGATACTAATATGTCATTGTGTCCAAATAGTAAAAGAAATATATAAAGGGATGTTAGACCTAGAAGTCTCAAGAAATGGAAGGACAGCTTTTAGGCCTGAGTCCCTTGTCTGGACCAACATAGGAGACTATTTCCCTCGGCTGTCTCCCTCCCGCCCCCTGGAGTCCTGTCTCACCTCTGGTAAAACCAGCTGATTCTTCTGAGGCTCAAGGACTCTCAGGCAATGCCTAGCACTTCTGACAGAAGGATCTGCACTTGCAGCCTTTCACTTGCCCCAGGAGGTTATTTGTTAGCTATAGGCTCCTCCTTATTTGGAATTCTAATACCCATGGTTCTCTGTTTGGTTTTTTGTTTGTTTGAGAGAGGGAGAGACAGAGAACAGGAGAGAGAAGAGAGAGAGAGAAAGAGAGAGAGAGAGAGAGAGAGAGAGAGAGAGAATAGAAAGCAGACTCCATGCTGAGTTCAGAGCCAGATGCAGAGCCAGTCTCACAACTGTTAAGTCATGACCTGAGCTGAAACCAAGGGTTGGTTGCTTAACCAGATGAGCCACCCCGGCACCCTCTGTGTTTAGTTTTAATTGAGATGTTTATTCCCTATATCAGAAACAGCCTAAGAATCTAAACAAGATATCTTTCACATTTTAATTGTCTTTAATCTTTTTTCCTTGTAACAAATACAAATTGTTCTATGAAATTATAATCAACAAGGGCTCCTAGCCTTCAATGGGAGGGATGATTCTATTTTTAAAAAGTGAAACCCAGAGTGGGTTTTAGCTGAGCTCAGTGTATGGTGGTTGCTCACAGAGATCCAATAGTTTTATTAGTTTTTAATCACCCTTTTAAAAGTGAAGGTCAGAGAAAACTAGATGTTTGCTCTTCACGACTACACCACATTTTCATTTTTTATCTTGAACATGCAATAGTAAATAATCCAAAAGAAGCCAAGTTCACTGCTGCATTTGGCTTCCTGTCATAGAAAAAGACAAAGAGACAACCAAATGGGCTTCACTGTAGGATCAGTTAATGAATTTTCAATTCCCATCGCATTTATGTTTTATTATTTAAATTTATATAAGTTTGTGCTGTCATTCCAAGCAAAGTGTTTTCTGCAATTTCTCAAGATGAGAAAGTGTTTCTCTGCAAAATGCCAAGATGAAAGATAGAAAAATATGTCTCTATCTGTTATCTATTTTTCTGTCTATATATCTTCATATGTGCTTATTTCATTTATATATATGATATTCCTTTTGATTTGTGACAGAGCTGGTTTTAGAGAACTGGAACCTGATGTTAGCACACTTGGATGTTACATTAAGAATATAAAACACACATCTGATGTTAATAATTTGTGGCATAGAATGGAAAAGCAATTCATGGTTAGAAATATCCACATTCTCCCTGCCTTCTGCTTGAGCCCAACTGTCAACAACAGTGCCTACCCTTGTCCCTCTGGAGGACTGCTGTGACATCTGTGACCTGCAGACAGTCAGTCCCCTGAGAATACAATGTAATGAATGATGAAAGTTCAGAGCTGTTAAAAAGAAGCATTACAAAAGTGTGAACCCTGTATTGTTTGCTTTCTCCCCCAGTAATTAGTGAAACAGAAGGAAGGTGAAGAATGGAGAGCTTTAGCAGCTGTCAGAAATATTTCATGTTAAAAATAAATAGTAATAAGAGGATGGATTGGACGGGTGATGAGCATTAAGGAGGGCAATTGTTATGATGAGCAGTGGGTGTTGTATTTAAGTGATGAATTACTGAATTCTACTCCTGAAACCAATGTTGGACTATATGTTAACTAACTAGAATTTAAATAAAAAGTTGAAAAGAAAAAAAATTAAAAATACCTAGTGATAGGATTCTTAATCAGATGCCCTAAACATAGGGAGGTTATTCTGGATTATTTGAGTTGGTCCAATGTAATCATATGAGTCCTTAAAAATGGAGGAGAGGATCTGAAGAGTTAGGTGACAGTATGTGACCAAGACTTCACCAGCTATTCTTGACTTTGAAGATGCAGGAAGGGACCAAAGAGCCAAGGAATATAGATTGCCTCTGGAAGTTAGAAAAGCCAATGAAACAGATTCTTCACTAAACCCTCCAGAAAACAGCCCTGCTGGTACCTTAATGTTAACCCAGTACAATTCATTTTGGACTTCTGATCTCCAAAATTATTAGATGATTAATTTGTGTTGTTTTATGTTCTTTAGAAAAGGAAAAGAGCAGAAAGGAGAGGAGAGGAGAGTTTTTTTTTTTTTCCCCATTTTAAATAGAGGATATATTAAGTAGAGGATTTATTTATTTATTTTTAGCAGTTCTCAATACAGACTTTTAAAATACAGTCTACAAATATAACTAGTTCTGAAACAGGAATATGTATATGTACATATACATATGTGCACATGTGCATACATGTATGTATAGATGCATTTATTCCATGTCTTCCTTTCCATTAAATCGATCTCCACTCTTCCTTCTGAATCTGTGTAGGTCTTACCATGCACTGTGGGCTTTTTAGTTATTCTTGTCTAGTAAGGTACACCCTCTAAAATCAGCTGGCTTTTTCTTATAATCTCAAATATTTCATAATCTAGCCTAAGAGAGTGAAACTTCTCTACATCATTTACTTAAAGCACAACTAAAATCACATTCTATTTTTAATTTCAAAATACTGCTGAGTCCTAATCAGATTATAAATATTTTGAATTACACACACTAATAAATATTTTATTTTATTTACTTTCAGTGTGTATAGTTAGTATAGTGTCCAACAAATACTATACTTTTAAGTATTTATACAAGTAAGACTTAGGTGTAATACTTAGTTTGCAATTATCCTTATAATACTTATTACGACATAATGACAATTAAAGATTGGACAGACTTCTTTTGTGAACCTTAAGATAGATCTAATATGTTGATAAAGACTAAAGCAGCATTATCCAACAGAAATCTCCAATTTCTGAGATTATGGAAATTATTTCTGTTTGTACTCTCCAATATAGTGACCACTAGGTACTTGGCAATGAGCATTTATGATATGGCTAGTGTCACTGAAGGACTGAATTTTTATTTTTTTAAGTTTTTATTTTAAAGATTTTATTTATTCATGAGAGACACAGAGAGAGAGAGAGAGAGAGAGAGGCAGAGACACAGGCAGAGAGAGAAGCGGGCTCCATGCAGGGAACCTGGTGCGGGACTCAATCCCAGGTCTCCAGGATCATGCCCTGGGCTGAAGGCAGGCGCTAAACCGCTGAGCCACCCAGGGATCCCCTGAATTTTTATTTTAATTAATTCAAGTTTAAATTAAATAGCCACATGTGCTGGTGGTTACCATAATGGACAGCATGAAGACATTTAGATTGATAGATCACTGTCCAAGTTCTAAGGGTCAATGTAGTAAAAGATTAGGGTAAGCGTCGTCTTTATAAATGGTCTTATTCCTGAAGCAGTGAATCAATAATGTGGAACAGTGGTACCCAAAGTGTTCTGCAACTCAGACCAGGCAATGAACTGTTTGTTACTAGTCCATGACAAGTTAAGAAATTGAGTAAGCATTTAGAAACTTCTGTAGCCACTTGGCATTGATGTAACATCTAAATGTGGAATCAATGGACTCATCTCATTGAACTAGGGCACTGACTCTTTTGGATATTTTCTTTTTTTTTTAAGATTTTATTTATTCATGAGAGACAGAGACACAGAGGGAAAAGCAGGCTCCCTGTGGGGAGCCCGATGCGGGACTCCATACCAGACCCCAGGATCATGCCCTGATCCAAAAGCAGACACTCAACCACTGAGCCACCCAGGCGTCCCTATTTTGGGTATTTTCAAACTTGCACAGTGAGTGTCATCTGGTGTGAGCACAGGCAGGTATAGTAGGACTACATATTGGTTCATGAAAGATAGGAAATTAAAAAAAAAAAAAAAACAGCAACAACAAAAAGCTATCCTCTCCCAAAACAGCTACCAGTTGTTTAAGAAACCTGTGCGTAGAAGACTAGGAATCAGAGACCAGGAGTCCACTCTATTCCTCATAACCTGGCTCAGTAGTATTGACCAGACTTCTCAGAATGAAAGGACTTAAAAACAGAAGCACACTTAGAAATTATAGACTTCAACCCTCTCAAATGACAAATGAAAAACCCAAGTCCTAGGAATCATGTGACATACTTCAACTACTTCCATTAGAGCTTGAAGACCTCCCTTTCTGACCTCTAGGCAAGCTCTCTTTCCACCATGCCAAGTGGATACAGGCCAAGAGAGACCTTAGGATCCCCTCAAACCACAAATAGGAGTCTGAGAGTATTACTGCAACACTTCCATAACATCCACCGTGTAGTCCACTTGTGACTGTACCAGCCTAGGTTCACTTCCCCTTTCTAATGAGTCATCACCACAGTGAATTGAAACAAAACAAAACAAACAAACAAAAACAAAAACAAAAACGATGCAGATGGTGTATCCATATGGCCCAGTGCATAGAGAAAATGGATCAAGGAAACCAGCCCTTCTTACTAAAGTTTTAGATTTCACACAAACTATGGATGACTGTGTATTCCTTAGCTATACAAGGATACTTCCCATTTTGATTTCCCAACGTCATTTGTTCTGAGATATTAGTAAAATAGTAATAGGATACAAATGTTTATTAACCCTGAGGAGCCCAGAAAGAATCCAGGAAAACAGTATGCCTTGTATTGGAAACAGGGCAGCTATTTGATCAAATGTGTAATGGATGGTGTTGGAACCCCACTTAGATCCCTGATACTGGCAGGTTCTCCCAGACCCACAGCCACACCTTTTTCCCATCTGGCTTGAGAAGTAACAAAAGAACACTTCTCTCCCTTTCCATCCCTCTGTGGGGTAGGGACAGTCTGCCATCAAGCATGGACAAATGTCTTTCCCTTTGCCTCACGGTGGGATTTATCCTACACCCTTGTGAAGCTCCTTGTGAAGTCAGGCTAAAATCAGCCTCCAGACAAACTCAACACCTGTGTTGGTTCTATCCCTTTCCTTATTCTACTTCTCACTTTTCTAAAGGTACCTGCTGAGAATGTACCTTCAATAAACCACTTGTACAAGAATCCCCATCTCAGGCTCTGCTTCTAAGGAATTTGACCAACAACAGAGTGTAAAGAAGCCAAAAGCTTTTAAATAGCTAATTTTTTTTTATCACCTCAAATATTTTGAGCTGTGGCTTGATTCAAATTCAGAATAATTTTCATGTTCTTCAAGGATGCCTGGGTGATTCAGTGGTTGAGCATTATCTGCCTTCAGCACTGGATCCTGGGACTCCAGGATCAGGTCCTGCATCGGGCTCCCCACAGGGAGCCTTTTTCTCCCTCTGCCTATGTCTCTGCTTCTCTCTGTGTGTCTCTCATGAATAAATAAATAAAATCTTTACCAAAAAAATTATCATGTTCTTTATAGAACAAGAGTTATCTAAATTTCCAGATCTTTTTGAACTGTGTTAAAAAGCTTTCATCTCCTGAGTTTGGACTCATTGTCTTTGATCACTGACTGAAGATCAAAACTGCTGCTCCACTATAAAACATGCAGCTATTCCTGAGCATGTGGTAATTGCAATTTCCTATCTGATGAGACCATTGTAGACGTTTCTCTGCAAGAACGTAAGAACATAGCTCAAGTACAGGACTATTTTCTTATGCAAATAAAAATATCCTATATTTTAAAATCTATGAATACTGTTACTATTTTATTTAGTGGGAAAATTAATCATCCAAATGTTTGTCCTTTTTTAGGGGGAGTAAGTAAAAGAAGCCTGCTTTATTAATTTGTGATAAATAACAATATGTTTAAAATAACAAACTTGGGAAAATATAATTTTCAATTTTATATTCAAATCCTGTCAGTTGCATAGGAAATGGAATTTATTAGGGAAAATGCTATAGCTATTTGCATAATTTTCTGGTGCTGAAACATGAGAAAAATCTGGCTGCATATTACTAGAACCCGGTTTAACTTTGCTTTCAAACACTCATTCACCAACCTAAGCCTTTTTCCTTCTTCAATCTCGATGGAGCACACATAAAATATGTACTTAAGCTCATGTAAAAATAAGACATTCTTCCATTTTCCTCCAAATCACTTCACACTCTCATGTGTTTTTAATAAATTTGTTGTCTGTCATCTCCTTTGACAGCTGTTTCTGCTAGAGACTTTGTAATGGTGGTAGAGCCACTAAAATTCCAATTGCCATCTTCAACAATGTTTCATTTCTCCTTATTTTATTCACCCATGTGGCCCAGTCTCTTACCAATCATTCAACAAATATCTACCATATATCGTCTTCTTTTTCTTCTGTTTCATCCTAAAATCTTAACAGTCCGGCAGGCCCCCTCCCTAATTCACAGGATTCCCACAATTAAGTGCTATGAAATCATTCACTTTTGGCGTATAGGACTAAACTTGAAATTTTTGGTGGTGTTGAATGAAAGCAGAATCATTCCTAGTCATTCCTAACTTTCATCTTATGTTGATGGACCCAGGATCTACGACAATTTAATCAGAGCAAGACTTTCTCACAAAAAGAAAGAAAAAAAAAAGAAGAGAAATACACATTTTTGTACGTGATTAAACAAATATTTATTGTTAGCCAATGGGATTAAAAATGCAGTCCCTACATTCAAAGCGATCAAATTCTAAAAGGGAAGACAAACACAGAAACAAGCAATCCTAATACAATGTGATTAGTACCAGATGTTTGGACAAGAATCTGGAAGCAGAGAGGAGTGGGAAAAACTTGTCCATCTGCTGTTTGGGAGAGACTGAGGAAGAGGTCAGGGAAGATTTTTAGTTGATGTTGTTTGTAAATTTTAATTGAAAAGGGCAATTTTAAAAATATTAACCCTCAATTACACAATTCTCTTTATCTATCCTGACTTAGGTAGTTCTTTTTTCTGCTAGATGAAGATTCAAACTATTCCTTCCTTGCTGAAAGCTTTTATTTCTCTCATAACTACCTCTCTTCCACATCCACCAACTTAGTAAGGATTAGGTGTGTCCACTTGTCACCAGGAAACCTAAAATAACAATGGCTTACAGAAGATGGAACAGATTTCCCCAGCTGGTGGATTGTAAAATATACCGTTCATCAAAATCTTGTAAAACTGGCTTTTCCTTCAGCAACACCCTATCTGCCATATGGCGCTGATGTGAGTTTATACAAAGGCAGTTCTGCTATTCCTAAGGTCTGACTGCGGCCCTCGTTCATATGGTCAAACTCAAAAAAATTTTTGATGGGCTGCTCAAAAAATTTTTATACTTATGTTTGGGAAATCCAGTTCCTGCTGAGGGTAAAGAGAATTATGTCAGTTCTGGGTGCTCTCTTTTTGTGATGTGGATTTGGCAAGTGTTCATCCTAGTTTGGATTGGGATTCCAGCTCTTGGTTGGTGTCACTGAAGAAGAACAATTTTGTGCCTTTGTCTGACACTATCTTTGACCCAAACTCATGATAAAAAATATACTTAATAGGTAATATTTGTATGTTAGTTGATGTTGAGGGAATTTAAGAGGATCATAGGAAGAGCTTTCACACAAAAGAAAAGAAAAAATTGGGGTGAAATCTGAACCCTGAGAATATGCATACTCCTGGTAATTGACAATGAAAAAAACAAAAATTTACTTTGGGAGATGTTGGTACAGCCAATGTAGGTGTTTTTCTCCTGATCATCAAACTATATAGTATGGATCAGATCACTAATGTTAAGGTTTGAATAAATCAAAGTAGCTGAATGATTAGCAGCTTTCAGATGTGTAAGGAAATCTTGCATCTAGAACATAACACTGCACGTATCAAATTCCTAGTTTCATCATTAGCAAAGACATTCACACCCCCTTGACATTATGAAGGAATAGACAGGTGTTAAACATGACTCCCAAAAGAGAGAGACAGAGAGAGGAGAGAGAGAGAGGAAACTATTTAAACTTCCAGTATTGAACATCTCTGGTTGTTTTGCTTATATCAGAAGATTTCCTTATTTCACTAACAAGGAAAATAGTTCTCAAGAGTTCTGGGCTGATTAGAAGACCAGAGAGTAGTTGGTTCTTTGTGCTCAACAGCAGTTTGGGGAATTAAGAATAAATGAAAAATTTCTTGAAATCACGTACCTGTTTTTCCATAAGAAGAAAAAAATAAAGAAAAAAAATTAAAAGAGCAAAATGGTAATTTGGATCATTTATTTGGAATTTGGGGGACAGGTTGAAATGTTCTTTTTTGGTACTAAGGAATTATCAGAAGACTATTTTTTCAAAAACTGGAGCTGGAGCCTCCTGCAGTTCAGCATTGTGCTGGCTTCCTATGGTTCCTAAGATTCTGATTGATCTCCGCTGTCTTGTTTTGATTCAGTAGCTCCCAGAATAATCCCAAATGTACATCATCACAGGTCTATGAAACTACATAATTATTGAGGAGGTGGGTGCTATTTTTCTTTCTGTACATGTTTAGACATTGTTCTGGGCATTATTTGATGCATGATGTAGGCTTTGCATAAGGAATATAAAAGCCGTTTTGGTGTTATTGTCACTCAGTTTTTATCCTTGTAATAAAACAAAAGCACAGAATGAATGCCCCAAAACTAAAATGGAACCAAGGTGGCAGAGTGCAAAAAAGATCTCCAAAACCAAAAATTCACTCATTTTACATGATGTGAGCATTAAATACATTTTCTGGAAATTACTTTTGGCAATAAAGAAATAGAATCAAATTTATTGTAATTTTCCTTAGATACACATAAAGTTATTTGTGTCAAAAATAGTGATCATAGTAAGTGAAGAATCTGAGCAAAGAAATTAAACATGTAATTTTAATTGTTCTTAAAGAAGCCTCAAATATAATTTCAATGAAGCTAGGTGAATGTGATAATATAGGAGGAAAAAAATATTGCAAAGTTGAATCTCCAAGTGCAAACTCAAGGGTGTACTTAAGAATCATCCCTACAAATTAAAGCAAATGCTAAAAAAAAAAGTCTCCTTCATATTACTATCTGCAAGTGTAAGTATTTTTTTTAATGAGACAAAGGACGATATTTTAGATAACCATCTCTGACTTTGTTTTGATAGATACACCCTAAAAAATGGCTTCTCCAGTTAGATAACATTTCCTGTCTTCAAATAACCGAAAATCAAAATAGCAATAACTGAATCTGGATAAAATGTATTCTTCTTATGTAAATAAAGCCCAGAAGTTAACAGCACAGGGCTGAGCTGGCAGCTCTCTTATCAACGAGAACCCAGAATCAGTCTGTCTTGTGGCTTTGCCATCCTCAACACCAGGCTACCCATTGATTAAGGTCAGCCGTCACATCTCCTTTCCAACTAGAAGAAAAAGAAAGCTCAAAGAAGGTCACCCTTAGCTTTAAACACATTCCGCAGAAGTTACATGCTCAAATGCAGATGGCCATCTCAGGGTACAAGAGAACCAGGGAAATTATTTTAAGCAGCCCTCAGCTTATCTGAAAACTAGGAAAGAATGGGATTAGATAATGAGGGACAGCCCAGAGTCTGTGTCATATTATTATTACCAGATAGACACAGATCTTTATAGGATAAAGGCATGAACTGAACCATTACTTAATTCAGTTTCAGTTGAAAGAAGAAAACAAATTTAAATACGGCATAACAAAGTTTGAATCTCAGCATTCCTTTTGTCTGTTATTTACTTGCACCCAGAGTTTCCAAAATCAAACACTTGGTTTTGTCATCCTGAGAGGTTTGATTTCATCAAGATAAGGCATATAAAGGGCTCTTTGGCTTCTAATGTTATCTCATTCACTTATTCATTCCTTAGCTTATCAGCTAGTGACCTCCACTAATTTGAAAATTTCACTTTGTAATGTAGATGTTCAACTCTGTGATAGAACAGGGTTCATCACCAAATATATTTTCAAGACCAATGGAAGATGTAACAAAAAACTAAGGCTTGTATTATAACTTCATTAGAAAATTTATTTTGAACAAAGACGAAACAGAGTGCAATCCTTGAGGTGAGTGTGTAGAAGATAAGAAATGATGAAAACACAGGGACAAGTAAAGAGAGATTTGGGTGACTTTAGAACAACTTTACAATTCAGATGTATTGCCAAATATGGCAGACAGCAGGAAAGTGAAGACTGATATTAAACAATCAATCATTTTCCTGTCTAAACAACTAATATACTTTAAATATGTTTCCTCTTTTAATATCAGGACCTATTAATTGTAGCAATTGTAGCAACATCTACGGAAGAGTGTAAAGGATAAAATATAATTATTCAGTGTTCTGTCGCCCAGGGGAAAAAAGGGGGGGAACTATCATTATGCTGTGTGCTATTTTCGTCTTTTACCTACATTTACAATTGTGTATTTTCTCATATTTTACACACTGCATAGCAAATCATCTACTCTTTTGCAAACTACTTTTTTTTTTTTTGTCAATTAACATGAGAAAATGCTTGAAATATAGTACTAAGTTATATTGTAAAGCATGACCTGACTGGCTGAATAGTATTTGTTCATGTGTTTTTTCCATGATCTAATCAGTTTGATATTAGAAAAAGCTGTGTGTATTTAGAATGCATGCACTAAGCAGATGATCCTATACTTTAATCCTGATGATATCTTTTGTTCAGTGATTTTATATCAAATTTAATCCTTAGTTTCCTCATTTATTAAATAGGGTGAATTAGTGCCTACCTCATAAGTGTATGACCAGGATTGAAAGTGGTGTGTAATTCGTAGTAAGGACTCAATACCAAATAAGTTTTATTGGACATTAGAATATTTCTAATTTTATGTTACCATAAACAGCTGTAGATGCAGAACATTGTTGGGTAAGGTGTAAATTCTCATTTCGTTCATACATTCATGCATTCAGTCCCTCATTTAAGAAACATTTATTGGGCAGTTACTACTTGCTAGGCACTCTTCAACTTTATAATAAGCTTCTTTCTTGTGTGCCTTGTAAGAACCAGTTATTATAGTTTTGACTTAAACTTTTAGCTGCAATTATTACAATGTCAACTATTCAAGTAAATGTTATTTAAAACATCCAGTAAAGATTCTGGGAGAAGATAAGAGTCTAGGAAGGTAGGGCAGCCCCGGTGGCTCAACAGTTTAGCACTGCCTTCAGCCCAGGGCATGATCCTGGAGACCCAGGATCGAGTCCCACATTGGGTTCCCTGCGTGGAGCCTGCTTCTCCCTCTGCCTATGTCTCTGCCTCTCTCTCTCTGTGTCTCTCATGAATAAATAAATAAAATCTTAAAAAAAATAGAATGTAGGCAGGTAAAAGTGAGTTTTAAATTTGACTAGAACTAAAAAAATAATAATTTGACTAGAACTATGAGAATATTCTTTCCACAGAGATTTCTCAATATTCAAATTCTTGTTTTGATCATTTAGATGAAATAAGTGTCACTTTCCTACCTGTAGGGGCAAAATCAGTAGAGTAAAAGTGTCACTTTCAAAGCTATTTCTGTACAACCATAATGCTTCGGAGCTTAAATACCACACATCCCTTCCTTACTTTTCCTCATTGTCTGTTGGAAAGCCCTGTCAAGATAAAGAAGTCAGCAGCATTACATTGATTCTCTGCTTTTTTTTGTTGTTTTATTTTGTGTGTGTGTGTGTTGTTTTGTTTCATTTTTGTTTAGAAATGGGTTCTTCAGAAAATAGGCAGAGATCCAGCCGGATCTCAGGAGATAGGATGTTAATAATGAATAAAAGAACCTCAGTGTGTTTGTACCAGTCCCATCCACAAAGGGTCATACGCTCTCGATGCCTCTTACCCTGCCTCTCCCACAGTGAAAAGAGATCTTCCTGAATCTCACATCCCTCCCTTGACTCTTCTAAGCTTCCCCATCTATTCCATCTTCACCATCTCTCTCACAGATTCCAAAATCTGACTTGGGCTCATAATTTCTAGAGATGGTTTTTAAAATTACATATCCCTGAGTTTCTCCCAGAATCACTAAATCAGAAACACCTCTGTGTGGGACTTGTGGACTGTTACTTTCCACAAGTTTTCTAGGTGATTCTGATCTGGACCAAAGACTGGCATTTGGAAACTCTTGGCCTATTGTCAGGGTCTGTGATGTGCTCCACCCATCATCCCGTGCCCCAGCGTTACCATGCCTTAGGTCCCTCCTTCATTCGTTGCTCCCTCTCCCTCCCTCCGCCTCATCTGTTTCTATCCGATCCCTCTGTACGCCACATTCCAGCCTTAGTAATGACAAATGACGTTTATCACGTGTTATTTTGTGGTAGACCTCCTGCTATACAGAAGCACTAAAGCAGCTAATATATTTAATGCATAACATTTAATGACACATATATGCTGTGTTAGAACCAAGTCTGACATGTGGAAAACACATAACGAATGTCAAAGAATTATATCTGTAATTAAATATTAAAGATAGATCATGGCACGTATTATTATTTTCTCCAGCTTCATTGAGATATAATCAACATGTAACATTGTGTAACTTTAAGGTGTAAAACCTGAAGATTTGATGTTCATATATGTTTTGAAATTTTTACCAATAAGGTAAATTAACACATCTGTCACCTCACATAATTACCATTTCTTTGCATATGGTGAGAACATTTAAGGCTAACTCCCTTAGCAACTTTCATGTATACAATCTGATATTGTTAATTATTGTCACTATGTTGTACATTAGGCTCCAGATCTTATTCATCTTGTGACTAGTAATTTGTACCCTTTGAACAACATGTCTTTGTTTCTCCCACCAGCCCCCAGCAATAATCCGTCTACTCTCTGTTTCTATGACTGGCTTTTTTTACCTTTCACATATAAGTGAGATCATACAGTATTTGTCTTCCTCTAACTTATTTCACTCGGCATACGCCCTCAAATTTCAAATGGCAGGATTTCTTCCCTATTTATGGCTGAATAATTATATACATGTTTTCTTTATCCTTTCATCCATTGGTAGACACTTAGGGTGTTTCCATGTCTCAGCTATTGTAAGTAATGTTGCAGTGAACATGGAGGTGTGATAGGGTGCAGATATCTCTTCAAAATAGTAATTTTATTTCCTTTGGATATACTCCCAGGCATGGGTTTTCTGGATCATAGGGTAGATTTCTTCTTAATTTTATTTGAAGAACCTTCATATTGTTTTCTACGGTAGCTGCACCAATTTACTTTCTCACCAACAGTACACAAGAGTTCTCTTTTTTCCACATCATTGCCCTATTCTCTCTTGTCTTTTTTATCTTAATGACATGTATTGTTTTAGTTAATCCTCATAGCAACTCCATGAGATAGATCCCATTATTTCTCCATTTTAGAGAGTAGGAAACTGAGGTCCTATTCACAGAAATAGAAAAGCATAACTCGATGATGGACATTTGTACTTTCTTGAATGTGCCACAATTTCTCTCATGTTGGTGAGGAAGGTGAGAAAATTAATGTTCTGTGTTCTCCAACCCTGACTCCCTGACAAATGTTCTCTTGTGTAGTCCCAATTCATACATCATTGGTTGTCATTGTTTTACCCATTGCTTTTGCCAACTGGATTTTAAATTTCTGGAGCTCAGGAATCATGTTTTATTGTTAAGTGTTGCCAGGACCTACACTGAGTCTGACACATGGTTAGTGTCCAGCAGCTGTTAAATAAGAAAAGGAAACTACTTTGCAAACAGCTGCTGTGCATCTGATGGAAACCAGTAGAATCTCAGCCATAGAACTCAGAACTAACCTCTAGAGCAAGGATAACAAGAAGAGATTAGATTAAGTTCTCTTGGGAACTCCAGTCATTTGGTGGCTTTCTAAGAGCACAGTGAAAGGATTCTGTGTTAAAGTGTAGGCTCAGGGCAAAAGTATCATCACCCACATCATCTGTGGTCTTGGGAGGAAGAACATGGAGATAATTATGCTGTATAATCATCATCCATTTATGGTCATATATGGAATCAATAATAAAACTAGACTAGATGTTAAGTGAATTTGAGCAGTGATGCTCACTAGACTGATCTTTCTTTAGACTCTACTTTATGAGGAGGTGATTGAATCAGATTCAGTCTTTCATATATTGTTTGCTGGCATTCCTAAATGAAACGGAATTTAAAGCATATAAATACTAAGGATCAGTTTTCCACAGAACTAAACTTTAAATATCTTCCTTTCTTTACTTACCCTATGAAAACAAATCATATGGAAGAAAAAGGGGATTAGTAAATGTAAAAATCACAGCTTTGAAACACACACACACAATGAACTTCTATCTCAAGAAAAGTGTAGATGATCGTCTTTAGACACATCACAGAAAATGTGTTTGATACTATCATTGCCAAAAGGTAATAATCATCCCACTGCCCACTGGATTCTAGAGCTATTTCATTAATTAAGAAAAAGCTTCAGTTATGTTATTTGGGAACAAAAAATTAGCCTAACCTAATGATGTCAGAAGAACGGTAATGTCTGCCTCTTTCTAAAATTCTGTTTCTTCTCAGCACTTAGCTTCCTATACAGTGATAGTTGATATTTCCACAGGAGCAAAGAAAGGAAATTGCTATTTTTTGATGAAACATTGTGGCTTCCAAGGTCTGCTTGTATGTGAATTAGGCCAAGCCTTTAGGGACACATCTAGGATAATATTTCATAAGGATAAAATGTAGAGTTGGGAAGAAAACATAGAATTTGAAATACTGTGTAACGTCAGAAGAGGCAGTATGTACGTATCTTTTTGTAAGTGGCAGTGTGGCCTATATGATCTTGTTAGTAAAGAAAGGGTAAGTATATGACAACTGAGTGCTTTACTGATGGCTTAAGAGCTCATTATTTCATTGATTCTTTTTTCTTTAGTAAAATCAGAGTGGACACAAAAGGAGGAAAGATGAGAGCATTAGCATGAACATCTCAGCTAAGCTTTCTTAAACTACTCAACACAGTAGTCAAAAGTCCCAAATCAAATATCACATTTCATAAACTAAATGGGAACTGCATAATGAAACTATTATAAAACGGTTTTATCTTAATCTCCCAGTTAATCTATGAAATATTGCTTAGGAAGAAGAAATGCATAGACACATACATATATTAAATGATTTTTACTACTGTCTTCTGGGAAAAGCAACTGATAGTACAAATTCATCTGCTATCAGGTCACGGGACTTTATCCCCAGTATCTTTAACCATTAACAAAATACCACAAGCAGTGTTTTCTCTACCACACCACATGTCTTCCACTTGAAACTAGACATTCAACAGGAATTATTTTATAACTTTTAAAAGATTTTTCCAGTTATGTATTGACAAGCTTTTCCCTCCTGAATTCCAAGCATGTTTTCTTAAATTCTACTCACACTTGATTTATAGGAAGATCCATCAAATATCCTTACGTAATTCTAAAGTGGAAGTTAGGTTTTAGGGAATGCTTCCAAGATTATAATGTAATTGTAAAGGTACAGAAATGTAGGCGTCAGAGCACTTTTCAACACACAGGAAGTAGAAGGGCAAAAGCACAGACCTTCACTGAAGTATGGTCTTGATGTCTGTCAAGTGAAATTGCTTCAATAAATCACCATTACACATCACTATGGGATAACGGATGCCTGGGTATGTTTAATGATGTCACATCACTCTTTATCAATATTAAACTTTAGAATTGATATGTGTTTTAATTTTGTAAGTCTGAGGTTTAAACAAAAATATTTTCTTTGTACATCTGTCCTGGAGGTATATTTCCATAAAACATATACCCTACAGATCAACATACAACATATCCCATCATATTTATATATAGACACATATCTAGTATTTTTACACATGTATCTCACATATGTATACATATGTAGTTCACATAATTTATATTATATGGTATATGTACCTAAATTTATATGTAAATATATTTGGTTTATATGTGTGTATGTATATATACACAAATTTTGCTTTTTACAGATCCTGTATTAGATCGACAAACTTAATTTCATAAGTTTTAGTTTGATATAGGATGTATTTGTTTAAGATTACTGTTAATTAGGGACACCTGGGTGGCTTAGTGGTTGAGCATCTACCTTTGGCTCAAGTCATGATCCCGGGATTTGGAGATTGAATCTGGAATCCAGCTCCCCATAGGGAGCCTGCTTCTCCCTCTGCCTATGTCTCTGCCTCTCTCTCTCTGTCTCTCATAAATAGATAAATAAAATATTTTTTAAAAATTAATGTTAATTATTAAAACTAAAATCTGCTCTGCAAACTGATAAGGTGTGAAAGAACATGTCTTTTCAGTGAAATAGAAGGGTACAGTTTGTCCCTTCACATGAAAGAGATTATAGCTTTTCTGTTTAGATGAATTTAATTGTGTACTTTTTTGTAAAGGCAGTGATTTTTTTATATATAATGCTTTTTTCTCTAGCTTTGTTGAGGTGTAATTGCCAAATAGAATTGCAGATATTTAAAGTGATACATTTTATACACTTTGAAAAATAATTTTACATAGCACGTTACTTTTGCTGCTGTCCCCATCAAAGCAATTAGAGAAGTTTGTTTGTTGGAAATATTTTCCTTGCTTTTATTTTTAACCTGTGGTTGTACTCAAGGTTAATTGAAGGTATCAGGAAGGTGTGACTGTGACAAGAGGTAGTGATGTCAGGGGCAAAATAATGTGAGATCAGTGACCTGGATATTGATTCTTATCATGGAATCGTGGTGAAATGAAGTCATTTTTTAATTAGACTTTTAGTTATAATAATAATGCTCAGAATAGACTGTCCTTAGGCTTGATGTTGGCAGTTCCATCACCACTTGTGAACTGAAAAGGACAATGAATGGAAATTTAGAGACATGGTGGTAGAATCATTTTATAATAAACCTGTAGGAAAATTGTTATATGCAAACCTTCTTTTCGTGTGTAAGGAATACACAAAATTTGTCTGTGAACTCATCAGCTCTGAGAGCCCCTTGGTGAATATAAAGATGTCTTGTTGATCATTCTATAGAATTCTCATGAAGATTATCACATCTGATTTCTTTCTGATGGAAACAACTTAGTGAAGTTAACTCTGGTTTTGGAACAATTTCCGTAAGATCTTGGAGCTTGGAAATGACATTATTTTAGATCCCTTCCTTACACATGGTTTTTGAGTGACTGAGTCTAATAGCTAATAATGAAACTTTTCACCTGCACTGTGGCATACATGGCAAATGATATATCTCTGTATAAGCTACTTTTGCTTTTGCAATGGATATATTTGGATCTGATTCTTTCTTGCAGATCCATTTTTGCAGAATAATTTTTTAAATAGCAATAATAAAAATTCCAATTCATGGGAATTCATACTTTTTTCAAAATAAGTTATTTTCTTTGTTACTCAATCAAATATAAAACAAACATGTCTCTCTACCAAAACTTCTGGTTTCAATTTACTTTGCTCCTGAAACACCACCACTGTGCTTTGTGTGAATTAGTACTATGAAGATTCAGTTGGGTAGGTATTTTTAAAGTAATTGACACTGTTTTTTGGAAAAACCCAATAGAGCTATGACTTGATTAGTTATATAAAGTTGATAAAATTGCCAACATTTCTAAAGAATACCCACTACGTGGGCATATTTATCTTAGTCTAAATATTGAATAAATTCAAAGTAGATAAACCATCTTATGTTGTTTCCCCAATATAAAATGTGTGTTTCTTCATTTTATTTAAAGAGTCACAGCAATCTGGTACAGTGAAAACAAAATCCCTGTATTTGCAAGGTATAGAAAAAACAACGAAGAGTCATATTTTAAAATTATTCTCAGAAGAGATTTTTTTCAAATTAAAAAAATAAATTATAATTTTCAAAGTATAATTTCAAAATCATATTCCTGTTTTCTTCTTTAAAACTTAGAATTTTTCAGTTAAGTAAGTATATGAACCTAATCTATCCAGTAGGTTAACTCTTTATATTCTTGGTGAAGTGTAGGCCAACGTGTTAATGTCTTACTCTGGGAATTTAATTGCAAATAAGGAATATTTTACTTAAAAAACACATACATACTATTGCCTCTAAATTGATTTTACCTTGACTAGTTAATTTAATATTTCTAAGATTGTTAGTTTTTTTTTTTCAAAATTATGACACTGTGGATTGATGATCAAGTGCATTTTTGTCCTAGCTCTGATCATCCAATTTCCATTTTTTCCCACAAAACAGGTGAGGAATCATTGCTAATTGTGAAAAAGAAACTTTGGCTGTATTTTACTTGATTCTTTAGCCCTGAGGAGGCCACTCATTAACAGTTCACAGGACAGCACAGAAGCATAGATAGTACTACAGTAAAGGCGTTATAGCCATGACCAAATATACTAGTTCTGGAAGGATGACTCTAATCGTGTTTGCTGCTGGTCTGCAAATTTAAAGAAGCAGGTGTTTCTCATGTACAGAGTTTGATTTTTTTTCCCCAATCTGCACCTCATTGATAATTGTAATTCAGTACCCAGTGCTATTTTTAAATGAACACACCCATTCGTTTATTCACTCCTTTACCACGAACCCATCAAACATATACTATAGGTCAAGTTATAAACTATATGCTGAGAATTCAACAGGATGAAAGATAGACATGAACCATGTGCAGCAAAACTTATATTTTAGTGGTTCTGCAAAGTAGGGTCTCATTTTGCAGTAGGGAAACCACCTGCAGGGAATTAGTGGAAACACGTATTATATACCTTTTCTGGCCTGATTCTAGTTCCTTGGAATGGAGTTTAATATAAATGTTAACTGCTCATATTTTGAAGTATTACAATGGCAACAAAGCCCTTCCAGTTCCTTGGAATGGAGTTTAATATAAATGTTAACTGCTCATATTTTGAAGTATTACAATGGCAACAAAGCCCTTCCTCATATGGCTGCTGCTGACACCTGCCCTTTCCACATTGAACCTTGGGTTCCAGCTATTCTTAATTGCTTACAATTCTCATTAAGTTCATTGCTTCAGCTCCTCCGATTCTTTTCATACATTAAGTATGATTAACCTGGTATATGTGAAAATTTGTTTTTAATTGTTCTAGGCACCAGTGAGCAAACAGAATGCTATTGGAGCTTAATGTTTACTTATGGCAGAAGTTTATCAAATAATCTGGGGTGCCTGGGTGGGTTAAGTGTCTGCCTTCGGCTCAGGTCATAATCCCAGAGTCTCCCTCTTCCTCTGTCCCTCCCTGCCCTGCTTGTGCTCTCTCTCTCTCTCTTTCACTCTCTCACTCAAATGAATAACTAAAATCTTTTTTTAAAAATGTGTCAAATAATCATACACATGCATTTTTCAACTATAATTACACACTGATGGTATGAGAGTAATTAGAATTTTAAATTAAAAAAATATTTTCCTCCAAATTCATGGCAATATTTCTTGAATATTTTCCACAGACCTCATAAAAATTAACCTGACAGTAGCTGCTGGAGATATGAGGTTAAAAAAAAAAAACACAAAACTAGTATATGTCTATATTGTAATCCTTTCCAGAGAAGATGAATGAAGAAGCAAATAGCTACAAGTTGGTTTCATCCTGTTGAAATATCCTAAGAAAAATTAGACTTTTTATAGGACAAAATTTTAAAATAATTTGCTTTTATAAATTTCAAGCTATAATTTTGACCAATACATTGAAACTATCATTTGTGATCTCTCTGTAATTGTTTCCTTGAATTATTTTTAGTTGAAATCTGACATCCTTCCCCAGCCACATTGAAGATGCAGTCCACGTTGAATGAGTTTACTGTTTTTTTTTTTTTTTAAAGACTTTATTTATTTGAGAGAGAGAGCGCACACAGGAGCAGGGGGAGTGGCAGGCCAAGGGAGAGAGAGAAGCAGATTCCCTGATGAGGAGGGAGCCCTATGTAGGGGCTCAACCCCAGGACCCTGAGATCTTGACCTGAGCCAAAGGCAGATGCTTAATCAACTCAGTCACTTAGGTGCCCCTGAATGACTTTACTATTAAAACTACAGTTTCTCAAAAAAAATAAAAAATAAAAAAAAAAAATAAAACTACAGTTTCTCTTAAAATGCTTGGCATTCCGTAGTGGTGATTGTATAATTAAAATCTCAAGGTCCACAATGAACATTTACTACAGAAAACAGACTATGATTGAGTTATGAATGCAGGCTCCATTGGGAATAGCTTTTGATCATTTCAGCTGCTTTATGCTATGGCCAAGTATTTATTCTCAAAAAAACATAAAACAACAACAAAAAAACAAAACTAGAGCATCCCTGGGTGGCCCAGTGGTTTAGCGCCTGCCTTTGGCCCAGGGCATGATCCTGGAGTCCTGGGATCAAGTCCGACATCGGGCTCCCTGCATGGAGCCTGCTTTTCCCTCTGCCTGTCTCTGCCTCTCTCTCTCTCTGTCTCTCATGAATAAAAAAATAAAAATCTTTAAAAAAAAAAAAAAAACTTTACTCCTTTTTGCCCACACACTGTCCTTGAGATGATCAGACTTAGTTTTACTAAGATTTTTTAACTGATATAGTGGCCTGCCCTACTTCCTTTCCAGGTAAGCACAAGTTACATTCCATGAAGGAGGTATGGAATCCTAAGATACCCTTAGGTTTTCATAGATCCAAGAAAATATTTTTCTCTGTGGTTAGTGCTTTCTTGTCTCCCCTAACCTTAATTTTTTCAAAACATTGTGCACTCATTTGTCCCCTGATTAGCTAAGCACCACTCCAGTTAATAGTAAGTGGCCAATGTTATACACAATATAATATTTTAGGACTCTGTGCAGTTCATGAGAACTGGTCTGAGGGAACAATTTTTAAAATATGTTTAATTTATTCTCAATTCCAATGTAGTTAACAGACAGTGTTACACTAGTTCAGATGTACAATGTACTAATTCAACAATTTTGTACATTGCTCAGTGATCATCATAAGTACACTCTTTTTTTTTAATTTTTTATTTATTTATGATAGTCACAGAGAGAGAGAGGCAGAGACATAGGCAGAGGGAGAAGCAGGCTCCATGCACCGGGAGCCCGATGTGGGATTCGATCCCGGGTCTCCAGGATCGCACCCTGGGCCAAAGGCAGGCGCCAAACCGCTGCGCCACCCAGGGATCCCCATAAATACACTCTTAATCCCCTTCACCTATTTCACCTGTCACCCTACTCACCTCCTCTCTGGTAACCATTAGTTTCCTCTCTATATTTAAGAGTTCACTTTTTTGTCTCTTATTTTCTCTCTCTCTTTTTTTTTTTTTTTTTTGGTTTCTTAAATTCCACAAGTGAGTGAAATCATATGGTATTTGTCTTATGTGACCTAGCATTATTCCCTATAGATTCATCCATGTTTTTGCAAATGGAAAGATTTCATTCTTTTCCACAGCTGAGTAATATTCCATTGTGTATCTATACCACATCTTTATCCACTCATCTAACAATGGACACTTGTTTTTCTTCCATAATTTGGCTATTATAAATAATGCTACAATGAACATAAGAGTGCCTATATCATTCTGAATTAGTGTTCTCATATTCTTTGGGCAAATACCCATTAGGAGAATTACTGGATCCTTTGGTAATCCTATGTTTAACTTTTTGAGGAACTTCCATACTGCTTTCCACAGTGGCTGCACCAGTTCACATTCTCACCAACAGTGCTGAGGATTCATGATGATGAGGATGTAATGTCTTTGTCTCTTGTTATAGTCTGTTTTAATGTCTCTTTTGCCTGTTGTAAGTACTGCTATCTGGATTTCTTTTTGCTTCCAATCACATAATAAACGTTTCTTCATCCCTTCACCTTCAGTCTGCATGTGTCTTTAGTTCTGAAATGAATCTATTGTAGGCAGCATATAGATGGGGCTTGCATTTATATCTGTTCAGTCACTCTGCCTTTTGATTGAAGCACTTAGTCATTTTCATCTAAAGTCATTATTGATTAAAAAAGATAATTATTGACAAATACATACTGATTGCCATTTTGTTACTTGTTTTATGGTTGTTTTTTTAGTTTTCCTTTATTCTCTTACTCTCTACTCTCGAGGTCTTATGACTTTCTTTAGTGATATACTTGGCTCTTTTTTCTCTTTATTCTACATATATCTATTACTGGTTTTTGATTTGTGGTTACCATTAGGTTTACATATAGCATCATATGCATAAAGCAGTCTATATTAAGTTTGTGACTGCTGAGTTTGTACCCATTCTAAAGCACTAAATTTTTATCCCCTGCCCCTTTTAGGTATATGGTGTCCTACTTTACATCCTTGTATTTTGTGAATCCCTTGACTGATTTTTATAGACATACTTGATTTTATTAATTTTATGCTTTCTACTTTTCTTGCTCCTGCTTGTGGTCTTTTTTTTTACCCCTCAAAGAATCCTCTTTAACATTTCTTGTAAGGATGGTTTAGTGGTGATGAAAGGAATTCATCACCACTAGCATGATGTCTGGGAAACTCTATCTCTCCTATTCCTGAAGATAGCCTTTCTGGATAGAGTATCCTTGGCTTCAAGATTTTTTGTTTGTTTGTTTGTTTTTTCCTTTTAGCACTTTGAGTGTATCATGTCACTAGTTTCTGACCTGCAAAATTTCTGCTGAAAAATCAGCAGATTGCCTTATGGAGTTTCCCTCGTATGTAACTATTTTCTTTTCTTGGATTTTTATGGTTTCAGGTCTCACATTTAGGTCTATAATGCATTTTGTGTTTATTTTTATGTATGTTGAGAGAAAGTCGTCCAGTTTTTGCATTTATCTGTTTAGTTTTTCCAGTTCCATTTCTTGAAGAGACTTTTTCCCATTGCGTATTCTTGCCTCCTTTGTCACAGATTAATTGATCATATAATTTTGGGTTTATTTTTGGGTTTCTGTTCTGTTCCATTGACCTATGTGTCTATTTCTGTGCTAGTACCATACTATTTTGACTACTACAACTTTGTAGTGTAGCATTTCTTTCTTTCTTTTTTAAAAAATTTTATTTATTTATGAGAGAGATCGAGAGGGAGAGAGAGAGAGGCAGAGACACAGGCAGAGGGAGAAGCTGGCTCCATGCAGGGAGCCTGACGTGGGACTCGATCCCAGGTCTCCAGGATCATGCCCTGGGGTGAAGGTGGCACTAAACCACTGAGCCACCAGGGCTGCCTTGTAGTGTAGTTTTCCTTTCTCAACAGCACTGATGATAGTAAAACATAGTAAACAAAGAGGTAATGAGTTTTGCGTGTTTATTCTTTTTTTTTAATGTAATTTACTTAATTTTAATAAGTCATTCACCAAATTCCCAGGAACTTAACACTGGCTCTTGGAATATGATACAAGAACTCTAGCACAGTGTTACACTAAGCAGAAGTGTACCCAGTCCAACTCAAAAAGAAGGTTTAAGGAAAAGCCCATGGTTCACATGTCTTCAGTACTTCCCTCTGCTATAATAGCTGAAGTGCTCCAGATAGAAGCTGCTGCATCATCTCTGGTCCCAGACTAAGGACAGCATGGAACAGATGGGGAACAAAACATACATTTTTTTGTCTGTAAGTCAAAACTTTGGGGTCCTTTTTTACCATGGTGTTACTCTAGCTATCCAGAGTACAACTCAAACTGTATAATTTACAAGATTGTGTAAATAAACCTTACTTAATTCCCCCAATAACTGGATTATGTTAGAGATTTTCCCATGTAGCTGAGTGAAGCATTATCTCCTGAAGATTAGAAAAATAAATAGCAGAAGCAAAACATTTATACATTATTGATGTACATTAAATAGCAAGGCAATAAAGCTCAATTTTCTCACAAATTGCCAAAGAAGTTGGTTTTTCTTCATCTGGCAATTTGTCCAAAATTCTAATGTATACTTGGCTCACAGAAATCTGGGAGTCTACAAATTAATGATTTCTTCTCTGAAGATCATTGTGTAGACATTGTATACTTCCCTGTTTCTCCGTTTTACCTTCATCAATTCCCTAATTTTTCAATACCTTGTTACACATCTTTATTTCTGTGGCTCCTACCAACTCTTCCGGGAATCCCCAACTAGATGCGTAGATAGTAAGTTCCATTAAGTCAGGGATCCTACTCATTTTATAACTACTATATTCTCAGTTCTTGGCAAATAATTGGTGCTCAATTGGGTTTGCCAAATAAACTACTGAAAATAAAACACTTTTGAAATCCATTTACACTCTGCTGTATGTGCTGCTATATTTATTCTTCTATCTTACATTGAAGGGATTTGTGTATGTATGTTAGCATAAGCCATAAGCCCCTTGAGGGCAGTGGCACTATCATCTTTCTGTATAAAATCATAGCAATGCTTGGCACTTACAGCAGGAATTTAATAAATATTTATTTTATCGGAACATCTTTTAAACCTTCTGTATATAGCAATGAGATGTCTCCCAATGAATATAAATCATATTCAGAGTTGGAGTCCTGGGGCTGAGGGCTTAAGAATGACAAGACTAAGAAAAGGTGTATTGCTGATGATGGTGTATCATCATAAAATGTATACAGAATAGGCCTGGTAGAAACTTAAAAGGGTACATGAATTCAGTTATCATAATAAAGATAATCACTTTGCATTTACATAGCGCTTTACAGCAAAATGAATTTCAAAGCAATTTGCCAAACGTTTTTACAAAGGATCACTTGGCTGAGTCCCAAAGAGTGTCTTCTGGGGTGGTACCCTGCAGCTGTTCACAGAGTATATCAAGATACCAATGAGCCGGTTTCCTGAACTGTGCAGGGGAGACATGCTATGAGAAGCTGGTAGGGGACTGATGCAGCTCTTCTCTGAGGATGCCTGGTCCTACTGCATTGTGGGGACTTGTCTCCCTCAGGAAATCTGCGATTTCTAAGGAACAACATGGGAGAAGGGTTTCTAAGCCTTTTAAAACAAGTGTATTACCCAGCTTAAGAAAAAATAGGCAGAGTAATTGATTTAGTACCCAGAGGACAACCTAAGTCATTACAATTCAATCCAGCAAATATTTATTGAACATCTCAGGCAAGTTCCTTAAACTCTCTGAGCCTCAGTTTCCTTACTTGAAAAGTCTTTCCTCAGAGGCTATTATGAGGATTAAATGAGTGTAAATTAAATGAAGAATGAGTGTAAAATATTTAGCATAGAGCACTCCATACATCCCTTTTACTTGGCATTATTTTTATTACCATCACTGATTGTATACCTTAAATATCATAATATGTAATTTGAAAAAGATTAGATATTTTTTCTTAGAAATACTATCCCTTTTGTATCTGTATGATCATAAATATATTCCATGATGCCTTCATATTATTTTTTACAAATTCAAGAATTGTTCAAAATCAATCTTACAAAATTATATATACTATAAGATCTTTTTAAAAAATGTAGGCCTTTAGGGACACCGAGTGGCTCAGCAGTTGAGCATCTGCCTTCGGCTCAGGGCATGATCCTGGAGTCCTGGGATTGAGTCCCACATCCAACTCCCAGCATGGAGCCTGCTTCTCCCTCTGCCTATGTCTCTGCCTCTCTCTCTCTGTGTCTCTCATGAAAAAATAAGTAAAATCTTAAACAAAAATATGGGCCTTTATTGATATTATATGTAGCATTATAATTATAATCTAATGAGTAATAAGTATGATTGTATTTAATCAGATCTAGTTAAATGCCACACCACTCTCTAAATTTTTGTACATTTCAGGGTACAATGAGACCCAAGAAAAATCAAAACAGGACCAAAATAGAATGCTAGATTCAAAAGTAATATACTATATATATGAATGAAAAAACAGATGATTTTTTTTCAAAACTTTACTTTTGTTAAGTCAAAGTCAATGAATTGTCAAAGAGAAATTGCAGCCCATAGAGTTAAACAGGCATGAAAGATTTTATTTAAGACTATTGCAGGAGGGGAGCAAGACTATTGTAGTAGTGGGAAAACATGGAAATCAATTCTACAGAAACAAGACAGGAGGGTTTTAAACACTGAGATGAATTATTGTAAAACTACTGGAGGAGGTTGGAGGGAGGTTGGTCAATGGGATCAGGCCATTTCTGTTTGCAATTGGTGCTTATTGAATTGAAGTTAGGCTCCCATTCTTTCATAGAGAAGTGAAGATAGGGACCCTATCTTTTTGATGTTTACTTTTAAGGGATGGCTCAGGTCATTGAGAAAGATATTCTTGGATTGTAAAACTGGCAAAAGACTAGAAGATTTATATCTCAAAATGGTAGAGAAAGAATTTGTAACCAAACATTTTCTAAAGTAAAACCTCTAACAACAAAAGGGAGTTCAGGGAATAATAAGAAGAAAGCTTTCTAAAATTTAGTCAAGCTGAGGGTAACATTAAATTCATCTTGTTCAACACCCTCCCATGAAACTTGGCCAGCTCTGTTCTCCAGAATGTCTTAATGCAGTGAACAGGGGCAAAGCATGTTAGCAAAAGGATATTAAGTATTTTTTTCTTTTTTTTCTTTTTGAAGGTAGCATGGAAATTCTGTCCTTCAGTTTAAGAATAATTACTCTATTTGCACTTGGGTGACTCAGTTAAATGTCCAACTCTTGATTTTGATTCAGTTCATGTTCTCAGGATAACAAGATGTAGCCTTGGGTTTGGCTCCGTACTGGGTATGGAGCCTGCTAAGATTCTTTACCCCTTTCCCTCCGCCCTGTCCATGCTCACACACTTCCTTTCTCTCTCTCTCTCTCTGGAAAAAAAAATAAAAAATAAAAAGCATCATTATTCTTTATCCATGTGCTCATCAATGGATATGAATTTGTTTCTGTTTTGTGGCATTTTTAAATAGTGCTTTACAACATAGATATCTCTCTGAAATCCGGATGTCAAGACTTTGGGATATATTTCCCAAAATTGAGATTGCTGGATCAAATGGTAGTGCTTTTTAAAGTCGTTTGAGAATTCCCTATTGTTTTTCATACGAAAGTCATCAGTTACATTGTCTGCTGGGTATTTTTATTTATTTATTTTATTTTTTAATATGTTTTTATTGGAGTTCGATTTGCTAACATATAGTATAACACCCAGTGCTCATCCCATCAAATGTCCCCCTCAGTGCCCATCGCCCAGTCACCCCATCCCCCTGCCCACCTCCCCTTCCACTATCCCTTGTTCGTTTCCCAGAGTTAGGAGTCTCTCATGTTTTGTCTCCCTCTCTGGTTTTTCCCACTCATTTTCTCTCCTTTCCCCTTTATTCCCTTTTGCTATTTTTTATATTTCCCATATGAGTGAAATCATATAATGATTGTCCTTCTCTGATTGACTTACTTCACTCAGCATAATACTCTCTAGTTCCATCCATGTTGAAGCAAGTGGTGGGTATTCATCGTTTCTAATGGCTGAGTAAATATATATATATATATGTGTGTGTGTGTGTGTATATATATATATATACACACACACATATAATATATGTATTATATATGTGATATATATATATCACAACTCTTTATCCATTCATCTTTTTTAAAGATTTTATTTATTTATTCATGAGAGACACAGAGAGAGAAAGGCAGGGACACAGGCAGAGGGAGAAGCAGGCTTCATGCAGGGAATCCGACATGGGACTCTATCCAGGGTCCCCAGGATCACGCCCTGGACTGAAGGTGGCGCTAAACCACTGAGCCACCCGGCTGCCCTCCATTCATCTTTCGATGCACACCAAGACTCTTTCCACAGTTTGGCTATTGTGGACATTCCTGCTATAAACACTGGGGTGCCAGTGTCTCAGCTTTTCACTGCACCTGTATCTTTGGGGTAAATCCCCAGTAGTGCAATTGCTGGGTCGTAGGGTAGCTCTATTTTTAACTCTTTGAGGAACCTCCACACAGTTTTCCAGAGTGGTTGTACCAGTTCACATTCCCACCAACAGTGCAAGAAGGTTCCCCTTTCTCCACATCCTCTCCAACATTTGTTGTTTCCTGTCTTGTTAATTTTCACCATTCTCACTGGTGTGAGGTGGTATCTCATTGTGGTTTTGATTTGTATTTCCCTGATGGCCAGTGATGCGGAGCATGTTCTCATGTGCTTGTTGGCCATGTGTGTGTCTTCTTTGGTGAAATTTCTGTTCATGTCTTTTGCCCATTTCATGATTAGATTGTTTGTTTTTTTGCTGTTGAGTTTAATTAGTTCTTTATAGATCTTGGATCCTAGCCCTTTATCTGATATGTGATTTGCAAATATCTTCTCCCATTCTGTAGGTTGTCTTTTAGTTTTGTTGACTGTTTCTTTTGCTGTGCAGAAGCTTTTAATCTTGATGAAGTTCCAATAGTTCATTTTTTATTTTGTTTCCCTTGCCTTCATAGATGTATCTTGCAAGAAGTTGCTGTGGCCAAGTTCGTAAAGGGTGTTGCCTGTGTTCTCCTCTAGGATTTTGATGGATTCTTGTCTCACATTTAGGTCTTTCATCCATTTTGAGTTTATCTTTGTGTATGGTGCAAGAGAGTGGTCGAGTTTCATTCTTCTGCATGTGGATGTCCAATTTTCCCAGCACCATTTATTGAAGAGACTGTCGTTTTTCCAGTGGATAGTCTTTCCTGCTTTGTCGAATATTAGTTGACCATAGAATTGAAGGCCAATTTCTGGATTCTATATTCTATTCCATTGATCTATGTGTCTGTTTTTGTGCCGGTACCACACTGTCTTGATGACCACAGCTTTGTAGTACAACCTGAAATCTGGCATTGTGATGCCCCCAGCTCTGGTTTTCTTCTTCAATATTCCCTTGGCTCTTTGGGGTCTTTTCTGATTCCACACAAATTTTAAGATGATTTGTTCCATCTCTCTGAAGAAAGTCTATGGTATTTTGATAGGGATTGCACTGAACATGTCAATTGCCCTGGGTAGCATAGACATTTTCACAATATTAATTCTTCCAATCCATGAGCATGGAATATTTTTCCATCTGTGTCTTCCTCAATTTCTTTCAGTAGTTTTCTGTAATTTTTAGGGTATAGATCCTTTACCTCTTTGGTTAGGTTTATTCCTAGGTATCTTATGCTTTTGTGTGGAATTGTAAATGGGATTGACTCCTTAATTTCTCTTTCTTCAGTTTCATTGTTACTGTATAGAAATGCCACTGATTTCTAGGCATTGATTTTGTATCCTGTTACATTGCCAAATTACTGTATGAGTTCCAGCAATTTTGGGGTGGAGTCTTTTAGGTTTTCTATGTACACTATCATGTCATCTACGAAGAGAGAGAGTTTGACTTCTTTGCCAACCTGAATGCCTTTTATTTCTTTTTTTGTCTGAAAGCTGAGGGTAGGACGTCTAGTACTATGTTGAATAGCAGTGGTGAGAGTGGACATCCCTGTCTTGTTCCTGATCTTAGGGGAAAGGCTCTCAGTTTTTCCCCATTGAGAATGAAATTTGCTGTGGGCTTTTCGTAGATGGCTTTTAAGACGCTGAGAAATGTTCCCTCTATCCCTACACTCTGAAAAGTTTTTATCAGGAATGGATACTGTATTTTGTCAAATGCTTTCTCTACATCTATTGAGAGGATCATATGGTTCTTGTTTTTTCTCTTATTGATGTGATCTATCACGTTGATTGTTTTAGAGTGTTGAACCAGCCTTGCATCCCGGGGATAAACCCCACTTGGTCATGGTGAATAATCTTCTTAATGTACTGTTGAATCCTATTGGCTAGTATCTTGAGAATTTTTGCATCTGTGTTCATCAGGGATATTGGTCTATAATTCTCCTTTTTGGTGGGGTCATTGTCTGGTTTTGGAATTAAGGTGATGCTGGTCTCATAAAACGAGTTTGGAAATATTCCATCCCTTTCTATCTTTTGGAACAGCTTTAGTAGAATAGGTATTATTTCTTTTTTAAATGTTTGATAGAACTCTGCTGGGAAGCCATCTGGCCCTGGACTTTTGTGTCTTGGGAGGTTTTTGAGGATTGTTTCAATTTCCTCACTGGTTGTTGGCCTGTTCAGGTTTCTATTTCTCTATTTTCTTTCTGTTCTAATTTGGTAATTTGTGGTTTTCCAGAAATGCATCCATTTCTTCTAGATTGTCTGATTTATTGGCGTATGGCTGCTCATAATACGTTTTTAAAATCGTTTATATTTCCTTGGTATTGGTTGTGATCTCTCCTCTGTCATTCATGATTTCTTAATTTAAGTCTTTTCTCTTTTGCTTTTAATAAGTCTGGCTAAAAAAATAATAATAATAAGTCTGGCTAGTGGTTTATCTATCTCATTAATTAATTCTTTCAAAGAACCAACTCCTGGTTTTGTTGATCTGTTCTACAGTTTTCCTGGTCTCTATTTCCTTGAGTTCTGCTCGAACTTTATTGTCTCTCGTCTTCTGCTTGGTGTAGGTTTTATTTGCTGTTCTTTCCCCAATTCCTTTAGGTGCGATGTTAGCTTGCGTATTTGAGTTTTTTCCAATTTTTTGAGGGATGCTTGTATTGCAATGTATTTCCTTCTTAGGGCTACTTTTGCTGTATCCCAAAGATTTTGAGTAGTTGTATCTTCATTTCATTAGTTTCCATGAATCTTTTTAATTCTTCTCTAATTTCCTGGTTGACCCATCATCTTTTAGTAGGGTGGTCTTTAACCTCCACGTGTTTGAGTTTCTTCCAAATTTCTTCTTGTGATTGAATTCTAGTTTCAAAGCATTTTTTGTCTAAAAATATGCAGGGGACAGTCTCAGTCTTTTGGTACCAGTTGAGACCTGATTTGTGATCCAGTAGGTGGTCTATTCTGGAGAAAGTTCCATGTGCACTTGAGAAGAATGTGTATTCAGTTGCGTTTGGATGGAAAGTTCTGTATATATCCGTGAAATCCATCTGGTCCAGCATATCATTTAAAGCCCTTGTTTCTTTGGTGATGTTGTACTTCAAAAATCTGTCATTTGCAGAATGTGCTGTGTTGAAGTCTCCCATAATTACTGTATTATTATCTAAGTATGTCTTTACTTAGTTACGGATAGTTTGATATACTTAACAGCTCCCATATTAGGGGCACAAATATTCATGATTGTTAAGTCCTCTTGTCAGACCCTTTAAGTATGATATAGTGTCCCTCTTCATCTCTTACTACAGTCTTTGGAAAAACTTTAATTTATCTGATATGAGGATTGCTTTCTTTTGACCATTTGGATGGTGAATGGTTCTCCAACTTTTCAGTTTCAGGTTGGAAGTGTCCTTAGGTCTAAAATGAGTCTCTTGAAGACAGTAAATAAATGGGTCTTGCTTTTTTATCCAGTCTGAAACCCTGTGCCTTTTGATGGGATCATTTAGCCCATTCACATTCAGAGTAACTATTGAAAGATATGAATTTAATGTCATCATAATACCTATTCAGTCCTTGTTTTTGTGGATTATTTGGGGGGGCTTCCTCTTTCTTTTATTAAGGGCTCCCCTTAATATTTCTTGAAGAGCTGGTTTGGTGGTCACATATTCTTTCAGTTTCTGCCTATCTTGGAGCTCTTTATCTCTCCTTCTGTTTTGAATGAGAGCCTTGCTGGATAACGTATTCTTGGCTGCATGTTCTTCTCATTTAGTACCCTGAACATATCCTGCCAGCCCTTTCTAGCCTGCCAGGTCTTTGTGGAGAAGTCTGCTGTTAATCTAATATTTCTCTCCATATAAGAATCTCTTGTCTCTCACTGCTTTAAGGATTTTCTCTTTATCTTTGGAATTTGCAAGTTTCACTATTAAATGTTGAGGTGTTGAATGGTTTTCATTGATTTGGTGGTGGTGAGGGGAATCTCTCTATCTCCTGGGTCTGAATGCATATTTCCCTCCCCAAATTAGAGACGTTCTCAGCTATGATTTGTTCAAATATGCTTTCTGGCCCTCTGACCCTCTCGGCACATTCGGGAACCCGAATTATACAGATTCTTCCTTCCGAGGCCATTATTTATTTCCCTTAACCTTTCCTCGTGGCCTTTTAATTGTTTTTCTCTTTTTCCTTAGCTTCCTTCCTTGCCATCAACTTGTCTTCTATGTCACTCACTCTTTCTTCCACCTCACTAACCCTCATCGTTAGGACCTCCAGTTTGGATAGCATACCATTTAATTGATTTTTAATTTTGGCCTGATTAGATCTAAATTCTGCAGTCATGAAGTCTCCTGAATCCTTAATGCTTCTTTCCAGAGCCACCAGTAGATTTATAATTGTGCTTCTGAATTGGCCTTCTTACATAAAATTGTAATCCATATTCTGTAACTCTGTGGCAGAGAGTACTATTTCTTATTCTTTCTTTTGTGGTGAGTTCTTCCTTCTAGTCATTTTGCTCAGTGCAGAGTGGCTGTATGAGTGGGCTGAGTCAAGAATATCAACCACGACCTAAGTAAATTTCACCCTAGATGATTCTGATGAGGTTGGAGACCAGAAAATGAAAACAAAGATTAGAACAAAATAAAACAAAAGGACCACTAAAGTGAAAAACAAGTTTTAAAACAAAGTAGTAAAAAATAAAAGGCCATGAATCCCAAAGAAGAAGAAAAAAAAAAGAAAAAAGAAAAAGAAAAAGAGAAGAGAAAAAAGCAAAAGTAAAGAAAGGAAAAAACAGAAAAAAAGAAAAGAGGGGGGTACTGGGAGGTGGTGGAGGTGAAGAAGTTGTAGTGGAGGGAGAATGTAGTGTACCTGAGGGGTCTTAGAGGGTGATATTCTTGGTTCTGAGTGCATTAAGTTTTGTATGATAGAAGATGCTCAGTCCCAAATTTATATAAACCAGAAATACTAGTAGAAAGCCCCAACACTGACCATCAAAAAATAAACGAGATAAAAGAAGGGGCAGAATGGGAATGAAGAGAGAATATAATCTTACAGAATGAACCAGCATCGCATACCACCTGGTTCTGGGTCATGCTGGTCATGTTTTAGAAGGTATTAACTTCTGCCATTGTAGAACAAAATGAGGCAGACCTCATATCTAAGACCTGTAATTGTAGAAATAGGAAAGTCAAAAAGGAAGAAACTTAAAAATGAAGAGGTGGTAAAATATCGTAGTTAAGGTGAGATAAGAGAAAAAAATATTGGTAATTTTTAGTCTAATGTACAGACGAATTGTACTGGAAAAAGGGGGAAAAGGGGTGGAACCTCTAGTTCTGTATAGTATAAATCCCTCGACTTGCCCTGGAGCTTTCCAGTGCTACTTGGTGAAGAACTTGCTCTTCCCCTGTCCTTCCAGCTGGTCTTCTGGGGGAGGGTCTGCTGTGCAGATTCTCAGGTGTGTGCACCTGAGGGAGCTTCCCCCCCCCCCCTCCCGCCAGGTGCTGGGCTCAGGTGAGCTGTTTACCCTGTGAGGCCCCTGTTCCCTGTGGCCCCACCTCTCCCAGGCACAGGGTGACACCAGGAGGGACAACAGCACTGGCAGTGGCCAGCTCTCCAGCCCTGCAGTCAGCCCCCGCAGTAACTACCGCAGTCTCCCAGTCTGTACTGGCCTGGATGTTCCGGGAGGGGAGGGCGCTGACCTGCACAGCTCGGGGGCCCCGGCTGCAGGAGGGTCCTCGCTGTCCTGTGCCCTCCCCATCTCTGCCTGTCCCGGGGAAGCGCAGGATCCTGGGCTGTGTCCCCCGGTGCCCTGGGATCCTGGGCCTGTGCTGCTGGAATCATGCTCCCGGGGCCGTGGCTCCCAAAAGCAACAGGGCACAGCCCCCCCTCCACCTGGAGCCCCCTGCCTGACCCACCGGCTTCTCCGAGGCCCCGCCAGGCGCTCCAGCCCTTTACCGAGCTCGGCCCGCGGTGTGTGGCGCGCTCTCCCCGGGTGCCCTTCCTCTGTGAGTGACCCCGGGAGACTGGAGGCTCCACGGCCCCTCCTGCGGTTCTGCCCGAGCTCCCTGGTACAGGCCTTTCCAACCGGGAAGAATCCGGTGCAGATTTTTAAAGTTCCCACTTCCCGGGGCTGGGCTTTCCTTTCCTGGAGGCTCTCACTGCCCCCCCTTAGCCCGGCTCCTCGCAGGCCCTTCCCCGCTAGATTCTTTTTTATTTTTTTCCGCCTTCCTACCTTGTTAGAAGTGAAAACTCTTCTCTCCGTAGCGTTTCATCTGTTCTCTCTTTAAATCTCAGGTCAGATTCTAGGTTTTCAGGATGATTTGAAAGTTATCTAGGTAAATTGGTGGGGCCAGGTGAGGTGAGGACCCTACTGCCCCACCGTCTTCACTGTTGGGTCAAGTTTTTGTTTGTTTGTTTGTTTGTTTTTGTTTTTTTTTCTTTGCCTATGGATCATGCAGCTGGAGAAAACAACGTGACAGGTAACTATATTGGCAGAAGTGACTAGCTGGAGTATCTCAATATTCTTCAGATTTATCTTAATTTATTTTAGAAATTAATCTATTTTTCTTTTTGCCAGGACATTTCCTTATTACTAGTGAATTATCAATATATTAGAAAGGCACACATAGGGTTAATATAAAGCAAGGAGAATTACACACAAAATGCTTAAGAAAAAAGAAAAAAAAAAAGAGAGAAAAAAAAAGAAAAAAAAAGAAAAAGAAAAAAAAAATGCTTAAGAACCCAAAATTCCATTGATGATTTTTATGAGTTCCATGTTTCCATATCTAAGTGGGAGTAAGTTTAGAAGGGGAATAAGTTCTCACTGATCTTTAGTATTGAAAGACATACCAAACCTTAAAATTTTAGCAGAATATTTTTGTAATTTTTTATAATTAATGGAGATGTAAGTGGGGCCCACAGATCTCAAAGTCACTTTGTAGAGTTCAACCCAGAGAGTTCTCTCAACGCAGCCTGGAAAAGGGAAAAGGCGAATTGTAAAAGTGCTTTAGTTTTTTCTAAACGATTTTACAAAGCACCCAAGAAAAGTAATTTTCATTGGACATTTGACATGATGCTGCTGTTGTTTCAGATTCAGACAGTTAAAGAAATCATTGGTAACATAGTGATCTTGAAAGAGGCAAAAATTGATGAAAGGAAAGTGAGTAATTCACATCTAGCTGTGAACGAAAATAGTCTCAAGCCACAGATAACTAAGCCATGCGCTCCTTGTCCAGTGTTGGCAACCATGGTCAATAACTAGTCACAGCTAAGAAAGCAGCGTGTGTTTTCTCCAATGTTGGCAACTCCAGTCAATAAAGTATAATTGGAACCTGCCAAGAAGGTAGTGTGTCAAAGGTGTATTTAAGTAGAAACTTAGATGTTGAACTGTTTGTATAAAAATTGAGCACATAGTTTAATTATAAGTTTAAGAACTTTAAAAAGTTTGAACATTGTAAATCTGCCATGTGAGTGACTTGCACTGCTACAACATGACAACTGCATCAATAGAGCTCAGTCAGAAGAGAGGAAGAAGTGTCAACATTACAAAGAAGGGCATTGCTTTTAGTAAGTAATTAGAGGGAAGGTGGAGAGAAATGACCGATTATTAGATATAGCTACTGTTATAGTAGTAATTACTATAATACAATAATTAATATGATTAGTTATCACTAGTTCTTCCCTTTGAGGATGATCAGCAAGATTAAAATATCATTTCAGTCTATCTCCTTTAAAGATACACAAGTGAAAAGAAGACTTTTGTTGTTAAATCAATAAACAAATGTTACTCTTTTGCTCATTAGGTGTTCAATCTACTATCACATACCGTCATACAATCTATTTAATTCAAACTTTCTTGACACTCCAGAAAAGATTATATGATATTAAAAAGAGAATTGAACCAAGATGTACAATCCATATCACTGTTGATTGGATAGATAGAGAATAAAATAGTATTGAAGTCAGTACTAAAGATCATAGATACTTTGGTAATCATAATTATCCCTTCTTGTGACTCCAAATCCAGAGGCTTCAACAAAATCACTACATGTCTTTCTCTGGCAGTCTCTTATGAAGCTAGAAAAAAAAAAAAAAAAAGCTTTAAATTTGTGTATCTTAGCTCTACCCTCCTCTGGTTATCAAAAGATTTATCTGGGTAGATGTGTTATTCACCAAATACCTTTTATTACTAATAGTACAAATCAAGGATACAGACTGATTAATGGACTAGTCTGTTCAGTAGAAATGAAGTAGTGCCTAGGATCACTTTCTTCCACATAACTTAGCAGGTCAAATTGCATTAATCATTACAGCATTCCTGTAGAGTAATCTCAAATTTTCCTCCATGTCATCTTGCTGATAGATTGGGCCTTCGTCTACAATGAATGCTGCTTTGGCTGTTTTATTTATAACATAGATAAATTTAACATGCATTATTATAGAAAAGGCCAAAAATTTGTTTGCACATTGTTGTCTTATTTGCATCTCAATTCATGTCAGATAATTAGAGGAATAATCACATGGGACACTAGGTAATATGTTACAAGGTCTGCTTTGCTGTGTGGTTGCCCACTCCACTCCAACCTCTCCACTCTCATTTCCATTTTTGGCAAACAGCACTTAGAATATATTGGAGCATGTAGACATTTCAACTGAACCTAATTCCTTTTTCTGTTAAAGAGCACAAGCCTTATGATGATGAAATGACTGATTTTTTAATACTTCTGTTTTCACAATTATTTACTGTCCTTCCTCCTACCAGATTTATCGAGTTAGTCAAGTTTTAAATGAAAACTCTTTATGTATATTACTATGTCCCCATGTAAAAAGCAATAACTAGGAGAATCAGAGTCAAGCTAAACCTTCATAAAATGCATGGTGACCTGGAGCCCTTTAAATATGAATGGACATTAGAAACATGTGAACTAATATCTCTTTGTGCTTAATTAGAAGGTAGAATTGAATTGGGATTTAAGGAGATACGGACTTTAGAATTCCAAGAGGATGAAAATGATTCTTATTAAGACAGCTCTATATATGTGGTATATTCTTCACCTCACTTACATAGTCTTGAATGATGTCCCAGTTAGCAGTCATTTTAATATGTCAACATTGGCACAATGGTTTACCAAGACCATTTCAGGCTTTTATGGTATACCATGCTGGGGAGTTTTGTGATGACCTGCATAAAATCCAGGTTTCTCTTGTCTTCTTGACTCACTCTTCAGTCTAATTCTTTGTTCAAGTAAGTAAGTCTCTTCACTCAGCAAGATCTAGTACAAAATCACTATGCATAGGTTCTTTGCAAAGTTAGAAACTTGGGTGTAGTAACACTGTATGGAAAAAAATAAATCAGGAGACATGGGCTCTTTCTCCCGTTGTACAACTAACTAATCAGTTACAAGACATAAACAAATCACTTTGGTTCCCAGGACTCAGTTTCCCCACCTGGCACTCCTTTGATTCTGTACTTTTTACATCAAGTCCTATATCCTCAAATATTAGCCAAAATAGGCAGTAACAAAAATGAGCCCTTGGAAGATTACACTGGCTTATTACTTTACTCTCATCATGTTCTTTCCAGCTTATCTGCCTCTACCTTTCCTGATGTCATTTTCTGGAGGAAAAATGCATATCCTCTTAAAATAAACATTTTCTAAGGGCATGATTTATTTCTGATAAATGTCTAAATTAGATCAGTTTTTTTTCCAATAATCTTCAATACTCAATGCTGTTAAAAAAAGAAAAAAAAAAAGAAAGAAAGAAGAAAGAAAGAAAGAAAGAAAGAAAGAAAGAAAGAAAGAAAGAAAGAAAGAAAAAAAGAAAGAAGAAAGAAAGAAGAAATATTGTGCTTAGCACTTTGATTTAGAAATGCAAATGATATTGAAATTCCTCCTTTCCTAAGGGTAAAAAGGCTATTAAACACCCACTTGTTTATTGGCTCTATTTAATAGCTGCAGTAACTGAACATGACAGATAGCACCAAATTTCAGTGTTCTAACATTTTTACATAGACAAAACTGGTGCATTAAACCAGAATCCCCATTAAACTAACCATGTTACTCACATACTCCTCAAAAGCAAAAAATGTTTCTTTGAGTATATTCTAATGGTGCTGGCATTGAAATGGGCCAAAACATGGAGATTTTTTCTAGGCTCCACCACTTACTAGATGCATGGCTTTAGACAAGATATTTGGTCTTTCTCACTTCAATTTCCAGAGATGAAATGGGGATCTTAAAGGGGTAATTTCAAGTTTTGAATGACGTCATATATATTGGACTATTTTGAAAACTGCAGAGTCCTGTATAAAGAAATATCACTGTTTTTGTTTATGTCAGCAATTTGACTTATTTATTACTCATATTGGTATGAGAAATTTTCATTCTCATGTCTTCCATTTCCTGGAAAAATAAATACACAAAGTATCTTCCCAAATCTGAATTCCTTCTCTTAGTCACTACGCTATTTCTCAGCTTGAGAATCAATTTTTGAAGGAATAGTCCTCAAATATTAACTTAAAATTCTCCAAAATGGCTTCCTGAACCCTAGATCCAATCACCTCCTTTTCAATTCCCCAAATCAGCCTTAGCATTTGGTGTGCATGACCATACCATTGTTGAAGTTCCTCCTTTGGCTTTCATAATACTGAAACTGTGAACTTTATTCAATTCATTCATTCGTCCATTCATTCATTCATTCATTTATCCAAATACTCACCCATCCAGTGATTCAACAGGTATTTACCGTTACTGTGGTTAGTCACTGTTTCAGGGCACTGGAGATACAGCAGTGAACAATGAACACAAGGAAGGAATCTCTGCCTCTGTGGAGCTTACATTCCATGCAGACAGGTAATAAACATAGAAATATATATAGCAATCACCCGAGTAGTGTTTTTGCATACTACCCACGTCTAATACTCTCTTGAGGCTGCTGACCATAGAATTTGGAAGGTAATACAGAGAGAAGTAGGAGATGCCCACTGCCCTTAGTCCTTACAGCCCCTCCTCTGTTTCTACTCCCCTTAAATTGGTATTATGTGACTGATCTCTGTGATCTTTTTCTCCTTTCAAGATTTTAGTGTTTTTTTTTTTAATTTGTAAAATAATTTCCATTGCTACATTAGATCTTTATGACCTGTTAGCATGTTTAAGTCCTTTCTTTGAGAAGCTGGACTTGTAGTTCATGGAGAGTACTAATCTCATTTTCATTTATGAAGTCCACTCATGATCAATGCTGTCATGTAACAGTATGTCATGCACAGTAACTTATGCATAAGGTTTTTTTTAAGATTTTATTTATTTTTTTAAAGATTTTATTTATTTTTTCATGAGAGACACACACACACAGAGAGAGAGAGAGAGAGAGGCAGAGACACAGGCAGAGGGAGAAGCAGGCGCCATGCAGGGAGCCTGATGTAGGACTCGATCCCGGGTCTCCAGGATCAGGCCCCAGGCTGAAGGTGGCGCTAAACCACGGAGCCACCCAGGCTGCCCCAAAAGATTTTATTTATTTATTCATGAGAGACACAGGAGAGAGAGAGAGAGAGAGACATAGGCAGAGGCAGGCTCCATACAGGAAACCTGATGCGAGACTTGATCCCGGAACTCCGGGATCACGCCCTGAGACAAAGGCAGATGCTCAACCGCGGAGCCACCCAGGCGTCCCCATAAGGTTTTTTGTTGTTGTTGTTGTTGTTGTTGTTGTTTTTGTTTGTTTTGTTTTTTTATGTTTAAAATGACATTTTTTTTCTATGCATCTAGTTTAACATTTGTTAAAGAGAAAGTTTAGATACTTTAGACTTAAAGTAACTTCTCTCCCCCAAAAGAAAGAGAGAGAGAGAGAAATTATCAAAAATATCACCACCTAAACAGAGCCTCTATTTTTATTGTACTGGGCTCAATTTATGTCTTTGTCCACATACATTTCAAAATGTATCAATATTTTTCTACAGTCTGGTAAATGATAACAGCATCCAATTTCTTGCATCTCTGTTCCACTTTCCACATGGTAACAAGAATTGTCTTTCCAAAACACAGCCCACCTCTTTGGCACATACTCACAACCACACTGAAGCTCTCAGCAATTTTGACGCTGATACTCACACAGAAAATGGTATCTGTCCCTTCAGGGAATGATCAAAACCAGAATTAGAGGTGCAGATCCAGTGTAATTGTCTTCACGGTTTTTGTTTGTGTCCTCCCAAAAATCATTTTGAAAAATCTATATATGCTCAGGATCTTTTTGAGTTATCTAAAATGTTTATTATAGTTTAAATAATTGCAAAGGATGTAATTTCTGCTATGCTGTAAAATATTGACAGCTAAGACAAATCATGATGTTACTCTTTTAAATATGTTCAGTGAAATAAAAATCTAAATATCTCAGTACTGTGTAATCCATTAGGATCCATTTAAAAAGACAAGAACAAGTTTTTCTTCAACAGTTGTTTTCCTTTCTCCTGAGTTCATATTATGATTCCAATTCCCTCAGAAATGTATGCTAATATAACACATATTTATATCTTGAAGAATTTAATAATAATAACCCTACTATGTCTGTGACAAATGCATACATGTAAAGTGAAGTTAACCTTTTAAAAATTTCCATGACCATAAGGCTCTAAGTGCTAACATTTTCTTCTCTATTGAATTAGCATTACAACTATTATTGCTACTAACTTGATCAAAACCACACATATATCTTATATTCTTTGATAATTAAAGTTTTAAGATAAAGTTTTGTTGCAAATTCTTTCCTTAATAAAATGGTGTGATCACTGCCTCCGCTTCAGTTCATAAATCTTTGGATGAATTCTTTCTTATATAGAGAATAGTTCTGCATCAGTTCCACTCCTTTTTATTGTTATGGAGTATGTATTGAGAAACATTATTCAAATAAATGGTTAGCTAGGAATAAAAGGAATGTTGTTAGTGGAAAGTCACTCAATTCTTTGAACTCCTTCCAAGCTGTAGGCCAAAAATAACATAGTAGCTATTTTCAAAACTTACTTTTAATAATCTAGCAGCTAACAGTTTGACTAAGTCCTCTTTCCATTTTGTTGAAAGCAAAATATTAAAAATGATCTGCTTTGTAAAGGATCACCGTAACGGACCTGAATATTAGAATAATTTGGTTCTCTACATGCATATTTTCAATTGTTCGTAGCATCCCACCCCAATTTCTGGCCCCCCAGGTAATTACATTGTGGTGCCATGCATCATATTACTTAGGCATGGCTGAGAAGAATGTCTTTGTGACTTGTGGGAAATAGATGGTGAAAGAGATGGCTTAGGCCAGTTTGGGTAGGTCTGTTTGAGGAAAGAATTTGTCAAGAGGCTGAAAATATGGAAATGGACTCACATAAAACTATCTCTGCTCAGGTGTCCCTTAGAAAGGCCTCATGTATCTCACTGAAAGCCTAGAGGATTGGATACCAAAACTATCTAGAAATCTAGAAACCTAGGGGCACTGGGTAGCTCAGTGGTTGAGTGTCTTACCTTTGGCTCAGGTTGTGATCCTGGGGTCCTGGGATCGAGTCTGCCATCAGGCTCCCCACAGGGAGCCTGCTTCTCTCTCTGCCTATGTCTCTGCTTCTCTCTCTCTGTGTCTCTCATGAATAAATAAATCTTTTTTTATAATAAATTTATTTTTTATTGGTGTTCAATTTGCCAACATACAGAATAACACCCAGTGCTCATCCCATCAAGTGCCCCCCTCAGTGCCCGTCACCCAGTCACCCCCACTCCCCCCGCCCTCCTCCCCTTCCTTCACCCCTAGTTCGTTTCCCAGAGTTAGGAGTCTTTATGTTCTGTCTCCCTTTCTGATACTTCCCACACATTTCTTCTCCCTTCCCCTACATTCCCTTTCACTATTATTTATATTCCCCAAATGAATGAGAACATACAATGTTTGTCCCTCTCTGATTGACTTACTTCACTCAGCATAACACCCTCCAGTTCCATCCACGTTGAAGCAAATGGTGGGTATTTGTCGTTTCTAATGGCTGAGTAATATTCCATTGTATACATAAACCACATCTTCTTTATCCATTCATCTTTCGATGGACACCGAGGCTCCTTCCACAGTTTGGCTATTGTGGACATTGCTGCTAGAAACATCGGGGTGCAGGTGTCCTGGCGTTTCATTGCATCTGAATCTTTGGGGTAAATCCCCAACAGTGCAATTGCTGGGTCGTAGAGCAGGTTTATTTTTAACTCTTTGAGGAACCTCCACACAGTTTTCCAGAGTGGCTGCACCAGTTCACATTCCCACCAACAGTGTAAGAGGGTCCCTTTTCTCCGCATCCTCTCCAACATTTGTGGTTTCCTGCCTTGTTAATGTTCCCCATTCTCACTGGTGTGAGGTGGTATCTCATTGTGGTTTTAATTTGTATTTCCCTGATGGCAAGTGATGCAGAGCATTTTCTCATGTGCTTCTTGGCTATGTCTATGTCTTCCTCTGTGAGATTTCTGTTCATGTCTTTTGCCCATTTCATGATTGGATTGTTTGTTTCTTTGGTGTTGAGTTTAAGAAGTTCTTTATAGATCTTGGAAACTAGCCCTTTATCTGATACGTCATTTGCAAATATCTTCTCCCATTCTGTAGGTTGTCTTTTAGTTTTGTTGACTGTATCCTTAAAAAAAAAAAAAAGAAATCTAGAAATCTAGAAAGTGAATGGTGGCCTGAGATCTGCCGTCAGTGGACAAAGAATGGATATGGAACTAAGGAAGACTGTCCTGAGAGTCATGCATGTTCAGTAATGCATGCTCAGCTGATGGAGAAGAAAGTACCATTTTTCTAGTCCAAGTCAACATGACATTGGTAGCCCAAGTTTGACACCTGTGACAGAGTTATACTTGACCAAGAGCATGAATTCGATTGACATTGCTATTAGATTGGTTACATATTTTAATAGAAATGTCAAAAGAATACCTCTATCAATTATAGTTCTCTAAATTCATTTTTCCTGTAGGACAGTAAACAGGCAGCACTTGAATCACTTAAAATAACTTCATAGCCTGCAAAAACATAGCAAAATTAAAGGTGAAATAATCTATGCTTATTATAAGAGAAAATATGTTTTCAGTTAGTCAAACATATTATGCTAACATGACTTTTCTGATGAAATCTGGGAGAAAAAAGTTTAAAAAGTGAATGCCAATAAAAATTTAAAGAAGAAATCTTAAAACTTCCTTCAAGAAGGACTTGAAAAGATTAATTTAATTTTTCTTCCTAAGTGCGATAAGTACATTTAATATTCTCCTACTTTAGATGGAGATTAACATTAGAAGGGCAAGGGTAATGAAATTGCTGACCAAAAAAAAGATAAAATCCAGTTTTTACCCAGACTTAAGTTTTTCTCTATTAACAAAGTAGGATGCCTCCAGAAGCTGAATTAATTCTTTCAAGTTGCAAAAGTTAATATACTGTCCTGAAAGGTATACTCAATACACAAACATTTAATTACCAATAAACTCTCCATAGATACTTTTGGGGATCACCCTTTATGCATTAGCATTTCCACAGCAAAATGGAATAAGCTAATTGATTTTCTTGTTAGATTTTTATATATTTATAATAACACATGGACTATGTAATAATGTTTAAACACAGCAAGCTCCTTGGGAACATTCATTTTTAGTTATCTATAGGATTTACAATAATGTGAGATATACCCCTTAGAGCTCAGTAAAATTGTACTTAATATTTTAATTTCAGCTTTGACCGAAAACTTAATCAGTGGTTTTATATCATTCTTTTTAAATATAGGAATTAATGGTGGATGACATTCCTGGAATTTGCACTGTGAATTGAAATAACATGACTCTAATAGGAGTTTTCATAAGAAAATGGTATTATGGGGCACATGCTCCTAACAAGAGCTCTGTGGCTACCATAGAAAGGAATGAAAGCATCATGTCCTAACCACCCACATGTGGTACTAAAGTTTTCCAAGTGTTTATAAAATCACCAATTTAGTAATCAATCACATAAAATTATGTTTGTTGATAAATTATCATGATGTTCAATGAAGCACTGTTTTATTTCTTCAGAAAACCTTCCTTTTTTACTAACACTTGCCAAAAAAGACAGCCACATCAGAGCCATGGAATTAGGAGGGCTTCTTTGGGGCAAAAAAATTTTAGAATGTTGGATAAGATGTCTGGGAAAAACTCATTTTTTCTTACATTTCATCATTCTTATTAAGTAATCACTATAAAGTAATGTTGCTTATTTCCTTCTTTTAAAATTTTATTTGGAAAAAAAAAAACAAAAAAAAAAAAAAATTTTATTTGGGTATAGTTGCCACAAAATGTTACATTAGTTTAAGGTATACAACATGGCAATTCGACTTCTCTATATGTTATGCTACACACAGCACAAGTGTAGCTATCATCTTTCACCATACAATGCTATTAGAATATCATTGACTGTATTCCTTATGCTGTGCCTTTTATTTCCATGACTTATTCATTTAATTACTGGAAGCCTGTATCTCCCACTCCCCTTCACCCATTTGCCCACTTCCCACCTCCTCCTCTCTGGCAACATCAGTTTGTTCTCTGTATTTATAGGTCTGGCTCTGCTTTTTGTTTGTTTACTCATCTTCTTTGCTTTTTTAGATTCCACACATGAGTGAAATCACATGCTATTTGTCTTTCTCTGATTTATTTCACTTAGTATAATACCCTCTGGGTTCATCCATGTTGTCTCAAATGGCACAAACTTATCTCTTTTATGGCTGCATAATATTGCTTATTTCTATATCAAATATGCCATAACTTACACATGCCATCCTTCACAGTAAACCTCCTTTGAGACTGAAGAATTATTCTGGTGGCCCTGGATTATTTGGGGGAGCAACCTTTTAAACTCCATTAACACAAGAAAATTAGAAATGTTATTTTTATATCCTTCTACAAATCCTCCTGTAATTCATTTTATGGAATTTTGCTTTTGTTGGTATATTTTCCTCTCCCACACCCATTTCCACAACACTTGGGGATATCAGAAGTACTGAGAGGTACAATGTGCCCTGTAATTCTGTGTAGACTCTTCTCAAGTTGTCCTTATAAGATGTTTATGTAAGATAAAAACAACAAAAACATTTTATCAGTGAATAGTGCAAGATCACTGAATTCCCTATGCTCATGATACTCCATTTTATCCTTCTCCTGTTGTCCTGGGGGCTTCTGATGGTTAACCTTACACTGGCCTTTCTTAGTTGAAATGGGGTTCTTTGCTGGCTCTGTATTTCTTGGCCAGTCATTTGAATGCTAGGTATTCCTTGCCTTCTCTCTCCCTCAGCTATGGATCTTGCTCCCTGGTAAGTTTGAACTCTACCATTCATTTTCATTATAGCACCTTGAGCAGTTTCAGCACATGGTGAAGCTTGTTAAATATTTATTGAGTGAAATTAAGAATGAATTCATTCATAGTTTTCTGTTCCATTAATATTGAAATAAGAGGGGAGAGAAAAAAACCTTTTCTTGGTACACTACAATTGTTTTTCAGTCTCAAAAACCACTATCTTAGCTTTTTTCCCTCCTCCTCCTCCTTCTTCTTTTTTTTCTTATTCTTATTATTACTATTATTATTTTGAAGTGTAGAGTCATCACAGGCTTCTCTTGGAGGATCTCTTCCTAGCCGGTTTCCCCCCATGCCCACAGAAATTTCCAAATTTAATACTATCTTCTTTCCTGATAACAGTCCATAGCTCAGTTGTTGGCCAACTGATTAGAATATGACTAAAGTAGTGTCAAGAATTGCCTCTAAACTTTTCTTCCTCCATAGGCCTTTTTCTGAAAAAGTCGATAATAGAACTTGGCAATATGAAGTAAAGAATGGGAATTTTGCATGGAAATATGCTGGTATTTTGAGCCATGGGAATTCTCATGTAGATTTCACCAGGAATTAGAATAACTAATGTGAATCTCTCTGTGTACGCACAACTATATTATCCATAAACTGGATAACAGCAGTGGTACTGGCAGGAAGGCATATCACTATTCATGGAGAACTGTTGATTGATAGATACATAGATAAGATTAACACAAATTTCATATCCATGTGTTGTGCATCAAAAATTACCAAAACACAATATGGTGTTTGTCTATTTTCCTGTATCCATCAGACATATTTTAATATTACTCACCTCCCACCATATGCCAGCTCCTTATACTATGCGTTTAAAGTTTTATGTGTTCATTAGAAAATGAGTGATTTGGTTTAACGTTTTTGCAAATGCCACATCCCCTTACTTTAAGGGCAGACTGTGTGTACTCCAAAGCAGAAACATGACAAATATGTTAGTTGCACTGCACAGAGGCTAGAATTCATAGCTTTTACCAAAGTGGATTCTCACATCAATGACTCATATTTAAAGTCACCACCAAAACGTTTCTTCTAAATGAAGTAATATTTTAACTATAACTTCTAACTGAGGAAGACAACTATTCCTTGATGAGACACTTTAGGGTCTTATTTTACATTCTGCATTTGCATTTGAAAATTTACATTTGGGTAAAGTTTAGAATATCAAGCAGACTGCACAAATACAGGCAACCTTACCAAGCCCTCATGATGATAGAGCAAGGTAAAATTAAAATGATGTTGTGTTATATTGGCTAAACACATCAGAAAGCCCTCTGAAATATATATTTAACTAGTAGGAAGAGCTATTTTATTCTAATGGATGAAAAATATCCATCCTGTTTGTGTGTGATTTATTTAAATGCTATTTGGAACTATTCCAAAGTGAATAATAACATTCATTTACTAACTTCTGTGGCAGTAGTATTTATGTTCTGAATAATAAAATTAAACATAGGAACTGGATCTAGGTAACATCAAATTTGTGACATAATCTGACAAGCCCAAATGAGGCTGCCCAGAACTGACATAGACCTTAAGTCACCTTATTTCCCATGTCCTGATTTTGTTGTTAAGTGCACACAGCATCAATGTTATTTAGGCTTGGCTTTGAAAATTCTTCAGCTCCTGCTATTAGGTATGCAAATTAGGTTTATTCTTTTTCTCCCAGACCCAACAAGTTCAATCATTTTATGGCTTGCAAACGTTTCATAAGCTTCATGCTTTTCTAGGAGGGTTTCTAGCTAATAAGTAAATTACATTTTTTAAAATTGGCTGAATTTTTATCATGATGGTGCTACAAATATTCGTCATCCATATAGGGAATATTTTTCCTTCAGGCTCTGATTTGCAATTCATGACTGTTTCCTGTCTTATCCTTGTTCTCTCTCAATGGTACAAGATGAGAAGATAGTTTTAGAGCATACACATTTTAATCAACATTCAAACTGAATTGGATGGCCTAAAGGTTTTCTCTTTGTATGCGTGGTAATTCATCTCCACCGAACCAACATTAAGCAATAGTTGAAATAATAGGTGACTTCTAGAAAAAAAAGTGTGAAAATATGATTAAGGTCATGCACATCAAACTAATTTTGGTATAATGTAATTCGATGTTAACAGTATTTAAACAATTTTTATATAACCATATTCCTAAATAAAGCCCTGGTTAGGTGATAAAGAATTGTGTCTCTAGCTCAGTAATTCCTCTGTACAACTTACAAATATGGTAGTAGGCACTTATTTGTTAAAGGCGCTTCTATCTCTCTTTCAAACAGCTTTACTGAGATAAAACTTATATATTATACAATTCACTGGTAAATACAAATGATATTTAAAGTGGAAATGTCAATGGTATTTAGTATACTTATAGTATTTGGCAACCATTAGTGTTTCTACAGAAATCATAGAACATTTTCATCACACAAAAAGAACACTTATACCCATTAGCAGTCACTCTCCACCCCCCACTCAACCTATATTTCTTCCCCACCCTTACCCTAGGCCCCTGACAACCACTAAACTACTTTCTATCTCTGTGGATATGCCTATTCTGGATGTTTTGTATATAAGTGGAATTACACAATACATGGTCTTCTGTGACTGGCTTAATGTAGTTTCAAAGTTCAATGATGCAGCATCTCAGAATTTCATTCCTTTTAATTGCTGAATAATATTTCACATAAGGGATATACACTACATTTTGTTTATCAATTAATGGAAATTTGGATTGTTAGACTTGGTCTATGATGCTTCTGTAAAAATTGATGTATAGATTTTTATATGGTGTGTATTTTCATTTCTCTTGAGTACATAATTAGGAATAGAATTGCTGAATCATATGGTAGTTTTATGTTTCTACAGTGGCTGCCATTGTACATTCCCATCAGCTATGTATATGGGTTCCAATTTTTCCACATCCACATCAATGCTCTTTATTACCTCTTTTATTGTAACCATCCTAAGGGTGTGAGTGATAACCTCAATTTGATTTTCATTCTCTAATGACTAACAATGTTGAGCATCTCTTCATGAGCTGCTTGGCCATTTTATATCTTCTTTGGAGAAATGTCTATTTAACTCCTTTACCTATTTTACAATTAGGTTGGTTTTTTTGTTGCTGAATTTTAGGAGTTGTTTTTTTTTTTTTTTTTTTTTTTTTTTTTAGGGAATTTTAGGAGTTCTATATATATTCTAAATATAAGACCCTTATCAGGTGTATCATTTGCAAGTAATCATGCAAATTGTTAAAAGGTTAAAATTATTAAAAGGCTAATAAAACAACCTAACAAATTCTTCCATTTGTTCATAATATCCTTTGATGCACAAATACTATTAATTTTAATGAAGCCCATTTTATTTCTTTTTCTTTTGGAGTCATATCCAAGATTCCATTGCCAAATCCGTGGTCATTAAGATTTGCCCTATATAGTTTTTTTAATGAGAGTTTTATAGATTTTGCTCATATTTTGGTTATTTATCCATTTTGAGAAATTTTGGCATAGTCTGAGGTCAGGTCCAATTTCATTATTTTTCATGAGGATATACAGTTGTTCCAATATGATTTGTTAAAGACACTATTCTTACCCCACTAAATGATTGTCACACTCTTATAAAAATCAATTGGCCCTAAATGTGTATGTTTATTTCTGGTCTTTCAACTCTATTTTACTCATTTAAATGTCTGTCCTCATGCGAGTACCACAGTGTTGATGATGATGATGGTGATGATGATGGTAGTGATGGTGGTAATGGTGGTGGTGATGAAGATGATGATAATTGTGAGAAAACACATTAGATCTACCTTCTTAACAAATCGTTAAATGTTCAGTACACATAAATCTATTCATATTTCCAAATTGTTTATAATTTAATCTTAATAGGTTATGTTTCTAGTAATTTATTTCATTAAGGTTATCTAATTTGTTGGGGTGTGTATTCATTTCCTTGGCCACCATAACTTACTACCACTAATTTAAAACAGCAGAAATTTATTCCCTCACAGTTCAGTAGGCCAGAAGTCTGAGATCAAGGTGGTGGCAGGATTGATTCTTTCTAGAGGCTCAGAAGGAGAGATGATCCCACACCTCTATCCCAAATTCTGGGAGAAAGAAGATCTCAACTCAGTAACTTAACTTTATACATAAAGAACTAGAAAAAGAAGAGCAAACTAAAACCAAAGTGTTTTTCTGCACTCCACTTTAATCCTCATTATTTCCTTTCTTTTGCTAACTTTTGTTTTAGTTTGCTCCTCTTTTTTAATTCCCTGATGTATACCTTTAGGTGATTGATTTGAGATATTCTCCTTTAATGTAGACGTTTATGGCTATAAGTTTTTGTATGTTGTGTTTTCATTTTAATTCATATTAATACTTTCTAATTTCCCTAGTGATTTCTCCTTTAGCCTGTTGATTATATAAAAGTATATGGTTTAGTTTCCATATATTTGTGAATTTTCTAGTTTTCCTTCTGATACCAATTTCTAGTTTCATTCTATTATAGTCAGAGAAGAGACTTCATATGATTGTGATCTTTATAAGTAAGGCTTCAGGTGTAGCAGTACCTTTATCACTGAAATTTAGCAGTCTCTTTCTTTATTAAGCACTCTCCTGGTTGCTGTAACTTTTTTTTTAATTTAAATTTCAAAATTCTGAGAAAGCTGATTCTGTTATTTTTTGCTAGTTTAATGCTTGCTTCGGTGGAAGGACTAATTTTTATCACTCCCTACTCCACCATTTCTGTAATTTCATCCATCTCCTGTGATTCTCTTATAGATATCTCTTACATTGCTTTCTTCAGAAGTTTTCCCTGGCAACTCCTGCTTCTCAGTTCTAAACAAAATGCCCTTTCATGGGTTCCCTTTCCACTGCATTTTCCCAAGACACATAATTGTTTTTTTTTTCCTGAAGTGACTGGAAATGAATGTATTCTGAGCATCCTGACACTGGTATGAGATCTCTTTATTCATCCCCCTAAATGTTGGACAAGTGAAAATTGCATGACTGAACAGAGAAGAGACAAATTTAGGTTCTCATGAACTTTCTACAAAGCATCTTTAGAAGTTATAGATTGTTTTAAAAAAATAAAATTTTCAACATGAAACTACTTTGAATGTAATGTAATCATTGTCAAGGACCTCAGAAGACACTTCAATTTCATGATATGTTAAGATGATGAGTAGAAATATCTCATCATTTCTTATAATCGTTGGTTAGAAAATGGAAAATGGCATGGACTCTTGCTAAAAAAACACATTTTTAATTTATTCTGGTTAAATAACTTATTTACATTAGCTTGTTTGTCTTTTGAGAGCAGAAGACAAATAGGTTTATTTGATTATTTTGGCTATATGATTTCCATAGAAATAAGCACTCATTAGGTATATCTTCATTGTGCAAAAATATAGATATATGACTTTCACATGTTTTCTTCTTTTCTAAAAATATTTTAAGTGACAAGGGCTATTTTAATTGGCTACTACTAGAAATTGAAAACATGAGCATCAATGCATGAATGTTGGTCCAGATATTAAAAAAATCTTATATTAAAGACCTGAAATGAATTTACTATTATATGGGTAAGGGTGTGCTATGCCTCAAATCACATTTAGAAACTGTAAGACTGGGATCCCTGGGTGGCGCAGCGGTTTGGTGCCTGCCTTTGGCCCAGGGCGCGATCCCGGAGACCCGGGATCGAATCCCACATCGGGCTCCCGGTGCGTGGAGCCTGCTTCTCTCTCTGCCTGTGTCTCTGCCCCTCTCTCTCTCACTGTGTGACTATCATAAATAAATAAATAAAATTAAAAAAAAAAAAAAAAGAAACTGTAAGACTTACTTGCTATAACATCCTGATACACATGAGGAGCCAAGTAGATAGATAAGTCAGAAGTCCTCTCTCCCAATACAATTTTATTAAGGATTCTTTTTGTGTTTCTTCCCATGTTTCAATCTATGTTGCTTTAGCCTTTTAAAAATAAAACACAATAGAAAAGCACAAGATTGCAAATTAAGAGCTCAATTTTTTGTTATTTATTTTTCTGTTATTTTACAAGAAAACTTAGTTATAAATTATATAATTACTAAAACCAGTCAATTATAATACCATTGATAATATTATTATTAATGTTATTATATACGAACAGTTTCAAATGAAATTAACAGAAGGACTAAACCCAAGATGCAAGGAATTGATATTGAAATCTTTGGTTGACTTACGAACTTGTGTCTCTCTTTTCCATAATAGGATAATGGTGTAGGAACTATTAGATTCTTTCTCCCTTAATGTGCATTCTTGGCAAAGGCACACTAGTGGTGAAGGACAACATGTAAAAGTTGGGTGAGAGCACAAAGAAATATGGAAAAGAGTGTTGTCTTCATTAACTTACTTTTTTTTTTTTCACTTAAATCAGTTTGATTCATACCAAGTGCATACCACTTTTCTAAAGTTACTCTTTTACCTGTTTATTTCCCAGTCTACTTTGAATATCTAAGAAGCTACAGCTATATTTTTCAAGCACATTAAACTATCCATATTAACTAGAAAAAAACCCCACCTTTTGTTTTTCAAAATAGACTGTATTCTTTTATTTTTACTAAATGAATACATTTTCTTCAGTGGAAATTTTTGGTCTAATAGTTTATAGTATTTACAAATTTGCCACACTATATGTTTTGAGATATCAGTCCATTGTAAACTTTAAATATGAATTTTTAGAACTCTTTTATTTTAGTTTTGCTTAACATACATATCTTGTTACATATCTACTAATCTACACAGTTTAGATTAGTAGATATGTCTCTACTTGTTACATATCTACTAATTCAGAATCATTGTTTTTAATGTTGCATATTTTCTGAAGACCAGCTGGTGAGTGATTTTGGGTCAGATGCTTATAAGAAGCTACTGAGTTTAGGGTACAGTCGGATATTTTTCAGAAGAACCTCACCATAAATGTAAAAGTAGATAATACATCTATTGGAAATAAGAAACAATGATAATGCAAAACCCTGGCAAGGATGTGGGAGAAACTGGATATCTCATGCATTGCTGATAGAAATGCAAAATACTAAAATACTAAAACCACCCTGAAAAACAGTTTGGCCATTTCTTACAAAACTAAACATGTACTAACCATTTGACCCATCAATTGCACTTTTGAGCATTTGTCCTAGAGAAAGGGAAACTTATGTTTCTGCAAACAACCTGTACATGAATGCTCATAGAAACTTTATTTCTAATAGTCAACTTCTGGAACAATCCAGATATCCTTCAATGAATGCACAGTTGAACAAATCTTGTTATATTCAAACAAAGGAATACTACTCAGCAATAAAAAGGAATGAAGTATTAATACATGGAACAACTTGGATAGATCTCAAAGGCATTATGCTCGGTTAAAAAAAAGTGAAGCTCAAAAGGTGACAACTATGTGATTCCCTTTATAGAATATTTTTGAAATGATAAAATTATAGAGATGGAAAATAGATCATTGCCTGGTGCCAGGAAACAGGGGCAGGATGGAGGTAGCACAAAAGGAGTTCTTTTGTGGTGAGGAAAGGCTTTTTATGTTGATTGTGATATCATTACACAAGTCTGTATATGGAATAAAATTGCACAGATGTGTGTGCACATATGCACACATATACACACACAAATGCAGGTTGAAAAAATCATAAAAACTAAATAGGTGCTATAGACTAGTTCATGGCAACATACCAACATCAGTTTCCTTGTTTTGAGATTGTACCACAGCTATTGTTTTTAAAGATTCATTTATTTATCTTAGAGACAGAGAGAGAGAGAGCATGAGCAGGGGGAGGAGTAAAGAGAGAATCTCAGGCAGAATCTGCATGACTGTGGAGCCGGATGCCATTCTCCATCCCACCACCCGGAGATCACAGACCTAAGCTAAAATCAGGAGTCAGATGCTTAACTGAGCCACCAGGCACCCTGTATTAGAGCTGTTTGAAATGTCACCATCTAGTGACATTGGTGAGTGAAAGGTACCCAGGACTCTACAATTTTTGTATCATGTTAGGAGTCTATATTGATTTCAAAATAAAAAAAAAATTAAGAAAATCACTATAGGACAATTATCAAACACTATTAAATATTTAAAAATAGAAATATTCCTCGCACAACTGGCCTTTAAAGCAACTTCTTTTCAGAGGCTTACTTCTAAACATCTTCAGTTTGAAGTAATGATTTTTTTATTTTAATTCACACATGCAGTTGTGTCAATTCCACAAATACGGGTCTGTGAACATGAAAGCTTAAACTTTCATCTGCCACACTCCATTTTCTTCTTCAAATGCCCTTTATTTGACCAGGAGGGATGTCATTTCCCAAGATACTGAGAGAACCACTTTTAACTTGAACAACATTGTTCTTTGGGGTTATTAAGGCTGTTCAATTTTCTCTGTTGGTTGCTACCCTGAGTTGGAGACTCTTCTAAAATGTCAGACTGAGAAAACTATACTGGTTCCAACACAATTAAAAAAAAAAAAAAAAAGCTTTGGAATTAACGCAATCAATAATTACCTTTGAAAACAAACTTGAAAAGTAACAATTGAATGCTAAGATTACAAACCTCTTTCTTTCTTTCTTTCTTTCTTTCTTTCTTTCTTTCTTTCTTTCTTTCTTTCTTTCTTTCTTTCTTTCTTTCTTTGAATATCCATGTTGCCAAGAAATTGAGAAGCACAATAGAGAGTTCAATTCAAAAGCACTTATTGAGTGCCTGAATCCTAATCACAAAGCCTTATAAGGATGTGCATGTTTTGCAGAGCAGCGCAGGTTATAATGACAACAGAGGCCACGCTGCCTAAGAGATCCCTAGTATTGACACATGCTCCAGATTTACACTGGCATACTGAATGAGAAGAAGCAAAGCACTGTAGAATACCAATAAGGAGAAAAACAAAAATCTAACAGTGTCAAAGGAAGAATTTGCTTAGCCAGGTTGGCTGAAAGAAGAGTTGGTCTCTGGAGAATGCATCAGAGTCAGGATTAGAAGTCACAAGGCTAAAAAAAAAAAAAAAGAAAGAAAAAGAAGTCACAAGGCTCTGGATAACAAAATCCTCTGGACACAAGTTTGTAGGCCTGCTACCATGTCAAATAAGTAAAATGCTTAAGAATTTGGAATTCCACACAAATTTTGTATGGAGAATTTTATTTTCTCTATTTTCTGCGAATGACTTGGAATACAAGTGGATAAAAGAAAATTTTAAGATAATATTGCTCACTTATGGATAAAATTTGGCAAATCCACAAAATAGCCTATCTGGAGGAGATGATGCTGTGACACAAATGTGTGCTTAAGGTAAAAGTCACTAGATTCTTTAATTTTGTTCTCATGTTTTTTGTATTGTTTTGTTGTTGAAAAATAAGGTTTTTTATTTAAATTCAATTTGCCAACATATGGTACATCATTAGTTTTAGCTATAGTTTTCAATGATTCATCAGTTGCATATAATACCTAGTGCTCATCACGTCATGTGCCCTCCTTAATGACCATCACCCAGTTACCCAATCCAGTCAAGAAATGAGCAGAAGACATGAACAGACATTCCTCCAAAGAAGATATACAGATGGCTAATGTACACATGAAAAAAATCCTCCAAATCACTTGTCATCAGGGAAATAAGTTTTAAAATTAAAGGATACTAAACCATTCTCTAAATATCTTTATAAAATAAGACCAATTATATTTTACTTCACTTTTTGATTTACAGTACTTCATATGCTTTCTATTGTTGATCATGTTAATCCTATTTCGTTAAAGCCAAAATTAAACTATAAGGAAAAGTAAAAAATCAAAAGGTTACTACTTTGAATGCATAAAAACTAAGGTGATAAATGGATAGATAGAGGGATGGGTGGATATGTGAAAAAACAAGTATAGGAAAATGTTAATGGAATTAGATATTCCATTTAATATCTAAGAGTAAGGATATAGGTGTACATTAAAACAGTTTTTCAACTTTTCTGTATGTTTGAAAACTTCTATAAAATTTTGGGAAAAAATGCAAAAAAATTATCAAAAGAACAACCAGGATTTTCAGTGCCTAAATAAATAAATAGCTTCATTTTCTGAAACAATGTATTAAGTGCTTTATCAGCACATATCATAAAAGTAAGACAATGTTACAAAAACAAAGCCTTGCATTAAAACCCTCAAATGTGTAGAAAGACAAATATCATATGATTTCACTCATATGTGGAATTTAAAGAACAAAACAAATGAATAAACAAACAAAAAGCAGAGTCAGACCTATAAATACAGAGAACAAACTGATGGTTGCCAGAAGGATGGGAGGGATGGGCAAAGGGAAGTGAAGGGAGGTGGGAGATAGCAGGTTCCAGTTATCGAATGAATAAGCCACAGGCATGAAAGGTATGGCATAGGGAATATAGTCAGTGGTATTGTGATAATGCTGTATGGTGACAGGTGGTAGCTACGCTAATGGTGAGTTACGCATAAGGTGTAGAGAAGCTGAGTCTCTATGTTTTATACCCGAAACTAATGTAAATTGTGTGAACTAATGTAAATTGTGTGTCAACTATACTCAAATTAAACTAACAACAAAATTCAAATATGGTTTCTAGGGACACCTAGGTGGCTGAGTGATTGAGCATCTGCCTTCAGCTCAGGGTGTGACCCCGGGGTCCTGCCATCGAGTCCCACATCAGGCTCCCCGCAGGGAACCTGCTTCTCCCATTGCCTATGTCTCTGCCTTTCTCTCTGAGTCTCTCATGAATAAATACATAAAGTCTTAAAAAATATGAAAACCAAAAAACAAATGCAGTTTCTGTGTAAAGAATAAAATAAATGACAGATTAGCTCTAGTAGTAGAAAGTACCTACTTTTATGTTGAATGACGTATGCTTTGTCAGGATCTACATGTTCTTGACATGTAAATGCCACCCGTGGGCCCAGGTCTCTCTGATAAGATTGTAACTCTCCAACAGATCCAAATTCTACAAGTTAGGCTTCCTCTCAGATCTGGAACACGAGAAGAGCAACATAAGTTTACTTGAGTAAAACACCAAAATGATGTGGAACCAATCAGATAAATATAGTAATTTTGTGTCTAGTCATAGAAAGAGCTTTCTGTATTTTTCTCTGCTATTGGTTTACGCTGCTTTAGATAATCTTTCCTCTAAGTCAAATTAGAATTCTCAATGAGTCCGAAAAAGATTTTATTGGCTTAGAATTGATTAAGTCAAAGGCACCTCAGCTTTTCTTATTCAAGGCAAATGCCACTTCAGTGTTGGTTGATTAGTAGCTCCTCTGAAGTACTGCAAGGATTTCTCCTTCCATTCAACCCTGGATCCATTTTGAACAAAGTTCCCAGAACTGCAAAGCTTCAAATGCCTGAAGACATTGCCTTGGCAGTTCCATTGCTTCTAAGCAGGCCTGGATCTTAGAAATGCCAGACAAGTTGATATTGATCCTTTTTAAAAAGTTACCTACAAAGGAAGTAGATCTGCCAGCCTCCTTTAGAAACGGGGTCAAATAACCAGTTGGAAAATTTTCGAAAGGTGTCACATTAAACTTTAATCATATCTACATTTTTATGGAGCTTTTAACTTTGCAAATTGCTTTCACATGCATTATCTCATTTCACGTTCTAGTGCAATGAAACAGTGTCCAGGTTTTAGGGCTGAATTATAATGACACAGATATCAAAATGTTGACGGGGACATTTCACAAAAATTGATTATTACAATGTCGACCAAGTATTTGACAGGAACTGCCTGGCTTCGAGATAGAATATTATAAAAGGTTAAGATTTGGAGCACCTAGGTGGCTCAGTAGTTGAGTGTCTGCCTTTGGCTCAGGTCACAATCCTGGGGTCCTGGGATCCAGTCCCCCTTCAGCCTCCTGACAGGGAGCCTGCTTCTCCCTTTGCCCATGTCTCTGCTTCTCTCTGTGTCTCTCATAAATACATAAATAAAATCTTTCATTTAAAAAAAGGGTTAAAAAAATAAAATAAAATAAGGGTTAAAATTCTAATAGCATGTTGGATCCTCTGCTGGTGTTTCTTGGAGCTATTTCTCCTTTTTCTCTCTCTTTCAAGGAGAAAATGAGTTACATCTTTTCTTTTTCTCCCTCCCGCCCTTCTTATTTCTGATTTTCTTTGTCCTTTCCATCAATCGGCAGGTCAGCCCGACCCCGGGATGCATCCGAGCTCTCATGAAGATGCTGTACTGCCCGTACTGCCGAGGACTTCCCTCGGTGAGACCTTGCAACAACTACTGCCTCAACGTCATGAAGGGCTGCCTGGCCAACCAAGCTGATCTGGACACCGAATGGAATCTGTTCATAGGTAAGGGGCGTTTCCACGCAGCGAGACGTGGGCTACTGTGATGTAGGTATCAATGTAGGTATCAAACGGAGCTGCGGGCCTGATGGACAAGCTCCGAGGTGGTGATCGCTTTCAGAGACAAAGGGGATTAAGTACGAAACCAGAAAGCAGCTTTGAGCAAATTATAGACATTATTTTGCATTTTTTCCTCCTTTTCTAAATCCAAGAAAGAAATCAATAAAATCCTGGTGTGTCAGGAAGGACGGTCCTCTTAACGATTGTACAGGCCAGCGGTATTGAATTTGCTGATCCTATGACAAAGGGGGAAGTGCTCCTGTTGGGTTTCTGTGAGCTCCTGTGCAAGGGGACAAGTTAAGAGGGAAAAAAAAAATCTCATTAAAAACAAATTCACAGCACCGGCTCTTATTCGTATTTTCTCAATGTAGTCACAGATATTAGTAAACAACTCCTTCCTTAAAAGTCCAGAGTGAAACTAGCTCCATAGTTTTGCTAAAATCTGCAAATTTCCCTCCTCATTCTATGGAGACAGGCATGGAACAGCCTTCCTGTCTTTATAAGGTAGGAGGAGAGAAAGTGGGGAAGACCTGGGGAAGGTCTGGGAGTCACGGCTCTCTCGTGTCTGGAGTTGCAGAAATCGCTCTGGGGAGTTGCACTGCCAAAAGATATTTCCCAAATTGCTATCCAAGGATAAAAGGACAAATTTTACAGGCAGGCTTCTCCCAGGAAAATACACAGGCCTTGAAAGAGTAAATGTGTTTTCTCCCCCTCTGTCAAATGGCCTTCAAATAAAAGTACTTTCAATTGCATTTACTGCAATTGCATGGTGACAGGCAGGGTGGTGCACATCACAGCGGCGTCCGTCAGCTTCACAGGGCCCAGCATCAATTTATGCAAACCTCGAAACCAGGAGGCACGCCGAATGTCTTCTGACATCTAAGATTCGAGTAGGCTAGGAAAAAGATCTAAGATGTGTTGGAACGGAGCGAAACCTGAGCCCCCTGTACAAAGATGTGCTTAGGTGACAAGCCTTCAGCTTTGGCGGTGTCACCCACCGACTAACATGCTATTATGCTTAGGAATGCCAGAGAAAATGGTTTTGAAGGTTTTTTTTTTTAAAAAAGATGTGAGAGTGGGTAGATTCAAATGGAACTCATCTAACAAAACCCCAGAAATCATTTCAGAGAGAACAAATTGAAATGCTGTTCTCTCTCCCTTTAGTGGGAGTATAAAATCTGTTTGCATGATCTTGGGTTACTTTATATGAAAAATGAGGAAGTGTTTAAAAGTTAATCATTAAGGTACCCTTCTGACTCGAACATGGTATGATTCTTTGCTAAGATTTTGGACGGGAGTGTGAATTAAAAAAAATAAGAATAACTTGATCTTCTAGAATATAAATCTAGATTAATTTTGACAAAGACAGTCTATCCAAATAATGCTAATTGAAAAGCACTCTCATCAAGAGTCTAAAAATATTTGCATATTTTAAAACCAGATTAAACCTCATAGCATCCCACTTTGAGTCATACAGATTATTCATATTTTCTGGTTGAAAGTACCCTAATGTATAGCACAGTTTGTCTTCACTCAGCCTGCACCTTATTGATGAACGTGGGCATGTGGATTTTGTTACTTTAGAGCAGGACACGATTAAGAATGAGAAGATAGTCTTTTAACTTATACGAGCAATGGTGACTTCCTTATTAGCTTTTTGTCCTCAGGGCTGGTTGACTATTTTAACATAAAACAGATCTTTATACTTTCAATCAATTGGGTCTCCTGGATGCCAATTAGATGTCAAATTGAATGTCTGGAAAACCATTTGATTTAAAAAATGAAACTTGACCCCACCATGTGTTGGATGTACTTTAATGAAAAAGGAAGCTGGTGTTTAGTACTACATTAATATATCTCATATCCTATCTCATTTTTTTTTTATTAATCTTAGATACCAGTGAGAAAAACCCTTCTTTCTTCCTTCTGGTTCTGCTAGGGCATCAAAAATTGACCACCAAAATAGACTTTTGGAGCAAAATATGTTCTTGCAAGTCCTTGCGCCCAATGTGAATTGTTAGTTCACAAATCTATTACTTAAATCAGTCAAATGTGCACACTCTCTTTTCCACACATATGCATCCAAGATGACCGTGTTACAGGGATCATGAGTGCAACAAGGAAGACCAGTGAGCCAGTAACCCAACTAATGATATGTAAAGCCCTTTCGCTGGTTGGCATCTGTAGCCCATCTCTCTTGGGCTTCTACCATCTTTTCATCAATCCCCTTCCCTCTTGTTGCCATCAATTCCATGTGCCATCTCTGCTAATTTCATGGCTCAGTTTATACATTTTTATGGTGTTTTTTTTTTAATGTACTCATTTGAAATGTTAACAGTGGCATGAAATCAACAGTCAATAAAAACAAGGATCGAACTGGTGGCACGTTCTCATGATCTTTACTATGCCACAAATTAATTGCAAGTGAGTTGCAATTATTTTGCATTCAGTTGTTGTTGGATTTGTCAAAAAGAAAGGTAATTCACAGACAAAATGTAATGTTTGAAGAGTTCAGCTAAAAACCCCAGTGGTTTTCCATTCACTTCTGAAGTTCTTTAGTTTGTTACTTTTCATTTCTTTGAAATCCTAGAAAACAATCAGGAGTCTACTCGAGATACATTTTTCATAGTTTTCCAGTCAGAGCTTAATTCTGTGCCCTGCACAGAGTGGTTATTCAAAAGATTTTTAACGGCTAACTATTGTAGAACAAAGAGCTTTAGATAAAGAGCTTGTTTTGTTTTGTTTTGTTTTTTTGAAAAGTTGCTGACAACTTTGAAGAAGATGCTGCTAGACCCATTTTAGAGAACATGAAAGTCTCTGTTCATCTCTGCCAGAACTGTTGGCTGCTTTCTAGAAGCATATGGGATTCCCCAGGAATGAGCCCAGCCCAGCCTCAACTTGTGGCATCTAAGTGCATGGATGTGCTGGGCCATATCCCTAAGCTAGGCAGGACATGGGGGGACACAAGAGTGGGGTACAGTCTCCTCTCACTACTAGGCACTAATGCAGCAAGAGAAAAATGTAATTTGAGGCATTGACAGGCACTGCTTCACCGCTCACCCCAGGTGTTGCTGTAAATCCATACTCAGCTTTTTCCAACCTAGCCTTTGAATGTTGCCTGAATGCAAAAGTGTTTTCTCAGAAAATGTTTATGTAAATTAAAATTTCCTAAAGGGAAACAGTTTGTGGGCAGAATTCGTTTTCAGTAATATCCTGCGGTTATTTTGAGTGTTTGGCATTGATACCAACACTCCACAGATAAGAGCTGTTCTATTTGACAAGGAGCCATGGTGCAGATTACACCTAGCTCATGAGCACAAAAGTTAAGGCTGAAATTACATTCGTGCAGCTGCAATAAATCTTGAGTCTACTTTAAAATCTAGGATGTGTGGGGCAGGCTCCTTCAAACATCTGGTACCTTCTGAGACTTTATAGACTGTGAGAACCAGAGAGAAAAGGATATAGAGAGGGAAATGCTGATGAGGTCAAAGGCAAGAATGGTTTGTTCTGTAATATATTTTATCACTAAAATATTAGAGGATGTTTACTAAAGCAAGTGTAAGGTAAACATCGCTATGGTTCCATAAAAGTGAGACCTGAAGATGTGTCCTGACATTGTAGCTGAATATTTTAGATAAGACTCTAATAATCCTAACCTATTAATTCAACTCACTGGAGTAAGAATTTTTTTCCCCTAGGGTAAAAAATGTATGTGTCTAGCTTACTAAATTGAGTACATTTTTTACCCTAGGGGAACTTAATATAGTTAAATTAGTTATAATCAACTGTGATAAAGTATTAGGAAAATAGGAGCATAGGATGCTAAGTATCTGCAGAGCAGGGGGACTTAAGCTAGACTAGAATGTTAGGGAAGCCCTGCCTTGGTAGATACATAATAGCAAGTAATACTGTATTGAATTAGCGCTGTCAGACATAATTGATGTTGGATAGCCATAACATGTAGAATTGCTGTGATACTGTAGAGGCCCCAAATATTCACAAGTTCCCTGTAACTATTTCAATGGGCCTACTGTCAGTGATTCATAAATATTTATTTGATTTGTTTTTTTAAATGTTTTATGAACAAGTCTCACCACTACCACTGTCACTGACTAAAGAAGATTTAGAGAATTTGTGTTAATTTTTGCCAAGAAAAGATTCAGTTTCCTGATCTATAGATGTCCTTCAATAGAAAGAAAAGGAAAAGGAGGAAGGAAGGAAGGAAGGAAGGAAGGAAGGAAGGAAGGAAGGAAGGAAGGAAGGAAGGAAGGAAGAAGGAGTAGGGGATAAGCCAAAAAAGAAAAGAAAAGAAAGAAAGCCAGCAAAGCAGCTTGTATTTTTAGTTTAGGCCTTAGGCACTCATTGTCCAGACAAACCAGTAGTATCACACTTTCTGGACTTCCTTCCTCCTTTCAGACTAGCCAGTTATTAAGTCTAAGACAGCCCAAAGACAGAAAATTGGCATGAGACCATCAAACATGAAGTCCCAGGTGGGCACTACACCTGTGCCTGGCCAAAATCCCCCTGCTCTGGGTATTATCCATTCATCTTCTGAGATTAATTAATACAACACATGTTTACCAAGTGTCTGGTGTGGCTTTGTTCTGATTTCAGCATGAAGCTAGAGCAAACGAGGGCCTGCTTGCTGAGAATAGAGCTCCCTGGATGTTTGCTGATGGAATAAATGAAATAACTAGACAGAGAAATGGAAGGGAATGTAGTAAGAGGCTGCTCTATTTTACTTTGTAAGTCTACTCTTTTAATGGAAGTATGACTAATTCAGTAATTTAAAAAACACATATCCCTGTTGTTAATGGACTCGTGAGTGCAGGGATGGCAGAAACAAATCAGATAATGAAGCTGGTTCCTTCATTATGACAGCTGCTATCAAGTTGTAAATTAGAGCCAGCCACAAGGAAACTGTGGTAGGTCAGTCAAATGACTAGGACTGTGTAATAAATGGCCACTTTAGGGCACAAATTATTTTCTTAGGACCTGAAAGAGTTGTTTGTCCTCAAAGTATTTAGTATATTCAGAACTTTGTGTTTGGGGAAAATGTTGCTAGGTAAACATTTAATGTTTCTAATAAATAAACTTGAGTTTTCTTTTTGCAAAATACCCAGGACCATGTGAAGTTGCATTTCAGTAGGTTATAAAATCAACACAAAGAACCATCTCAAACATTTGTTTAAGGTTCTCCTCTCTCAAAGACTTTCTTAAGCATGAAATTATATAATACAAATCTGATAAATTTTTTAGGTACAAAGAATTCCATAGCAAATACGATAGGACTCTAGCTGATAGATCCTGAAATGCCATGTTTTAAAAAACTCTAGACCCAAAACACAGAAAATCATTTCCTCTCAACCCAAGGAAAAAAACTTTAAAAAAAATCATATTTAGCAAGAAGTTTCAAGGTTTTTTGGTCTCTACTTTGTAGAAGACAAGAGCCTATTCACTAATACAGTCTAGAAACACAACTCTTAAACTGAGGAGCAAAAGCCAAGGCAATTATTGTAGAATCTGATCTCACTGTTAGCTACAGAACTTGCTTTTGCCCTTGTGCATTCCTGAAAGTAGCAAAAGAAAATTTTTTAAACAACAACACTTTATTTTCTATCTGTTGAAATCTAACCCCACCCAATTCTCTGCCTTCCTTTTATACTTATTGATTCAGTATTTCTCATTTCTCATGGACATTTATCATATGCTGTGTTCTCTCTTTAACGCTGGCAAAATCCACAAACAGTACCAACTACTCAGTGAGAGAAAAAAAAAAAGGCAAGAAAGAAAACAGTTGGCTGGTACCCAGCAGCCTTTCACAAGCTACATTTGCTATCAATTTCCGACGTTTAGAAAATGGTTTACTTCTGAACTCTGCATATGTGAAAGTATTTTTATGTGGTGCAATCGGGTTAATGCCTTAAGGGTGGTATAATGTCAGAGGCTGCTCAGCAAACAGAGGCAGGCGTTTCCTCACCTCTGAACGCTTGCTAATGTTCATCTGCAGGCAACAGCTCAAGGGGTTCATGGGCCTGCAATTGCTGTTCTGCATCCGGCAGATTTTCCCATGGATCAAAGCGAGCAAAGCACATCAATCTTAAAATGATTTGGTGCAATTGACATATAGTCATTCAAAGATGCACGTGTATTTCCTTTGCCCCCAGTGCCAACTCTTGCATGAACATCTATTCCAGTTCCCACGCACTCAACGCCATACAGTTTATAACTACTGATGACTGAAAATATGATATTCTGAACTAGACTTTCAAGTTGGAATCCATGGTGAGATCTAATATGACACCAACTCATGGCCTGGAACAAGGCATACCTATTTTTCAAGTACAACTTTCTTCAGGATGCAAGATGTTCCACTTATAAGAGGGTACTTCACTGAAATACCTCCTATGCCTTAGTAAGCTCTCCAATTTCTATGAAAACCAGCAACAGAAGGATTTAGTTTACCAAGAGAAAGCAGACCATATCACAAATGATGAGAATTGCCTTTGTATTGGGGATTTTACTTCTAATTTACACTTCAGTTTCAGGGTTTTCTATAGGTAAATGGTTTAATTTGATAATTATATCGAAAGGACCTTGTTTTTAATGACTGACGTCTGATTTTAATAAATTGTGATCGTTTTCAATATTATGTCTCAACTTTAAGCTAAAACACAGAATGCCTGGCTTTTGGGCATGCCGAGAGAAAATATTTGATGATTCTTTAGAATGGAATTATTGAATTCCAAAGGGCCCAGAAACCCAGGCAAAATTTAAGCACTATGAACATTAGTCTGATGACTTTCTTAGCAGTTTCAATTCTAGGAAATAGAGTAACATGAGGTAGAGGACATTGTTGTGTTGTAGAAATCAGGAAAGAAGAAATAGAAATATAACTACCTAAGTGAATTGTTAAAGAAAGCATTAAACTATGTGGCTATTCACAAATAGTAAACTCATAGCGAGTCCCAGGGCTACCATAATCAAAAAAGTCCTTCATGCGTGAACTGATTTAATAGAATAAATGAGAGGGTTACTTCCTGAGGTACTTAGATTACTGCAAAGTCCTGATTAGCAACTGAAATGAAAATCTTTATTTTAACCCAAATAATAAATCCTGTGTGATGTTGCAATGCTCTACTAAATATCTTATTAATAGTAGTGTTAATGAGGGTACTTAAATTCCTTTTCCTGTAAATGTACATTTACTTTTATGTATATGTGTATAATTAAAGATAGGTAGGTAGGTAGATAGATAGATAGATAGATAGATAGATAGATAGATAGATAGATCTTCCAATGCTGAAAGCTTCTTTAATTCATGATTGTATCAGCAGTAGAACTGCTGATCATCTCTTTATGTTTGAGTCATTTTTGAAATTAGTTTTAATTTTCCTCAGGCTTGTTTCTTTAACAATAATAGAGAGTTTTAGAATCTTATTATCTTCATCTTGTTGTCTTCGTGGCTTGTTTATTATGAACAACCCTCCAAGGAACCAGGGGTGCAAGCCAGGTTAGAAGAGATGGCCCCATGAATTATTCTGATGGTTAAAGGCATGTTTTCATTGGTTACTCTAGAGGGAAAATAGATATAAATGTCCTTGGGAGTAATTTAAACTTTGAGAACCTTCGTGATATATGAAAACTTTGAGCTTATAATTCATTTAAAAATATCATGCCTACAGATACTTGGTAAGGTAGCCAGGAGAGAATTTAAATTAAAATAGAGCATGAAATATTCTTTGTCCTTCAAATAGCAGCTTATATACAAATCCCACATAAAAAAAGATATGTCCTCAATTTTTTCTTTGCACGGATTTAAATAATTTGCTACGCTAAGAATGTTCTTTATTGTAACCTCTGAAGAAGTGAAAATTACAAAAAGAAATGAAAACAAGTCATTGAATATATGACATGACACCAAGAAGGAATGTATCTTTATGCATCACATTTTTATTCTTTAAGGTGCAGGATCTTCTAGAAAGATAACAATGATAATTAAATGTCAGAAAAATCAGTCACTATTCACTACTAAAATCTCAATGCTTAGGAAATGAACCAAGATAATGAGAGGCCTAAGAACACTGTTCAATGGCCATGAATAAGTTAGTGGATGAGAGAGACCTCGGGATGTAACAAAGATCGCCAGAGCTGATGTGGTTTTCAGATTGACTCAATCAGAATGTAACCCTGCCCTATCTTGGCCCTACATCTATCTCTCTGATAGTTTCACATGAGCGTGAAGTCTTCTCTTCCAGGGAAGCAGGACCATGGTCCTGTAAGAATTCATTGACCTCAATAGGAAAAATATTCTCAAAATCTACAACCATCCACTGCTGGTGCAGGCTGTTTGGAGTGCTTGGTATTATCACTTATATATATATATGTCTCCATGGTTTTCCTTGATGTTTGATTACTTCCTTATTTTTAATGTTCTTGATTATTATTAGATTAGTTCTTTATTTTTAAAATAGCTTAGTATTCCAAACTCCTCAGTGTTAAGTGTTCCAAACTCTTCTGTATTGAAATAGTCATAGAAATATATTCCGTAGGCCAAAATCTATGTGATATACTGAACAAGATGGGAGAACTGAAATTGTCAGTAGTCCTAAGAATGTTAGGAATAATGGAATAATTCTACAAATAACAATACATGGTGAATTCTGAGGGTACAGATCATGCACAGGAGCTGATTTCTAGAAGGTAATTCCATAAAGTGAAATACATATGTCCCTTCATTAATCAGCCTTGTAGTATTTTGTGTTGAATCACTGTGTTGATTGAATAAAGTATTTGGCTTGTTCTTGGTGACCCACTTTAATACGTGCATAATACTACCTTTATTAGTTGAAAATCTAGGTACATATTTTCTAGGTTGTCCTTGAGAGAATGTTAAAATGTGTCTTGTTACTCAATTGCAATCATAGTATCCAAATTCTAAAAGTATGAGACAGTTGTGAGAAACTTTATTCTTTATATTACTAAGTTCTATCCAGAGAATATTACATCCATAGCAATAATAGCTAACAGTGATTAGACATTTACTTTTTACCAGGCAGTATTGTAATCACTTTACACTTTTAATCCTTAAAACAATCCTATGAAGTAGTTAATATTATGAACCCCATTGGACAGATGGGAAAACTGAGACCAAATAAGTGACATGTTCAAGGTCAAACAACTTGTAAATTGCAATGCCAGGACTTGACTTTAGAGCCCAGATTCTTAACCACTACACAAATTAATTCCTACTAAGGGTTTATGACGTAACCCTTAGTCTCTGGCTGCATACATTGATGGGGTAGGTTGGGAGGAAGAGTATTGCCAGCACTAATAGAATTTTCTGTATCGATGGAAATGTTCTGTGTCTGTATTTCCAAGATAATAGCCACCAACTGCATGTGGCTGTTGAACATTTGAAATATATCTAGTGAGACTAAAGAACTGAGTTTTTATTTTATTTAATTTTAAGTTGATTTAAATTTAGTCACATGTGGCTGTTAAGTATCAAAAATATGGCTAGTGTTTCTGAGGAGCTAATATTCTCATTTATTTTTAATTAACTTACATTTTAATCACTATATCATCCTAGTAGCCACTGTGCTGAACACTGCAGGTTTATACCATTATAACATCCCAAATGTCCATGACATGGCTTAGCATTTTAACATGTCTGATTATCTTTAAAAATTACCTATTAGATGCCTTTTTGGTGCTTAGATCTAGATTGGGCATAGAGTAGACAAAAGAAATAAAAACTGTACCATCCAACCCTGGGAAATTATAATTACCCAAGGATATGAAATGTATATGTTTAAAGTGATAGTGTGATTAAGTGAAGACAACAACAACAAAAAAATAAAAATAAAGTGAAGACAATATAGGTAAGACCAATAGTCCTTGAGTCAGTGCATGAGTTCAAACCCTGACTTCATCATTTATTACCTGTGTGTTATTTGGGGAACATTATTTAACCTTCATAAATCTCACTTTTCTCATCAATAAACTGGAGATAAATGTACCTTCTTCTTGGCATCATGTGGATTAAACTAGATAATGCATGCAAATCTGATGGGTTAAGATGTGTCCACATAGATAGCACTGAAGGAGCAGCACCATGGTTCCCTATTCAGGTGAATAACCTGTGAAAGTATGAAGAAAATAGAAAGTAGAAAGCAGATTCCCCTGGGAAGATCAGTTGTTAAGCATCCAACTCTTGGTTTTGGCTCAGGTCATGATCTCAGGGGCCTGAGATCGAGCCCCACATTGGGCTCTGCAATCAGCTCAGAGTTGGCTTGTCCCTCTCCTTCTGCTTCTCCCCCCAGTCATTCTCTCTCTCTCTCTCTCTCTCTCTCTCTCTCTCTCATAAATAAATAAAATCTTAAAATATATATTAAAGAAAGTAAAAAGCAACAGAGTAGGCAAGGAGCTCGGAGAACATGAGGCACCAGAAACATGTAAAAGAGATAACAAAGGCAGGCTGAAAATCACAGGAAAATGATCAGAATGGAGTTAATCAGTAAGAACTGAGAGTACAAGATTGGAGGAAGTGCGTCTCCTCAAGCCAGCTTCTTATTCCTGCTCTGGATTTGCCTGAGTTCTTGGGAAATAGGACTCATCCCAGTAGAGAAGAACTTCCCCTTGCTCAAGTAAATAAGCGCTGATGAGACCAGGGTGAGAAAATAGTAGTAGATAAGTTAGAATAGGCATGATGTATGTGTGCAGGTGCTTCTGAGGAAACCAAGCTGAAAAACAAGTACTTGCTAGTGTATACTGGGAAGTAAGAGTGGTCAGGATTGGACCATTTACACTTTGAAAGGCAGGCTAAATACTTGGCTTTCTCTTGACTTGTAGGCAATGACCAAGGCACAGGGTATTTTTTATTCAGGGGTGAGCAGGATCCAAGTAGTAATGTGGCAGCAAAGTAAAGGATGGATTCTAGCGGTAGAGTGACTAGTGGTGGAGACTGGAGGGCTTCTCTCAGCATGGAAGGAGGAAAGAAGACAATACTCACAGCAGAGTTGGAAATAAGAATTTATAAGACTTGGTGTCTGAATATCAATGACCAGTTGTAGAGGGCAAGGAGAGAAACACATCAGAGGTTATGGAGCTAAGCACACATGAGAAAGATGGTACTGTCCGCAGATACAGAGGCTAGTTTGGGGTGTGGTAACCATGGAATTCTTCAATCTGTTTACAGTTTGTTGGATTCGAGAAACAGTGGTACCAAAAAATGAGAATATCCACTTGGATGCTAAAGATCCTGGTGTTCTGTAGTCATATTCACAAAACAGAAGCTGGGGATGCCAAGAACCACTGGAGGGTTTCCACAGCCCAAATGGTTCTGTGGCCAACTTCTTAATCAACTCCAGCAGATGGTGCCCAGAATCCTCGTCCTGGGTACCACATGGGTGCTTGCATGTTCCTTCCTTGTGAAATTATACTGTGTTTTCCTCTAAATGTTAAATATTTAACAGCCTGCTCATCAATATGTATTCTCAGAATGAGCCTATATCTATAATCCCCAATCTCTTTAATTAAGTGTAGTTAGAATGTCAACTGTGCAAATATGAGAATGCTTACCATAGTGATTTGGTGGAGACAGGCCCAGATTGCTCCCCCAAATATGTTTTCTCAAGATTCAGGAACTACTTGATGGCCATATTTATCATGCACATTGACATTTTATAATTGCAGTCAATCCAAGAGGAAATTTCTTTTCCATTGGCTTTGGCTTTTGCAATCCTCAATGCATGAGATCTAGGATTACTTTGTTCATTTCTGGCCACTGCCAAGTTCTGAATTTCAAGTTGAGGCATGAAATTTGTTAATTTTATTAAAAAACCTGCCCCTGGGTATTCATTTTCTTCACTGGCAAGAATACCATGTATCAAAAAGCAAGCCCCTGCCTTGTGGCAGGACTGTCTCCAATGAAAACTTCACCTGTGAGGGCCAGTGTAATCTATTCATTGGTTTCTGAACATGGAGTCCACCCCCCCCCAAGGAGCGAGACAAACATACACAATGTGGCTTTTGCAATGCAATATTGCAAGAAGCAGTGAGATTTTTTTTGAATCCCATATTGCCAAGTTACTGGTTTAAGAATGCCCTAGAGTATAAATTATTTCTCTAAACCTCTATGGTGACTTTTGTCAAATGCCTTCTGCTTAGCCCATTAAAGGTGAAAACCATGAAATATTATTTGATTTGTAACCCAAGAAAATGCCCTAAAACCACCTGTCCCTCTTTGGAAAGCTGCCAGAACAAAGTGAGAGGAAAGGTCGAGCCTGAGAACAATAATTTGAGGTTGCCGCATGTGGCTCTGATCAAAGATTGAGCCTATGGGCTGCATTCAGGCTTCCAGTCTCTTCAGGAGGATTTACATTTATTTTTCTTAACCCACATGGGAGTCCTGGGTTTTGAGATCAACATTTCAAATAGTTTAATAGTGGCCATGCAACATTTTAAAAATAAAATCTGACAGTGAATTGTGTTGAATAGTTATTGCATTTCCTTTGAATTCCATTTGGAGAAGTTAGTTTCAGGATACATTTAATTTCCATGTGGAATTGGTAGATATTAAATTCCATTTCTCTTGAGTGCCTCAGGATTTTTAACAAATCGCTTTAATTCTGCTGTGCTATGCATCGATTCCTATCCATTTGATCTGTGATCACTGGGCATCGGATTGCCTGTGTTCATCATACACTTGTTAAATCAACCTTTAAAATGTAAGACAAGAAAAGTTTAATTTAAAGCTGCACCCAGGCATTTTTTTTAAGATGCAGAAGTTAATAGTTTGGAAATGCAAAATGATAACGAATAAGCCTCAATCGACAAAATGATTAAAAAATAAAAATCAAAATCTTTAATTGGAAATTTCTGATCTGGCAGAGAAACAGCCACTTGAGAGTTACTTGGTATTTTAGGAAGGTGCCCATGATCCTCTCTGATAAATCTGTATCCGTTTATCCAGAAAAATCACAGTAATCTGTGCTAAGTGAGAGAATAAGGACACCAACATCAAATTATTTCCTACTGGAAGGCACTCAGAGACTTCTTTTAAGACTTAGGCTTGACTTTTTAGTTGAGTACTTATTGTCTACCAGGTAATATCATATATGATATTTTTATACTTTAAAAAACAAGAATGAGTTGTGATTAGTACATCATCTTTTGCTTACAGTGTTCCTCTATTTCACCTAAATATCTTAAGATTCTCCAAGACATACATTATCTTTTGTTGATTATTTGAAGAGACACTTTTAGCCAGGCCCTTATCTGAAGGAATAAAATTTCAAATTAGAGGATACTTACTTACCAGAGGTTTAATATATATGCATTAAACTTGACACACGGGTTTTGTATCCAAAGGACTGTGATAAAGAAATAGCTTTACAAACAGTTAATCTCCAATCTTGAAGATCAAATTACATTTTAATGCTTATTTGAAATAACTTTTGACTAATAGAAAAGCTACAAAAATAGTACAAGAGTTCACATATACTACCCTTCACTCAGTTTATCCTACTGTTAACAACATACATACATAAGCATAATACAATAATCAAAACCAGGAAATTAACATTGATACAATGTTATTAACTGCAGTACAGGCCTTATGCTAATTTTGGTAGTTTATCTTTTTCATATTTCAGGATCCAATGCAGGATCCCACATGCATTTATGTGTTTTATCTCCTTAGTCTCCTTCAATCTGTGACAGTTTCTCAATTTACTTTATCTTTTATGACCTTTACACTTTTGATGAGGACTAGTCAGTTATTCTGCAGAATGTCTTTCAATTTGGATCTGTCTGATGTTCTCTCATGATTAGATCGAGGTTATGCATTGGGCAAGAATATTACAGAAATGTTATTGTGTCCTTCTTTTGTATCCTATTAGAGTGTACATTGCAGTATCTGCTGAGTTTTTCCACTGTAAAGTTACTATTTTTTCCCTCTACTGATAATACATATTGTAGAGAAGACACTTGAAGTCTATGCTAGTATCTGGCTTTTCCTTATACTTTTGGCCACTGATGCTACTTTAACATCCATTAGAGGATCTCGCCTGCAGTATTACTACCGTAGCATTTGCAAAATGGTGATTTTATATTTTTCTCTTTCCTTCTAGATGCATTAATTGGAATCTTTCCAAAAATTGGACTTTTTTCCCTCTCTTAACTACTTATTTATTCAATTATTTTTATATCAGCACGAACCCCTAGATATTATTCTGTGGGTATAATCCAATAATATTATTTTCTTCATTGCTCAAATTGTTCCAGTTTGTATATTGGGATCTCCTTATAGTCGGATCCTGTATTGTTCCAACATGCTCCCCATCCTTTTCTAAGCATTTCTTTATTTTTGCCATCACAAAAAGTTATCCCATAACCTTACTTTATTTTCCCTGTTCCAGTCCTGGAGTCAGCCTCTTCTCCAAGGAGCACTCATTCTTCTATTGAAGTATGGTATTAGAAACCAAGATTTGGGCACTAGATGTGCTCATTGCTTACTGGAATGTAACTGCTATTAAACCCTTTGGCACCTAGGTGGCTCAGTCGCTTGTGCCTCTCTCTGACTCTTAATATCAGCTCAGGTCATGATATCAGGGTTATGGGATCAAGCCCCATCTCAGGCTTTGCCCTCAGTACAGAGACTGCTTGTCCCTCTCCTCTCTCTCTCTCCTATAAATGGGTAAATAAAATCTGCTTTAAAAGCTAAAAAAATAAATGCTTTCTGTGCACAGAGCTAGAATATATATTCTATTCCACACATATGCACAATTTATGTTTATTTATTTATCTATCTTTCCATCTCCTTATCCACAATGAATATATATACAGGAATTCGTACTGATGCCAGTTCAACACTGCAAAGTTTTATTATTCTTTATTTGTAACTTCAATCTCCAACAGTGAGAAACCTGGCTCTCGTGATCTTCAATATGTTAATGTATTTGCCCAACCCTAGTATATACCTAAGTTAGACTTCCTATCTCTTAACTCTTTAAGAAATATATCTTAATTTATATTTATAGATAGTTCTTTTTGTCTTTATGGGATCCAGCCAAAATGAACTTTTTCAAAGTTATTTAGATTATTTTCTTGTCTGTCTTCCTGAAAGTGATCATGCTATCATGCTATTTGTTGGTAACGGAGTGAGGTTTCCTTATTATACTTTGCATTTCATATAGGTTCTTTATCATTTCTTTCGATCATTTCATAATTTGGGGGTAGAATGTGAAACCTTATTATATTTCTAAGTCCCAAAACTATACACAAGACTTCTATTCTTTAAAGTGTTGTTCCCCCCATATCTATATTAACCCATGACTGCCCTCCACTTCTTCCCACCCCATTCCACCCACCATTTGTAGGTTGATCAATCCACTCGATTTCTGGTGCATCTTTTCTGTACATTTTTTGCATGAATGAGCAGATATATATGTGTTTTATTATATCTCCTTTTTTCTTACAAGAAGGGTAGCATAGTATCCTCTCTTACACATGCTGTTTTTACTTAATTGTGAAAAACCATTTCAGATCAGCCCGTAGAGATCATCCTCATTCTTTTCTGCAGCTGCACTGTGCTCACTTGTCTGGAAGTCACTTTTGCTATTGCAAATGATACAACAATGATGAACTTAGTCCATATGTATTTTTGGAGGAGGGTCTTCCAGGGAGACTCCTAGAAATGGGATTGTTAGTCAAAACGTCAGTGCATATGTGGCTTGATTAGGTATTACCCATTTTTGTCCTGAAGGTTTATACCGATTTGCATTGCCACCTGCCACTAGTGTGAATGTTTCTTTCCCTACAGCCTCACCAACAGAATGTGTTCTCATACTTTTTTTTTAATTTTTATCAATGTGATAGAAGAGAAATTCTCTCAAATTATTTTTAATTTAATTTTTCTCTTATTTTGATATTAATAGGATAAATTAACAACTTTTTCCACTCATTGTATCACATGAGAATTTTTTGTTTAGTAGTGTATTATTATTAAGATAACTCAAAAAACATCCTAACAGGTCAAATATGTTAATCAATGGATAAATAGAACAGATTTATTCTCTAATAATATTTTTTTTTAATGTTAGGGAAACATTTTTATTGTTCCCTGAACTCTCATTATGTATCTGGACTTCATCACAAATGATTTCCTGTAGTAGAATTCTAAGAAGTAAGTATGAACATATGAAGAAGACTGTAATTACTGCAATTATGGAAAAGTAATTTACTGGCTATATAAATTCAACAGATTTCAAATAGAGTGGATAGGCCATAAAAAGCAAGCAGGATATTGAAAATAAATATTTTGGGACCTAGGAAATTGCTGGTTAAATGCACATACCAAATGTAAATGCTTTGTTAACATTTATATAATCTAGTTTCTTAAAACTAAAAACCATAAGGGTTTTTCTTTAATTTAAAAAAATCAAATAGATGCTAAGATGATCAAGTGTTTGCAGACATCATTCTTCCTCTTGTCCATCTGGTACATAAGAGACACCTAAAAAGGTTTCATTTTGTAGAAAAAAAAAAAAACCCAACCAACAAACAAACACACACAAAAAGAGGTGCAGAATTCTTCTTAAAGTTAGAAATGTTAGAGCCCATTTAGGAATGAATTATTGTGGAATATGGTAAAAATATTTAAAAGAAGTAGGGGGCAGAAGAGAGGGGAAAGGTCATGGACCTTGGTTCAAAAGAGACATCAGGTGTTGCCCCTACTGGCCACTTGTTAGTTATATAGTAACCTGTGTTCACCATTCACAGGGTCTTATACTAAAACTAGGAGGTTTTCCAAGAAAATAGGCCCTATCATGAAATATGCCCTCTGCCATCACTGTGCTCACATCTGTTCAAGCAAAGCCTCCAGTAGTGGGCCCTCTAAGTTTCAGAAGAGGATGCCGGTAACATTAATTATGATATTAAAAATAGTAAGTTCTTTTGAATTTTTAAAAAATCACTGAAACAGTTCCAAAAGACAGGTGAAGTTATTGTTCTCATTTTATAGAGCAAGAAAGTGAGCCTCAGAGAGCTCAGGGTTGTACTGCCATGAAGTGGTGAAGCTAAGGTTCTGTGCTGGTTTCTCCAAAACAAACCCCATGTTTTAACCTATAGGCTATAACAACCCCCTACTAAGCCCTATACTCCACCCAGAGGGCTGCCAAAGATAATAGATCTGCTGTGAACCACAGACCTAGCTTAACTGATTTCCAGGTCCCATCCATGGTAATAACAGGAAATGCACTTTGGGGTGGTTTTTGTTGTTTGTTTGTTTGGTTGGTTTTTTTTAGTTCTTGATCAAAAAATTATATCTATAAGTTGTTGCACACAGCTCACTCATTCATTCATCTTGAATAAGATGTTTTTCTGAATTATAACACTGAATCCTGGACCATATTGCTTTGAATGTTTATAGAATTGGTTTTACAAAATAATATTCCATACTCTTACTAGCCATCTATAGTGGGGTCTGATCAGTTGAACTCACTATTGAACTTCCTGTGGAAATGCCCTGGAGAAAGTGCTCCACTATATTATACAGGATCCTCTTTAACTGACACATTCAGGAAAAGCTAGTTCCCAAGCAACTGGTTTGATTTAATAGCATAGAAAATATGAGTATTGTGACCCATTGTCTGTCAGAAGGCAGCCCTCTGTTATTTCATATAACATGAAACTTTTATTATTGTACCTTATCCCTGGAGTCATCTCATTTTTCACTTTTTTTGAATTTCTCTTTTATTTCTGTTTTTTTCCTGTATGTCTGCATCTATATGCCATGTAAGTCCAGTTTTCAATGAGGTTAAATTTAAATAAACTTGCCCTACATGGCCTTGGGCAAGTTACTTACAATGTCTGATTCTTAGTCTCATTAGTTATAAAGTGTTCACCATTTTTAGTTGTTAGAACTAAAAGTAGTGTGTAATATTATAACATAAGACAACTGTAAGATAAATAGGAATCATGAGTAGCCACCCTTGAGAAGTTTAAGGACTCTACATGTTAAAAACAAGTTTAAAGGTGAGAAAGGAACTGAAAATCTGTAGTTGTATGGAAGATAATATAATTCTTAATTATATTATTAGTAATTTGATATTAATTTGATGATTCTATAATGTCATCTATTTGAATAATATTAAGGATTGCAGAAGTCTAATTAGGAGCCCAAGTACTATTCCTATATTTCTGAGTACCCACCTTCATATGCCATTAAATATTTTTTAAATATAGTGTTATTTTTGGATAATGATAAGGGATAATGAAATGAGGACACAGCACTAAGAATTGCTAAGAACCATAAATCGCCAAATGACAAATGGCCAACTAAGTATTACCAAAATATTTGAATACATTGCTCTTCCCAGTGCTCAGACATATGGGTAAATGGAGTACAGCAGGATCTCTGCCTGTTAATCCAAGTCAGTTTGTTGAATACACTGAGTACAGAACAAGTTCACCATCTCAATATCAGTGTTACCCTGTTCCCTTTTTTTTTTTAATTTTATTTATTTATTCATGAGAGACACAGAGACACAGGCAGAGACATAGGCAGACGGAGAAGCAGGCTCCATGCAGGGAGCCCGACGTGGGACTCGATCCCGGGTCTCTAGGATCACACCCTGGGCTGAAGGCGGCGCTAAACCGCTGAGCCACCTGGGTTGCCCACCCTGTTCCCTTTCTAATCAGCATCCTTCTGTCTTCTATTCCAGGAAGGGACAAGAGTGTGATTACAGCAGTATACTGTGGTTTTCTTTCACCTGAAAAACCAAAAAGTAGTGTGGATGAGAAAAATTATGTAAAAAATGTTAAGAATATGAATGATTCCTCTAAAGCAAATAGTATATAATGTGTTTAGGAATAATTTGAGTTGGGAAATTTCTATTTAAATTTGCAAATACTACTGGACACATGCCAATGTAGTAACTATTAATACTATAATTAAAAAAAAAACTGTTTTACAAGGTGTGAATGGCCTTTGCCAAACAATTTAATCAGTGTTACTCAGAAGGCTCTTTAAATTATTATACCAGATGTCAGTAAAATATAAACCCTGCATTTGTATGGAACATTTTGTTAACTGACATTTCTTCCTTGAATTCTCACATCCAGAGAGTAACCGAGCCTCTGAGTTTTCATATTTGGCCAAATCACAGCATCTGACTCCAAATTCACAATTGATAAATAATCTCCAATTTTAGTTAAGGTACTTTTGAATAAATATTTATTTCATAGGTTCATTTCAAACATAAAAGAATAACACTAGGGAGAAAATTTCAAGATTTATCTCTGGAGAGGTGGGCAATTTGCTATTTGGGTTTTTTTGTTTTTGTTTTTGTTGTTTGTTTTTTGCTTAGATTTACCTATTGGAAAAGAAGAAAAGTACAAGAACTGTAGAAAAACAGAGACTATTAATGAGTACAGAAAGGAAAAGGTAAGGAGCCTTTCCATACCTTCAGGCCTAAGGATGGGCAAAGGACCTATGACCAGAAAAGAGATAGTATTGAGTACAAGAATGAAGGGTTATAAATATATTTTTGCAGTCATGGTAAGAGCTGTAAGAATGAAGTGATGGTGTCAAAAATGGCAGTTGATTAAGAAATGGCATTGATTTTTCCATAGAACTAGAGGCACAGAAATTAGAAACCAGGATAAATGATGTTAGTGTTGGGTGACACAGGAAAAGACTGACCTGCAAGTAAAAAGAAAGGAAATAAGTTTAGGATGAACAGTGTGTGCCTTTTGCTTCCTCTCTGAGGAATATTAACTCATCAGCTTCTAAAATAGTCATTAATAAAGTTTCTTTAGCCATTTCCTCTGTGCCTGGTACTAAGCTAGATGCTGTGAGACCAAGAAAAAGAAAAGAAAAAAAGTGAAATCCTAGTGTTGGGGAACTTAGAGCTTTGTAGGCAGCTGGGTAAGCAGTGCCAACCAAAGTGTCTCCCAGGAGGCAGCATCTGAGTCTGCAACAGGTTGTAAGGCTGGGCAGATGACAATAAGGAGAAGGTAATGAGCATATCTTTAAAATACCTTCTGGGGATCCCTGGATGGTTCAGCTGTTTAGCGCCGACTTCAGCCCAGGGTGTGATCCAGGAGTCCTGGGATCGAGTCCCACTTCGGGCTCCCTGCATGGAGCCTGCTTCTCCCTCTGCCTGTGTCTCTGCCTCTCTCTCTCTCTCTCTCTCTCTCTCTCTCTCTCTCTCTGTCATGAATAAGTAAATAAAATCTTTTTAAAAAATAATAAAATAAAATAAAATAAAATAAAATAATAAAATAAAATAAAATACCTTCTGACATGTCCTCTGCTGCTGTCAACTTCTGGCCTTGGGCCCCACTGGCCTTGCATTGCTTCTTGTTCTGTGTTTATCCATATGTACTTCTGGGTGACAGCAGCCCTGTGTTTTGTGTTCTCTGCTCCCCTCTGGCCATTATGTCTTAGGCATGTGCGCAGGTATGGAATATGTCGGCCCTGTGGTCTCCCCCAGCTGACCTTGATAGAGGGCTCTCCACATTGTGGACTGATAAATTCGTAATCATGAGCAATAATTTACTGATTTAAGAGGGTCTTGTGTGGATTCAGGAAGTCAAAGATACCTATTATAACAACACAGGACACCTAGGTTCTGGCCAGGCAAACAAGGCTGTGGGGTCCACTTACCTCCTTTCCATACACAGGCCTCCTCACTAGTGCTCAACCCCCCACCAGCATATTCTCACTGAGTGCCCTTGCACCTGCTATTCCTTCTCCCTACATAGCTCTTCCCACAGATATCCACATGGGAGCTTCACTCATCCTATTGAGGTTTTCACTCAAAACATACCTTCTCAGTGAGGCTTTCCCTTGTTGGTTTTTTTTTTTTTTGTATATTTTTTTATTGGAGTTCGATTTGCCAACATATAGCATAACACCCAGTGCTCATCCCGTCAAGTGCTCACCTCAGTGCCCATCACCCTATCCCCCCGCCCACCTCCCTTTCCACTATCCCTTGTTCGTTTCGCAGAGTTAGGAGTCTCTCATGTTCTGTCATCCTCATTGATATTTCCCACTTATTTCCTCTCCTTTCCCCTTTATTCCCTTTCACTATTTTTTATATTCCCCTAATGAATGAGACCATATAATGTTTGTCCTCCAATTGACTTACTTCACTCAGTATAATACCCTCCAGTTCTATACACGTTGAAGCAAATGGTGGGTATTTGTCGTTTCTAATGGCCCTTGTTATTGGTTTAAAATATTAACTGTTCTCCCCACCAACCACTCATATTCTGCTTCTCTCCTTAATTTATCACTGTGTTTTACTGGTCCATTTGGTTATTTGGGATCCCTTTCACCAATGAGGGCACTTTATCTGTTTCATTTTGCTCTATTCCCAATTCCATTCTGAGCAACAATTCCTAGTATTCAGTAGGTGCTGAATAGTTGTTAAATTAACTATGAATAACAGAGTGCTGTTAAGTTCTGCTTTCTACTCCATACTGTGGATTTAATAACACTTGACCTGCCTACATCACAATTATTGATAATCAGATGAAACTAGATGCGTGTGTGAAAACTATAGAACTGTTTTATGATAATAGTAGCAGTCTAATCATTAATAGTAGCAGTATTAACCTTATCTTCAACATCACTATAACTTTCTTTTTTTTCCACTATAACTTTCTCATCTCATTGATGTCCTATGACATTTTTAGCTGTTTCTAGCTGGCATAGCATGCTGTTCTAGAATATACCACCATCACATTATAAGACTGTCACTAGCAAAAGCTAAACTCTTAAGGAGGTGAGGTAATGTGCACCAACCACAATCACTGTTGAAACCCAGACTGCTGGGTCACCTCCTGGAACCAAGGCTAAACCCCCAAGATGGCCCTTAGGAGGCAATGATTGTTCTACTCTTCTCATCTATTCAAGGAGACAGGCCAGGAGGAACCATTGTAAATCAGTTTGCAACCAATAACACAAATGGCATTCATAACCTAGCTAGTAGTTTTGTAAATATATCCTACTGGTCACACACTGAACCTAGTAAATCTAATACCCCTACTAGATAATCCACACCAAGTATGTCTTCATTACCTGAGGGCAAGAAATATTTATTTCATTCACATATATAAGTTCTGACCCAAATAGGTGGTATATTGGTTGTTTAGATTTAGATTCGCTTTCTCAAGGACTTAGAGCCTATAATGGAGTATTATTGGATTGATCACTCTGCCTCCATAATTAGGTCTTAATAAGCTGTTTACCCTTGATAAATAGGATTGTTGAAACCACCATGCTTACTGTGGACTAATGAGGTTGAAGTGTCAAGTTTTCTAATACAATCCTGGCACAACACAATTCTTTATACCTATCCATTATCTGCCCTTTAAAAATCCACCACAGTTACATGTCGTTTTAAACAACATATCTTGCAAACCAGTTTCTGAAAGTTAGGGCATTTCAACATCTTGGTAGGTCATTTTGCATTATGTAGTATATATTTTAATTCGAAATTCACTTATCCACATGTATTTACATGCAATGAGGCATACCTTGTTGTCATTTTTTGCATTTTCTCTACGGAAGTCACTGAACTTGGTTTACTTCCCAAGATGAAGAGCACTTTACAAAAATAGACGTTTGTTTACAAATTCCATATCGCTAGATACATTCAAATTTGTATAAGTTATAATAAGCATACTTAAAGGAAAATAAAATAAGTTATTTTTAAAAGAATGCATAGCAATTATATGAAATTAAAGGGATCTTATTTAGAAGGTATAACTTTTTTTTAAGGTTTTATTTATTTATTCATGAGAGACCGAGAGAGAGAGGCAGACATAGGCAGAGGAAGAAGTAGGCTTTTCGCAGGGAGCCTGATGTGGGACTTGATCCCGGACCCCGGGATCACGCCCTGAGCAGAAGGCAGATGCTCAACTGCTGAACCACCCAGGCATCCCATTATAACATTTTTTAAGATAACAATCTTGCAGACTCCACAACATACTCAACAGAGGCTCAAGGAGATTTTTGCCTCACCCTTGAATTTTACTGCATAAATGTGGAGCAGAAAGTGCCTCTGTACACTATGAAAACAATTTTCAGCAAATTTTAGAAATTTTTAAAAGTTTATTGTTTCTCATTAAAGATCACATAAACACCATTAATTGTATAAAAGGTTTTTTGATTCAACATTACTTAGTAACTGTCTAGTGAGCCCGCTACCAGGAGCTCTACCAGGTAAGGCAATGTGAATAAAAGCATGAATAAGACATGGTCTCTGTACACCAGGCTCCCAGTCTAGGGGGAGACACACATAAATAGTTAACTATAGAATCATATTAATCTTGCTAAAATCCAACTATATATGTTGAAAATTCTAGGGAGAAACAGATGGGAGTGATTACTGTTACCTCGATGAGGACAAAGAAAGCTTCATAGGAGGTGATATTTGAACTGGGTCTTAAAATTTGAGAGGAAATTGACCATTCAGGCCAGGTCACACATTACAAGTTGGGGGCGCAGCAAGAGCGAAGAAATGGTGTGATAAAGGTGCATGGCTTATCTAAAGAATAGTCTAACTAAACCATGGAGCACATCAATGGGTTGGCAGGATTGAGGAAGGAGAGAAACTGCCTAAGGGTAAAATAATTGAAGGATTGTCTTAGGCCAGGTAATGAACTACCTCATATGCTGTGAAGTTGATGTGTTTAAGCCGTGAACATTCCAATTTAAGCTACAGGACTGGGAAACAATTGTACCCCAAATATATCAAACCGGTGCCTCTTCTTTAAAACTTCTCTAATGGTTTCTGCTCCCCTAAACTCCTCTCAGTGGCTATATCCCTCAGGGTCTGCTCTGTGTACACAAGGTTTAGCAGTAAGCACACATTGATTTGTACAGGCTCTTTCTCTTTCCTTTGTGTTCTTTGTGTTTTTTCCTTTGTGTTCTTTGCCCCTATCCACCTCTTCCAAACCCATGTTTCAGCTTCTTGGAGGCAAGTCTAAGCCAAGCAATTAATTATGGGAATCTTCATTACCTCACCAAAGCTAAAGTCAGAAGCCCCCTGGTTAAGGGTTCTCCACTAGAGCTCTGCCCCCAGGGGTCTCTGATTCTGTGGGCTCTCAGGGGATCCTTAAGGAAAGCTGAGGTGGAAGTTCCCCTACCTCCACCAGTGTTTCCTCATCTTCACTGCCAAGGTGGTGCTGCTGTGCACTGTTCACAGGGCTCCACTCTCACTCACGTGGCACCTGCCACATACAGCCTTAGACAGCTGTCACACCATCTCCCATTTTTCATGGCACTCAGCGTCTACCAAACAAGCATGTCACAAAGGGTTTTAAGGGAACCTAAAATCAGCAACTTCATTTTCGAAGAGAATGGCTGTCATGAATAGTTGACAGAAATCCTGCATCTTCACTATCTAAGCATTGGTAATCGTGCAGAAGCTAAATGCTTTTGCCGCTCCATAGAGTTAAATTCTGGAACTACTTTCAGGGTATATGTGATTAGTGTTTTTCAAACCTTATTCTTGAATTGGGATTCCAGAAGTTCATTAGTATTTTTTTTAAAAGCTCCACGGGCAATTTTGATAAATATTTTGAGCGGAGTACCTCTAGATTAGAAAGTTAGCACTACTTTTGAAATGTAATCGGGACTGTAGTTGTCACATTCTATGTAGAATGGGATGCTTTTTTGGTTGTCAAGAAACCAAAGATAAAAATTTTTTAAATGATGTTTTAGAATTTCTACCGCATCCATTTGGGCGTTACCCAATGAACTCACAAGAGACTCCGAGAAAGAAATCGAAGCTACGGGGAACCAGGATCATGTGTAAATCTGACCACATGTCCAATCAGCCCCTGACAGTCCCTGCTGACCCAGCATAATTACAAATTGACCTCCTTTTGCTTTCAAAAGTATTCCAGTTTGGATTATAAATGATATGCTCACTCTATCTGTATTGGATTCCTGGACTGTGAGAGCCCATTTTCTATGTAGCTGATACTTGAGGGAACTTTGAGACACTCTTTTTTCATAAAGACCAAGAGGAAAGGAAAGCCAGATAGCTTTCTAGGTGTTAATTAATAAATCAATACAAAATATTTCCTTATTTGAGAGACCTAGATACTTATATTTAGAAAAACTACCTAGCTTAATCAGTTATTTTAGAAATAACTTCCTTTCTATAGAAAGGAAGTATTAACAGAAATCAATAGTCACATTTTTTAGAAAAGGTTCAGAGAAACTAACGTGAGCAGAGCATGCCTTGGTGAAAAGTATGCTAAATTAGAGGGACATGAGCATCCTGCTAATCAGAGAAAGGATGAAATGTCCTATAAGTCATCTTTCTTAGTTTCTTCTAATTCTTTGCTCACCAGATGACATTCTGAATCCTGATAGGAACTATTTAAGTCTGATGATCAGAAGAGGGGGGATTCTCAACGAAGATGCTGAGCCTTAGTAGCTCTGCAGAAGAATACTTCCACTGTCACTCTTTAAAAATTGCCATTTTAGCTTATACATCAGCCCACGTGTGTTTGGGATTGTCTCAGTGAGGGTGACGACTTGCCACTGAGCCCAGCCCCTGTGCCGGCAAACCTGATGAGTAAACCTGAGCCATTGGCAAACCTATTTAGGTTGTGGATCCCAAGCTTTGGGGAGCTTGGAAATCAGCTGGAGGACTTGTTAAGACTCAGAGCACTGGGTGCCACTCCCAGAGCTTCCAATTTAGTTTGTGTGGCGTGGAGCATGTACGACTCTAATAAGCCCCCAAGTATTCTGGACGCTGGGCCATACCCTGATAACCACTCATCCAAATAATCCCACCTTTTGATACCTCCTTGAACCTAGCTGCTGGCCTCCCCAGAGCCTCCATCTACCTTTTCTCCTATTTGGAACTCCAGCTTAACAGCCTTTAAACTTGTAGCAAAGAGAGTTCAGAATAGTGTGTCTAATCCATATACTTGACTCCCAAAGCCAATTGTGTCATCATTTGTTTGTACTTTGTAAGAAAGCATTTACCATATGGATAAGGAGTCCCATGGGAAATTCACAGAATTTCTTATATTCATCTCTCAGGGCAAATCACAGAGGAGTGGTTTGACTTTAAAGCAAGCACTTCTTGTACACTCTATTTTAGAGAGCTGTGTGGTGATCTCAATTTGAAAACATCTTTTACTCCCCAAACACACTCATGGACATTCACACCCATACAAATGTACATATGCAAGCATACGCACCCTACAAAATATATTACGAAAGTACAAAAATGATTAGAAAATGAAACTCACCATATATCTCAAAAGGTCTGTATAACTTGAGTCATAAGCCAGCTTTATGCTTTTTATATGTTTGGATATTGTCATCTGACATGGGCAGAAAGTCACCAGTCTTCCCACTACATTGCTTCCCGGGGGTCTGGGAAAGCAGCCTTTGAGTGAAGACTATTAGGGAGCTGAGAAGCAATCCCTATAAAATCACGAGGGTCTGTTTTAGGAAGGGTCATTTTAACTCATCTACAAAATCCTTTAATTAAAAAATAAATGAAGCAGGCGTTTTAAATGTATTAGTTACAATTCTACATTAACAGAAGTAACAAGATAATATTACAATCTCCAGTCACTAGCAAAGAAAGGAGAAAAAGCAAAAGAAACAATCGTCAAAAATAGGACTGGCCAAACATCCTGCTCACCAAAAGATTAGAGCAAATCACTCCAAAAATGTCCAAAATATTTTTAAATTTAAGTTTAAATGTAGTAAAATGCAATTTGATATTTTACTTCATTTTTAGGTCTTCTGGCCTAATCTGGACATAAAGCTTTTTGGACTGTTTGAAAAGAACAGTTTATGAATTTAAGATAGATTTGTCATTTAACTTATTCTGTTATATCCTCTAAGTAAACCAAATTAATGTGTGCATTAGCAAAGAACAATTGTCACTTGAATTCTCAGCAAAAATTGTTGTATTCAAGTACATTTTTAAAGCTTGAAATTTGACTCATTCTCCAATAAACCAAGTCCAGTAGGTTTAACTAGTTCTGAATCATGGATCCCTTTGAAAGCCAGCCCCCTCTCCCAAGAAAAATAAATGCGGCTACACAGACAGAATTTTGAAGATGCATCATAGTGTCCTTCAATGCTCTAAAACCCACTGATGAGCCTCCAGTTGAGGGTCTTATATAGGGTTACAAGAAGGAGGCTGAACTTGAAGTTAGGTGTCCTGCCTTGACTCCTTTCTGATCACAGCACCACACCAAGCAGATATCTGACCCCACCATGGTACACCTCCTCTTGGCTTCCTCATCAGTGAAAAGAAGGAGCTGAGCCAGAGGATTATTTTGGTCTCTTGTCCCCAAATATGTGATCGTCAGTCATCTGTGATGAATCATCAAGGCTAGTTCTTTTCCTTTTATTTGTTCCTTCTGTCCCATAGTTATTTCTGGGGTTTGGGATCTGTATCCCTATTGATTCTCCTTAACCCTGTTCTTTAATTAATTTAAGGAAACTCTTCTTTCTGTCATTCCCTCCCTCCACCACTTTCTCCTCTCTTTATAAGGCCTAACTTTTGATATAGTATATTTTAAAGGAAGAAGGAACAACCCCAACTCCACAGAGGCCACACTGGACCAGTATGTAGGTCAGCTTGGTTGTTGGGGACTTTCTTGGCTCAAACTTCAATAGGAGAAGATGGTTGGAAAGTTAACTGCATTCAGCATAAGTTAGCTTATGGTAACTGAAGATTCTATATGCCATGTCACTTTATATTCTATGAAGCTTTTCTGTTATACTATGATTTTTAAAATATATTTTTTAATGTTGGTTTTTACGGATTGAAAATGCAAACAAGGTTTTGATAGGAAAAGCTACATTTCTGGTAGAAAGCATAAGAGAAACAGTGGCACAGTGGTGACAGGGAAGAGAACTCTCTGGGGACACAGTGGAACACTGGGAGTTTGGAGTGGGGGAATTACACCTTAGAGCATCCTTATCCTAAGCAGTATTTTTCAAGAATGTTCTAAAGCCTTTTCAAAGTCCTAATGTTACACTCTCTTTGTGTGCCCCTACATTTTGCTGATACTTATGCTATAGATCTTAGTACATTGTTTGCAACTATTAGTTTTTCCTCTTGTCTCTACCAAGGAAGTATGAATTCCTCCGCAGATTACTCCCTGCCCCATTATCCTTTGAATTCCAAGGATGGGTACTTAAGAGATGCTCTAAATATTACTGTAATATCCCTATAATTATTACTGGTCAAGTAATAAAAGGAATGGGGAAATAGCTCGATAAACTTTTCTACAGTGGTTTCTTGTCTGCTATATCCACTGACAAATCGTAAAAAGCCTAGAACGGTGCTTGGCACATGGTACTCTCTCATCAAGTATATTAATAATATAATATAACATATATTATAATATAATAAATATATTAGTCCATACATATTTGAATGAGTATACATATTAGAGAATATATTAGAGAGTTACTCAAAGATTAATAAAAATAATTAAGAAATTTTGTGACCAAATTCAGGGCACATGGAGAATATCACATTGAAAACATATTAATGGGTAATTATGTTCCATTATCCCAGACTAGGCCCTGAAAAGTGATAGTTTGTCCCTTCTGAGGAAATCTCTGAGGATTCTTACAGACCCGGGGAGCTAGAGGATGAAGTCAGTGTCTGAGAATCTGGAAGAAGCATATCAAATTTTAACAGTATAATCTAGTTAAGATAAACAAATCTCCTATAGTTACTATAATTATTCTCATGAGTAGTAGATGTATATTTAATTACTGAGAAATTCACTAGAGGTACTAATGATCAATATTGGAAAAACCATTAGTCCAATGATAATTTCTCCCATAACACTTAAATCCAATCTGTGTGGTCATGTAGTTAAAACATAACAAATGTCTTCTAAGTCAGCAATTCTTTGCACTTTCATTCAAGGCCATTATTCTTGATGAGACGGAACAATCAAAAGAGGAATGGCCATAGCCAGTTCTGGATGTCATTAGCATTACCTGAAATTTCAGTAATGGGAAAAAGATGCTCATACTTCTCTCATCAGCTTGTTATGTTATAATCTTCTGTCATGACCACTCATATTTACATCCATAGACTGGATGAAACAAAGCTATTAGATTGGCTTGCAGGAGTTCTTTTAAAAATCTATTCCCTTTTACTTTTTGCACTTGACATATTCAAAATTTTTGTTTTTCCAATTTGAAAAATAAACTGTATAACATATTTAAAAGAACTAAGAAGTTGTTTCTGTTCAAGTTATTAGCATTATTGTCAATAAAATAGTTGAAAAAAGAATGTCCTATTTGAGAAATAAGGTCAAATGCCAGCCTATTGTTGCTTATAGTAATAATATGATATACAGATTTTAAAAACATTCTTCCCAATAAATTCTATTCAAAGATGAAATATTCAGAATATTGCAGCTTCTAACTTTATCTGAAGATCATTATCCAATGCCCATTGAGAGTATTACCACAGGGTCTAAATATTTGGCAGTCTCAGTGTTTGCTATTGCAATACTAAGCAGGACTACGTTTTCCTGTGTCATTGGTTCATTTAAAAGGGCAAGTAGCAGAAATGAAAGAATTACAGGAAATAGAAGAGAGGAAGAATCTTCTAGAAAGAACACATCTATACTAGAGACTACCATGGTGAAGTATGTGCTGTAATTCTACTACTGTTTCACACATGTGTAGTTTACTTAAAGGTTTTCTAATAAGTGTTTGAATGTGTGACTTTCAAAAGAAGCAGACTTACTGGATGAAAGAGAATCGATAGAAACCAAGTGTTTCTAAGAGAGCACATGGTCTTAATCAAGAAAAGACCAACAGAAATTAAACAGGACAGCTGATAAAAGACAGAAAATCATTCAGATGTATAGATTTAAAAAGAAAACATGCTATATTTAAACCTACTATAGATTTATCTTGAGAATAAATTAATTTCATAACTGCACTCAGTATCTGAAACATACCCTCAGAGATTCTGCTCGTTACCCCCAAAACTTTGGAAGTAGAACTTAATTAACATCATAAGCAACTCCAGAGAAAGATTTAGTAAGAGTCTAACTATTCCTTAAATGGTAAGAAAACAAATGTGGACAACTATTACAGAAAGCATTGGTCTTTGGGGGAGGTAAGAGCCTAATACTGAATACTTCCCCAAATCAAGCTTAACTTGTTTTAGAAAATTAGCAATTGTATTCAGTTTATACACACTTGATTTTATAAGTTCAATCCTGGAGTATTGGAACATGAATATTTAAGGTAGGGAAATCAAGATGATTTCTGGTCTCTATTTTCCCCATCTGGCAATGGAAACACCCAGTCCAGGGGAAATGTTCACTTATCTTTTAATTGCTTATCTGCTAAATAATATTCATTCATCCATTCTACCAATATAAATTCATGTTCTTGAACTAACCTAAGCTAGTTTGGCTCTTCAGTGATTGTCAGGTTCTTTGGTAGCTACCAGAAGTAAAATGTTTTGGAGTCATAAGACCCATTCCGTATCCTGCCCTTGGTGGTTACAATCAAAGCCAGCACCAGACCAGATTGTGACAAACTACACTTATTAGCAAATAGGAATGAAAACACCACACATCTTGTTTTTATAAGCCTGGGGTAGTCCTTCTTTCTATTGTCAGGAGACTCCAGCAGTTTTTTGCATGAGCCGCTCACTTCAATATATAGGGCATAATTTTGACTGCAGGACTATCCAGCGCTTCATGGGATCAGGCAACAAAGAGCATGATGAAGTGCCAAAATTGGATTCTGCAGACTAGTAGACATACATCAGAAAGATGTGAGACTCAGGACTCGGTCTCTTCACACACTGTGTTCATCCAGGCTACTAGTGGCCTTGTATTTTGACTTAAGAAACCCGTCTATGCTAATGAACCAACTCTCTGGTGTAGATTTCAGTAATGATGTTTGGTGTGCTGAAGAAGCTACCTCTGGATGTTGATTCCTAATTAGGGTATTTCAAACACTAACTACTATCTCTAGTTTGTAGATTAAAGACTAAAATTAATTTACACATATACACTGTACCATTTTTTAATTAAAGTACTAGATAAATATTAGACTCTCCTAGATGGGCAGGGATAGCACTGGGTCCTATGTGTACATAATGAGCAAAACAAGAAGGTAAACACTCAGGTTAATATAGAATTCAAATTTTTGGTAAGACTAATTAAGGTGGCTGATGATCTCCAAGGTACTGATGGGGGACGACAGTTGAAAAGGAATAAACATTGATGAAAGCGAACTATCCACTGTCACTGGCTGGTGAGTTTCCCTCTCATACTTCTCTTACTTTGGATGTTTGAGACAGGGAGTTGGCAGGTAAACATGCCAAGCAGTTGTGAGTGCAGATAAATGAGAATAAATGCAGACAAGTCCCCAAATACAGGCTACTCGATCCTTTCTTCAGCCTTCCTTCAATCATGGTGTTTCTATCTGAAGTCAGTGCTCTGAAATGTCTAGAATTTTGAGCTCAAGTTTAGCCAACATTCTTGGCACAGGCATAGTGTTCTCTTGATTAACGGTTTAGAAATGAAACCAAAAAAAGCTTTATATTTGTTTATAGAGGGTTTTTTTGTTTGTTTTCTTTCTTTTTTTTTTTTTTAAGAAGGTGAAATCTCTTACTCAGCTTAACTTTGAAGGCTAAAATCAGGATTAGGCATTAACATGTTCACTTACACAAACACACTTGTAGCCAGAGAAGCATTTTTCTTGTTTCCAGTAATCAGATACTATTGGTTAGGCAAAATAACAATTGCTGGTTTTGGATTAATGTGCACCGTTCCCACATTTGTATGTCTGTCAAAAGAGGGCCTACGATGAAAAGAAAAAGTGTTTTCTGCTCACTTTTCCTTCTAGGTTCTCCCATCATTCTACAGCTTACTATCTTCCAACTTCTCATCCCCTTCATCTTGGTGGAGACTCCGAAGTATTACCTGTAATATCTCTAGCCACCAGTGGCTACAGATATGATGCAGGAGAGAAAAAGGGTTAAGGATGGGAATAAGCCAAACATGTATGTGGTCTGGTTTCTCTTTAATCTTCTCCCTCACTCTCACCTGCTAAAGAAGTCTGTCACCCTTCCAAGAGGACACCATACCCATCCATGCATCTCTTCTGTGTAGTTCCTCATCCTACTACCTCTTTCCAAACACAATCTCCCTTTAAACCAACAGAAGAAATTTGTAAACTTTTCTTAGTGTTTCCTTTTGTCTGCTTCACTTCCTTCTTTGGAATTATCCTTTCCTTAAAGAAGAACAATTTGGACCTTCTCTGGATGACTTTAAAAATCTGTGGGTGGATGGGAGAACACCCTGATATCTCCCAAGAAGAGGGGCTGACTCAATGATTTTAACCTAACAGATAACATGAAAACATATCTATTAAAAATTTGCTGCCTTTTCTTCCTCCAATTCTGGTACCTTGTTCCACTGGCACCCACCCCATGGCCCCAATTGCCTCCTATCTGTCTGTATCATTTATTCATTCCTTATTTTGAGGGTGCATTACCTCTCACTAGAGCTGACACATAAGCTCCACAAGGGGAAGAATCTATCTAAAACTGTGCCTCAAGTGGAGTAAGTGCTCAGGCACTATGTGCTGATGAAAGTGGGGAGGATTCATTCCTGAGTTGACTGTGAATGACTGTCTCTGTTTTTCATGTCATGTGCTCCATCAAGCCATTAAAGACCCGAGAAATCACAATAATCCTTAGTAACCACATATCCTAAAAGGATGATGATATCTGTACCTTAATAGGTAATTTCACCACAGACATCCCAGTATGTTTGTGCTTCTAGAACTAGGAAAGCCAATAAGAAGGAAGGGTACAAAACCAAATCCTAAGGCACATCCAAAGACTGACTTTGATAATAAAGGCCTCACAGATTATCACTCAACCAGGTGTCATCCTGCATGAATATTAAAGATTAATATTTAAGAGAAATAATATAGTCAAGTGTCTTCCTGGGAGCGTATTAATACTATACAGACTTTTTTTAATTTGGCAAACTTTCTGAGTAAAATGAGTAAGTAGTTTCCTTTTGCAAAGAGCTATTGAAAGTAATTGTACATTCAACACTTACAGAGTATTTTTTTCATCTTGTAAGAGGATAATTTGCTAAACTTGATTAAAAATCAGACACTGAACTAGATCTATCTGAGATTGTCAAATATACTATTGAGTGGCTTTAATCAAATTCAGCATTATTATCTTTTTATTTGCTTTTACTCTGCCTGCAGGTACAATAAAGTGAAAATATGTAAGCAATGGAGCATATTTATAATACTAGTCAGAGTGCCAGGTGGGTTGTAAAATAAATGTAATTGTTTTCAAAGATTGAACCAGATTAGCATGGATTAACACATTCATTTTGAAATCCATGGCAGGGAGTATTCTCAGCATGCCTTCAAACAACCCTTGTTACTCTGTTTATATCCTATCTTACTACTACCAAATCACTACCCCATAAAACAGGGAGCATTTTAACTTTGTTCATTTTCATATGAAAGAAATACAATTTATTAAACAAGACAAGAAAGCAGTTGTCTGCCATATTGAAGGCCAGATTTGCAGTGATTTGCACTCTGGCTTTCAGCAGATGAACAACAGTGACAGACATGGAAGCCAGAATTGTGACTGCAATAAATATTCATAACTGCGCCTGCCCAAGGAGCAAAGGGAGGGCATCTCTGTTTGCAGCACATGACTAGTAGAGGATGAATCAGGGTCCGACTGTCTAACACACAGCAGCTCAGAACCCTGGGTAATGCTATGCTGAAATCTCTCATCCAGGAGGAACGGCATTACTGGGTGATTTTGCAGTGCCCTTGACTCGTGTGAAGTGAAATCTTTCAGATATGCCCTGCTGATGCCACTAACCCTCCTCTCTAGCCTTAAAATAAACCTCCTTGAAAAAGGGTGTTGTCAGTGTATGATATCCAACAGTGGAGATCTGCCCTGGCTGGGGGGGTGGGGGTGGGAGGGAGTGGCTTCTGATGCAATATAGGACACAAGGCTGACTACAGGAACCCTGCCCAATTTTAAGAGCAATCAGTCCTTGGTGAATTATACACATTGAAGCTAAAAGAAATGTGTGTTTTATAGAGTCTCTGGGCAGGCTCAATGCCGGCAGATCTTGATCCTCTCATTCTAGTTATCAGTATCCTTTCATTTTGCATTAAAAGACTAGAAGCCATTACTGTATTTATTGTAGGGTTCTTGTCAACTGAGCAATGTAGAAAAGTCACACAAGAAATATCAATTGGATTTCCTGAGCAACTGGTCAGTCTTCCAAACAAATAATATTCCTTTGTTTTTGTTTTGTTTAGGGCACTAGGAAACTTGGAGTAGCAACATTTGTGTTCCAGATTTAGTCACTATGTGAGACCTTCCCCTTGAATTTCTATGTACCACTTCTCCTATGTTTTCATCCAAATATCCCACCATTCTCCACTTGGCTTGATTGTTTTTAGTTTACCTTATTTATCGTATGGATTTTTGTAAATAAGGCTAAGTCCGTTCTGGAAGGAACACAATACCTAACACATACATACCTGTATTGACTAACAAAATGGCCAATGGTATGAAGAAGTGGCTGCAGTTATGGACATTAAATTGAGGTTATTCATCCTCACTATGGTTTAGTCAGAATCATAAATATTCTAACATCACCCAATGCGATATCTGTAGCTATATATAGATACAGACTATTTCTGAACTACTTAACCTGATAGATTCCCTATAGTTATTGACTAATATCTAAATAATTTACTGGGGTGCAATACTACCAGTTTCACAATAGAAATGGAATACTGTCCTAGGATGTTTTCTTCTGGCTCTTAGTAAATTCTGGATGTGATACATGTGATCGTGTGTCATTTCTCCTGTGCATCTGATCACTGTGTGAGGTTTGGTGCGCCAGAGTCAGGCTCATTTTCAATGATGTCATTGATTGCTCCAGGGATGAATACTTAGAAAGCCTTGACTTTTAAACCTTCCCTGACTCTTCAGCTTCCCAGAATAAGCGTGAGTGAGATCTCTTCAAGAATGAAATAATTTCTCCCTTTTCAGTTGCCATGGACAGCTCACATGCTCAGCAAATGTAAAACATGCTTGGCTCTGAGAAAGTAGATTTTGCAGCACCCAGGTCCTGTGTGGGAATCTCTTTATGATCCATATGGATGTTGAATGTTGTTGCAAGGGGAATGCTGTTATGTTTTTCCATACACTTGGGCTTACTCATGATATAGAATGCTGAGGGGTGAAAACAACGGGTCCTATTCCCTGAGACAACAAAAAGTGGATATTTTAAAAACGTGACTGTGAAATATTATTCTCAGGCCAAATTGCCTTGTTTGTGCCTTGATCTATACTCGTTTGTCTCTCTGTCTACACTGGGTTTCTTACGGTGTCCTATTAACCATCAGATGTGTCCATGAAGTAACAGCTAGGAAAACAAACCAGGGACAGTTTGTCCTTTCTCAAAGCCTGACCTCTCACAGCTCATGTTTTCATGCTAAGAGAACAGATACATCAAGAAAACACATTATTCAGAACTACAAGCAAAGAGAGACATCTCTGAAATTGTTTTCTCTGGAGCCCTTAACCACAATTATACGAAATATGGATAAAAACATCCTCAAATTTCAGCATTTTATCCACAGTTTGTTTATATCATTGTTTCATTTGCCTCTAATTCTTTCAAAAAAAAAATTGCTTCCACCAATTACTTTGGTGTTCTCATGGCTGGAAGCATTTTCCTGACAGAGTAACATGCACAGTGGAGAGCTGAGTACCTTGCTTGGATAATGCATGTCAGAGAACTCATGCCGCCATCTTGGCCCACTCGGTGGAGAGTGAGTTGCCTGGGGTATATAGATGGCATTCAGGAGACCTGGTCTGAGCCTCAGCTTTAACTCCTATTCTGCTACCTCAGTCGAATAATTTAGCTACTCTGGACAGTTTTTATTTCATATATTAATGAAGGGGTAGTACTAAATGATCTCTAAAGCATTTTCTAAGCTCAAACTGGCCACGGTCTTCACATTTCATCTATGTAGCACATACTTAACTTGATGGGTTGGCCTTTGTAAAAGCAGTCCAAGTAATGAGCTTTGTTTATTTTTTCTCATTTAATCTCCTTTACCACGATCAGTACTTCTCTGTCTCATTCCCATCCTAACACACCTGAGAAAGGCGATACTCTCCCATCAGAGACATTGACTCCCTTGTTCCACAGTGGGTGCAGCCTGGGAACTGGCCCAAGGAAGCATCAGAATTTTGGATGGAGGAAGGAAATATGTACTGAGCAACCCCCCCACTCCCTGATTCAGCTCCTTAAGAATCACTGAACTGAGTTGTCCATTGTGAGTAACAGGGAAACCTTCCTGTGCTGATAATCAGGATTACTCTTGAATTTCCAAAGTGACCCTACTCACGTGTATTCCAAAGCCACCAAAGCACCATTCTCAAAGTCTGCTTGCCTCCTCAAAACCTTCTGATGCAGTCATTCTTTGCTTATATTGTTCAAAATCCATCCTGAGCACTGGGTTAAAACCCCCAGCTCCAGGGGATTAAAAGCTCCCGTATTCATCATCCACCTTGTGGTTATTATTTTATCTACCTCTCAATGTCTGCTACGAACTAAGTTGCATGTCTACTTCAGATAGACAATATCATAATTTATTTATGATCCACCGAATGTCCCAAGTACTCCTGGTATCTTCAGATGTACATTCTGCTAAGTATGTTCCTAAATGAATCTTTACAAGTAGGCATGATTTACTCCTCACTTACCTGTGATAAGTAAGCATGATTCTGAAACTTCACAAAAACGGGATCAGGGAATTTTAGCATTTTCACAAACACCTAAATAAATGTAGCTTAGATCATTCTAATCTTTAGAAACATGACAACTTTGGATCTTTGTGCCCAGTTTGTTGTGTAGTTTTTTGTTTTTTGGTTTTTTTTTTTTTTTTTTTTTTTGGTGATGTGTAACCTCAATAGTAAATTTTCATATGGCTTTGAAGATGATACAACAATAAAACTCATGACATATGGCTCACCCATTAATCTTTATTCTGCCGGTCTGCAATGGGAAAGGAATAAGTGTTATCCAGGTTTTACAGTAAAGAAACCAAGGCAGTGTGATCAGTCTAAGCTATTAGGTCAGAGAAAAATGGGGTTAAAAATGAACCCTAGCTTCTCAGTGCTCCACCTATGATGAGGGCATGCCTTACAACCTGAGATGAAATTCGTGATCAGGGTTAACTGACCAAAGCCACCATTTGCAAAATTTGATGGAAAATCTTGCATGGCATTTTTGTATTAGGTGTAAAGAATAGCTCAAACTCATTATTACGTATGATAGAAATTATACACAATTAAATGCATTTCCTTCAACAAACGGCACTAAATTGTGCTGTGATTTTGCTATTCTCTTATTTTCTCTTTAACTCTTTAACATTCATATGTATTATAAAGCAGAAGCTCTGGGACACCTGGGTGGCTCAGCAGTTAAGTGCCTGCCTTCAGCTCACAGTGTGATCCTGGAGTCCCAGGATCAAGTCCCACATTGGGCTCCCTGCGTGGAGCCTGCTTCTCCCTCTGCTTGTGTCTCTGACTCTCTCTCTCTCTCTCTCTCTCATGAATTAATAAATAAAATATTTTAAAAATAAAAATAAAATAAGCAGAAGCTTTGAACTTTGACCACCTAGCAAAGGTTCGTGCTTCTCATGACTTAAGAAACCTAAGTTATGGTCCTAGTTCTAATGCTAACTAACTAGGCTTGTAACTGTAGGCAAATGACTTAAACTTATTACACCCTACCATCTCTTTGTACAGTTTGAGTAGAGATACTCGATTTTGCAATCCTATTAATTTGTTCACTCAGTATCTGTTGAGTGTTTACTATAAGACAGCCACTGTCAGAAGTAAAATGAGCTAGCCCAAGGATCCTTTGATCTTCTTAGATACCCTGAATTACTCACTAAAATAACATTTATGTTTTGATGAATCAACAAAGGGTTAAACAGTGCTGAGTGCTTGAGATATTTTATTAGGTTTTTTGGGAAGTATAACTCCTTGTTATTTCTTAACCTTGGTTATTTGCTTTTAATCTTATTTCCTACACATGATCAAGTCTGGTTTCTCGGACGGTGCTCAGTGAATTATAATAGACAGTATAAATTAATTTTGTGAATAAAATTTTATGAGATACTATATCAAATACTTCAGTAAAATCAAGATATATTATTATACCCATTGTAGATGTTCATGGTCTAATCTTGTAATTATATTTTTTTAAATTGGATTTGTACGGCCTTATTATCCAATTATTCACCCCATGCTGTTCATAGGTACATAAATGTTTATAGCTGTATCCCTTAATGTTAGTTCATTGTATTTACTAGAAAGAATAATAACAGAAGCAATTTCCATGATTGTTCTACTTTCTCTATTGTCAATATATAATTTGTGTATATTTTCTCAATGCTCTGGTATTTTTTTAAGTAATAAAAATTAGTAGAACAATATAACGTATACAACTGACCTTTGAACGACATAAGGGACACCAGCCCTCACCTATGCCTATGCCACCTATGCCCCTCACCTATGCCTCATTCCTATGCCATTGAAAATCCATATATAACTTCTTTCTCCCCCAGAACTTAACTACTAATGGCCTACTGTTGACCAAAAGCCTTACTGATAACACAAAGTAAATTACCACACATTTTGTATATGTATCATAGACTACATTCTTACTATAAAATGAGCTAGAGAAAAATACTATTAAGAAAATAATAAGGAAGGAAAAATACATTTACAGTATTTTGGGGGGAAAATCCACATATAAGTAGTTAAGTGGTTTCATGCAGTTCAGACCCCTGTTGTTCAAATGTTAACTGTATTCTTTTATTCCACCAATTCTCTGGGCTTCTGGGAAGTTGTGAAGCTCAGTGAAGGACCCTGAGGTGCATATAAGCAAGTCGGAACTCACCTGTAAAGCTCTTTTGAGTCTCTGTCTACACTATGCCTTGCACTGTAGGCTATGAGAAACTAGAAGTGAATACGACAGGTCCCTTTCTGCAAGGACCTCAGTTTTATTTAACTACTGACCACTTTTCCCTTGTACTGTGGGTATAAATGCTAAGAAGTATCTGGATATAAATATTGATTTTCCTTCTGGAAAAGCTACCTGGGACATATGTGTGATATCTTTTGGTCAGTTCCAGGTAGCACCCTTATATGGATTCCAACTTGAAAGTTTTAATATTTTCAGTCTATATGTTTGAGTGATCATTGAAACATTAATTCCATTGGTTTTCTTCACTTTCAAAATACTTCAAACCATAATGTGAATTAAGGTGTAATCTCTTTTAGATAGTAAGTCAGGCCATGAGACTTTCTTTGTAACTAGTGAGAAGTATAGTATACAATTGACAAATTCCTCTTAATTGAAAAAATATCTCCTATTCAAATTGCTAAGTTCTCAAATCCAGTTCTAAGGACTGGACTAAAATGTGGAGGTGAATGTGTAATATGCAATAAACGGTTGTATATCAAAGTGGAACTTCGAGAGTGTTTGTAATAAAATTGGGGGCTAGAATTCTTTTTTTTTTTTTTTACTACTAAGGAACAGATCTGTTGAAGCAAAGATATTTACCCAAAATATATGTAAGACTGAACACTAACTCCACATCTCCTCTCCCCACTTGATACTCTTTTTAATATCTTATTCTACTATCAAAACTGAAGGAAAGTCATGAAACACAGACATATTTGTTTGTCTGTATCTACATCTAAACCATCAATATGTTGTGTCTCTATTTACCATCTATACATTCTTGTAATCATTTAAAATTGAGCAAATAACCTGTTTATGGCAGAAGAATGTGAGACGAAATATGTGTGTTGGCAACAGCAGATATGAATCAATAGCACCTGAATGGTCAAAAGGATTGAAACAGAGCCCACACAATTGTCTGGTTCTCCAACCACAGCCAGAAATAAGGGTTACACATGGATATATGTAAATGCAGAGAACAAAGATGCTCTAACTTTACCTCAGACACACCACCGTGTTCAGTTTCATGAAAGAAAAATAAGTATTTATGTATTCCCCAGCAGTAGGTGCTTCCCAAACCATTTTTAAAGATGCACATTGATAAAATTAAGTAAGATCTAACCATTTTTAAAAACTTTGGTATCTCTAAAGGCAAAGAAAACTCAGACAATACAATATTTATCTTTTGTCTTTTTTTTTTTTTTTTTTACTGTTTAACTATGGACTTATTTCATCAGATGGTGGATATAAAAATTAAAACGTTAATTATAACTAATCATTAAAAAGGATAACTGCCCTTCTAAAAAGAACCTAAAAAGCTGATAAAGGACCTGGAAACTATGCCACATGTGGTGCTGGTAAAGTATTTAAATATATTTTCAGCAAAGAGAAACCTAGAAGGAGAAACTATGAGATAACTCAGTGTTGAATACTTACGGTCTATCTTTTTTAGTGGAATTCAATTTACTCTGTGGGGACATTATAGAAAGACATATTGTGAATTAACATAAGGAACAGATTTCTAACCTTTCTAAGAGCTGGTGTCTGAAAGTGATGTGGGTACTAATGAGGCAGAGTTTCTGCCCCTAAAAGTTTCAAATAGAGGTTATACCTTTTCTGGATGATTCTGCAGCAGTTGTTTGAACTAGATGACCTCAAGTCCCCTTTCAACAGTGAATGTGTAACCCTACTAAGACATTATTGGGCAATTATGCCAATTGGGAATACAAAGGAAGTCTAAAAACAGAGATGGCTTCATTGATCCAATAGAATGGTTGTGACTGCCTGGAATTCTATGTTGAGCCTGAGATCACCTCTGGGCTCACTCTGAATGAGCCCTCTGATGAATTAATGGTGCTCTGTGGGGAAAGAAGTGAAGAAATGATTCCATTCTGGCATGTGCCATCTTGATCTTAAAAGGCAATCTGTCCTTTTTCCATTTTTTAGCATTTGATTATCCATTATATTCTACTTTTGTTCTTTATGCACCTAAGCATATTTGGTTAACTCAGCTTTGAAATTTCAATGATGAATAGTCTCCCATGTAGAGGATTTTTTAAATTAACTGAAAATTATACATTTATAACTTAGAATAAAGCATGTGCTGTATGTTATAGTCCCTTTTCAGATGACTTATGATTTGATTAAAGATTTTAATGAACAATCAGAAGATTTAACTAATATAAAATTTTATCCAAATTGGTCATTTAAATTATTGAAAATCTATCTGGCTTCATGTTTTGGGAAGCTTTGTGTCTGACTTCCACATGCCCTTTGTTCTTTTTTAAAGTTTGCCTGGCTTAAAGGAAATTATTCAGTGCAGAGCTCAATTACAAATGTGCTCTGACAATCAGGAAGCTGTATCTGTGGTTTTATCTGAACTCCAGCAGGGGTGATAAAGAAGTCCCATGGCCTGGAATATAAATTCATATATCCACAAATAGTGGCAGTGACTCTCCTTAGCCTAAACCTTCAGAAAAGACAAAATTTCAGAGAGCTCCTGCTTCAGAAAAGCAGCAATACTTCCATGGCTTTTTTTTTTTTTTCTAATCAAATCTTCTTGTCTTAAAAATAATGCATTGAAGCATGTGTGAATTGTTATATTGCTCAGGATCCATAAAAAATAAAATCTAAAAATTAAAAAGGTAATAATAGCTAACAGTATTTTCATTTTTACCAAAAGTACATTATGAGACATCCAAAAATCTAATGACCTTGAGAGAATGATACGGTTTGAATTTTCATATAGATGAATTTTCCTAAGTGTTTTTTGCAGATATTTGTACACAGTTAAGCATTTATTCAATGTCAAGGATGATTAATGTCTTTTTCTTCCATCTATTTCCCCTTCTAAATATATTTATTTTGACCATGCTCTCTGGTGATATTTTTTTCCCTCTGAGACCTTGTACAGAGAAGGTAATAAATATAACAGAACCTAAAAACTGAGGAGGGGCCATTGATTAGAGTTTTATTAAAACTTACTGTCTAATTGTGCCACTGATTGTTTTTATATGTCTGTTTTTAACATTTTACATATAACCTATACAGTTATATATAAAATAAGTATTTAATGAAGATTGGAACTCATAGCATGATTGTCTTAGGACATCACATGACTGGTTTAAAATCCTTCAAACGGAGGCATCTGGTGGGGGCTCAGTGAGTTAAGAGTCTGTCTTCAGCTCAGGTCATGATTCTGGGGTTCTGGGATCAAGCCCTGCATCAGACTCCCTGCTTCTCCCTCTCTCTCTGCCCATCCCACACCTGCTCATGCTCTCTCTCACACTCTATCTCAAATAAATAAATAAATAAAATCTTTCCTAAAAAATCCTTCTTACCTTCTCACGAAGGGCATTAGAAAGCCCTTCATCTGTTAATCCCTTCATCTGTTAACTTGCAGTTTGCTAAGCACCAGAGAAGCATATACTACAGATGTATGTTCCTGATCTCAAGATGTTTGCAGTCTTACAGGGGGAGACAGACACACAATATGGTGTGTCTGGGCATATAAGGGCAATAAGGTGTGTGTTTCATGTCCACTGAAGACCATAGGATGCCACTTAAATCAGCCCAGAGGGGTGATACCCAGGGTCTTGCAGAGGATGGCACCCAGGTGACACCAGAAGGTCAATACTTCTGAGAGACGTGAAGGGTGAGTGAGATCAGGAGAGTGGAACGCGTGCAAGAGAAGGAAGCAACATGTGCACAGTCCTTGAATTTAAAAATGCTGGGCCCCATTCAGGAAATTGTGGCCGTAAGAAAAAGACGATCTCCACATTGGAAAGAGGAAGAGAGTCATGTCTACATCTAATTATTTTCCAACTCACACATGAACTCTCCAGACAGTTCTCTTCCTCCTTGACTTCTGCATTGAATGGCCATAAACATGAGTGCCAGCTCTGCACTAGAAGAAGTACTTTAGTAATGACTTTGAACCAAAGCAATTGTTTGATTCCGATCCAGGAATGCCGGCGTCATTACCCTCTCCTAAAGTACTCGCAGATGAAAGCAGTATACTCATGAAATGTGCAGGGCTCTTTACATAAGCTTCTTTTTTAAAAAATCATTTCTTTGATCCCATCTCACAATCTCCTTAAGATGAAATACTTTCAAGATTTTGCTCTGATGGTGCTCAGCACAAAATGGAGCTACCATAATACCAGCAAGAATGTGGGCACACATTCTCTGGTTAAGCATTATTTTAGGGGCCACTGATTAACCAGGTATTCTCTGGTTAAGCATTTTTTTTAGGGGTCACTGATTAGATTCCCATTTGTCTATACGTAGCATGAGGAGTAGCCCTGACTGTAAGAATAAAATATTTTTCCGTCTTAACATCTTCACACTTCATCCTCCTCACAATGGCTCTCTTGACAACAGGAAGAGATCTTTCCCAGGGTGGACCCCAGGTTAAAGAACATAGCCCTTGGAGAAATGTTTCAGATCACATGGACACTATACCAATGTGACCCATTACACAGCTGGTTCTATGCATCCATGCTGTGGTCTTTCTCTCCTGAGCCACTAAGAGGCTTGGAGATTCTCCAGCACAAGCCTTTAAATAATCTTGGACTTTTCACTAGAGACTTGTTTAGCTTTCAAGAGGAAATTTATGACTTATAAATAATGATATATGGAAATAAGTAGTCCCAGTCAACCATCCAAACTGCATAGTTTCCATCTCTTTGCCACCTGGGAAATCATACTATTTGCAAGAATAAATACAGTAATGTTGCCCTTGAAAAATAAAGATGAAGGTATATGTTAGAATTTAGGCATGATCTGTGAATTTGGTCAGGTTTTTGTTGTTTTAGAATCAGTGCGTATTAGAGAACCACACATTAGCAGTCTGCATATTTTCCCAGCAGTGCACACCCGTTTGGACCAGTGGTATAACTAGGCATAAAAACATAGATTTTATTTGACAAAGATCTTCAATAGCACCTGTGCATTGTTTCAGGTTAGCTAATTATCACGTGAAAGTATAGATCAAATAACTCAAACTCAATAGCTCAGCAAAAATAATACATTTGTATTTGTGGTGTAATATTTTCAGAAGAATATTACATTCAGTACAAAATGGGGTTATGTTTTAAATATTACAATGAGGGATCCCCGGGTGGCGCAGCGGTTTGGTGCCTGCCTTTGGCCCAGGGCGCGATCCTGGAGACCCGGGATCGAGTCCCACGTCGGGCTCCTGGTGCATGGAACCTGCTTCTCCCTCTGCCTGTGCCTCCTGCCTCTCTCTCTCTCTCTCTCTGTGTGTGACTATCATAAATAAAATAAAATAAATTTTAAAAAAATAAAAATAAAAAATAAATATTACAATGAAGGTTTAAAAATGGTCTTCAAGCAATTTTTAAAATGACATAGGATTTAAAGGGCTTGAATCCCTCCTGCTAATTTACAGCTCTCAAAATCTCTTCCCCATTAGGATGCTCCTAATTTGACATTATAGCAGTTGAATTTTATGCCTCTATAATAGCAAATAGGTTTTCATACCCTTGCCTCCAGATAGAAAGATTACCCATTGGTTGTTATTTGATGCCCAGTATTGAGGATGGAAGCAGAGCAGACAGTTACCCAAACTCCATCAGGCTTCCAACACATCATCACCAGATTCCTTCTTGGTATTTTCCCTCCAACTCTTTCTTGCAGGTGAATAGGTTGAGTTCAGTCAGCAGAATGATTACATTTTGCTTTTTTTTTTTTTTTTTCCACATTTTGCCTTTTGTTGGAAGATGACCTGCATAACATAAAAGACACAAAGAATATTGCCTCACCATAATTGGACTTCTGTTTTCTTTGGTTAAAAGTTGATTATATCCCTATGAATCCAGTCAAACATATGAATTTGGTACAGTAAATAAACCTGAGAAAAAAATGAAATTTTCACCTCTTTCCAGGATTGAGGTGGTTATTTAAAATTTAAAAGCTGGTCAACAAATTGGCTGGCCTACCAGACATTTTGACTTCTAGAGCTTAAAATTCTTGATACACTCATCTGCTTATAAATGTGTATACATCCTTAAGTTACAGAGCATGGGGAAAACATCTTCTCATCTATCATGGAATAGTAGCTATCCAGAATCATCTGCATTAATGGTGTGTGAAGTCATAACCACTTTACAAATATAATAATACAGTCAGCCTAAAAACATAATTAGTCTTCAAACTCTAGCATGGTATCTTTCATACAAATAAAATCTTCCCGGGAACAGTCTGCTATATGACTGCCTGAGGTAGAACTGCCAATTAAAATCTGTGATTCTCGTCTTTCCATTTCAGTTGTAGACACAGTGGTATTTTAGAGATTTCTAACAAGACAGTTTAAAAGGATGGGATAAATGTAAAGACAGGGAAATGCTCTTCTTTAGCACTACTAACAGATCCACACTGGAGGTATTTTTCATGCCAAGGAATGTTTGCAGTGTCACTGAGATCTCTGCAGATGATATATTTGAGTTTATTGAGGACAATTATTTCACCCAGGGTGAACTTAATGCAAAAATGTTTCTGCGAGCTGCTTAAAACTTTAATATTTCTAACTAATAGGACATTTCAAGTGTGCATGCTCCCATCATACATATGTGTGTACCTGCTTTCTTCCTGACAATATACATTTTTTTTTCAATTTGTAAATAACATAGACATTGCTTCCACAGGGTTCCAGAACCATTGTATAATTTGTCTCCATTAGGAGTCCTCACATTGTTGTGCAATTATTTACATGTCTGTTTTCTGCCCTAGACTTTTTAGCTCCGTGGGTGAAAGAGTCAAATATCATTCACTTCCCCAGCTTGGATCACGTTTTCTGGCACAAGGAGTGCCACAGCAAATTGTTTGCTAATTGAGTAGAATATGTGGTTAATACGTTTGGTATCCAAACTACTGAGAGAGCATAATACCCTGTTGTTTTCATTATTTTAACGTGTCATAAACCATTTGTTCCAGTCCTTTCTCTCTTTCGAGGTATAATGCAATCAATTACAAGAATCCCAATGAGAGTTCATTGCTCATAGAGGAGAAAACCAGAGTCTGTCCTTTGAAATTCACCAACCCAGAATCTGATCTCAGAATAACTCAGTTCTCCAACTCTCGGGTGAAATTCCTTAGGAAAGGGCAGACTGGCTTAGCGTCTGGGAACTTCAGATCTGTGCATCTCGGTGCCTACACTCACTGAGACAGTCATTTCCTCCCTGACTTCCATCTATTCATTGAGATTGAAAAGCTGAGAATTTGAAGAAAAGGCTAATAAGCAATTCCAATTATATTGGAAAAAAATAAGTTGTGTAATAAGAGTAAATAACATAGAGAAATCCACTCCAATGTATTAATCTGTGGAGAAATCATTCATAGACATTCAGATAATTAGCCATTACCTGGATAAATGGAACGGAGAAATCCAGTGAGAACAGTGGGAAGGATAATCAGTTTAATAAATTTCTCCAGTCTGAGGGGAAATATTTCACACCATTTTTCTTTAGCCTATCAATGCCAAAGAATGTTCTCCTGGAGTCTTCGGATGGGCTTCATCGATAGGAGTTATCAATTTAATTGAATATTTACAATGATAACAAGTCCTAATGGAGGGAGTATAAGCATTTCACACTGGTCCAGAGCAATAGGATTATCACCCAGATTTAGCTGTAAATGTTGACTAACTCTTAAAAGATTAAGTAATTAAAGAGGTTAAAGAAATACCTCTTTTTAATATTTAATTTAGTCAACTATTCATTTCTCGGACTGGTTTATTGTGTTTATCAAAAAGCATTTGTGCCACTAATAATAATGCTGAATTCTGAACATCTTGAATTATTTATCTCCCAGATACTGAAGGAAGCAGTTCTCTGGAGCTCAAAAAACATATTTTCTCTTCAATTATTCTCTCACTGGCTTGTCTTGCAAACTGAAATTTTTGTATTCGATGTCTCTTTTTAAACTCAAATGATTGTAATCACAATGGGTATGTTAACTTGATTAAACAACAGATTCCACCACCACCATCTGTAAAATACCACTACCCAGAATTACAAGAGTAGGACATGGAAGAGGGGTTTTGATAAGGAAAGGAGCAGAAAGAGAGGTCAGAATGAGGTGATACCTCGTAGCAAGCAGTCAGAGTTCCCACAAAAGCATTCCATGTGTAGTCCTATTGGGGTGGAGAGGAAGAAGCTAAATGATCTAGGAAAAAAAAATGTGGCTAGAGGAAAGGATGCAGGTTACACTCCATATTTAATTTTCCAGCTAAGTTCAGGCACTATACAAAAAATGTGATTACTAAATGACCTGTTCACATGCACAAATTGAACCCTTGGCTCTGCAGTTAGGCTCTGCACTGACCTTTGCATATTGTCATCCCCTTCCCAACCCTCCCATTCCCATACTTCCACTGGATTCCGTTCTTCTGTTCTCTTACAAAATTCATTGAAATGACATCTCCTTATTCTCCTACATCCAAACTCTAGATCACACTTTACTCCACTGCCTCTACTCGAAATCAGGACTGTCACTTCATGCTGGGTTCCTGCCACCACCTGTTAGCTGGCCTTCCTATCTTCAGGCTCTAGACACTGCTCAACAGACACTCTGCAGCCCCTCTCTGAACCCATCCAAACTATCCAACCTTATTATCTCCTTTCTCCAAAACATTCACTTTACAAGATAAGCAGTTTCTCTCTCTTGTAAATCTTTAAAATGATTATGTCCTGGAGAAGACCTTATCCCCTCTAAATGTAACCAGATCTTACCACAGTAATACCTACTTCATGTGTAGTTAAGGGATACAAGAAAATAACCTCCATCAGCCACTTTACACGGGACCTGGCATAGAGTCCGCATTCAGTAAACTTTCCTCTCGTCTCCCATACCTTTGCTGATCTTCCCATTCTTTGCCTATGTTCCTCATACATTCTTTCTTTTCATCCTTCATGTTTGGATTCTTTTTATCTTCAGAAGTTGGAAGTGTACATCCTCCGTGAAACTTTCCCGAGATACCCAGTAAATGCTTCAATATCTACCTCTGAACCCATTCTGGACTCAGAAACATGTAATCTGTTACTCTCTAATAATCTCCTGTATGCTAAGCCAGTCTTTGAAGCCAAATTATGGGTTCTTTAAGGGCTGGACTCTTTATTTCTTGTAGAATCCAGCACAGTATAGAATGCTTAGGGACTGGCCATGGCATAGCTAATTCAAGGAGTGATGTGTGATCTGTCAGATATCTCCACTTAGGGCTTTGCTGTAATGTCCTCTGCTTGAGGGGCTTTTCTGAGCACTCCATCTAACATAGCCCTTCCATCATACAGCACTCTTACTTTGCTCCTAGGTTTCTTTATAGCACTTATCTCTACTTGGCAGTATGTTCATTATTTATTATTATATTTCCTTTACTGTCCCACTCCCATTAAAAAAATGCAAGTCCCATGAGGTCAGGCACTTTGTGTTTAACATTGCATAATGGCCTTTGGGATGGGAAGAATGCCTGACACTTGACAGACACGAAGTAAGTGTGGAAATAAGGAGTGAATCTGTTTAGTATCTAGTTCTCTGATTGGCAATAAACAGTTTTAACTTTGACTCAAGTCCTAGTTCAAGTAAACAGGTGTATGTTTTATATATCATTAAAGGGAATAAATGACAAGTATTAATAAACACTCAGGTGGACAACTTTAACAGGAAGACCAGAAATCCCCCCCATTGGTAAAAGGAGGCTTTAAACTCCTGGCTCTTTCCTCTTACTTTCCTGATAAAACGCAAGACTAAGATATAAATGTATTTTTATTAATCTGTCCTCTGTCCACTTACTTAAAGATAAATAGAGCCCAGGGCTGTATCAGCTATCTCAAATGAGAAGAGGAGTGTTTGGATGAATGAAGAATGACCTAAAACATTTTATGCAGGTGTGAATGACCAATGACTTAGACCTCCTACTACTGTGTATTGGATGTAGTTCTCTTATCTCTCAAGAAGCTAAGGTATAAAGTATGCTTCTTAACAAAATTATTTCATGTCATTGTTTAGTTACCATTAATAATGAAAATACTTGTAGCACTTTGTGAAGTGTTCTGTGGATATTCTTAACTGTACATAAATCCAGAGAAACTGTTCTCTGTTAATGCCACCTCTTCCTTTAGAGATTTGCATCCAGTGCCAAAACCTGCATCATATTGAGAAAATCCATTGAATCCAAATTCTTGCTCCATGTGCTTCTCTCATGTTACACAGAGTGCTTCACTTCTTTACACAGTAAAGTGCCTTCTTTTAATATATATATTCATTGATAAAGGAGGAAACCGACATAGGAAAAGTTTTATTTAGCTATGATTCCTGATGGAAATCACCTGAAATTCCTATTGTTCATTATCTGCAAGAATATGCATTCATCTCCTCAGATCAGCAGTTACGATAGTTGGTAATAAGCAAGTGAATTCAAACTTTAGTTAACTATTTCATAGGAGGGTAAGTGCTATTTGTGATGAAGACATACTCTTAGATTTCTCCCAAGAACATGTGGGCATTTTGTTTGTTTGTTTGTTCATTTGTTTTAAATGTCCTGAGCTGAAAGGGTATTAAGGAATTCTCTTATCCAGACTTTGGGACTATAATTATCTCATTTTAAGTGAATAAAGTTGAAGTCCAGACAGTTTGATTGACTTGTCCAAGCCTGCAAAGCTTTTCTGGTGTGAGAAGAGGGGCCAGAACTCGAGGACAATGCTTTTTATACAATACTGAGTCACTTAAAATGCTGTATTGGGGCTCAAACTTGTAAGCTGGATATCACAGCCAGGGGCATAGAAGCTGGAAATCTCAGGACAAGGTTAGAGGCAGTAAGAAGAGTGGTTTGGCAGCAAGTGAAGTGAGACATTATGTCAAGGATAAACTATATGATAGATTTTTATTTTCTCTAGTAAACAGTGATACAATTACAAAGTTGTTGATGGGGGCATATTTTTGCTTGTGAGCAGGAAAATGGCATTAGCAAAGCAGTGTTTTGAATGACTAAAACATGGAGGTGCATGTTGGATAGGATGACACACACCAAAAAAGCCAAGAGGTGGGCTAGGAGTCTACTTACAATGGTCCTTCTATGTTATAATAAGGGGCTTCCACCAATATTAGTATCTTACATATTTGTGTCCATATACTTTTCAAACAATTCAAACACTTTCATAAATATTCTTACATTTCATCATTGAGAGGCTGTAAAGAAGGCAGGGGAAATTGTAACCACTGTAGATAGAAGAAACAGCAGCCTAGAGACAACAGGTAACTTGTCCTCATGGCTAATGTGGTTGTTGAACTGAGAGTGGACTCCTTGACTAATGTCTAAAAGCTCTTTCCACTATACATCTTGTCCTCTGTTCCCTTAACTATGGATATACTGGAAATTCACATACTAAATATATGTAAATACATACTGTATGTGTAATACATATATGTATATTTCATAGGTTACACATGTCTTAGACTTTTGAATTTAAAGAACATATAGCCAACTTTCTCTTTAGCTCTCAAAAAGGAACATCTCTTGATGCATGATTGGGCAAGATAATCTTCCTTTTCTTCTCCAAAAATATTGAATATTCACCTTCTTTCTTTTCTTTTTCATTTTGTTGTTTTTTTTTTTTCTTCTTTGGTTCTAGGTTAGAAATCCATGAGAACAGTCTCTGCTTCTGTGAATTTTTAAAAATGCTTAATCCTTTTAAACTAGCTAGTGATCCATATTTTTAATTAAAAAAAGCTTTAGAAAGAGAATTCAATAAAGATGCTCAAACTATCACGCCCAACAGCATTTGTGAAGCACATATTTCCCAGTGCTCTATCTTGAGAGCTAGAGGAGGTGACAGAGAGGCTGGTGTATGCATGAAATGGGACAGAAAGCAAGTGGCTAATGTGAGGGCATACTGGTGGAGTGGAATACTGTCTGGGGCCTTTTGGTATTGCTCATCACAGAGATACCACCATAGGAGTTTATGGGAAGTGGATCACATTCAAATACACTTTTTCATGGTGAGGAAAAAAATAATCTGTAAATACAGTCATGGCTCCTTTAGGTGGACATGGGTCTTAAAAATGACGGGCAAGAGAGTCTAACTTAGTGAACAGAATATGAGAGGCTAAGAATAAAAGTTCCATTCCCAGTTCCATGCGTAGCCTCAGTCACTTGAATCTCCATTCCCTGCAGCTGAATGCAGCAAGATCCTCCAACTTTGATCTTAAGGGGCAGGATTGATTATACATCAGATAAATCTGTATTTTAACACTAATTGTAGAAATTGCAACAATATATCACTAGAAAAACAAAGAGCCTTCATTTTAACAATCTTTAAAGGAAAGCTTTCTCAGGATAAAAGAAGGACGTTTTCTGGGAACTCCTTTTATTAAGAACCAGTTTTCCTAGTGAAGAATTCTGAAAACAAATAAGGACCTGTGTTTTTATTTGACGGACTATCTTCTTAGTGGTTCAAAAGCAGGACTTATAATTGCTTTACCTTAAAAATAGGCAAGTTGAGCTTCCTCAGGAGCCTACTGTAATATGATCCACTATGGAAAATTAGAGAAATTATGACTTTTAATTATTAACTACCTAGAGAAAGAGGTGGAATTTGGTCATGGAAAAGCTCTCAGCAGCACCTTATAGAATATTATGAAGAAAGCCCCAATCCTACTTTATCACATGGATCAGGGACTGAAGTGGGATGTTTGAAGGTATTCATGCATGCCCCCCCTTGGGGAAAGTAGATGAATGAGCAGATCTAAGAAATTCTGCCTTTCACATTTGGGGATATGCCAAGAATTTGGGCAGAGGCCTGCAAGTTATTGTAGGCGTCGAAGCATGTGTGATCTGGGAAACAAACCAGAGCCAGGACAATGTAAAACAAGGCCAGATTGATGAAGTCCGTCCCCCCCACCCCTCCCCGCCCCGAGGTGTAAAATATGAGCCAGACCTCAGAAACAGAAGCAAATCAGAACCAAGAATCCAACTCTAAGCCAACACAAAGTAGAGAACAGAAACAAGAGCAAGCCAATCCAGGTATTGTTGTTGATCAACTTCTTGGAACAAAGGGATAAAGACTGATGTTTATTAAGAGCCCAATATGTGCCAGGCATTGTTACTTTCCCTATAGGATCTCATCAAGACTGCACGGTAGTCCTAACAGCTTGTTGATAAAGATAACAACCTCTCAAAAGAGATTTAGTAACCTGCCGAAGGCCACTTAGCTAATAAACCACAAAATCAGATCTGTATAATTTCAGAGCTGGTGGTTCTTCACTACCTGGTGCCCTATGCTGAGGAAAAATGAATAAATGAGACATGCTCCACATTTCCCAGATTTAATCACGTGACAGCCCCATAGCCTTTTGTTGAGTTTGCTTTGGAGTCTAACACTGCATGGGAACTTGGATTTGCAAGTCTGAGCATCTGGAAAGGTCCTTTTGGATCCCTTGGAGAAACCCTGAAATCCGATCATTCCTATGCAAGCATGGATATCAGCCCACTGAACACTATTTATAGTAGAGTAGTCTCCAGTCTTCCCTTTTTTAAACCTTTAAATCTAGTGCTATTAGCATTTTGCCAATAGAAAGCCCCTCTTCCCAAGCCAGAAGCCACAGTGGTGGTACCTCCTGGTTGTCAACCTCCCAAAGGATACAGAAGCCCATTACATCATTTTCTAGGGCTAAAGATTAGACAGCCACAGGATTATGTGAAACCTACATGGCCAAACTCTCGGGTATCTCTCCTTCTACACTATCATCAAAAATCTTTGCCTGGATTTGGGATTTCCTTGGTAGGAGCTGTGACCCAATCCATCTCTCAGGCTTATCAGCCCCATCAGTGCAGAGTCTGCAAGAGTCTTGGTGATCATTTTCACATCCTCTTACCCATGGGCTTTGAGAGCACAGTCATTAGCATACAGCAGCTCCTGGATTACTGTACAAAGGACTTTTAATCATGTTCTAAATCAATTGAATTGGAAGACTTTCTCAGAGAAACTTCCTGGTGCCAACTTCTATGTCCTTTATTAAGTACTCAAGCATAGCTGCATAAAACCAATTAAGCCTGAACCTATTATGCTTTCAGTTCTTTACTACATCGGCAAGGAAGAATATGGCAGATAATCTTATCAATTCTGACAAAATCAATTATATGTCAGGTAGAGAACTTTAGGATATCAGTGACCCAAGGCAGTTAAAAGTGTTTAACACTTAATCAAGTCTCAGACTACTGAGACCATCAAATAATTTTGTAAAGCCATGAATGAAGATATCTTGACTTTTGTCCTCAAATTTCAGTTTCCAACATTCTGCTGTACTCAGAATTAAGAGCCATATTGAAATTCCAAGAGGACATCACTGGTAATGCCATTCGATAATAAATCCCAACTGATCCACGCCAATTTTCTGTTTGGCAGCTGCTAATGGAGAGGAGATGTTGCAGTTGCCAGGAAAGTTAAATTTCCTCCTTTTCTTCTTAAAAATTCCTAGAAATTCCCTTAAAACTTAATGTATTGATGCAAAATCTATGCAGTAGTGGTAATTAGTAGTAGTAGTAATTATTATAATTGACATTAGGTGAGCATTTATTGTGTGTCAGGCTCTGACTTATATACAGTCAATTCTCTTTATTCACAATAGTTAGAGTGGATAAAGTCACTGTGAATGTGAGCACTGAATTAGCCAACACTGAATTATTGGTCCTAGGGGGGAAATACAGGGTTAGGTTTCTGTGAGTATGTGTTCACAGCATCTTCATCAACCAATCAATACATAATCTTGTTTTCTATGTTTCTCCTTAAGGATACCTTATTTAATGTATATTGTTAATTCATTAATGTTGACCTCGTGGCCACCAGCACTATAACTCATGCCTGAATGAAGCTTATCTGACAAATGTATTTTCTCCCTAAAGTACATCCCAGCCTTCTTGATCTCAGAACACCAGACAGCATTTCAGCTCTACACTCAGGGCCCATTTAAACCATGAAATCGCCAACAAAAAGCACAAAAACTTGAAAAACATAACACTAGATAGACTGTAAAAGGGACATTGTTTTAGAGCATGATAGCTGAAACAAGAAGGCAGACCTTTATTTTGTTCAACCTCAATTGGGAATGTGGACATCAGGTAAATCAAATTTTTCATAGCTCTACCCACGTGCATATCCACAACTTCAGGTATTGAACTGGAAGTTACAAATTTTAGCAAACAGGCAAATTTGCAAATACAGAATCTGCAAATAATAAGGATCAACTGTACTGAGCAAGCATTACTTATATATTCCTCATCTTAACACCACAAAATGGAAATTATTATATTGATCTGTTTTATAAATGAGTAAATGGAAGCTTGGGGGTGGGGGACTGATGAGGAAAGTGAGCAAGGCTGTGCAGTTATTAAAAGAAAGAACCAAGATCGAGACCCCAGCTATCTGATTCTATAACTTGTTTAGAGCACAATGGCTCTCTCATCCCTCACCTGTCAATATACTGTGATGTTTGAAATTTATCAGATTACGCAGCATCCTATCTGGAAGGCTAGAACTGTTCCTGGCTCCTATAGTACCTCAAAATAGAAAGTGGAAGATATTTTTTGTTGCTTTGGTAGTTTCTGCATTTGGGGGACTTCATACCCAGTCACAAAAGATCATTGAATGCCAAAGTATATCTATCATTTCATCAAGATGTACCTCTTCTCTGCACTGTAGTTAGAACTCATTTTCTATAATTCTCTGAAAGGCTTAAAAATAAGAACAAGTACAGAAAGGCCTTGCCAAAGTTGTTTTTTGGTTTGGTTTGGTTTGGTTTGGTTTCAGGTTACCATGATTGGGAAGGTAATAGTATTATCTATTTACCAGTCTATGAAAGTGGTAAAAATGGAAAGACAAACACACAAGCTAGGGAAGCCACTTCAGTACAACTTGGATTCTTACCACTTCTATACCAGGATATAAAGGTGTACTTTGGAATTTTAGGTATCTCTGCTGAAACAGAGACACCTGGAGGAGTCTGGTGTTCTTGATATTCCCATTCTGTAATGGAAGTGAGCTATCCTATCTACCAACCTGATTCTAGTTTTGTAAATCAACCAATAGCTCACTTCAAAATTATATAAAAGATAATATTCTTTTGATTCACTTTTGGATAACAAAGCAGGCAAATGATGTGTGGTGTTCTGAAGGAGACCACACAAAAACATTTGTGCCAGAATTATAATTGATGTATCCAGCCCAAGTCGACAAGCAATGATTTTTGTTACGTAGACCTCTGGAGCCAGTCATCCATGAATTGGTATTCACTAGGTGGTTATTTAAATCCAATCTTGAAAACATGATACAGCCCTCATTCATTAAAATATGAAAAATGATGATGACCAGGAGACATAGGTGTTTGGGAACATCAGTTTCAACCAGGAGTGATTATGGAGTCACTAAAATGAAAAGAGAGTACAAGAGTCATAACCCTTTTTAGTTCCATTCCTCACTATGGTAACTGGCAAGAAAGAAACCACAGAACCAGAGATGAAACTGTGTGTGTGTGTGTGTGTCTGTGTGAAAGAGAGAGAGAGAGAGAGAGAGAGAGAGTTTTAAAGTTATCTTAAGCATATATTTTTAATTCTAAGTAGTTCTAAAGAATGAACACTTGCTTACAGGATTCAGGAGTTATTTGAATTTATTTCATTTAATGACCTGATGGCAGAAATTGTGAAATGAAGCCATCTGGATGTGATCAGCAAATCTAATCCTGGAGAGAACTCACTGAGTATTCCATGTACATGCAGAGTTCCTGTGAAGTTTGAAATGATGCTAGCACAGGCAAAAGTACAAGAAAATTGGCCCTGAAATCTAAATGTATGCATTTGAAAATGCAATATTTCAATTAAACATGAAAGATAAGCCTATGGCTGTGGAAAAATACCTAAGGACAATAAATGCAGTAACAGGACTGAGCCTTCTTTACATTACTGTTTATTTAGCTTGCTCCCAAGTTTATATCAGGGCATCATTCAACTTTACAATAACCCTAGATTCAGTCACAGAGCTTGAAGATGTTACCTCTATTATTTCTAAAAAATGGAACAGCTGAAAGCTTCCTTCCTATTTACACTGTTCAGAGGGAAATTGTGCAGCATTAACAGGGTAGAGATGGGAGAGCAATAGTGCTGGATAAACAAATGATTATGGCTTAGATACAGCCACAAGAGTCTGAAAGCTTAATCAGATAGTTTGAAACAAACATGGCTGCCTAGTGGGGTATCAGCGAAGGAGAGTCTGTTACAAAAATTACTGGCACCCTTGCTTCTCCTATAAGCCCAATAGTACCACAAAGCCTTTTAAATATAAAGGTAAAATATTACACATAAAATTTAAATATGGTTTAGTTCAAAATGAGAAGTCATGAGAAAAGGAATCAAACATTGGAAAAAGAGTTCTCCATTGGTGATGCCATTTCTCATTACCTGGAAAAACCTCACAAGTTTTTCTTCTATTTTTATCCAAATATGAGCAGTGCTCTTCTTCTATAAAGAATAAATTGTAGTAAAGTTTATAGTCCCTCATGTATTAGCTCAGTTTTATGATTTTATTTCAATTACTTGGTTAGTCTTAAAAAAATAGTGAAACTCAGTTAGGAGACTAATCAGGACTGTATGACACTAATGTAGATTACTTTTCCCTTCATTTTATCATCATTTAAATATTTTACATGCATGCTTTCCAGTGCAATTATTTATGAAGAATTGTGGAATGCCTACTATGTAGGATTGCTAGATTTAGCAAATAAAAATTTGGGCACACGGATGAATTTGAATTTCAGCTAACCAACACATAGTTTTTTTAGTAGAAGTATGTCCTAAATATTGCAATGCTAAAAAAATATTTCTTAGTTATCTGAAATTCAATTGTAACTATCCATCTTGTTTTTTAAGATTTTATTTATTTATTTGACAGAGAGAGGGAGAGCACAAGTAGGGAAAGGGTCATAGGAAGAGGGAGAAGCAGGCTCTCCACTGAGCAGGGAGCTTGATGTGGGGCTCCATCCCAGGACTTCAGGACCATGACGTGAGCCAAAGGCAGACCCTTATGCGACTGAATCTCCCAGGTTCTCCCCATCTTATTTTTTATATGGCAACCCTATCTATAGAAAAGACGCCATGCTAGAATCTTAAAGGGATATATAAAAAGTTAGATTTGGGTACTACCTTGACAGAAGTATGCCCATAAATTAAGATAAAATGTAATCAACAGTGTTCAATTCCCTAAGATATGCATCCATGATGTCAGTGAGTTAAAAGACCCAAAGAAAGAGAAGTACTAGGAAAGTAATGTACTGGAAGTCATGAGCTTTCAATTTTAGTAACATGTGGTGTATGAAAAAGAGACTAGTAGGAAGTAAGGGTGAGACTGAGCTCCTTCCAGGCTAAGGGGTTTAAACTTGGTTCTCCAGATCAGCACAGTCCAATTAGAAAAAAAATGGGAGCCATCAATGTATATCACAAATGTAATTTTAGATTTTCTAGTAGCCATGTTAAAAATGTAAAAAGAAGCAGGTGGGTAATCAGCCCCCAAGATGACCCCTGGTGAGTCATGCTCTTACACAGCCCCTTCTTCCATCAGTGGTTTTGGGCTGGCCCTGTGCAGCCAAGTAGAATATAGCAAATGTGATGGCGTATGACTTTGCAAATGGGTCATAGCAAATATTGGAGCTTCAGCCTTGGTCTGTCGGATCCCTTTTTCTGCAGGAAGTCAGCTATCATGACACACAAGATCACTCAAGAAGCCCCTATAGAGAGGCCCCCAGGCCATAGGTAGAATCAACCTGGCAGGCATATGAGTGAACCACTTTAGATGGATCCTCTAGGATCCTCTAGTCCTGGATGTTTAATACCACTAAGTTTTAGTTGTGACTGGTTATGCAGCAAGAGTTAATCATGCAGTGGTTAAATAGATTATGGTTCCTCCATATCATGGAACCCTATAGCAATGAAAATATCCTACAGCAGTTTGCCTTTATTTGCAGCTATCTCTGATTAATTTTAAAAAGCAAACTATTAAATAGTATGTATTACATGATCTCATATATATTTTTATAAATTACTTTTGCATGGATAGAGAAAAGTCTAAAAGGATATTCACCAAAAAAGTGGGGGGAGACATCCGGGTGACTCAGTGGTTGAGCATCTGGCTTCGGCTCACATTGTGATCCCAGGATCCTGGGTTCTAGTCCTGCATCAGGCTATCCACAGAGAGCCTGCTTCTCCTTCTGCCTGTCTCTGCATGTCTCTCATGAATAAATAAATCAGATCTTTTAAAAAATAGGAAATATCTATAATGGTGAGAATACAGATCATTTCCACTAAATTCTTTCTAACTTTATTTTTTTTTAAAGATTTTATTTATTTATTGATGATAGACACACACACACACAGAGAGAGAGAGAGAGAGAGAGAGGCAGAGACACAGGCAGAGGGACAAGCAGGCTCCATGCAGGGAGCCTGATGCGGGATTTGATCCCAGGACTCCAGGATCACACCCTGAGCCAAAGGCAGGCACTAAACCGCTGAGCCACCCAGGGACCCCTCTTTCTAACTTTAGATATTATCTACATTTTTATCAATGAACATGTACTTAATCTATAATAAAAAAGAAGCAGTTGAAATTTGTTTTAACATATTTTATTTAATTCAGCATATCCAAAATATTATCATTTCAACATGTAATTGGTATAAAATTAGGAATGAAATAGATTGTTTTTGCTTTGTTTTGCTTACTAACTGTTCAAAATCTAATGTGCAGTTTATACTTTCAGGACATTTTAATTCAGACTGACCGCATTTGAAGGAATTGGTAGTCCCATGTGGCTAGAAGCTGACATGATGGACAACACAACTCTGTAGAGTGAGGAATCACTAGTAGTTTGTGAGCAGAAGAGTCCTGGTATCAGAGTGGAGCTTCAGATCAGCCATGTGATTGATTATATGAGATAAATTGGAGGTTGGAAAGAGAAAGAACATTTAATAGGGCTTTCCAATAAAGAAAATCTGATCCGTCATGGAAATAGAGAAGGGGATAAAGAAACTACAAAGGAGGTGATGTTAACTAATGCTTATTCTATACACAATAGTTTTACTCCTCTGCTTACGTCGATAGAGGCAGGTAACATTTTCTCTGATGTCATCAAGCATATACCACCACCCAAATAGAGAAAGCCACACAGCTTCCTTGGAGTGGAAAGATTTTGAATCAGAAGATACTCAAATTGCATATATAAATATATGGGGGGGAGCAAAAGTTTTGCAGTCAAGGGTTCTTCCTGGAATTTTTTCACTTCTCCCAGTTTTTAGAGCTAAACACAGAAAGATATATTTTTAGCAGAGCGGAAATGTCTGAAACTTTCTTTGGTACTGACAACTTAAAATACAGAATTCTATTTCATTGGAATTTGTAAACTGAAAAGAAAAAATTTTATGAGTAGAAAGGAACCGAGAAGGGACTACATTACTGAACCTGCCACGGAATCAGAAATTTAAATGTATCTCAGGACCCATGTTTTTGTCACAAGAGAAGTGATTCTATTGAGTCATTAAGGAAATAGAGTTCTATCTGCAGTGGTTCACACATATACCTTTTAATGAATGAATCTTACCATTGGCCAGGCTTTTGGGTATAAACCAGTGTATTTGAGAGGGACTTTTTATTGTTTTAGAGTGTTTCACATCCATTATTGCATATGATTTTTTTTCCAGTCACTCCCTTGACATAGCATTATTACCTATATCTTTGCAGATGAGGAAATTGAAATTCTGAGATAAGTAACTTGTCCTCAATCATGGAATTCATAGGCCTAATCAGGAATATGAATCCCAGGCAAGCGTAGTCAAGTCTTAACACTTTGCCAGGACTCACCATAGCAGATAAGACTTTCATTTCCAATAAATTGAGAATTAACCATATCTGTAGTTATAGCCAAACAGAATATCCCCAGTCTTTTGAGAACAGACTGTAAGCATTTTAGAGTAGATGAATTTTTAAATGTTAGATATTAAGATGAGCAAATATGGGTATGTATGAGGAAAAACCAGAAGGAAGAGAATTAATGATTCCATTTCCCTCAAAACTTGGCTGTTGCAGCAATAAGTCTGTACTACCTCATGCCAGTAGAATAATACTAATCATAATATCCACTGTCACTAGTAAAACGTTGAGGAATGAGACTAAAACCTATAAGAGAACTTTTTTAAATGTCAATACAGAGATGGCAATATTGCAAAGTAAAAAGGACCATAAAGTTAACATCTATTGAGCTTTTTTTTTCCTTTTTTATTCTATTGAGCTTTTTAATAACAGTATGTTTAATATTTTTCCATGTTCCATAGTGAGACATTTTCTATAAATTTTTTAAGATCTTATTTATTTAAGAGAGAGAGAAAATGAGAGAGAGCACGAGCAGAGGGGGAGGGGCTGAGGAAGAGGGAGAAGCAGACTCCCCGCTGAGCAGGAAGCCCGATGCAGGTCTCTATTCCAGGACCCTGGGATCATGACCTGAGCCAAAGGCAGATACTTAACCGACTGGGCCACCCAGGCACCTCTATAAAGTGTTTTAGATTACATTTGAAGGTCCCAATATAAAGCAATACACTCAGAAAAATGTAGTTCCTACAGTGATTCATTTGCTACAAATGTTTTGAATCGCTATAATGCATTTAGCACAATACCAAGCACATAGTAAGGGCTCAGGTTTATGTAATATTATTATCATTTTGAGTAAAGGAAATGCCAAATAAAGTAATGGTTGTGAAAGTAGTTTGAAGAAAATAAAGTAAGGTACAAATGAAGATATGATTTAAATGAGGCTGTTTAATGAGTACAGAGTTTCAGATTTGCAGGATGAAAGAGTACTGGCAATTTGTTTCACAACAACATGAATATACTTAACACTGCTGAACTGTCCACATAAAAATAATTAAGGCGACAAATTTTAGGTTGTGTGTTTTATCACAATAAAAACAAATGGGGCACCACAGGTAGAGGAAAAATTGGAGGGATTTCATGTCATTAACATGTTATCAAGGACTCCTTCCCTCCATAGCCATAACATTGCACTAGATTCCCTCTGCTCTCTTCTTCCACAGGCAGGTTAATTTGAAGCCACCAAGGCTCATGGATCAACTGACTGCTACAACTTTTCTATTCGTAGTCATTAAAAATGTTAAAAGAAAATAGAATCACCACTCTGTAAATGGAAAACCACATCGGGAAATTTCGCTCATTCAAAAACACTACTAATACCAACAACAACTAAAAGCATTAACACAAGTTTCTGGGGCTCTGAGAGAAATGAACTCATATGAAGATGATGAGAGTCAGACACAGTGTCCATTAAGAAATGTAATACAGATATGTCTGGGTGGCTCAGCAGTTGAGCATCTGCCTTTGGCTCAGAGCGTAATCCCGGGGCCTAGGATCGAGTCCTGCATTGGGCTCCCTGCATGGAGCCTGCTTCTCCCTCTGCCTGTGCCCCTCTCTCTCTCTCTCTCTCTCTCTCTATGTGTGTGTGTATCTCTCATGAATAAATAAATAAAATCTTTTAAAAAATGTATATAGAAACTCCTCAATGTCATGTAATTCTACTTGCAATCCCTTTCCTGGGATTCTTCTTTCAGAGCTATAGTTGTACAATGCCAAACAGTTTAATATAAAGTGAAAAAGAGATATTTCACTTATAGGAAGTCAAACATTTGGACATTTCAATCACAAGTCATTGATTAGTTGGTATTTGACTCGTGTAGACCATTCTGAGAGCATTTGTTACCTTCTTGAGCCTAACAGTCTCAAGAATTTTAAAAGGATAAATTTTGAGGAAAGAATGATGTAAATTGTTAGGTACAGAGTTTCTGCACTATTGGAAACATTTTAGGATATTTATCAAATTTCAATATCCTGCATTTATTTTGCAATCAAACAGAGTCCCTGTAAGAAGGAATGTGGGCAAGAGCAGGCAAGGGACCCAGGTTATTAGGAATCTCTTGACTCTCCATTAAATAGGTCCATTTACACCACAGCTGGGTTCTATGTTTGTTGAATTGTTTCTTTCTCTACTGAATGCAGGTGAACCTGAGGAGTTTATAAATGATTTTCTGAGTAGGAAAGATGGGAGATCCAACTTTAGCATGGTTTAGTCTGATTTCCTAAGAGATAGATATTTAATCTTGCTGAAGTATCTTGATGCACATTATCTGACTAAATGAGAAGGGAAGATATTTGACAGGACAATAAGACTAATACATATTTTTTTTATTTCTTGACATTCTGCATTTATTTCGGCATAAATCTGCAGATTTCTGCTTAACATAGTCAGTATGCATATCATGAGGGGCTACACCCACAGAAATAAATTTATATACCCATGAACCTGAAAGCCGTGTGAAGCCCTTAGCAGTCTACAAGAATGCATGATGACTGCAGTAAAAAATATTTATCCCACAAGTGAGGAGAGAATTGATTGCTCTAGAGAGCTCACGCCATAACTAATTCACAGAGACTCTTTCTTATGACGAAGATAAATAGTCTATGTCATTCTGACCCATAAAGTATACTGTTTTTACAACACACTTATTGTAATAATTCATCTTAAATGCCTTTGGACATATTTTCTTGTGATTTCCAAACAAGAATCATTTGGTATTCTTGTTTTTAAAATAAGTTTGGGGATTAAAAATGATAAGTAGCATTAAGTAGCATTGTTATTGTTTGCTTCAGAAATATGGAGATGTAATATTACATGTAAGATGTAAATGTTGCCTTCTTGATATTTACCAAAGAAATATTATGTCCACATTCCTGGGTATTTTTTGCACTTTAAAGTTCATTTGGGGAGATACTGAAGCTGCATATAGGCGACTTTATTTACAAATGAACAAATGGGCAATAACTAATCCCTGGTGTGATTTTTTTAATCCAAGTAAAAATAATTTCCAGTTTCTTCTCATGCACTGCTTTACCACTGCTGTAGATTTGAAACCCATTTTTTATTAAAAGGTAAAGACACATGCTTACCTTTATAAATTATTTGACACCTTTTAAAATCCATTATTAGGAGTTCGGCGTTTTGTCTTTTTTTAATTAGAAAGTTGATGGAAGGTAGAAGTGCATAATAGAGGATCTGGGGATTGTGCACTGTGAAAGCATTTAATCATTTTTCTTTTGGTTCATGTAAATCATCTGATGGCTTAGAACTTATCCGAGAGCCCTGTGTGCTAGGCTTAATGTTGGCAAAAAGGGAAGATATTTTAAGTAGAAGTCTGAGTTAAAATGGCATGAATTAGAAATGTTGGTGTTGATATCTTCTTAGACTTACTGATTTCATAGACTGTTAGCCTGAATTAGAGTTAATAGTAATTGCAGGCATCAACTGATATAATGTCTCATATTTACAGATGAAGAAAATCAGACACAAATAAGTAAATTTTCCCAAATCACACAGATAATTACACACAAACAAATAAAGCAAATACATTTTTATTCTTATTGTTTGAAGGAAACGGAGTTGGGAAGGGAAATATCAAAGCCGCTACATGATTTTTTTTATACAATTTCCTCAAATATAACGTCCAGGAATGTAAGGCAAATGACTATAGAGCTAGGCATTGGTTTCTGCATCACTAGATTTGGGATCACTTAAACATCAGCTTTTAATTTTTTAATGAGGTATAATTGACATACAACTATATAAGTTTCAGGTGTGATAATGATTTGGTAATATTGCAAATGATCACCACTGTAACTCGAGGTAACATTCGTCACTTTATATACTTATGAAAAACTGTTTTCTTATGATGAGAACTTTTAAGATCTACTCTCTTAGCAACTTTAAAATATGCAATTTAGGGGGCACCTGAGTGGCTCAGTGGGTGAGGCATCTACCTTTGGCTTGGGTAATGATCTTAGGGTCCTATGATCGAGCGTCAAGGCAAGCCCAACTTTGGGCTTCCTGCTCAGCAGGGAGTCTGCTTCTCCCTCTTCCTCTACCCCTCCTGCTTGTGTTTGCTCTCTCTCTCTCTCTCTCTCTCTCTTTCTCTCTCTATATTTCTCTCTCTCTTTCTCAAAAAATAAATCTTAAAAGAACATATGCAACTCAGTATTATTAGCTGTAAGACTTTTTAAGCCTCGACCAACACATTCTTTTCCTAGAACAGCTGCAGAGCTTTCTATAATCTCACATTTGGAGTTCAGTGTTTGGATAGTCATCTCTAGTCAGTACTTTCTAGAGGTCTGAACTTTTATTGAAATAAGTTGCTTGGTTTGGTTCAGTTGGTCACATACAAGGCCTGGCTAAAATCTAACATTCCAGCTTTGCCCAAATTGAATGACAGAACATAGCCTTGGTGGATTTTTTAAATTCTTGTTCCATTGACCCTTGGTATTCCTCCTCTTTCTATATGCAGTAATAATTATAATGGTAATGGGTATTGTATAGAAATATGACATCAGTTTAGAGTCCTCAACGGACTTTTACATAGCACATTTACATTGATTGATTAGTTGATTGGTTGATTGTCACCATAACAATCTGAGAGTGTAAAAGAAGCAGTATGAGGGAATATTGCAGTCAATAGATTGAAAGATTTGTAAGGGGTCACTCATGCATCTAAGCATCTGTTAAGCACTGGACACTGTGTTAGGCCAACTCCTTATAATGAATCCAAGAATGGAACCTACAAGCCTCTGATTCTTGACCCTGGGTCTTTAATACTTCCCATTCTCTGCAATCACACAGGGACACAGCTTCCTTGAGGCCTATTGAATGGCCTTCCAATTTATACTATACATTAGTCTGTTCTCAATTCAGAGAAGCAGATCTTGTCCCACCCCTATGGGAGAGCCTAATAAGCTCAAGTGAGAAGCAGCTTTACCTGGGAGTGACAGGAAACGGGGTGGCCCATTAAAGGCACTGAAATGTTCCATGTTATCAACAGAAGCCTATCAGTTGTACCCGCCTGAAAAATGAAACTTACCTGAAAATCTCTACTTGATGTGATGTCCACGGACCCTGTTCATCCTGAGCACCATCTTTAAGCAGTGTAGAGTATCTGTGTTTTATGTGATTTCATCTCTGTGGCAAAGCAGTTTGGCAAGGTATTCCGGCATATATGGAACTCTAATATATTAAACAAATAATAAAAGTGGAACTAGCTCACAGAAGCTTTAAATATCCTGTTTTATGAAAGATCTCAATCTCATACAAATAGATAATTCTGTTCACCAAAAGCAACTATATTTTGGATAATGCACAAAAAGATTGTTTTTTTCAGTTTTGGGCTGATGATGAATGTATCTATGAGTGAAAAAGCAATAGTAAAAGGTAAGGCTTGGATTCTTCCCTATAAGTGAGTTGTAAAATGTAAATGTTTGTCGATTAAATGCATCTTAGTAGCCAATAATAACATTCCTAGGAAAAAGAACAACAACAAAAAACTATCAAATATTTATTATCATGTTATGTACCCATACTCTGAATGAATAATAAAAAGTTATAGAAAGACTCAAATAGTGCTGCTTAACTTTGTCATGTATGAAGCTGTGGATTGTTTTTCTTCATTTATTAATGCCAGAAACATTGATTCAAAAACAAGATTTGATGAAATGAGCAATTATCACATGCTTTCTTTTATTAAGGACATTTTAAGTATACTTCTAAAAAACTACACTTTAGAAATATATAAAAATTTTGAAATTAATGATACTACTAAACTACATATATGACTACTGTATAATAATCATACAATTATACTGTTGTCTTCAAACTGTCCTCATCATGTAAACTGGCAACAGGCAATGAAAATTTAACTCCCCTCTTCCTCAATTCTTCCTCTCCTCCAGTCATTTTAAATCACCGTAGATTATAATTCTTTAGTAAACGGTCTAAGTAAGCAGACTCCTGACTCTTCCTAAGTTGTTTAGGTGGAAAGAATATGTACCTGAGGGAAGTATCAAATGAGTTCATTAAAGCAATCTTTAATATGTTCATCCCATACGCTCATCATCATCCCCTCCATGCCTGGCCCTGTATCTTTATGTGATCCTCAGGTGCCTACATTTGGAGGCACCTACATTTGTAGGTGCCTACATGAGCCCACTTTTCCAAAGCTATGCTGTATTACCTAAATCTTTCTGTGGTCTTTCTAACAACATAGGTCTGCTCTCTGACCCAATTTTTTAAAAATTTATTTTTGACTTGAGCTAATGTATTATGTACAAATATACATTCTCAGAAGTAGCCTCACAAATTTTCCCTTATAATATTTATGCATACTTTATTTTTCTAATTAGGGGAAAAAAGATGGCAGTATAAGGTAGTATGATGATACTCTATATTTAAAGTGATAGAATGTATGGTTGTGTTTTCTTTTTTAAATATGAGAAAGAATACCAAAATGGGAGTCAGAGGACCTGAGTCCTACTCTCAGCTCTGCCACAATCAAGCTTTGCAGTCTTTTGCAACTTAATTATTTATGTCTCCTGCACTAGATTTTGAAATTCTTGAGGGTAGAATTTATGTCCATCTCATTTTTATCTTTGATAGTGCTTAGCACAATGCCATTTGCATAGTAGATCTTCATACAAAAATATTTCATTGGTTAGCAGACAGAGAATTAAGGGTCGACACCCCAGAAAAGAAGTCAAAACTTTTTTAAAAATGTAGATTTTTGCGTTATCAGCCCTGAGGTTAAACATCAAGACCTCTGAGTGGATGGGCTGGGGAAAGATAAGAGAGGGAGACTGGAGACATCTGTTAAAGGCTTTGGGGCCATGAGGTTCAGGGTGATTGGAAGAAGAGAAGACAATCAAGCTTGTAAGGTACATCAGCTAAATAGAAAACAACCAGGTTAGTGCAATGTGTGGAAGCCCACAGAGGGCATCACTGGAACAGTGGTTCATTACCTGAGGCAGTTTTGACCCTCAGGGACATTTAGCAATATTTGGAGATACTACAGATTGCTGCCACTGGGGATGTGCTGCTGGCATCCAGTGAGGGAGGCAAGAGATACTGTTAAACATCCTGTAATGCACAGGACACTCCAGCAACAAAAAGATTTATCCAGCCTGAAAGTATCATTAGTGCTGAAGTTGAGAAACTTATGATTTATGAAGACATTTGAACAGTGTTAGGTGTCCTGAGAATCTGAGAAAAGGTCAATTTATTTGGTAATTAGGAAGCTAGTGGGGACTTTTAAGAGAACAGTTTCTAAGTTGTGAGAGAATAGGCTTGGTGGAAGTGGGTAGGGAGACAGAGTTTACTAGGTATAATGATTTCTGAGACGTAAAAGAAGGTGGGTGGGAAGCAATGTTTGTTTGGTTCTGGGTCAAGGGAAATTGAACCTCTTTATACACCAAGAAAAAGGAGCCAGGAAAGAAAGAGGGAGAGTGAACTTAATGTGAGAAAGAGAAGAGCAAAAATCTATAAAATCGTAAAATTAAGGTAAAGAGCACAGAAAGAAGTCAGAGCCAGGATGGTGCTGAAGGTGAAGATGAAGAAGGGGAGGACAGGCAAATGAATGGAACTTTGAGTTGTAGAGATGAGATGCTAAAGAACTTCACAAAAGATGAGCTTTCTCAGTGAAATTGAAAAGCACGAGTTGCTAAGATTAAAGGGAGAGATTTGGGGATTGGAAACAAATTTATAGTAGTCTTCATGGAAGACAGATAAGGAATAGGCTCACAATGACTGTACTTCTTGTGGAACAATGTTGTAAACTCATGTGAAGCATAAAGAGTGGTTTCAACCGTCACTTTCAGGGTACCTCCTTTAAATATGCTTTGTAGACCAAAGAAAAGCAAAGCAAACAGATGTCCAGCTGTATTAAGGGCAAAGTGTGGGCAAGGTACCTGTGATGTAACACCAAGGGAATGAAGGGAGCTAAGAAGGACAAAGTTGGAAAGGGTGAACCATGGTTCATGGCTGGCGTAGGGGGTCAGGAAGATGATTGCCTGGGTGATGGGGTGAAGCTGGAGAAACTGATAAGAGAAGAAGAGATCGAGGAACTGGAGATCTTGGAGAGGACAAAGAGCTGGTTCAGGAAGTGTGAGGGAAGTCAAGAGGTTGTGATCAAGGGAACAATTCTGGGCAATGAGAACAACATTGCTTCTCTGTTGCCATAGAAAGTGGAAGAATGTCACTGGTGCCAAACATGTTCTATCCAACACCCTTCTCTCTACAACCTCTATCATCTGTGGATGTAATTAGAAACTTGCCCTGCCTTCAGGGAGATCATAGGGAATGTGGTCTGTGAATTATTTCTGAATTTCCTGGCCTGCTTTGATCATTCTCTTTTGATAGTCATAACTACCTGATGTCACAATTCATTCTTATCAAGCTCAAATACATATCTAGTCCAGGATCTGCCTGTGACTCTACCCTTGCTAGATAAGTAACTTCAGACAAGACATTTCACCAAGCTTATTTTTGTCTGCAAAAATGGGAGTAATGAGTTCTACCTTCCAAGACTGTTTTGGAGGTAATTTATGGAAAAATATAAAATATATTGGACTTTTAATAACTTAAAAAATGTATAACTATCTTTCTATCTTCACCTATACATCAGAAAACCTCACTGATGGGCCATGCTCTGCCCAATTGACTTATTACCTGCTATGTTTCAACCTGAGTTTTCTTTTGCAAACATGATCATCTTTATTGTCTTTTCTCTGCTTTTCAACTACAATGTTGTCCTCTAAATGCCACATGTAAAAACTTTTATCCCCTTGAGGAGATTGCTTAACTATGTTGAAGTTCTGTTTTCCTCCTACATGGTTTTGCAGGATCTTTGCACTGAGCAGAATTAATGCCTATGTAGTGCCCAGCACAGTGCCTGCCATGCATAGACGCCCAGTGGATGGGAGCTATGATGTCATTGAGTTTACAACAGTGACGTAACTCCCCAAACCTTAATTCTACAAACGTAACTGTAACATTACTGGATTCCGGAGAACCTAACAGTTGTCCTTATCATCACTGACACTAATTATAAACCTATGTATCTTGTGATCCTCACTAATTGGTAAACTTCTTGACACAGCAATGAGCTCTAAATTCTAATATGTTTCAAGTCTCCAGTTTAGGTCAATGAACATTCCATAAATACTTGCCCTAGAGTCTGGCATTGTAATGCCATACCGCCTAGACATTAATGAGAAAGAAAAAGTTCTTTTTCATGTTTCTTAATCTAATTCAACTAGCTCTGGAAATAGGTTCTGTGGTCAAATTAAGAGAGTTCTTTCAAATGTGGTCAGTACCTACAAATCATAACTCTTCTGTGTTAGTAGCAAAAATCAGTTGTGATTCTAATAGAAGTGTTTTGAAGCCAAGAGTCTATTTGGCATATTTATCCAGCTTGTGTTTACTTTTGCTAAAATAATTGAATTTGTAACAATTATAAGGCTGCCCAGATCTCTTTAGCAAGGGTATTGATTGTTACACAAAAGAGATTTACCTCATTAAAAATAAAGTGTTTTAGTCATCATGGCTCCATCAACAGAACCTGGAATCATCATTACAATAATCATGTGTTTGACGGATATATTAGGGTATCCTTAAAGCTTCATTTGTAACACAATGATTGCAGAGCTTTCAACAGTTAATTATCTTGTATGTCACAGATAGAAACAAAAGTCTCTTCACCCTGGTCTGAAAGAAAACTGGAGCAAATGGCAAGATTCACCTACTGAAGAGCATTTACAAAAGTCATGCTGGCTTGTTCTTGTCTGATCCACAGTTCAGTGGGATAAGAGTATAGCGAATTATTCAAACATCTGGAGCGGCCAGTATCTGAGTAATCATGGCATACTTAAGTACTCGTCATGGAATAGTGGAAAATGAGATCAGGAAACTCACCCAGGGCCAGGTTATAGCAAACTATCATGACTTCCAGATGAATAAGGTGGAGGTTCTATAATATTTAGTGGAGAGCCAGGGAAGATCCCTTGGCTGGGGACCACTGCCTTGGTTCAGAAAGATTAATCTGGCTATGACAGTGAGTAGACGACAAGGTTGTGGGATGAGTGGGATGAAAAAGAGCGAGGAAGAAAAATCTGGACACAATGAGAATACATAGAAAGGTATTGCAATTGATCTGGCAAACACTGAGAAAGGAATGATTTATTGACAGAGTGGGAAAGGAGTGAGGAAATGAACAGAAGGTATTTTGGATCTCTGTGTGCCTTTATCTGGCGAATCATTAAATACAGGATAGGGATCAGGTTGGAGTCAAAGATAAAACTGAGGCTTGCAGTTTGAGTGATATTTAAATCATGAATGCAATTCAATAAAAAGACCAAATATTTTTTAACAGTCAGTGTAATGAAAGATTTAAACTGGTTGAAGTGAAAATACTAGAAGAAAAACCAAATAGAAATACTTCAACAGAGAATTGGAATATATGTTATTCTACAGTACATTTCTCTTTGAGAAAATGTGCAATGGTTTTTGTTTGTTTTTGTTTTGTTTGTTTTACCAATTTCTGGGTCATGGGTTATGGACATTTTCAATAGTATTTGATATTGCCATCTTTCTCTTTGAAGTGCTGTACAAATTTAAATTTCCATTTCCTCTTTAAAGAACTTTTCCTTCTGCAATACTTATTATCAGACTATTTTACTTGTTGCTAATACTGTCTCTCCTTAGTTGTCATTTCCTAGATTACTAATAAAAATGAGCATTTTAGGGCAGCCTGGGTGGCTCAGTGGTTTAGCGCTGCCTTCAGCCCAGGGCATGATCCTGGAGACCCAGGGTGGAGTCCCACAGCGGGCTCCCTGCATGGAGCCTGCTTCTCCCTCTGCCTGTGTCTCTGCCGCTCTCTCTCTCTCTCTCTCTCTCTCTCTCTGTGTGTGTGTGTGTGTATTTCTCGTGAATAAATAAATAAAATCTTTAAAAAAGAGCATTTTAAAAATGTTTGATGGCAATTTAGAGTTTGTAATCTTTGAATGTTTTGTTCATATTCTTTGTCCTTTTTTTTACTGTTATATTTTGTTTTTCTTATTGGTCTTATAAGTACTCTTTATTTAATATGATGCTAATCCTTTGTTTACTGTATAGATTGCAAATACCTTTTTCCAGTCTGTTATGTTTAATTCCACATATGTTCTTCTGTTTCTAAAATAAAACTTTAAGGATATGGCTCTACACTATTTGTTCATGGACATCATATCCTAAGTATCCATCAGGCTCACTTAATATGTCTTTCCTTCTGTGAAGGCTCCCAATTTCCCCTGTGAAACTGTCTGTTCTTACTTTTCTTCCTTTTATATATTTTGTACTCTAATTTATAGTACATGAACATAGCACTTCTGACGATTCGTTGTATTGGTTTATTTACATGGGAATCTCTAGATTATAAACTTCGGATGGCACTTTTGTATTCACCTTTGTATCCTAGAAGCTGGTCCAAGGTCCAGGAAATAGTAGATATTCAATAATTGTTTTTCAGTAAATTCCCTTTGAAAACTAAAGTTGTCATCTTAACTTACTTCTGGGAGATCTTCACTTTTTTGAATTATAGACCCTGTTTCATATATCCTTATATTCTCCTACCATGTTAAGCCTTATATAAGAGGTGATGAACAAAGGTATCACCATTATTTAAAGCTAATCAATACACTTGAACCACTGTTTTTCTCTGCTTTTCCTAAATAAAATAAGCATTGTAAAGAAAATAATTTTTATTTATACATCTTAAAACCTTTGTTGTTAAAAGATAATTATCATTTCCACAAGAAGCCTACTATAAATTTCAGAAGGAACTAAGAAGTTGGTTATAAACTTTGGCATTTCTATTTTTTTAAATGAAGACGATTAAAAGAACTTTGGTAATAACTCCAAAACATTTTAGTCAATTTTTATTCAAAAAGTTTTCAGAACCCAAATATATGCCTAGAGAACTACCAGTTTACAAAATATATACTTATTTTATTTGTTAAAATACATTTCTTTAAAACTCTGAACAATCCAGGACTTCCCCTGCAATGTGTTAGGGTGATGTAGCTCAATGGCAACCCCCTAGAGGATGTGCTGGTGAAGCTGATCTTTGGAATTCATACATACACCCTGACCAGACGTAGGTGGTCAAATAGCAACCCCCAGATTTACTCACTTTGAACTCCTTAAAGCTTATGTTACGCACTTTGGTTCCAAGGCCACTTTCCATAGCATCATCTTAATACCTAAAGGGCAGTGACAGCATGGAAAATTGCAAATTCTTTTCTTTTAGAATTTTCTCCCAAGCCCTCCATTCTTTATCTTTGCTGTATATTTTTATGGTGTCATTTTTCCGTTAAGCATCAGTGCTATTTTAAGTATGACTGGCACGTCTTTTATGTGGCTCTGTAGCATCATGGATGATACCTTTTGGAACTGACAGTCTTCTTATTAAAAGTGCCATTTTTATTTTTTGTCTGTAGACCCAGATCACTGAAAGAATAGACTTTTTTTTTTCCAGTTAAGCTACTGCTACTTAATTTTCATTGATGATTGCACATGCAAAATTGACTTTAATGCTCTGCTGGCTCATCCTGGCCCGGTGATTGGAGTTGAGCATGTTAATTGGTTACCCACACTCACACAGCGTTGGATTAGATACCTAATTCTCTTTGGCAACTCTTTGAGCATATCACAAAGTGTTTTTTGAAGAGAAGGTTACTCTTTTCACATAACTTCATTTAAAACATTTGTTCAGACCTTGGGATACATATGGCAATCTCAAGAAAAGTTCAAAGGACACCATTCTGGAGGAGCAGGTCACTTTTCAAAAATTGCCTTAAGATCTTTATAAATTCCATATGACAGGTTTTTCAACCATAAAACATGACCCATTGTCTGTGTTCTAAGTGTTAAAAGCACAAGTGGGAACTCTACAATTCATGTTTGTGAACTGCTGAGTCTTAACTTTTTATTTTTAAATGGGCCCTCGGGAGCAAAAAGAAAAAAATTGAGTTAATCATATTCTCAGTTTCTAGCACATTATTATTATCCATTCCTGTAAGACCTGTTTTATTTCCTTCCTTTTACCTCATACTCCCATTACCCCCCCACCACTCATTCTAATGTGTTTGATGTATGTCCTTAAAGATGCATGTACCTTGTACAATATGCAGTATTGTTATGAAGTTCCCAATTTTCCAGAATAGTAAGCTTTCCAATATCAGTTGTCTTGTTTATTATAACTTGAACTTGACCACGCTAACGCTTCAACAAAAGTATATAAAAGAGGTAAATGATGGAGCCATAGGATCTCATGGAAAAACGTTCAAATCCAGTCAGCTGGAAAATGGTTTCCTATTTGTGAAACATTCAGACTGTGGAAGGTGATGTTTACTGAACACTGACTATGACCCAGGCACAAAACTAAGGTTTTTCACTTTAGCTTTACAGAAACCATTCCAGGTGCTTTATTATCCCTGCTACAAAATGAAGAAACTGCATTTAAGAGAGGTATTCGTGGGATGCCTGGGTGGCTCAGTGGTTGAGTGCCTGCCTACAACTCAGTGTGATCCCAGAGTCCTGGGATCAAGTCCCTCATCGGGCTCCCCACAGGGAGCCTGCTTCTCCCTCTGCCTGGGTCTCTGCCTTTATCTCTCTCCCTCTGTGTGTCTCTCATGAATAAATAAATAAATAATAAAACCTTGAAAAAAAAGGTACTCAAGTAAACAGTCAAAAGACACACAGCTAAATTTGGATTCTGAGATTCAATCAGGTTTGCAATCTTCTCTCCAAAAATGGCAAGGTTCATGTCTTGGGAGTTCTAAGGGAATAAAGATGTATTAAAGAGATCTGAGAAAATTTCACCGAGACAGAAACATATGGCCTAAGCATTGAAGAACAGATAAATTTGGATAGGCTTGTGAGTGAAGTGTTCATCATAAGGGTACAGAGGTTGTATTCAAGAAATACAAAGCACCCTTTAGCTGGGTTGCAGGGGTAGCCATTAGAAAGTGGGAAAAGGGGGATCCCTGGGTGGCTCAGCGGTTTAGCGCCTGCCTTCAATCCCGGGGTGTGATCCTGGAGTCCTGGGATGGAGTCCCACATCGGGCTCCCTGCAGGGAGCCTGCTTCTCTCTCTGCCTATGTCTTTGCCTCCCTCTCTCTGTGTCTCTCATGAATAAATAGATAAAATCTTAAAAAAAAAAAAAAAAAAAAAACAGAAAGTGGGAAAGGTACACTGAATCCAAATCACTAGGCATTAGCTAAGAAGTTTGATTCCAGGGACGCCTGGGTGGCTCAGTGGTTGGGCGTCTGCCTTCAGCTCAGGTCGTGATCCCAGTGTCCTGGGATCAAGTTCTGCATTGGGCTCCCCTGGGGGAAGCCTCCTTCTCCCTCTGCCTATGTCTCTGCCTCTCTCTGTGTGACTCTCATGAATAAATAAAATCTTTAAGTAAAAAGAAAAAAGTTTGATTCCGTCTGAAAAGATAGAAAAGTTTATCTTCTGGTAGGTTTGGGTAGGGAATAGAAACAGGGGTATATTCCTTCCTCTGGTACATATATACAAGGATAGGATATGACGTGCAAGACAAACCAGCTCCATCACCAGTGAACCCTACATAGTCCCATCTGTGTTCTAATTGTACACAACCCACTTGAGGAAAATAAGACTAAGAGCTGAAATTATTGTAAAAGATAATAAATAATGTTTATAGAGGCCCTTTTAGGTGCCGAGCTGGGTGATTTCCATGAATTGTCTTAATTAGTCTTTGTGACAATACTAAGTGGTAATACTATGATTTTCCTATTTTGCAGTCTTAGAAAGTGAAACTTATGAAAGTTGGATTATTAACCCAGAGTCACACAGCTAGTAAATGGCCAAGTGCCATGAGCATCAATTTGTGTCCGGTTCTCAACCACTAAACTCTATTGTCTCCTATAAGTAAATGGTTAAATATGTGGTAAGAGCCAACTAGTTTAAACTCAAGGCAGTATTGGGAATATTTTATCTGATTTCAGCTGAGAAAATAGAAAGCAGACAAGTGCTCTCTAAGGAAAGGAGGCCATAGGTTTATAGAATGAAATCATCACTTTGAAGGATGTACTTCATCCTCTCCAAGTACTTAGGCAGATAGGACCATACATTTTAATAGAGTCATGTGGCTGCAAGCGGCCTCCAGGGGGCTATTTAGCCATCTCCTTTTTGCACCTGAAGGTTTTTTAAAGATTTGAAATGCATAGGTAATAAGGTTGATATCAGAGGGAAGGGGGGTCAAAGCTTTAGTATTATGTGGGTTCAACTGTTAGGCGAGAGTTGGTCCCAGTTGAATTTTTGAAGCAAAGGGAAGATAAATCTCTCCAAAAAGGGAGCTACTTTTTCCTTCATTCATTTAACATAATTTCTCTGCCTCAGGACCAATCTTTCATGTTGGGGAATAGACTCCTTGACTCTTCCCCAGGTCCAATAATGTCCTCACCCTGGCACAGAGAGAATTTGGTAATCTGTAATTCGGGAGGAAGATATGTTGGTTGTCATTTACAGATGCACTGGTGGCTCATAGAGGCCCGTGTATTGTGGAGGAGAAACCACCAGCCTGATAGCTGGAATTCTTAAGTTCCCATCACAAACCTACAAATGTTTCTGCGTGGATGCTTGTTAAAGAATATTTATACCATTTCCACTTTCTTGAACTGTAAATATTGGATATCTCAGCTTTATACAGTATATACAGCCCTGTATAGAAATCACATTTTAGTGAATAAAAAAATATATTTTCCATTAACTGAAAGGGCTTGATATTTCCAAAAATCCTAAGGTGATTTTTTTCGTTCTTTAAATTATTTAAATTTATGTATCAAAAAAAAATTTTTAGACTTACCTTGCTTTTTTCATTGAAATCTTATAAGAATTCCATATTTGGAAACCCTTAATTTTCTGAGATTGATATAATAATGCAGGATAATTATTAACAATAAGTGTGTATCTGCATTATAACTAATGGCTTTGGTAACTTAGTTATAAATTGAGCATTTTAATAAGTTGTTTACCTAGAGAGAAGAGAAATAATTAATTAAGTAGTAGTTATTGAATGCTGGGTACTTTACGTATACTAGCTCATTTAATCTACACAAAACCCTGTTCGTTAAGTCAACACATATTGATGAAATGCCTGTTTCCAGCCAGTTGTGCTCAATATCAGGAACATAATGATGAGTGAGACAGATTCAGGCTCTGAACACATGAAGCTTAAGAACTAGAGAAAATGGGGGCGCCTGGTTAGCTCAGTGGTTGAGCGTCTGCCTTTGGCTCAGGTTGGGATCCCTGAGTCCTGGAATCACGTCCCACATCGGGCTCCTCACTGGGAGCCCACTTCTCCCTCTGCCTATGTCTCTGCCTCTCTCTGTGTATCTCTCATAAATAAATAAATAAAATTTTAAAAAAAAGAACTAGAGAAAATTAAACAGGTCCTAAGCATAACATGAAAAGGTGCACAGGGGTTGGGGCACAGGAGACCCTGCATATTAATATTTCGGTCTGAGGCCTTGAGCGCACTTATACTCAAAACCCACAGGCATCAGGAGGTGGGTCAGCTTTTGTAAGAAGTGTGCCCCAGAGCATCGCTGCCTCCAAAGCCTGTGGCTTCCTCGCTGTCACATCGTCCAGCCCCCTGAGAATAACTGAGAGCCTCCTAGAAAATATCTTTCCATCCTAAGCATTCAAACCAGCATACTTTAAACAAAATCGTATTAGCACCAGCTGTGCATTTGCATCTTACTGTGGAGAACGAATTGGTCTTTTCCGTTTCTTCTTTCACCTGGTGATGATTCCATCGCTACAGGTGCCTAGACACTGCCTTCAAGGGAGTGTGAGAGAAGCTAGCAATTAATGGGAGGAACAGTTTTCAAAGACAGTTGTTCTAACATACTGCTTTCCTGATTCAGCCAGCATGTTAACATCGACTTTTTTGTCAACCTTCAAGGCACTGGCATAATGAGTTGATCCTTTTTTTCGTAATTAGTATTATTATTTTAATGAAAATAAGACATGCAGTTGTTGGGTTTTGGAGAGGTTTTTTTTCTACATAGAGTACTGAGGCCCATGAGATTACGTTTGCTTCAGAGTATTGCAATTACCCTTGCAGTGCACTAAGGAGCAGGTACATAAATATCTTATTAATTCCATAGCAGTCATTGTGCCTTACTTGGTATCCGACATAGCTACACAAGCATTCTGCCTAACAAGGCTGCTTTCTTCCCCCTGATGATTTGTAGTATGCAGGAAGAGGACTTGTAATGCACTCCACCGTACCTCCTCTGCTGTCAGCGCTGGGCACATAGTGTGGCTGAGTCATAGAGGAAACCCAGGGCTTAATTATAATTCCAAAGGTGGTGTATCCTGAATAATAACTACATGTCATTAACAAATGGAAATCCCAGGCAATTGTTTGAGTAGGTGAGTAATATCAAGGGTGGATGTCATAGCCCACTTTTATTATTCCTGAAGAAAATACTACCTGTAACTTGGCTTCTCTCATTTGTCCGAATTACCGTATACAATTTAGGGTTTAGTAGCCATTACTTAAGTCACACACATTCATAAAGAGTCACAGGAAAAGTAAGCAAAGATGGTAAGCAAGGCAAATTAAGTCTTCCTATTTATTTTATTTATTTATTTTAAGATTTTATTTATTTATTCATGAGAGACACAGAGAGAGAGGCAGAGACATAGGCAGGGAGAGAAGCAGGCTCCATAAAGGGAGCCCAAAGTGGGACTTGATCCCAGGACTCCAGGATCATGCCCTGGGCTGAAGGCAGACGCTAAACTGCTGAGCCATCCAGGCATCCCAAGTCATCCTATTTATTTTAGCCATTCATTCATTCACTCAGAAAATATTTAATGATCACTTACCCTGTTCCAGACTCAGGATTAGGTCATGCACATAAGAGAACAAGGTAGACAGTAAGCAAGGGAGGGGCACTCAAACTTCAGTAGGCATCTTGGAGTATGTGACTCACTCTTAGCTCTGCCAACCAGATGCCCTTTTGGGGTCATCTTTCCATTTTTATGACTATTATTCTTTGGGGCAAAGAAATAACAAAAATGCAGCTAGCTTTTCATAGGTGAGGAGGATTCCTGAGTACAGATGTGAAAATTGTTGGAGTAACTTGGGTATGGGAACAAACAGGAAATTAATTTCCTGAGGGCATGTTTTATAATTGGGGAAGTTGAAAACTTTTGTTTTATGACCTTTTGAAATGAAGACTAAAATGTTTCAGATATGTATCTGCCCTTAATGTGTCCAAAATTATTCCTAAAACCCATACAATAGAAGGACTTTAAGGACCTTAATGCAAAGCTGCCTATAATTATGTCATTAAACTATTCGATATATATGGACTAAGCAGAGAAAGAAGAGGACGATCAGAATTGTAGAGACCTTCCTGCTGTTTCCAGATCATTCCATTTGGACATATGGTATTCCTGATTCTCTTTTCCTATTCATCCTTCTTTATTTTTTTTTTTCTTGTTTCTCATCTCACGTGTCCCCATTCAAGAAAACACACATAGTCTGTTTTAACTAAAGGATCTACTTTCTTTTGAAGTTTACTCTTTGTTTAGCTATAGCCACCTTTCTTGAACTAGGTCAAGTCCCTGCCTTGATCTCCTTCCAACAATGAGCAAAACCAATTCCATATCTCAAAGGTGGGGTGTTCATCAGACTCAGGCCCTCATGTGTTGTCTTAGCAGAAAAGAAAACCCATTATATGCCAGTGAAACACTTCCCACTGCTGCACTGCTTGGCATGTCCATGGTCATAATCAGGCTTCTCGACTAAAGATCCAATAATACGTGTCCATCAGCATCACACCTGAAATTCAAGCAGAGATGTTCAGACTGTTTATGTGTGTATATACACATACACATATGTGTGTGTACATATATAAATATAAAATTAAATTTTATATAAACTCGAAGTCCTTGTTAAAAATCATCAGACATTCACTCATTTATTCAGTAATAGCACTGAGCACCAACTATGTGCCAGGCACGACTCCAGGTCCTGGGAACACAGTGAACTAAACAAAGCTGGTACTCTATTGGAGTTCACATTGAGGTGGGAGAAAATAGGCAACGGTGGAGTGAAAGGTACCATAATTAGCATACCAGTTGATGATAAGAAGAAAAATAAAGAAGAAAGGGAGCTCAGGAGTGTCTAAGGATGGGGCAGGGGAAGTTTACTCTTTTAAAGGGCATGGTAATGGGCAGCCCCGGTGGCGCAGCGGTTTAGCGCCGCCTGCAGCCCGGGGTGTAATCCTGGAGACCCGGGATTGAGTCCCACGTCGGGCTCCCTGCATGGAGCCTGCCTCTCCCTCTGCCTGTGTCTCTGCCTCTCTCTCTCTCTCTCTCTTTCTCTCTCTCTGGGTCTCTATGAATAGATAAATAAATAAAATATTAAAAAAAAATGAAGGGCATGGTAAGTAGAGCTTTACTGACAAGGTGACATTTCAGCAAACACCTAAAAAATATGAAAGAGAAGGCAGGGGGCTCTCTGAGGGAACATACATCATAGGAAAGGGAATAACAAGTGTCAAGGCCCTGTGGCAGAACTGTGAGTGGCTTCTTTCAGACACAGGAAGGAGTAGTTTCTCTGAACTACACAACTTGGTGGGATGGCTGGCAGTGGTGTGAAGGAGAGCCACTTATGCAGAAAGCAGTGTGATTAGTGCCTTCTGGAATTGTGCAATGAGTCAGCCCTTACCAGGACACCAGTGTGGCTAGAGTAGAAAGAAGGAGGGGAAAGTGGTAGGAGATGAGGTCTGAGAGGTGGCAAGGAGCCAGATAAAGCAGAGGGCTTTATAGGCCTAGTAAGGACTTGTGTTTACTCAGTGGTGTGCCAACAAATGTTTAATATCTAGAGGGGACTTGGCTTTTGACTACAGCGTTTGCCAACTGCCGTGATGGAAACACTCTGACCAGGATTGAGTTCAAGTATGATGGAACTTCTGAACAGAGAGTTGGAGAGAGATATACAGTAGTACATCCTCCTGTAGTATTTCCAACATGCATATTTAAGAGATGTAAGTCATCACAAGGGCATCAGTCAGAGCAAAATGTAATAAAATAATGAGAAAGTGAAGAGTTTTAAGTAGTTGTTACCTTTGTTTTATAAATAAGTTCTTTAATTCTTGGTTCATATCATTTAAGTTTTAACAGTGACTATGTTTAATCAGCTTGCAACATTTCTAAAAATGTCATTGTCACCTTTCTTAAACTGATGTGAGTTGGCTCTAGCACACCACTGGTGTTCCTCAGAGTGAGAGTTTATGAGCAGTAGGCATAAGTCACCAGATGAGGGTTTTAAAGGATCTCTCTGCTGACCTGAAAACAAGCCAATCCATGGTCAAAGGCAGTAGCAGGGAGATGAGTCGGGAGTGTTGCAAGAACCCTTAGGGTTCAGCATGAATGGTTTGAAAAGGCCCTACACCTGTCCACATTTTCCCTCTCTTAGGAGCACTGGCATACAAACCTGGTTAGTCACTTGCCTGTAATTCCTCTGGGCTAAGATGCAAGGTCTCTTTACAGTTAATGTTTCTGAAATCAGGATGAAATTGGAATGCATCTCAAAATTGTGTACATTGAATATAGACTGCTGCTTTTTTTTTCCTAAAAAGCTAGTATGAAATCAATGTTGGCTTAGCAATGGATAGTATTTTACAACTGAGAAAACGTTCCATTTTGCTTCATGAGCCATAGAATTGATCATAGTAATGTATCGTTTGTGCCCCACAATTGAATCAAACTGATAAAGGTTTTGAAATATAAATATACACTCCATAAATAAAGGCTAAGGAAAGTAAGGATGTTTTAATAGGGGAAGCAAGCGCTGGAGTGTGGGGAAAGTGCAAGAGGAATCAATGAATCAAGCATTCAGGGAGGCCAGCGAGTCTTCCTCTGATTAAATAAGACAGACAACCATCTAGCAGTGTGATTTAAGGAGTACTGCATCCCTTCCCAACCAGACTGCAAAGATATATTATATTCCCACTAGCTCAGTTCTTTGGGGTTAAAGCATTGTCTCCAGGTGATTGCTGTTAAAATGTCTAAAAATGACCCAGGAGGCATGGCACATTCACACAGGGACCCATTAAAAAGATTAAGGGGAGGGTAACACTGGGAAGAAATGAGACAGGAGAATGTTAATGGCGAGCCAGTGTTGTTTAAAGATCTAATGCAGTTTTTCAGCGCCAAGCAATGCCTGAACCCCTTTGAACAGCTCCCTTTGACTTGGGCAAGCCTACACCGCCACGTGCTTTAGGATCCCATCCTGCCAATGCACCAATTCTCCCCTGTGGCGACTGTTGCTCATCTTTCCCAGGCTCCCAGGCGAGGCCCCGAGGCTGTTTGGCATTCGTTTGGCACAAAAGCACAGATTAAATCCGCTGTTATTCTTTTCTCTCCAGCCAGGAATAATTAAATTTGTATATTATTCTATCACACATTGCAGTTTTTGTAATATCACATACAAATCTCAGTTTATTAAATAACTCAAGAAATGGAAGTCATTCGAGAAAAATATTTTTCAATCAGTAGCTATCCCTGAGAAAGAGAAGTATCATTTTTATAACTGGTAAGAATAATTTAACAGGGGCATAATGGACATTGGATGATTACTGTCTCTGAGATTAGGATACACAGCAGTGCTTAGTGATACATTATCTGTTAAGTGCTATCAATTTAGGTAAGAGTTAGAAGCCAACATGATTGTGAACCCAAATAAAACATGGGCACAGATACATTTACAAGTATCCAGTTATTTATTGGTCATCCAGATGATATTTTTAGAACGCTATCAGAAAATTTTCCCTTGAAATCTCTTTAAACAGACCCGCAGACCACCCCCCTCTCCAAATGCCAGTGGACTTGGGTTGAAACAGCATGGATCACATAATATTCTTCACACTACGAGCAATGCTGGGGTCCTTCAGTCCACTGTGTCCCTTCCACCTAGGCACCCATTCCCCCTCTTCAGAGAAACTGCTCTGATATGATCCATATGTGTATCTTTCAGGGTTCAGCCTAAGATTCCTTTTGGGGAAAAAATAGTCCTGCTGCTATCACTAAATCACTTGAAAACCACTGACCTAGTATATGGGGCATCCCACAAGAATGGTCCAGCTGGAATAGAGCTTAAAGGAGTAAGAAGTAAGAAGAGTACCCCATTCCAACCTTACCTACATCACCATTTTAAAGGTCCTGCTTGCAGGATTATTATATGAATATCAGGGAAACACAGTTTTCCATTTCTAGGAAGTATAAAAATGAAACCCACAAATTTAAATAATAAGTAGAATACGACTTATATTTTTTGAGATGATGGTGTGCCATGATTTGTGTTGGGCAGGCATTTTGCAGGCTTTTTCTCATTCAGGCATCTATGAGGTCTCATTTAGCTTTGTTTTACAGATCAGGAAAATGAGAGATTCAAACCCAGATTCCTCCACCTGGATCTGAAGTCATGTTCAAACTGACCATAGTGTGTTTCAAACTCTTGGAACCTTTGAGATTTACTCAGTATTTTATTTTTTTATTTTTTTTTCACTCAGTATTTTAAAGAAGTGTCTACTATAAAATAGCTCTTTCCCCAGGAGTGTGTTAGGTTTGGCTTTGCCCAGAGTTTACTAGTTAACTGGGCTGGCTGACCAGTCTGACAACTCTAGCCTGTTGGCCAACTGTCCTGTTTGATCTGGGACTCTTTACAAGGTGGTTTGGGCAAGGGAGAGGTGGGAGATGAGAAACCATGAAACCATGTTGCAGGATGAAACCTGAAATGCTATTTGGTGGAAAAGTGTTCCCAGGCTAAACTTGGGTTTGCTCATTGACTACTCCACACACGTTGTAAATCAGCCAGAAGAGAGTTATTTCCATATTTTAAATTGCTGCAAAAATCTCTCCAACTTCTTCATTTTGCAGATAAAGGTTCAACATCATGTGAACAGCATATGCTGAATTTTAATGTTCACTTTAGAAATCATACTTACTCACTTGGTGGGTTTTTGACGCTCTTCTAACATACAACCATAACCTAAATTTGTTTCCAGAATCTGTTTATTTCTATAACGTGTATTATTAAAATGCTAAGTTTCCCTTAGCTATTTAGAAAACTAAAGAAAGAATCCCTGTTGCCTTTGAATAATATCTTGATTCTTGCTAATATCTTACTGATATATTTCAAAAAGGATTTAAAAATGCATCTCATAATATTTTAACCATTTTGATATATGAGTTATATTATGAATCTCATGAATCTTTTCTAAAATATTGAAACTAGTAAAACCATGGGACAGAAAATCAAAATTAGTAAGTATTTAAATATCAATATTTGAAAACATCACAGAACTATGCCTTGAAAATATCTAAAATATTAAAAGTCTGGGCTATAAGATTTATGGCAATTTTAAATATCATTTTGAGGGCAGCCCTGGTGGCTCAGTGATTTAGCACCGCCTTCAGCCCAGGGCCTGATCCTGGGGTCCTGGGATCGAGTCCCACATCAGGCTTCCTGCATGGAGCCTGCTTCTCCCTCTGCCTGTGTCTCTGTCTCTGTCTCTCTCTCTCTCTCTCTCTCTGTGTCTCTCATGAATAAATAAATAAAATCTTTTAAAAAATAAAAATCATTTTGCATTTTTAATTAGAGTAAAAAAATTTAAATCTGAACACTTTGTTAGTTAACTATAAACACTTCCAAAAAATGTTTTACTACTAGTCATGTTAATATATGTCTTAAGCTCCTATTTTGTAACAGGTATATCAAACATAGTAGTATTTAGGACATATAAACTTAATTAATATACCTTGTATTTTAATAGTTGTGTCTTGTTGCATAAAGCATATTATACGTAGTTCTCTTTCCGGTCTTAGTTACAAGATGTAGTGATGTAAATATCAATGTGAGCTAAGATCTTGTATATCCCTTTTTCTGAAACTGAGAAATATGAGCACCAAAAATATCCCACAAAGCTTAAAGTTCTCAAACAATTTCTTGCATAAGTGTTTATATTAGAGAAAAAATGAAGGGGGAGAGGTAGGAAGTATTTGTTATAACTCATGTTGTGATTTATTGGATGCTAATCTTAAGAATACAAGATTACATTTCAAAGGTCAGCTTTACAGTCATGAAAAACAAAGATTGTGTGTGTTTGATACTAATGAGCCCTGTTTATTCAGTGGGTGAAGTCAAACAAATATTAGATTAAATCTAGATCACAAAATGTTCTTATTAGGCATAGAAGCTTCTCTGGGTACAGATGTGCTAATATTAAGTAGAATGCTGCTCCAACTATTTTCCCTGAATTACTGAGGTAAATAAGTCACACTGGTCAAATGAGGAGGGGAAATCATTTACAAAATTAAGATTAATTTTAATTTGTAAAAACCTAAGTAACAGGGTCTGACAGCTTTCAAAATGTGACTTCATTAGGTTTAAAATGTAAGTTTATTACGGAAGGAGACTGCAATTTCCAAGACCTTGGGTTTATTTGGTTATTTTTCGTATGTAGTACATCGCCCTTCATCTATATCCGGTTTACTTACACACATTTCAAGCTGCTCTTGCTTACTCTTTCCTACTTTTTTCCTTCAGTTTTGTCAGTTGTGTACATCTTGTCATTTCGCTCATTCATTTATTTAGCAAGTGGTTCTGAAAAGCCCCTTCCAGGCCAGGCGCTGTGCTTGGCACCCATGATACAAAGATAGGCCATGATCCCTGCCTTCAAGGAGCCCACTATGTAAAACCAGAGAAAGAAGTGATGAATCCATGGGGATAGATTAGAGAGGCCATCACGGACTTGAAGAAGAGAGGCAAGGCAAAAGAGGGGGAACTGTACACCCCCGAAGAGAAGGAGGATATAAACAGTACAGTATGCGGAGGTGGACGGGGAAGGGATGGGCAGAGGGAAGACTGGTTGGCAGGAAGTACATCAGTAATGGCCCCTTTGCTCACATCCAGAAGTTTGAAGTTCACTGCATAAGGATCAGGAGTCTCTGAAAGATCTCCAACAGTGACTCAAAAACTCACTGTGTGGAGGACAAAGGAGGAGGCAGAGACCAAGGGCAAAAGCACAGGTTAGACTGTTCTAACTGAAGCCATTAGCTGAAGGAGCACTGGCCAGGACAGAGTGAAGGGGACCCCATAGCAGTGCCAGAGAGGCATGACGATCAGGATTTGGTGACCAGTTGAACATGGGATGTAATCAAGACTGAAACAGCTAGCCGAACTCCCAAGTTGCAGATCCCGACTAGGTAGGTGGCGGTGTCATCCATGAAGATGAGTCATAGAAGGAAGAAAGTAGTCTTAAGGGAAAGAAATGCAATTTGATATAGAAGCTTGAGATCTATGGAAAAGCCGCCTCTTTATGGAAGGCATTCAGAGACTGGTGAAAGCAGGGCCGGTGAGGAGTACCAAAAACTCTGAGCGTGGGCTATTTCTTCATCAGTCAATGAGTTTCCCTCCACAGACCAAACCTGATGTTGAAAATAATGAAGTAGAATGCACAGGTATGTTTTTTGAGTAGACGATTTTAAAAATGCATTTGTTTTTTTTCAACAAATTTTTTAATCGTCCCAATTCTATTTAGGAAAGGCAGTGAGTTTTATATTGTGACTAATAAGGTTTGGCGGGTGCACACAAGCACTGGGTGCATAGCCTTGCTCTGTGCACAGTTCTCTGCTTGCTTCATTAAACTCCTTCGCACTGGGGGCAGGGCAGGGAAGACAAGAAATTGGCCTTTGAAATCTGAGAGCACCTGAGAGACATAATTTAAGGCAGCAATCGGAATCAAGCTAGCTGCTACATCAGAATGGGTCTCTCCTGGATGGTTTTTCCCAGGATTTGCCGGGCTATGAAGATGATCTTGAAGATAAGGTTATGCGGCCTTCTAGTAGCTTTCAGAACAGGAATTGTTCAAAATGAATAACTATTTAAAAAAATCTCTTTCCTTAAGAGTAGTAGTATTTGGTGATAAATTGAATGCTTCTCACTGAATTGAACATATCATGATCTAGATAGAAGCCTCAGCCTGGAAAAAATAAATAAATAAAACATTGCACCTTTCATAGTATCACAGGATGAGCTATTTCTGATCCGTAAAGTGTCTAGTTTCTGGAGAAGGAATTTCTGTTAAGGCAGGTTTCTCTTTCGGAGATACAAATGATATGTTTTCTATAAGACATCTCACAAAGTATGCCGGGTTTGCTCATAAATTGCTAATATTGGTTTATATAGAATAGAAATCTACATAACCATCTCTTATGAGGGAAGAACAATACGCACATCCAGGAAGAGCATGGGCATTTTTGTCTTGGTAAAAGTTAGAAAAAAAGAGGTACCTAAGTGGCACTTAGCTCAACTTTCATGTTTGAGACAAGTTAGAAAAATATGAGAAATACTATTAGTAGAGATTCTCTCACAATTCATGCATGGTTTGCTAGGGTTGTTTTGTAACTTGTTTTGTTCGTCTGTTCATTTGCTTGTTTTTCCGTCTGTTAGACAATCTCCGAATTATTTCACAGAAAGGAAAAGGAAGAATTTTTGTGGGGTTCCCACTCCCCTCTGCTTTTGGGAATATGAATTTCCATGACGTCCTGGTTGGGAATGAATAGAATAAAGAATTTCAAGGGACTCAGAGGTTTATGACTGCAACCGAAGGGTTCAAATCAATGCATTTGTTGTTGCACCAAACAAACAGCCAGAGATGTCTGAGAGTGTGGTTCCTCTGAAAAGCCCAATGGTATTCATTTTGATTTTCATGTTCAAGTTCCCCTCTTTTGCCTTGCCTCTCTTCTTCAAGTCCGTGATGGCCTCTCTAATCTATCCCCATGGATTCATCACTTCTTTCTCTGGTTTTACATAGTGGGCTCCTTGAAGGCAGGGATCATGGCCTATCTTTGTATCATGGGTGCCAAGCACAGCGCCTGGCCTGGAAGGGGCTTTTCAGAACCACTTGCTAAATAAATGAATGAGCGAAATGACAAGATGTACACAAATGACATTCATTCATTCTCTCTCTCTGTCTCTCATAAATAAATAAATAAATAAATAAATAAATAAATAAATAAATAATATTTAAAAAATAAAAGCTCTTGAAATGCAGAGATTTTTATTTTTTCTAGCATTTCCTGAATATTATTGCAGAAATTTTATTTACACAAGATTACTGAGAAATGAGAAAAAATATGTAGAGATGAAAGCAGGAGGAGGAGTAAAGTCCAAAAAATATAAAATATTCATTGGCATGCTGTTTAAGCTACATCTTTGTGTGGTAGAACCAGATCAAGCAGAAGAGCATAATAAATACAAAGTGCAGAGGAGTGGCCTCCCCCTGGGGGAGGAGTCAGATGGAAGGAAAGGAGGTGGGGTACAAGGCAGTGGAGTGTTTTCTATCTGAACCTTGAAAGTGGGTATAATTTGTCATTTTTTATACCTTTGTTATAAATAATGTATGTAATACATGATAGTACGTATTACATGCCAATTGTCAATAACATTCTATAGAAATATATCTCCATGTAAAGAAAAATAGAAATTTTTCTATTTAGAAATTTAGAATAGAAATTTGTTCTATTTTAGAACAATAGAAATTGTTTTATGTGTATAAAATATTTCCAATAATAAAAAAATATGGGGAGAGATGTGATAAGAACCAAAGTAAGGCCAGAGTTACACAATTGAGCATTATCAATGTTCAGAGGCAGATTTCAAATTTATACTTAACCATTACAAAACATTTTAAAAATAATAATGGCTTTTAGTGATCTACTTCCAAGAAGAAGGTAAACTTTCTATTTGTTTTCAAAATGCTTATGTTCTCTAAAAACTAATTTCTGGTTTATGTTTTATTGCATGCATCCTAAACATTTAATAATATATTTTCAGTTAATAGCAAGGAAGGGAAGATTATGTAAAATATCATTACCTGTTTTTAATTTCTTTTCTAAATTTTTTGAACAAGTACATGTGTTTCTTGTGCATATATGGTTAACTTAAGAAGTTGGCTAAGCTAATTTCTGTCCTGAGATACAAATAAAACTTCACAATATCCAATCCCCATTTTTTTAAAGTTTGTTTTTCTGAAAATTGCCTTCAGTCCACCATTAGCTAAATAATAAATATCTATTTGCTGTACTTTGTAGAAATCCTACTGGTTTTAAAGATCAAAAGTCAAAATCAGTAAGACATAATTCATTTTTTATCTTGAAAAAAATCATAGAATGTGTTATATTTTTAGAAAAACTATGTTTATACTGGCCATTTCTCAATATAGTAAATTTTCTTTTTTTTTATTCTATATCTCAGCAAAAAGTCTGACAATGAACTCAATATCTGATATCTAGAAAATCTAAGATGTATGGTTGCATATAATGCCCTATATTCATTCTTAAGAAAGGTTTGAACCTATGGTGTGACAAAGAGGCCTTTACATCGATGTACATGGGAAAAACCCAGAAGCTTAGGATCTTGTGCATCTGGACTAGTCCCTGGTTATTCCTGGATACAAACTGGCAGATAAAGTTCTGCTAAGTTACTGTTGCTTCACCATAAAAGCAGGAAGAGTGGCTGTGTACTGTCATTCAAATGGGTACATGTAAATAAGGTCACTTTACCTTCACAGGTTCATAAAATTCATTCTTTTAAATTCATCCTTAGGGTGAGATGGGAAATAGTCATTCCTATCTCTTGAATGTTCCTATCTGCTATCTGGGGCATCTCCTTTCTCATATGAAAGTGTCTAGAAATGAGGAATTAGAAGATGCTTAACAAGCAAGCTTAAATAAAGGAAGTTAGGTTGCTTTGTAGACAATTTCATAAAGTCCATACTAGCTATTATTTCTGCTCTCCTATAGAAAATGGAATTCTCCGTTTTAAGTAGCACTGTGTTTCTTTTTATGCATCTCTCCTTTCTCAACATTTACCATCACCACTTAATTATACATAAAGTAAATTTTCTTTAGAATTTGTTTCATGTCTTAAGGTCAGTGTGTTTATTTGAGGGGAATCACCTTACACATTTGTTGAAAATTTAGCAAGGATTCATTTCATCAAGGACATGATTACTCATTGTCTCTTGAGTATGTCACTCATTGACTTAGGTTATAGATCTTTAAAGTGGGAATGTTTCATAATTACTCCACAAAGGGCAAAATAAATAATAATCGTTTGCAAACTGATTTGTCTATTGTTGTGTACTTACTTGGAGCACAATAGATCATTGTCTCTGCCAAAATCTCAGTGGTTTGGAACAACAAAGTTTCTCTTCTTCTTAGGTTACAGGCCTATTGTGAGTCTGGTAGAGACTCTGCACCACATCACATGTCCTCACTCTGTGCCCGAGGGGACATATCAGTTGCTATCTGAAATTTTACCAGTCACTCTCAAGAGGGAAGACCAAGTTCTGGCTGGTCTTGCATGGGAAATTAATTGCACTATCCTAGCAGTTACAATGTTGTAACTGACTAGCGGGAGCAAAGTACTTATCCCCACCTGACCACAGGGGGACAAAGAATTGCAGTCCTACCACGAAGCAGAAATGAAGAGAACTGGAATGATCAGGCAAGCACTAATGACTCCCAGTCATCTGTATAAAGTTGCCGTCCTCACTCACGTTGGCGTATCTCCTATCTGGAAGGAGTGAAAGCCTCAAGCTATGTGAAACAATGTCATTGACTCCCAGGATCATGTTTTATAGATTCCCATTTTCTTTCGTAGTCTTTTCCACACCAGTATTTTGTTTAAGTTTATTTATTTATTTATTTATTCATGAGAGACACAGAGAGGGAGAGAGAGAGAGAGAGAGAGAGAGAGGCAGAGACACAGGCAGAGGAAGAAGCAGGCTCCATGCAGGGAGCCTGACTTGGGACTCGATCCCGGGTCTCCAGGATCAGGCCCCGGGCTGAAGGCAGCACTAAACCACTGAGCCACCTGGGCTGCCCCCCCACACACCAGTATTACTGAACAGCATAAACTAATTATCTTTGTTAATATTGCTGAGCATTTCTCTGAAGCTCCTCTTAACTTCTTTGGACTTCAGTTTGCTTCAGCAGGAGACTAAAGATTAAAGTCTCTCTTCTAAATGTTAAAGTTTTATGATTGCACTGTGGAGTTATTAAATCGTGACATTTATAGTACTCAGTGATGTCACTATTTGTAATGTGATTTTAGCATATTTTTAAAACAATGTATAGTTACTTAGCATTTAGAGTGTACAACATTAAACAGAAATAGTAAGGAATCTCGCCATTATCTTCAACCTCACAGTGAGTGGAAACTATAATGAATGAGCTATAAGCTGTGCTAGACAGCTGCTGCTTGCTTTTAGATCTGTTCCCCTTTTTCCCTCTGCTTGCCTCTGTATAGTAGGGAACTACATTTGCCAGGATCCCTTGGCCTGTAGCCTCTGAATCAGTTAACCAATCAAAGGTACCCTTGGGTCCTTAGAAGGAAGGAAGCCAGGGTATTCCTTCCTCTTTACTCTGCTTCCTTCCTGGTGTCTGTAGCAGTACCAGTAACCACACTTCCCTCATGGCTGGAGCCTGCTATGGTCGAGCTTCCTAACCAAAGACTAGCTTCTGTTCTTGGATGGGATGTTATCTCCTCCTCCAGTTATTCCTTAAACCATAGCATAGTTAGTGGCCTCCTTCTCTAATTTCTGGATCATTGTTCTTTGTCCAGTTTGGCTTCTCAGCTGTTCTATCAACTGCATAACTAATTCTCTGTAGTAAATACTTTCTGTTTGAAAACCACTGTGCATCTAGAGTGGTTTCTCTTTTCCTGCCTAGATTCTGACTCATAAAACATCCGAAAACAAAACTGAAAGGTTCTGATCATTTCCTTTTAGGACTATGCTGATTCAAAAAATAGACACTTTTCTTGTTGAAATGAATGAGGTTAGTAAGAAAGACGAAAAGTATGGTGGGCCAGAGAAGGAAAAATTGAAATATTGGTCCCACTTCTTTCTCTCAGTAGTTGTATGGTTCCAAGCTAAGTACTTCACTTACTATACTTCCTTTTCATCATTTCTAAAATAAGATTTTGTACAACTACATGCAACAACTTGAATGAATCTCAGACATGTTATGTTCAGTGAGGGAAGCCAGACACAAAAAGGTACATACTCTAAAGTTTCACTTTTATGAAGATCATGTAGATAAAACTCATCTATGAAAATATAATCCCAGCTCCATGCATGATTAGCTCTGGGAACTTGGGTAAGTAACTTAAGCCCATATTTCTGAGTTTCAACATTGTATTCATAGAGTTAATGCTAGTAGGTAACCCAGTGGGTCATTGTGAGGATTAGATGAAATAATGCATATGTAGTTTTTAGCATGTGTCAGGCACATAGTAAATGCTCAATAAGTAAATGATGATGATGATGAATATTTCTGAAAGTGTCTATACTACATATGTATTGGCAAATAGATATTTTGAATCTATCACTTTTGTACATAAATATGACCATATTATGCACAGGGGTTTTTTTTTTATTTAATGGATCTTATGCTGTATTCCATGTTATCATCTAAAGGTCTATTTAGCGATGGAATTCTATTCATCATGTAAGTGGACCATAGTGCATAGAACTGCTTCCATATTGATTAATATTTAGGATCTGTTGGTGCTTGTATTGTTAACAATAATAACGAAATGAACATCCTTATATAGCATATTTGAAGGAAATGAAGCTTGTTTTATGAAACAAAAGAGAACTTCTAGCCATCTTACTGTCAGACTTAACTTTTTTACTTCAAGTCTAACCCTTTCTCCACTAGGCCTTCTAGCTTTTTTATTTTATCTTAGATTCCTAAGTCAATCAGGCAGGTGATGGAATACAAAGGAACAGTGTTATCTTTTATACCCTGGGTTTTGTACAGGGAAGCAATGGGAAATAAATCATAATTCTGAAAGGAAAGTATAAGAGCAAGTAAGTATAAATGCCATGCCACCATCTTAGAACAGGAAATACATTTAGAGTGCTTAGCAAATGTAAAGCCTAGCCTAAATAAAGATTCTGAACGGAGAAGAGATCCTCAAGGCTGTCAGAAGAAGAGAATGGGACTAAGGTTTCTAAAATTTAGTTTTAAAATTGGAGTGGGAAAGCTCTTTAAGTTCAATTTACTTATTATAATTATGAAGGCAAGTAACATCAAGCCAGCTCATCCTAAAGAATCTTAAGAATACAAGGCCCTGTAGCATTTTTGTTTGTTTGTTTCTTCAGAGGAAAAGACCATAAAGTCACTCTGCTTTATTAAGAAACCTAGTGGGAGCAGAGAAAAGTTTTAATAAGCTTATAGCTACTCTGACAGTTGAGTAGTAAATATTGAGCATTACTTCATAGGAATGAGTAAGTATAACACCTTCACAGGCTGTTTCTATAACATATGGACTGTTAAGTGTTTGAGAAATAATTTGTTTGTTTTTGCAGCTCATAGTTTAACGTAATGAAGCACTATTGAGTTGAATAACTAGACAAGAAACTCCTTAGTTATGGGGAATTATATTCTGAATTAATGAATTGCAAATTGTAAGCCAATCCAACTCCCATAAATATTATGAGGAAAGAAGTAGCAGACCTACCTACACAAATTTTCAAGGCAAAATTATTCTGTGACGAGAAAAAGATTTAGAGCATAATTAAGGTTCCTAAAATATAAGTACTTAAGAAGAAACTTACCATATGTTTAAAATTATTTGAGACTGCATTTATGATCTGTGATAAGTATATATTTTCTGGAATGCAGAAAACCTCTTTAAAGGGTTGCTGTTTTATTTTTATGGTATTATTGTGCTGGTTCACCTCTAGCAATTCATAATGGGCTTTAAAAATTCAAATAATAAAGTAAAGATTTTTATTCTATGCCTGTGATAATTATTTCACTTTACATAGAAAGCACTAAATCATTGTTGAAAATACAAATAACTTAAAGTGACAGGTTTAATAAGCCATATTCTGAAAACATTTTGTTAACACAGCTCTATGATACAAATATAGAGTGTTATTCAAGTTTGACTATTAATTAATTTGGGAAATGATGGTCTTGGGAACAGTCTTCAATCTCTGTATACATGAGATTATTAAGAAAAATCTGTAATTTTAATGGATCATTTGTTTTAATTGGCTTAAGAGTCTAAAAACCAGGCACTACCCAATAAATAGGAGAGAACACTGAGTCTAGAGTCAGAAGCCTTGAAATCCAATCTGACTGCATCTCAAAATAAATACATAACCCTGAGCAAGTAGTGTACATCTATGATTCTGTCTCTTTATCTCTCAAAGATGTAAAATAAGATAGTGCTGGCCTTCTTCCAAAGGTTAGGCTAAGAATGAGAGTAGCTAATGCAAGTGAAAATGTTCTAAGTAAATGTTCCTTGGATTAACAAAAGCTTTGTGCCAAGAAAAGAAAAACAAAGGGTTTCATTGTCTAACAATCTAGGAAAACTTTGTTGTGAGTGTGAGACAGAGAGAGAGGGCAGAGAGAACGATTTCTTAGAGACTTTCACAGAGGGAAGAGATTCTCCCCATAGTAAATTCAATTGACCTTGGGACTCTCCCTTCCCCAATTTTTAAATGAAACATTTGGAGAACACTCATGATGAAAGGTGACTTCAGATGCCAGGAGGCTGTGGTGGTTTTACAGTTGGGGTGTTAGATGTGCACTGCAGGAGACTCAATGAGGCAAAGCCGCTGTGAAATTGATGGGACTCAGAACCACTGGAGGGTGATTCCAGGGGAATGTTTCCCATTGGCTTCCTGTAAATATGCTTGGTACATATCAGCCTTCATAGTTCCCTGACACTCTTCCTCACACAGTGACCTCAGCAGAGTTAAAACCCAAGTGCCAAAGGAATGACATGTTTTCATAAAAGTTTGCACATAGAGACGTTTTAATAATATGCAAGTCTTGAAAATCCTTGTCATTGGGACTGTCATCATCCTTGAGTGTTCTAGTCTGATCAAGACATCAGTCTCATGGAAGAAGCTCCCTGAAGAAGTTATTTTCTCTACTTGGGACTCATTTTCTACATTTGCAAAATGAAGGAAATGAAAAGACCCCCAAGATCTCTTCCATGTCTAAAAATCTCTACCACATTATAGCAGAACATACCCTTCCCAGCCCCACCTGGATCTCTCATGGCATTTAGAGTCACCCCCATCTTCCCCTTGTAAGTTAGTCATTAAAGTCTAGAGTATCAGTTCCAGAAGACTTATATGAAAGGTACAGCACTTACATGGCCCCAAGGCCATTTAATCATTCTCCTCGGTGTTGATTGGTTTCTTAGATTAGATCACTGTTCCTACGTCAGGTGCTGAACTAGAATAAACTATAGTACCCACCAAACACCTGACCAGAACCCAGGCCATCAGTCTGTTTTTTAAAGTAAACAGACCATTTCCAAGCGTTGGTTCTAGAATTCAATTAGAATGGTAAGCAGAACAAATTGGAAGATAACTCCAAATTAATAAAATAAAATAAAATAAATAAAATAAAATAAAATAAAATAAAATAGCTAAGCTCCAAGTATGTTTTGAGTATTTTATCAGATTTTGATGTTCCTGTAATGGATGTTGTGAAATGTACTGTCAACTTGAAAGCAGGCCTAGCTTCTGAAATATTACTCCTACACAATGTGGACTCTGCTCTGGGATATGAAGAGCAGCCATCACTCAATCATTCATTCAGAAGACACGAGTATTTACTGTGTGTTAGGCACTGAACAAAGAATAAAGATGGACATAAGAATTAGGAAATGACTCTCTGACTTGATTTTCATGTTAACGAAGCAGCAAGTATATATCCAGCATACAGATACTAACCAGTGACCTCCCTCAGGGGGGGAAAAATCTTAGTGCTTTAAAAACACATTGCCCTAAATAAAATTCTCACTTTTTTTTTAGTCTAGTTGACACACAATATTACATTAGTTTCAGGTACACAACATAGTGATTCAGCTTCTCTATACCTTATGCTGTGCTCACCCCAAGTATAGCTACCATCTGTCACCATACAACACTATTACAATATCATTCACTATATTCTTAGGTTGTGCCTTTAATTCCTGTGATTTATTCATTCCCTAACTAGAAGCTCATATCTTCCACTCCCCATCACCCATTTTGCCCATCCCACCCTCACCCCGTTTCCACCCCCTGATTTCTACCCCCACCTCCCGCACTCTGGCAACCACCGGTTTGTTCTCTGTAAAATTCTGACTTTTAAAATTATCATGTGAAATAGCATATTATAAAAAGCACAGCCAAAATATCATGACTTAAAAAACTTCACACTTAAAAAATAAAAAGCCAAACTAAAAAATCAGAATGAACAGAGAAAGTAGTAATTTCACCTCCCGCAAGCTGTATTGGTAGAAAGTAGTTAATCCTCTATTGTAACTTGAATATCAGGATTAATTCCTAGGTCTCCCCAGTGACTGGCATACCAGCTTAAACCTGAAACCTTTGGTTCCCTTTATAAAACAAAATTAAAACAGAACCTAAAGTCAGTAGGAGCTTTTAGAAATAAAAATATCCAGGTATTATTTCTCAATCTAGGACTTCCTTTTCTTTTTTTCTTTTTTCTTTTTTTCTTTACAGCATGTGAGCTCTTCCATGATTGTAGTTTGGAGGGGAGAGGGTGGGAAAGTGAATTTAGTGTACCTAAAAAGAACACAAACAGCATTTTCCCCTCTCTGCTGAATGTTAAACTCATTAAAAGAACAAGAAGCATGTCATGGATCACTGATAACAGTACCTCTGTCATAGACAGGAGGCCAGATTGGAGCCATAAATGGAGCCATTGTGTTCATTACCGAATGTGAGATAGTCATCCTCAAAACTGATCCGCCTCCTGCCCGAGACAGGTAGACATAATGAATACATAAAAGAGACCTTTTATTTTTTTTCTGGGAGCCATACTAAAAAACAAGTTATTAGGACATTAATCATCAGCTGAAAACAGCAAAATCAACATAAATATGTGGATCGTTGATATGTTTGCAAAGTTCAACATGCATTATAATGCAGTTAAAAGCTAATATTTCTGAAGTAACCTTGGAATGCTTTTTCTTATATTTTCATAGATACAGTGATGACTTGGGAATAGTTGAATTCAGATTCTCATCTATGAATGCTGAATTACTAAATTTAATGAAAGCCTGTAAGCATTATACAGTCTTTTAAAGATTGGGAATTTTGACTCCTTCCTTTCAAGGAAGGGGAACGGAAGCCTGGAAAATGCAGTTAATAGGGCCAGGGAGGGAATGCAAGCCCCTAATGCCAGGTCCAGCATTCCTTTTCCCTGGGCTACTTTGTCTTTCTACCCTGGTACAGCCCAAAAAGGGCCGCATTTCCATAATTTGGCAGCTATCTTGAAATTTTGATATCCTGGCAGGATGTGTCCCCTGTCTGCTTGCTGGAGGCCTCAGTTTTGCCTATGACAGTATTTTATTTATTCTTTAGAGCCCCTTGTGCTCATAAACATGCCCATTAGTTTTACAAATTACCACATTAGTCATAAATGAGTTGTCCTCCTAATATAGCACATAACTTATTGTTGCATTTTATTGGACCATTTATAATAAAATTATGGAAAGTGTTAAATAATCCTCAGAGAAAAAACGTATTCATCATCTTAGCCAAGGTATAAGTGTTGCATTTTCTGCTAAGGTCTTTGCAGGGAATTTATATTCAGAATATTATGCTATTTCTCTAAGAGGACTCTCTTGGGTTTCTACAGGGGGCCATTCCCCCTGTCTTTCCTCTTCACTAGGTTTCTTATAAAAGTATAAGCCACTTATAGTACTCTGATTTCATTGTCTAAAAAAAATTATTTGCTCCTTCCAAATTGCACGAGATCTATTAAATTTGTTCTTTAACTTAGTAATTAAAGTGCAGTGTCACAGCCTGAAATCACCTCTTCCCCTTGTCACCAACTCCTAACAGAAACATTGGCACTAACACATGTGACCTTCAAAATTGCAGTTGCCTCCCATAAAAATCTAACGGTGTTTTCCCAAAAAATAAAAAGTGTGGAGCCACAGACCTACGCTCTTTTTTAGATTCATTGAAATAGTACATATCAGGCTGAAACCAAAGGTGCCCTAATCATGGAACACTCACAAAATTTCTTCTCTTTCTTTTTAGCATTCACAAATATGGAAATTTTCTTACTGGGCTACCAAGAGCTGTATTAGCCTCATCTTATGAAAGCTAATATGCAAAAAAAAAGAGTAAAAATTGAAGCACATTGAATTAATTATATCTGAGATTTGACTTACACATTAGATGATTAAATATGTGCATTTGAAAGAGTCCCTGAAGGTAGTCTAGTTACTTTAAATAATTGTCCAGAGCCTTTTGGCTAAAGTGACTTTCCCCATGTAGCATGCTTTTGTTATCTTAATTTTTCAGTGTCTTGATTTTGTACTTTCTTCAGGCCCTACCTTAAATTTATTTCAATATTCATTTAAAGAAAATACGCAGAGAACAGTACTAGAACTTGCAGGGAGTGGAAAGGTGGTAAACTGTGACCCACCAACCCCCTAAGAGTTGTGTCTCTAATATGAGGATGAATTCACATGACTCATAAACCAGCCATTATACCAGTAACTCCATTGCAAACGCAGAAACCATCATTTATTTTTTGTTATAATAGGAATTTATCAAAGCAGGTGCTGAGTTAGCAAAAATAGATTGCAGAATAGCAGGAAAATTAAACAAACAACTGACTCCCAATACAGGGTGGTGAGCACCCAAACATCAGAAAGGAAAGCGGAGCCTCCAAAAACAGTTGATCTCTGACTCCTGAAAGATTATAAATTGGACAGACAGCCTCCAAAGTTTAGCAGTTTCCAGGCAGAAGTATGGCACCTCTGAGCTTATAGTTATTCCAAGTCTTTTGAATGTTGTGGAGAAATCAAATTTCAAAAACTATCTAGGAAATGGATATAGAATCACCAAATATTTTTATTGTCAGTTAAGACCATTTAAACAACTACCAACTACTCTTACCATCACTTTTTTAAGGATGGAATATTTTTGCACAAAAACCATAGAGAAAGGAATAATCTTAGAATAAAGGACAATCCTTTAACTTCAGTAAGTTTAGCATCGTTTTCCCCCCATTTTATATTATAAGTGATCTTTGTCATATCTAGCTTTCTTCTTGGACCGATGGCTGTGAACTGCTGCATTGGAACATGGCATCTTTGGGGATTCATGAGCTGTTCTAGAGAAGAGAGTACCAGAGAGATGATAAGAGGCAAGGCTCGGAGGTGTGCACAGACTAGACATGAAGAACCTTAAAAGTTATGCTAAAGAATTTGTTCTTTTTAATTCTAAATGCACTGGGGAGCAAATGAAGGAATTTTGCAAATGCACCATGAGATCGCATTTCAGAATGATCACCTGGATGACAGTAGAGCTGACTTTTGATGATATAGTATGAGTTAGCTGGACCACAGGGAGAAAATGTTAAAAAATCAACTTTGTAGTGAGGAGAAAATAGAAGGAAATTAACAGGTCCAAGGTGGAAAATATTGAACCAATAAAGACATTTGAGAGATTGAAGGAAATACAATACCAATATTGAACCAATAAAGACATTTGAGAGATTGAAGGAAATACATCAGTAAGACTCAATGGCTGAATTTACAGGGAAAAAGAAAAGCGAGGAGTCACTAAAGAATCCTAAATCTCTGGCTCTAACAGTTCATTTGATAGATGGGAATGCCGCAATTCACTCAAATAGCAATCATACAAAAGAAGAGCAGTTGGAGGAAGTTAGAGGAATGTGCTTTTTAGATATGCTGAACTTGAGATATCCATAGAACATCTGGATGGTATCTAGCGATTGAAGACATGATTCTGGGGCTTGGGGGAAAGATCTTGGCTAGACACATAAATGTAGAAGTCAGCAGAGAGGTGATCACTGAAGCCAGAGGGGTGAATTGGAGAGTCTGTCATTGATGAGAACAGGGCCCAGAGAGAAGCCTTGTCAGGATAGTCAAGAGTTCGTGACAATTGCTACAATTGCTGTTATGTAAGCAAAGTGCAGTGGGAATCCAGAGATGTGAGAGACTCAAAGAGATAGAGTATGAGCTCAGATGCAAATAGTGAGGTCTGGATTGGGCCCCTAAAAGAAAGACATTCTTTCCAGACAAAACAAAGAGGAAAAAAAGGACTTTCTTTTAACCCTAAAGCAGTGGTTCTGGAGGATCTGTTAAAGCACCAGTTGAGAGAAGGAACATGGAGGGACTGCATCAATGTTTTGATTCAGTAGGTCTAGCGTGGGCTGGAAATTTTTAACAGGTTTTCAGGTGATGATGTTGATTCCTGGATCACATTTTGAAAAGCACTTTCCATTTGAAAACAAAAATGAAAATCCTGGGGGGCCTGGGGGGCTCAGTTGGTTGGGTGTCTTTTTTTTTTTTTTTCTTTTTTTTTTGGTTGAGTGTCTGACTCTTAATTTGGTCCCGGGTCATAATCTCAGGATCATGAAATCAAGTACCATGTTGGGTTCAACTGGGAGTCTACTTCGGATTCTCTCTCTCCCTCTCCCTCAGCCCCTGCTCCCTGTGTGTGCAATCTCTCTCTAAATAGAAAAAGTAAGAAAAAAAGAAAAAAGAAAGAAAAGAAAAAGAAAAGAAAGAAAAGAAAGAAAAGAAAGAAAGAAAGAAAAGAAAGAAAAGAAAAGAAAAGAAAGAAAAGAAAAGAAAAGAAAAGAAAGAAAAGAAAATCATCCTTTCCATGCTTAAGAGGTGTTCTTTAGGCCTGGTCATACAGCGTTTGCTAAATATGTACATATTTGTCCTGTCTACCGACTTGAATAACTCACTGCCCTCCTTTTTCCAGACAGTTTATCCAGAGTGATTTCATTTATCTTCATATAGCAAAGTGCTTCCATTCCTCTGATCACTTCCATTCTCTTTATATTGACAATGCCTCATGATGGCCACATCTTAATCATGTTCCAGGAAAGGCACGGTTTTTTGCCTGGGTTCAGACAGTTTGCTCCATTTTTTTTCTCTGACACTTTCAACCACTTTCTTCACTGTTTTATCCACAACAGCTTATCATCAGCCTTGTACACAATTAGTTCAAAGACAATACCTTTGTAAAGACACTGAAGTTCGTATGCCATCTTTCCACCCATCGTGGTCACCTTATCAGATTTTCCAATCAGCTTAAACCTACTTGAGTTGCTGCATCTTTCCACCCATCGTGGTCACCTTATCAGATTTTCCAATCAGCTTAAACCTACTTGAGTTGCTGCTTCCTTTTCTAGAAGAATAGTGAACCTGTCCTGGAGTTGGAGGGCTGGGGCACATCCAGACACCAGTCTTTAAGGACAGTAACAATAGTGGCAAGAATAGGAACACCTCCTATGTACTGAATACCTACCAGGTACCCAGTGACATGTAACCTTCGGGGCTCCAGAAATGACACACTCATTTCTTACTCTTAAATAGGTCTCATTCTAGTCAGAATACAGGCCAGGAAACCAGAGAACTAGTTTACACTGTGATAAGAAATGTAATTAGGGTATAGCAGTAGAGAGGAGGGGAACCTAATCATATTTAGGGAGGTGAAGACAGATAGATGTTTTTCAGGAGATAGCACTGGAGCCGACTTTCGAAGATACAAGTATGAGTTAAGTGGGCCAAGAAATGAAATGAAATGAAATGAAATGAGATGAAATAAAAACAAAGCAAGAAGGCAGAACCACCTTTAAAGTTAGAAAGTATGATACATTTGGGAACCTGCATATAGTTTGGGATTGTTGGAGAGGGTGACAGAGAGATAAGCCTAGAGCAGTAGACTGGGATCAAATCATGGAAATCAACAAAACGAATGGATTGAACTAGGCTGAGTCCACACTGACATGATCATTTTAGAAACAGGCTACAAAACACTTTGGAAATGACCTACAGACAACATACATACTTAACTACAGCATTTATCCAGTATTCAAATCCAATTCCTTCTCTTAAGTACTGAGGTCCTATCTGCCAAATGAGTCTAAATAAATATCTCTACACAGGAACTCTTTGGATCTTTATTTTCTTTTGTCATCCTGCTTCTCCATCGTCTGCCAAGCATTTTGCAGGTCTACTGCAAATTTTTATCTTATAAAAGTTGTCTTTCTTGTGTCAGCCAAAATGGGTCTTGTCAAGGCTGATGGTTGTCAGAAGAAGCTCCACCTGCCCGTAATAAATGCTGCAATGTCCAACTTCAACTTTGGTCCTCAGAGGTGGGATTTCCTTTGCTCTGGGGTCTGCTCTTCTCATGTTCTACTGAGTTGGGTAATGCTGGTATATGATGAGGTTCTTTCTCCTTTGATGATGTTCTGGGGGGGAAAAAAGCCTCTGCTGACTAGCTTCACTTCTCTTCTTGTATCATGGTTTGTTCAGAACAGGGAGCAAGAAAAATCACCACTGCTTTTAACAGATAACACCTTCCAGTTGAGTCCTAACTATCTAAAAAAAATGAATTCCTTTCTCTGTCTGTCTCCTCAGACATGACTGATCACCAATTTTATTTTTCATTCAATCCCTTCTCATAAGTCCTAGGAAACTACAAAAAGAGAAATTTTATTTTTGACTCATTATACCACTATCAGGATTTTTTCTTTTTTAAGAAAATTATCTCATTCAGGCTTCTATTTTTCTTTTCAAAGGCTGGTATTTTCTTTATCAAATTTCTTTTGAATTTTAATAATCTGTCCTACTTTATTGTATGTTACTTCTAGGAAGTAAGGAAATAAAGCACAGGGTCAAAAGCAAATGCAAGGGTGCCTGGGTGGCTCTGTTGAGCATCTGACTCTTGGTTTCAACTCAGGTCATGATTTCAGGGTCGTGAGATCAAGCCCCATGTGGGACTCCACATTCAGCACAGAATCTGCTTGGGATTCTCTCTGTCCCACTCCCTCTGCCCCTCCCCAGTGCTCTTACTCTTTCTCTAAAAGAAATGAATGAATCTTCAAAAATAAAATAAACAAATAGATGTGCCTGGGTGGCTCAGTCTGTTAAGTATCTGCCTTCGGCTCAGGTCATGATCCCAGGGTTCTGGAACTGAGCCCTATGTCAGTTTCCCTGCTTTCCCTGATCATGGTCTCTCTATCTCTGTCTCTCTCTCACTCAAATAAATACATGAAATCTTTAAAAAAAATGGAAATAAATAAAAGAAGCAAATAGAGTGCAAATCCTAGTCTAGGACCCATTTGGATGATATTTATATAATACAAGATATAATACTGCAAGAACTGACAGTTCCTCTGTGTTCATTTGCATGTTCACATGCTACTACAATTCACACTGAGTTTTAATTTGAATTAGTAAGTGTGAATTCTGTCACAATACACTAAAGTTGTGTGTTTTTGGCACTAGGGACTTGGATAAAGCTGTACATGCTTTAAAAATATGTTTAGAATTGCAACTAAGAGCAAATTGTTATTAACAACAATAATTATGAGGTTACCATTTATCTCCCATTCACTATGTGCTAGGGGCCATTCTAAGGATTCACAAACAATGGCTCATTTAATCCTTACTGAAATAGCTAAGAAATAGTTCCCATTTGACAGATGAGGATACTGAGGCTCAAAGTAAGAATTAGCAGAGCTGGGATTGAAATTCAGATCCAAAGGCACTGCTTTCAGCAGTGATCATAAATGTGGCTCCTCTAAGAACTAGATGTCTTTTTTCCAGGCATCATGTATTTGAGCCTGTCAGGAGCAACTCTCATTTCTCTTGATTTTGCTTTCATGACAGCCATTTTCATATGTCACTGCCACCTTTGGACATTGAGGAAAGAAAAGGCAAATAGTAAACCCACTGATGGAACAAAAAAAAAAAAAATCAAATGACATAAATAAATATATTTAAGCATATCTAACGAGTAATTGAAAAATTAAAGCAGAGATAAGTTAAAATAACATGTCTGCATCAAACATATTGAACTGAGGAAAGAATCAAGATTTTTCCAATGACAGTCTATTCAATATAATTTAACTGTTATTAAAAAGTATGCACTTAATAACCAAAGGGAGAAATCAGAAAATCATTCAGTGAGTGATGGGGAAAAATCAGAAACTCTTCCTAGATTGTTGCTCATTTGATATAGGTTTGAAGTTGCATATTATATTATGCTATACTACTCTATTGCATATTTTTTGTTACTAGAGAGCAGGTTATGACTGGAACAATACTATATTATTATACTTGGAAACTAGGGACCATATCTTGATCTTCATTGCATATTCCACATTACCTACACAGCACATGTAATACGGACTCAATAAATTCTCATTGAATTAAATTGTCTACTACATCACCAGACAGCAAATATATCCTTATTACCCCTGTGATCAGTGCAACACATTTTAAATAATGAATGAAAAATGTGCCTTTCTAATAACTGTCTCAGTAACAAAAATCCAAAATTATTACAAAGAAGAAATGAACCATTTAAAATCTAGAACACAGCTCTTGGAGATGATCCACTTTGCCCAGGTCCTCCCTTCCATCCTTTGAATGAACATGACTGACTTCAAAATATTCACCTAACACACTTAAAGGCTTTATTCAGATGCTTATAAAAGCTTTCTTCCTGTTTTTTTGTTTGTTTCTCCTCATGTTCTTCTAGAAGATTCCCTAATGCTTTTTTTTTTTTTTAAGATTTTATTTACTCATGAGAGACGGAGAGAGGCAGAGACATAGGAAGAGGGAGAAGCAGGTTCCCTGAGGGAAGCCTGATGCAGGACTCCATCTCCTGAGCCAAAGGCAGACGCTCCACCACTGAGCCACCCAGGCGTCCCAAGATTCCCTAATCTTCAGGCTTTCTTGCATATATTGCAAACAGTATCAGTGCTTGGTACTAAGTGTGTCCTTCTTGCTTATGTGTCAAAAGAATATTCTCATTATTGGTTGATAACTTTTAATATATTATATAAATTAAAATATATTTATACATATATATGTAGAAAGAACATTGACAGATCTTTATATGTTAAAATACAATTAAATAGAAATTTCAGTGTTCATTTTCAAGAATATATGACATGGTTTCTCTTTCTCTTTGAAGGGCTTTATAGGGGGTTTTGCTATATTGCTTTTCACTGCACTTTTTATTACCATCAAAGAGACAAATGGTTTTTGTCCAGGAGAATTTTAATGGGTTTTATTTCAGTTTTAATTTAGGCTTACACTGAGGTTTTGACAGGCAGTATTTCTATATAGGCAATGTTATCTTTGCAAAGTATTTGATTTGGGGAATCTAGATTTTTAATATGATAGTTAAACCTCAGGTGTAAGTATCTTATCAGTCTTTAGAATCATGACGTGCTTCTCAGGCATCTTCTTAGATATTATTCTGATTACTGAACTTCCATTTGAAGCCAGAAAACCTAGAAAGATGCCATTTGTATGTTTCCAGCCCTGGAGAAAGAGAATATAGCTGTGGCAACTGAAAACAGCCCTATGGCTCTCTTGATCTGGACATAACTGTCACATACGATTCTAACGTGCCATTGATGTACAAGTACATACTGTGTTTCAACTGAAGCAAAGTTGTTAAAAGTTTAATTTTGTTTTTCTGGGGAAAAGAAGACATTTCCTGAAGGGAATATGGTTGCATTATCATTAAAAATGTATATGCATACTCCCCTGCCCCTCCTTTATTTTTAAGATTTTACTTATTTATTCATGAGAGATACAGAGAGACAGAGACACAGGCAGAGGGAGAAGCAGGCTCCATGTAGGGAGCCAGATGTGGGACTCGATCCCGAGACTCCAGGATCACGCCCTGGGCCGAAGGCAGGTGCCAAACCGCTGAGCCACCCAGGGATCCCCTCCCTTTTTTTAAAGTAATAACCTTTGGGGTTATAATCACTATTACATAACGATTAATGTTATAATTAATAATTAATCCAATAATATGTAATATTATATAATTGATATTATTATATATGATATTATATAGCCTATAACACTTTTTTATTTTTATGTTTAATTATTATATTATTATTTACCATATATATATGGGGTAGAACCCAGTTTTGTGGGACAGTACCTTATAAAACTTAGGCAGTCATTTTTATCTCAATTTTTTACTTATTTTTAATTGTGGTAAAATACACATAACATGAAATTCACCATCCTAACCATTTTTAAGTGTCCAGTTCAGTATCATTAAATACATCACCATTGTTGTGCCCTCATCACCACCATCCATCCATAGGACTCTTTTCATCCTGCAAAACTGAAACTCTATCCATTGGACAATTGTAGCTCCTTATTCCCACTTCCATCAACCCCTGACAACACCATTGTACTTTCTGTGTCTATGAATTTGCTTCATAAAAGGAAAAGCATACAATATTTGTCCTTTCACATGCTCTCTTTTAATAGAGCTGTTGCTCTGTTTATAAATATGTAGGAAGAAGACACTGCAAATTACCCAGCTGAAGGAAGAAAACAGCAGTGTCTGTTTTCCCATCAACAAGCAGCTGTAACCAGGCGAGGCAGTGTCTGTAACATCGTAGTTGAAATCTAGGCTCTATTGTTCTACTAACAGAGTGGGAAGAGTACTTGTTATTTTTCCCATCTGTGACACCCCTAGTACGTGCATTCTGGGTTGACTTCCATGAATGGTCTGTCAGCCGATTTCTCATGCCATTCAGCCTCCACTCTTTGCTGTTAGATTCTCTCTCTCTCTCTTTTTAAGTTTTTATTTCAATTCCAATTAGTTAACAGTTAGTTATACAGTGTTATATTAGTTTCAGGTATACAATATAGTGACTCAACACTTCCATGCATCACCCTGTTAGGTTCTTTTTACACTCACACACAAACACACCAGAAGTGGAGCATCCATGTGTCCATTTTCCAAGACTAATAGTTCCAAGCTCATCTGTTCAGTTCTTAGTTTTTTCATGAGAAGAGACCCTTCTGAATGCGTGTGTGTGTTTGTGTGTGTGTGTGTGAGGGGGGGGAGAAGGGAGAGAAGGAGTCATAGCTCTCTGCATACTCTAGTTTAACTAAAGGATATACTTCCAATTTACAAAAAACTTCTAAAACATCCACTCCCAGCATGCAACCAAAAAATAGGTGGATTCTTCTTTTATTCTGAAGTCTACTTAATTTAGCATAATCTGAAGTGATCTCTGAAGATAGAAAGATAATGCATAACCAAAGTTAATATTCTTAGTGCACAGAATAAAACTGAAGAATTATAGCAATTCTTGAAATATGGAGCAGAGTATATGCATCAGAATATCTGCTTTTATAAGACAGAATTTATACAGTTAAATATATATATTATAAAATCCCTTAAACCAGGCCCAAGACAACATGAAGGGACACAGATTTGTATAATGAATGTTAATAACAACTTTGAAGGTTGTGTCGTTCAGAGGAAAAAGCGTAATTTTAAATGTTGACAAAAAGTGTAGTTCCTTTGGTGTCCTAGATTCTTCTACTGCCTAGAATAATGCCTACCTCCTATTAAACAACAAATATTTATTAAACAATTCAACAAATATTTATTAAATGAATGAATGGATGGACTGATGGACAGATGCATAAAATAGATTAGAATCCCAATACAGCCACTTACCTAACCTCCTCTCTATATAAAGCAACTTCTACACATTATTGATCATTATGGTAGTTACTAGCACTATTTAATTACTTTCATGTAACATTTTGAAATTTTGGAAGCTTGTCAATTTAAAGTCAGATTACAGTCAGGAAAATAGGACCATAAAAGCCTTCAAATCTTACTCAACCCAATAGGAATGTCCACAGCATGTAGCCCAGATACTTCAATTTAATTCTTTGAGAATTTAGGACCAGAGAGATTAATTGATTTGCTTAAAGTCCCATACAGTTGCATGAAAAGTGTAAGATTTGTATATGTGAGAAGCTATAGCCCAATAATTCTACACTAGGTAACTCACTAGTTAACTCAGCAAACTTTTATGCTTTGTTTCCATAAATCCGTGGAGTCTTCCAAGTTTGGGAGAATCTAAAGATGATGGGGAATAATCATGTAAAGAAGGCACACTTATGGGGATCCCTGGATGGCTCAGTGGTTTAGCGCCTGCCTTTGGCCCAGGGCGTGATCCTGGAGTCCCGGGGTCGAGTCCCACATTGGGCTCCCAGCATGGAGCCTGCTTCTCCCTCTGCCTGTATCTCTGCCTCTCTCTCTCTGTCTATCATTAATTAATTAATTAATTAATTAATTAAAAAAAGAAGACACACTTATAAAGAAGTAAATATGTAACTCTAAAGAAGGGAACATGTGCTGAGATAGCTGTTTACAGGAAGAATGGAATGAACATGGAGAATGAAGCCACCAACCGAGTCTGGAGGTTTGAGAAGAGAAAGTAAATATTAAGCTGCAACCTGACAGCTGATGGGAAGATCATGTGGACTTTTCAGTTTGTGCAATTAAAGTCTGAGAAGCCAGGATTTTAGTTATACCCAAATAAAATAAGCATAAAAGGATCAGAAGAAATCATTTAAATGAGGAAATGGCCAATACTATTCATGTAAAAGTACATAGGCATGTGTAAGGGTGCAAAGTTCTTCTGGTCTGCTTTGTGGGAGCTCACAACGTGACTCACAATTTTGTCATGTGCTATCTTTATGGATTCCGTGATGTCCTGACAGTCAAGTCTGCACCTTATCCACCTTGCTCTCCCGAACACTCAGCGGAGTGCCTGGCACATTGCAGACATACAATAAATGTTTTCTTGCATTGACTTATACCCACTGACCAGTATATTAAAAACAGAAAATAAAAGAAAAAAAAACAAGCTGTGTGATTTTCTCTAGACACAGTTGTAATTTACTATCTAGGACAGTCTCACCAATCAAACATTTATCTCCAGTCCTTGAGAGGATAATTTACCTTCAACAATTATTATTAATACATTTTGCCAACTTGGGACCATAGCAAAATTGAACTTATGAAAAATGCCTGTCTTTTTTCACCCTTGGAGTAATTATATCTTTCAAAAAACTATCTTTTGGGGGTTTTGAGATGACAGTGTTTTTCAAATCTCAGGTTGCAAAAGCAGAATCATTTTATCAGTAATGTACAAGATAGAGACATGTCCAAGGTTACTCAAGCAGGGTCATAAATCAGCTCCTCGACAATATCTCCCAAGATTAAAAAAGAAAGATCATATAACATTTTGTAGATGGAAAGTCTCATATGAGTTGTCATACATTAAAAATGATGAAAAAAAAAGTAATTGCATAGAAATGCAGTAGTTATATTATTGACCAGGCCAAAAAAAAAAAAAACATTTAGATTATTGGGAAATAAAATGACTGTTGATAATTATTTTAACATTACAATTTGGCAGAATACTTCATATTTTCACTTGCCAAATGAAGAAATAGGTTGTATATATTTCCACTATTATTAGCAAAGAAAAGCAATAAAATACTACAAATGAGTGATAATGTGTTTTGTTTGTCCTTGAAGACTGCTGCAAACATTCATTTCATTCTTATTAAAGACAAATTAATTACCTTAAGTCTCTTAAAATCAGCATGTGCTTTTGAAAGTGCATATTGAGAAATTTGGATACCACTAAATTTTTTTTAAAGATTTATTTATTTATTTATTCATGATAGACACAGAGATTGAAAGAGAGGCAGAGACACAGGAGGAGGGAGAAGCGGGCTCCATGCCAGGAGCCCGAGGTGGGACTCGATCCCGGGACTCCAGGATGGCGCCCTGGGCCAAAGGCAGGCGCCAAACCACTGAGCCACCCAGGGATCCCCGGATACCACTAAATTTAAAACGCAAAATGGGCAATCCCAAGTGATCCCAACTAAAATAAATGAAGAAACTGAAGTGATTACAAAGACAATTTGCAAGTAAAAAATAATTCCCTTCATTTTATTCTTCAACCCTCAATAACCCTGCTTGTGAATCTCACTTCCTCATCTCCCTGTTTTAATTCTTTTCATTTAGAAAAACATTACAGATACTTTGCTACCACTTGTGTTAGACCCATACATAGTACTCCCAAGACCTTGCTGAAGGATTTCTACCCAGCATCACCATTAAAGGCAGTTAGGCCCTATGCCTGGGTCAAACCCTATGGCTACCACTAACTAGCCGGCTGAGCCTGGGCAAGTTATTTTCATCCTTGTGAGCATCCCTTTTCTCATAAGTAGATTAAGAGTTATAGGATTGTCGTGACGGGTAAGTCAGGTGGAACTCGCCATGTATCCTAAACTTCCAACAAAGGTGAGCTTTGATTGTCACCATCAGTAGGCAATGCTTGTGCCATCTGGGTCAGTGTAAACAACACGTTCATTTAACTGACACTGGACCAAGAATCAAATAAGTTGTCCTGAGCCCTAGCTCTGTCACCATGGGCAAGTCATATATTTCAGGATTTCAGTTAACAATGAGGTATAGATGAGATCATCTCAAAGGTCTCTTGCAGCTCTAAAATTCTTCCTTCTGAATTAATATCATGTTTTACATTCTTACTCATAACACTGGAATTATATCCATTTATCATAAAAATGTCAAAATATCATAAGATGTAAGCCAAAAAAAAAAAAAAAGTGAATCCGTGAAACCTGGTCATGTGGTCAGAGCCAAAGAGAATCCAATTTGATATAAAGTCATTTTCCTCGAGTGCTGTGTGGCAGGGATTCTGCTGAGTAGTGTATTTGAGCAGAGCACCTTGAGACCAATGTCACAGAAAATCTTCCTGCAAATAATTAATGGTGTGTGTATATATATTGCCAGCTACCCTGTTGGAGCCCAGCAATGTCTCAGAGCAGATTAGTGGTCCTTACCCAGGTGCCCGACCATTCCAATACATACTTTTCTCAATGATCATTATCCTGAAATAAATCCAAATTAAATTTTATGAACCAGGATTGAAATTATGTGCCTTCAGTATTGAACCTACTAATAGCAGTTATTTTTATTGAAGTATTAAAGCAATTGGCTTGAGTCATCTTGGAAACACTGCCTTCATATTTCAAATATGGTTGGGAGGCTGTCAGCACATATTACCATGGATTGGAGATATTTGCTTGTTAAATGATTTTTACCAGGAAAAACCCATTACGGGAAACATCTTGTTTACAAGGGTGTTCTGGGGATAACAAATAGAAAGCAACGTGTTACATTGAATTATAGGAATAAAATCAGCTGATTCAGCTAATAGATTCAATAGAAATATTAGACATTATTTTGCAAGTCAAACACAACAGCAACTTAATTTAACTGGCAGATTTCTACTGTAGGATATAAATATCAAGTAAAAAATATTCACTTGAAAGGACAGTGGCCCCAGAGTGTTATTTGAACATGCTAGTTCAGGTCTCCATTCTCAGTGATTCTTCAGAAGCTATTTTCTCTGTCTTACCTACACAGAGAGAAAATAAAGCAGCAGCACTAAGTATATTTGAGATAACGAAAAGCACAGAAGTGAGGTTAAGGGAACAGGCATTGAGTGAGAGAGTTGTGGGTTCATCCTGGATATGTGGACTTCGGGTAGGGGCTTAATTTCTTGGAGTCTCAATGACCTCGTCTGTAAAATGGAGACTATGATGTAGCTGGGATTGTTGCGGAGTCAAATGTGATGATGAAAAATTAAGACTTAGCCGGATGCCTGACACAGAGAAATTATCAAATGAATGGAAACTGCACCACTGATAGCACCATTCAGCCTCAGCTAATAGACCCTAGAAGGATGAACAGATGAGATATAGTCCCTTTTCATACTGTATGTTATACATGTCCGATCGGTCACAGTGGATTGCAAGTTTTGATGGCCACAGAGATAGTATCTTAGTCATCTTTGCATGCTTCCCCCCTGCATAGTATGGGAACTCAACCTGGATATGAATGGAATGAATGAAAGAAAAAATGAATGAACCATAGGTGCTTCAAAGTCCCCCAAGAGCCCAGTGAAGATAGGATCTGTGAAGAAGGCATCTGAGAAGGCCAGTATGGATGGCCTGCTTGTCCCAGGAAAAGCTGTGAAATAGATTGTAATTGAAATTGGACTAATGGCAATAAAGACAGACCTTGGGTCCAGGGCATTCCCTCAGCAGACTGTATTCACATGTACCCCTGTTGTGCCTTTAGAAAATGACATAGTGAGACAGCATGAAGTCTGATGATTCGAACCTTGAATAACATTGAACATCCGTTCAGGATAATTAGAGGAGAGTGACATTTAGTCCAAATGAGGGTCAAAATGCTGTGAACAAGCCAGCATGTTTGGACTCGTGATGTTCCCTGCTGAGACACCAAGCCCTGTGTGTCTGACTCTGATTCAGATTTTTAGAGACAGATGTTTAGCAGAAGGCTAAAAAGGTCTTAGCTTCTTTGACCCACCAGAGAAGAAATAGCCAGAAAGGTTAGCATGTCACAGTTGGCCAAACCTGAAGTGATTGCTCCCTCCCAGCATACTTTGTACTTTGGCCATGGCACCTCACACGTTCTGCTTCTTGCAGGAATTTTCTGTGGGTGTTTTCTATTCACACTAGACTGAAACCTCCAAGACTAGAGATCTTTCTAAATGTCATGTCACCCAGCATGTTGCCCTGTTCCCAGTAATGTCTCAAAATAGAAGTATAGTTTGGACTAACACATGGCACTCAGAATCCCAGATACTTGTCAAAACCCCCTTCCCAGTAGATTTCCAATAGCTTCCTCCCCATCTCAGAGAGCCAGCCTCCAAAGTAGCTGAAATATTGAAGGGGGAACACATCCCTCTGCTGCCCTTTCCCTTCACTCCTCAAAGCCAGCCAGTCACTTCCGTTTAATCATATTCTCTTAGCAGCTCTGGAACTGGTCCTCTTAATTCCATCCGCCATGTGCCTGATTCCCACCACTGGCATTTCTTGCCTGCGTCATTGCAAAAGCCTCCTCACCTCTCTAGACTTTGTTTTTCAGCCAGCATGATCACTCGCTATCTCAAATCTGACCATCTCTCTCTGTCTTTAGTTTCCTGTGAAATCTAAACTGTTTAGTATGTCTTACAAATCCCTTCTTGTTCTGGCTCCTTCTCCCCCTTCCCATTTCATTTCTCACCTCAGCCTTAGCTGCTCCCAGACATACTGAGATATTCTTAGTTCCTTGAATGCAGCATACTTTTTCCCATTTGGAGTCTTTTATCCTCTCCACCTAGGACATTTTTCCCTCTCTGATCTCTGTCCCTTTTCTCCCTTTATCTAGGAAGAACTCTTTGGCATCCTTGCTCCCAGAAAGGCTGGTTTGAGTGCTTCTCTTTTTCCTCCTCTCTTTTTTTTAAAGATTTTATTTATTTAGGGATCCCTGGGTGGCTCAGCGGTTTAGCGCCCGCCTTCGGCCCAGGGTGTGATCCTGGAGTCCCGGGATGGAGTCCCACATCAGGCTCCCTGCATGGAGTCTGCTTCTCCCTCTGCCTGTCTCTCTCTCTCTCTCTCTCTCTCTCTCTCTCTCTCTCTGTCTCTCATGAATAAATAAAATCTTTTAAAGAAAGATTTTATTTATTTATTTGTCAGAGAGAGAGAAAGAAAATGAGCAAGGCTAGTGGTAGGCAGAAGGAGAGAGAGAGAGCAGACTCCCTGCTGAGTAGGAAGCCCAACATGGGACTTGATCCCAGGATTCTGGGATCATGACCTGAGCCTGAGCAGAAGGCAGATGCTTAACTGACTGAGCCACCCTAGCTTCGGCTCTTAAGCACCACAGCCATGGGGAGCCACCATGAAATGGGAATTTGTTTTTCCTAGATGAAGAGATGTCTAAGTTGAAATACAAAGGATGACTAGGATCCAATTAAACAGATACAGAGAGATGAGTAGATACATAAAAAAAATTTGTTGAGTCATTGAAAAAAATGAATGAATAAATTCAGTTTTAAGAATTGCCTATAAAACATGTCACTGAGATCCCAACGTTCTGTTGATCACTGCTCACTCCACATGGGTATGGTAAAATTTCCAAACATAAATCTTCCCCTAGTTTTCTCCTTTTCCAGGAATCTCAGAGCATTTCCAATATATTACGATTGCCTATTTCATGGCATAAGGAAACCAAAACTGCCCAGCCTTATAGATGAAGCCACATCAAGTCAAGGGGCATCTCCAAGAAGTGAAATAGAGGCAAGGTTGGTCAGAGCTTACTGGATGGTCTGATGCTGACTGTTTTACATCTGGAAACCCTTTGTGAAAATGAAATATATCAAGAAATAAGGATATTTAAGATGGCAGGCAGCAGCATATACATATACGTGTATATGTATATACATATGAAAGAATTGTTCTCTGTGAAAAGATCTGTTATAAACTGAACAATAAGGATAATGTTAAGACCCTTTATGTCTATTTGCCTTGATGGACTACTCATTGAAAGCTATCCTGTTATGTTTTCCTAATCTCGTGGCTTCTCTCATAACTGAACAGGATGCTACAGAAGCTGATGTTTGAAAGGCCCTGGTGAACCAGAATGCTTTCACCATGCAATAAATATAAACTGTTGTTTGGGCTTAAAAGTGTTTTATTTTGGTGTCTGAAAACCAAAACAAAAGAGAAGGAGCCAATAAACCCTGAAAGTCCTGGAGACTGCAGATTACCAGCATGTATTGGAAGCCCCATGGAGGCAAACAGGTTATTATAATACTCAACATTGCCCATGTGGACATATAGACCAGAGCACCTCCATGACATTTACAGAGGCTTCTTTTAAAAGGGCATCCACAAGACAACCCAAGTCACAAAATAATGGCTGGAGGAGTATAACACAATATGTACATTATGGATATACACATGAAGAAAAAATGTCTGTCATCGCTAGTGAGGATAAATGACATGAAGTCCAGTGGAAAGAAAAGTATTTTATAGGGTCAATTGTGTAATATAATTCATTTGCTATACACAACCCTCTTTCCCTCTTTGTTTTATTCCTTTCTCCTTTTATTGGTTCTCTTTTCCTTCATTCATCAGAGAAGGATAAGCATGGAACAGAGGAGCTTGCTTTGGATTTAGAAATTGGGGTAATGAAAGGCTCACAGTCCACACTGAACCCCAATAATGTGGGCATTATCACTGGATAGCAGCCACAAAAGTAGCAGGGTTGATGAGTTTCAAAGGCACTTAATACATCCCCTAGGCTTTAGTTAGAATTACAACATCAGTCAAGTTCATTCCTTTCCCAGATTCCTTTTCTTACCCAAAAATCAATTAGTGTTAGTTGGATGTCTAAAGCCCCTGAGTTACTATGGAAGGCTAGTGAGTTAGTTGGATTTGGAGACACATAGACATGTGTTTGAGTTCAGTTCAGTCCATCATTACTTGGGCAATTCATTTAAATGTACTGCTTCTCAGTCTCCCAACATATAAATAGAATCACTCATTCATTTCTAAAACAAATAGTTTTGAAGGTTTAGTACAGGGCTGGAGTTGGATTTTTAATGGTAAAAACAAAGAACAAACAAACAAACAAAAAAAACCCAGGCATCTCGTCCAATGATAGGTAAGTAAGATCAATACATAAAATAGAAGAACATTATTAAGATGAAGTTAAAGGAATAAAAAAATATATGAAGAATCCAATACATTGCTTGCTTTGTTGTTGGCACTTACGACATATTCTTACATCCTTGAGCCTGCTTTTTTTCTCCCCAAGTGATCCTAATCCCCCGTGGAAATTAAAATTCCCATCCTTTCAATGCTTTGATTCTCATTAAGATATCATCTGATTTTCTAATTAAACAACAGAAATTTGCTGAAGGGGAATTTATGTCCCCCCCCCCCCAAATTTACTGTTTTAAAACTGGAGTTTTTTAATTCTAATGAAAGTCAGATTGAGACAACCCATAATTACTAAGCATCTACTATGCTTTAAATCATACAGAAGATGTAACACCCTTCTCCAGGGGTTCCAAAACCTATATGATTTGTGAAAATAATATACCCACATATTAACAAAGTATTTTAAAAGCAACATATATCCACATATTAACATAATATTTTAAAAGCAACAGAAGAGCAGCCCAGTAGCTCAGGGATTTAGTGCCGCCGCCGCCTTCACCCCAGGGCCTGATCCTGGAGACCTGGGATCGAGTCCCACCTCAGGCTCCCTGCATGGAGTCTGCTTCTCTTTCTGCCTGTGTCTCTGCCTCTCTCTCTCTCTCTCTCTCTCTCACACACACACACATGAATAAATAAAATCTTTTAAAATAAATTGATTAATTAATTAATTAAATTTATTTATTTAAAACGGAAGTTTTAAATGATTGACATTAGAAGGGACTTTACAAGACCTTACATATTTCAAATGAATTATGTGTTGTGCATCCAATGGTGGAGTAGGTGCTCTGAGAAAAGAGAAATAATTTTCTTGGTGGAAAATATGAGGGAGACAAAGTAGAACTTAATGAACATCACCTCCTCCTGAGCAGCTCATCCACCAGCAGATTGCCTTTGTTTTGCCTCCATTAATATTCATCAAAGAAGCCAAATTCCATTCACCAGTCTCTCCTCATCATGTAAATAGTTTAACATCCTTTGCTTAGTAAAGCAAAGATCATCATTATCATCAATGAAAGCAAATACCAAAAACACCAAAGCTAAGTTCAGTCTCAGAAAATAAGTGAGTTATGAATCTATAAATTTGGAAGCACTGTTGTATGTAAACATGAGGTCTGATAAATAGCACTAAGTCTTTGCAAAGTCCATGAACATATTATTACTTATTTGATCTTCTCAGCCTGAAAACGCAGAAAGCTGAAGAAGATTGACCTTATCAAGACCACCCAGCTAGTAGCAGGTAGATGTGGGGTCAATCTGAATCATGTGTCCTACCTACCACTTAAAAATGTCATGTCAGGGCACCTGGGTGGATCAGTGGTTGAGCATCTGCCTTTGGCTCCGAGCATGATCCTGGTCCTGGGATCAAGTTATACATTGGGCCCCACCCCACACAGGGAACCTGCTTCTTCCTCTGCCTATGTCTCTGCCTCTCTCTATGTGTTGCTTGTGAATAAATAAATAAAATCTTAAAAAAAAAAAAAAGTCATGACACAGAAAAAAATTACCATGCTATTTGTTAAAAACTAATAGCCACAAAGGGAAATAGCATGTAATAGCACAAGAATCAAGTATAGACCAGATCCTTGCTACTCAAAATGTGGCCCACAGGCTGGCGGTATTGACATCACCCAGGAGCTTGAGAGTAATGCACCCCACTCTAGACTTTGAGAATCACAAGCAGCAGCTTAACAAGATCCATGCATTAAGAACTGTGCAGTGGGGATCCCTGGGTGGCGCAGCGGTTTAGCGCCTGCCTTTGGCCCAGGGCGCGATCCTGGAGACCCGGGATCGAATCCCACGTCGGGCTCCGGTGCATGGAGCCTGCTTCTCCCTCTGCCTGTGTCTCTGCCTCTCTCTCTCTCTCTCTCCCTCCCTCTCTGTCGATCATAAGTAAATAAAATATTTAAAAAAAAAAAAAAAGAACTGTGCAGTGAGTCCAAGACACACCCATCTAGGAAGGTTTCACATCTCCAAATTGGACACAACATAACTCATAAAATTGTGCAGATTAATTAATATATTAAAATGCACTTTTTATATTAAAAGGAACTATATAAATGTAAGACTATAAAAATAATAATTGATCTCATTTATACTAACTCAGCCATTCATATTAGCATTTTGTCTTCCAATTGCATATAGACATAGATCTGAGGAACTTAAAGGCAATCAAACTAGACTTAGTTCAGGTGTAATACTTACCCCAGATGAGATAATAAATGTTAAGGTGCCAACTTAACAAATCTCCCCTGATGCACATTGTATTTAACTAATTATAGGAGGATCTCTTAATTTGTTTTTTTTTTTTTTCTGCAGAGAACCTATTTTAAATAGCATTATTTGTAGGTCAACAAGAAAGGTCAATTTTAAAGTATTATGAACTATGAAAATATGTCTTTTAAAATTACAGATTTTCTCCCATGTTTATATTTTTTTGCCTATATTTATAAGGCAAAAAGGTTAGATCTTAATAATCTATCACTACTCTCTTCTTTTCTGCCTCTTCTTGTCCCAAAACTGGTGTCTGCACTGGTCCTTTAGCCCACCTCCCAGGCATCCCCCCCTAACCTCTGCCTCCCAACAACCGTAGGTTTTGACTTTGCATCTATGGTTCAGCTCCCCTTTTGAATGCCAGTATTCATCAACCCACCTGTCTACTGGCTATTGCCACTGAGTGAACTTCCTCTCACCTCCCACAGCCCTGCTCCTCCTCTTCTTTATTTCATTTTCTATTAATGAGCACACCATCCTTCTAATGACTTAGCCAGAAATCTAGGCGCCATCTGGCTTCTCTCTCCCTTCTCTCCTAAATAATGTTGAGCGCAACAAGCTGTAGATTCCCCCATATAAATATCTCAGATTGCCCTCTTCTTTTTCCACTGCTTTCATTGAAGCCATCCTTAATTCTCACATACATAATAATGCTTTTCTCTCTGCCTCCAGCCTTGCCTTCTCCTAAAACTTCAAAGAGCCCAAAGCTAGCATTCAAGCTTTATCAAATGAGGATCTCCAGGCCAAAAGAATTTAATTCAGTGCAGACTGTGGGGTGAATTTGACTTTAATTAAATACCCTCCCAAGACACCGGTGCAGGTCAGACTTGGAATCTGATCTAAAGCATTCTCTACTGTGAAAGGGTGATCAATCATGTCACTTCTCTGCGTCAGACTGTTCAGTGACCCATCTTTACTTCTAGAATAAAGTCCAAAGTTGTTAACATGGACGTTTGCCATCTGTCCTCTGCCACCCTTTCTACCCATGCCAGATCCCTAAGCCCTGTTTGCAGTTTGAAAGAGAATCACCTGTAGGGCCCTTGGAAGGCTCAGTTGGTTAAGCATCCAACTCTTGATTTCAGTTCAGGTCATGATCTCAGGGTTCTGGGATTGAGCCCTGCACTGGGATTGTGCTCAATGTGGAGTCTGTTTGAGGATTCTCTCCCTCTGCCCCTCCTCCTGCTCATGTGTGCTCTCTCTCACTCACACACACTCTCTCTCTCTCTTTCAAATAAATAAATCTTTAAAAATAACAGGAAGGAAGGAAGAAAGGAAGGAAGGGAGGGAGGGAGGGAGGGAGGGAGGGAGGGAGGGAGGGAGGGAGGGAGGGAGGGAGGGAGGGAGGAATCACCTGCAAAGAGATACTGGAGCCCAGAGGAATGGAGGGAAAAGAGACAAGGAAGGGACTTATTAGTTATGGAAAACATGGTTAGCATTAGTTCATTCAATCTCCACAAGTATTAACATCATCATTTAAAGGATGTGAATTTATAAGCCCAAAGAAGTAGAGTAGCATGCCTAGGCTACTTGGGCAGTAACAGAGTTGGGCATAAACCCTAGATGGTCAAACATCAAGACATCTTTGATTTTTTTCACAGTCCTGCCATGAGATATACTTCTGAAAACTGTGTGAGGCCAAACTGCATACATGCTGTGGCAGTTATGGCCTAATGAAATAGGGTAGCCCTGAGGAAGACAAGTTCTAACATTGCTGTGAACTGCTGAGAAGCCAGAGAAGAGATCAGGGGAGCAGTAGTCATGATCCAAGGATACTTGTTGAGCAGATACTTCAGGAAAATCACACGTGTCAGAGAACAAGATGTAGATGTACATGTGGATGTGGGTGTGGGCAATGCAGATGCCGTACATGTGGTCCAACGGGTACACCTGAAGAGTACCAATAGTAACCACAGTCTTGTGATGTCTACCCAGCCACACTCAGGCCCAGAATGTGCTAGTGCCGAAGGTTACACCTTGGTGACAAAAGTTTAGGCATCTTCTCGGTTGCTACAAAGTCTTCCACTTCATCAGGCTGCTCAGATCCTATTTGCTCCAGGACAGATTGGCACGGGACTCAGTGTCAATGCCAAGTAATTTGACTAAAGCAGTGAGTATGCCTATTTATATTCAGACCCATGCTCAGAAGCTCCCAGAGGTGTGATAGAGTGTTGCTTTTCAAATGGACATAAAATATACATGGTTCTCATATTAGCTACTGCATATTTTTCTGGTGCCTATCCCTGATTGATAGCCATGAGTCCAAGTAATTAGGAGAGCACTGGGGCAAGAGACTCTGGTTCACATGTCATTTCCTCAGACTAGTAAGATCTTTTCCAGGCCTTGTTAGATAAGTTTTACTCAATTCACCTCTAAAGGCCTGCCTACCTAGATTGCCTATTAAGTGCAGGGCACCATGCTGGCATCTATGGGTCAGGCATGGATATAAGGTAGTAGTCAGAAAGACCTAAGCATGTAGTGGCTAAGCAGGAAAAATTATCCTGTGGCCAGACTCCTGAGTTTGAATCTCAGTTCTGCCCCTCTCTAAATGGGTGACTTGGAGCAAGGTTATTTTGCCTTCTTGGCCTTGGCTCCTCATCTATAAAATGAGGATCTGTCCCTTCTTCCTAGGATTATGTAAAAGATTAGATAAGTTACTGTCTAAAACTGTAATTATAATTCCAGCCTTTAAGCCATTTATTATCTAGTGAGGGAAATATGCTCAAAGGATGGTAAAATGAGTCCTAGCTCTGCGACCTAGAGAAGCAAGAGAATACCTCAACTGGGAGCTGAACCAGAGGAAGCTTCATGAAAGATGGTCAAGCTCAGTTGGGTTTGGAAGGAGAGAGAATGGGAGGGTGGTAGTAGTCATAGGTAGAATCTCCAGATACAAAGAATGGGAGAATTAAAGGCCTGGGTAAGTTCTCATCAGGGTGGGCAGTGGACAGCATGGAGGTGGATAGGAAACCAGAAAACTGGGCATTTTCTCAAAGCTGGGGATCAAGTTGAAGCCCCGTCGTGGAGGCTTAGAGGTCTGGAGACCTTGACAAATGCCCCATCCATGAGGCCGCTGAAGGACTTTGAGGAAGAGACTTTTCTGACCAGTGCTATGACTTGGGCACATCACCCCATGAGCAAAATGCATACTGAAATGGAGAAATGTAAACTGGAAGAAGGAAGATAGCAGGCAGAGGTGCCATATCATCCAGGTGAGACACAATGAACTCTGGCTGGTATGATGGAAGTTGAAATAGAAAATAGATATGAGGGACTCCTGGGTAGCTCAGTGGTAAAGCATCTGCCTTCGGCTCAGGACATGATCCTGGAGTCCCAGGATCAAGTCCCACATCCAGCTCCCTGCATGGACCCTGATTCTCCCTCTGCCTATGTCTCTGCCTCTGTGTGTGTGTGTGTGTGTGTGTGTGTGTGTGTGTATGTGTGTTTCTCATGAATAAATAAATAAAATCTTAAAAAAAAAAAAAAGAAAAGAGGTATGAAAGAAGTCACAGGGTTGGGCACTGATTGCAGTGGAAAGGCAGGAAATGGGGAATCTGGGATGACTGAGGATTCAATCCTGGGAGGCTGGGAAGATGGGAATCATCATAGGAATCCATAATATAAGAAGTCCAGCACCCCATTCCTCACTTCTCTAGCAATGCTAAGTTTTCTTCCAAAATCCTAAAGACAACCAGCCAGTTGGCTAATGGGCAGTAAACCTGGTTTTGCATGAAGAGTTTTGGGTCTCCAGGTATTTGCAAAATGATGTAGAACATCTCCATAGAATACACATTCTATATAATAAAATTATCAGGAACCTTTTGTGTGCTCCAAATGAGATACGAGCTATGAATCAGTGTTAAAAAAATCTTAATAAATTGTTTCAGATGTTACTAGGAAGGATATTTCTGGAGTGTCAATTAGACACAATCATAGTTTGAGTTGAATAATTACCCTTTCTGATATATATTTTGATGATACGTTTTTTTAAAGACAGACTAATTCGCAAAAAGAAAAGGATAGCTCACATGCCATTAACTCTGTTAAAGAGAAAACAATTCATAAATGAAATGCATAATTTAAAAGCAATTTAGAAAAACATTCCCAAGGATAAACATTCAAAATATAGCCTCACTTTCAACAAACGGGAGCTAGGGACAGGAGGAAGCAAAGGAAACAAGTAAGGAGGGAGAAGAAAGACAAAAATATACAAGGAAAGGAGAAATAAATTAGGATATGTTGTGGAGAATAGGAAGATGAAAGATGAAAGAGGAGGTAAAGACTCCTTGAATGGTCAGATTTCCCTAAGAGATCATCTCATGTGAAGGTACACATTTCTCTGGAATATTTCTACTCTCACTCTTTCCTTTCCATTCACACTTCCAGTTTCTCATCACTTTACCCCTGAAGTAATAGATATCCCTTTGCAGGTTCCCTGCCCCTGTTCTTGCCCCACTGTCCCGTGCCCTGTGGCCACATTCATGTTCCCTCAGCATCTCTCCTATCAACAATCCCGAATTCCCAATCCACAGTCTACTTTCCGCACCTAGTCTAATCAAGGCAAGGCTCTTAGAATCCTTCAAAAATCCGCCCCCTCGTACCTCCACCCAAGAGTAACAGGTGAGATGTTGGTGAGGACCACACATGGTGTTTGACAGGCCTGGATTTAGATCTAGTGTGGCCATTTCCTAATAGAATCTTGGCTCTGTCTTTTAACTTGTGAATAAAGCAAGGAGCATTACAAGTCTTGGTGTATGGTAGCTATTACGTGCATTCCTATCTTCGTCCTTATTTCCTAATGTTAGTTCACCCTAATCTATACCATCCACATGTTCCCCAGCTGGGCACCACAGCCCTCATTTACTCCCACCAGCCCACCTACTAATGCTTTTTCCCTTCTCTAATGTATATGTTGGGAGATATCTATGCAGATAGCCATGCACCTATGCAGAGATAACAAAGAGTAACAAAATGTGAGTGCCTGCGTTTGGAATCAGGTGGATTTGAGCAAAGATTCCACATCAACGTTTTACTAGCTGTGGGACTGTTGACACATTACTCATTCTTTCCAAGCCATCTTTTCCTTACTTGTTAAAAAGGACTGTGTGAGAATTATTCAACTATGTTATATTTATATGTCTAGTACAAGGTCAATGCTCAATAAGTGGCCACTAGTATTAACTTTTGAAAGTGAGTAATAATGTGTCCTAGGTCCTCTGAGAAGGATCTTTTAGCAAATCCTGCCCCTTTATACCAATGTCTCCAACTCTAAGACTTGGTATGCTGGTTATATCATCATTCCTCTGTAATTGTATATGCTGCCTTATGTCCAATGCTCTGTCCTATCCAAGTTGGTGCTTTATGACAGTCTATATAGTCAGTATAGATGGAAATAACAATCTTCTTGATTATTTTTTTGGTATATATCCTATGGTCTTATCTCTGATAGTCCACAAGTTACAGATAGACAGGAAATAAAGCTTACATAAGCATCAGGGTTGGCTACATAATTTCAGAAGCCCAGAGCAAAATGAAATTGCAGAGTCCCTGGTCAACAATTATTAAGAATTGTAAGATGCTGGAGTGCCTGGTGACTCAGTCAGTTAAGCGTTTGCCTTCAGTTCAGGTCGTGATCTCGAAGTCCTGGGATCAAGCCCCAAGTGGGGCTCCCTTCTCAGAGGGGAGTCTGCTTTTCCCTCTCCCTCTGCCCATCCCCCTGTTCATGCTCATGCGCTCTCTCTCTCTCCCTCTCTCTCTCTCTCTTTCAAATAAATAAATAAAGTCTTAAAAAAAAAAAAAAGAATTGTAAGATGCTGACAAAAGAGCATTTACACCAAACATGAAGTACTGCTAACTACTGGACAACTTGTATGCCCATGAAACAAGACCTGGTAAGTTCAACCCATAGCAAAGTGTTAGACACCCAGTTGGCTTTCAGCAAAAGTTTATTGATTCACTAATTAAAAAATGTGTGTCCCCTTTTAAGGCAAGATCTTCATAGCCACTGTAAGGCCTTTTGGTCTGGATTCTCTAAATTCTAAGCCAATATCTCTTTTCTTGATTTAGTTTATATATATAGGATTCAAAACTATAACCAACCTAGAAGCAAAACTAAACTGTATAGTTGTATAGTTTTTTTCATGTTGGAACATTGGTTTAAAATGATTCATTTTAAAAGCCTTATAACAACAGACATCTTTACAGATGATGCTCAGTTGACATTCTTTACTTTTCAGACTTAAATCCTAACTATTTTAGGATGACCAGTACCCTGGTAAGTTGTATTTCATTCTCCACCAGAGAGTATGGATCTCGCCAGGTCACTGCCCACCCCAAGCTTTTTGAGCTTACGCCAGGTACAGCTGATCAGTTAAGATGTTTGTTTAAGGTGTTGTCTTGGGGAATCATTTTATTAAATGCTAAGTTCCCATCTCTACCACACATTTCATAAGCTCTCTTACTCTCCCATACATAGGGCCCTTATACTTTTCTTCTTTCAAATCATGATTCAAAGAGTAAAGAGAAAAATCTAATAAATAAAGGAGATGCATGTACATCCATCGTCTGTGTGCTCTTCCCTGGAAGAAAAGAGCAGTCAAAAAGTCTCTTTAACTTTACCCTTATTTCTAATCTTTGTGTTTCCAATCACTGATAAAAGTGGATTGGTATATAAGATGGCTTTTCATAGATGCAGTTAACTTTTTTTTTTTTAAGATTTTATTTATTTATTCATGAGAATACACAGAGAGGAGAGAGAGAGAGGCAGAGACACAGGCAGAGGGAGAAGCAGGCTCCATGCAGGGAGCCCGACATGGGACTCGATCCCGGGTCCCCAGGATCACGCCCTAAGCTGCAGGAGGCGCTAAACCTCTGAGCCACCGGGGCTGCCCCACAGTTAACTTTTCTCGCTTACAAGGTATATGGTTAAGAGTTTTAAAATACTGTCACCACGTACATGTTTCATTGTTATGCTTATATATATTTTTTTTCATAAGATTTACAGTTTGCAGTAAATGCCATCCACCTTCCTGGGCAACTGTGTCCCAGGGCCCATCAGATTCATCATTAGGTCAGCCATCTGGAGATGGACTGTGAAAGAGGCATACAGCAGACAACAAGACACACATGGATTATGGCTTCTCACTGAGAGCAGCAGCACTGTTTAAGTGCCAGAGATAAGACTGGTGTGTTGGCTGGAACACTCTCCTCTTCAGGTTGAAAAACCCAACTCAAACAAGCTTTAATAATGAAGAAAATTCAACATGTCTCAAAAGGAAAAGTCAAGGGGAAAGTAAGCTTCAGGAAAGTTTAATTCAATGGTTCAGCAGTGTCTCCTGGAGCAGTGTCACTCCATCTCTGCTCTACTTTCTGTGCAATGGCTTCTCCCCAGAGCTGGCTTCCACTGTGGTTGCAAGATGGCCAGCCATAACTGAGGCTGATTTTTCCTTGTTCATGTCCAGCAGGAGAGAGTAAAATTGCTTCCACAATATCAGTCAGCTGCTTTATCAGGGTTCCTTCTTCATATCTCTTTGACTCAAAGTGGGTCTGTGCCTAGCCCTGTGACTTGCTCTGTGGCCCAGAGCTGGGGTGTGTGTTGGGTGGCTCATAGAAGTCAGAGACCACCCCTGGAGTCTGGAGAGTCAATTCCTGCAAACTGCTCTGCCCAGAAGGCCTTACGGTTTGTAAGGAAAAGGAGGAAGGAGAGAGAAGTGGCCACCATCTCTAGTTTCTCTTTCGAATCATCTACTCAGATATGAAGAAATTAATGAATTTTGGTGCCTGGGTTAAAATTTTATGACATCCATTATTCTCTTTTTTTTTTTCTTCTACCTTTTAGACAGCTGGACACTGAGCACCATGTTGTAATTCTTTATTTGCTCAAGAGTAGTTCAATTTAAGGATACTTGAAAGTAAATTAAATCCAGTATTAAGCCACCTATATTTAATTCTCTTTATTGCATAGCCCAAACATGGACAATAGATAGGGTTACATATGAAGGTACAGAAAACAGAGTAGAATAAGAAGGAACCTCATTCACCCCTGTCTGCTTCCCTTGAGGAAGAATTAGCTCACCATCAAACTTATTTCTGAGGTGAGAGTTCAAAAGCTTGCCTTATCTTCTAAATAAGAAATTAATTCAAAGTGGCCAGAAATGTTAAAATATTTTTTACTGTAGAGTCATGACTCCACTAAAGCTTCTATATACTCATTATTGTGCCAATAGTTATGGGAGGTATCAGCTTTCCTTTGTGTTAGCCTCTTATTTTTGTTAATTCTCTATTATGAGACTTCTCAAGCATACACAAAAATAGAGCAATATATAAAGGACTCCCATCTTCTCAATTTCCTATTTCAATAACTGTATTTGGCCAATGTTATTTCATACCTAACCTCCTGTTTCCATCCACCTCCACCTCCCCCACTCCTTGCAGGATTATTTTCAAATTGATCTTAGACATTATATCATGTTATCTTTATATATTCATGTGTGTTTCTCTAGGAAATACAAACTCTCCTTTCTTTTTTTTTCTTTTTACAAACTCTTTTTTTTTAGTATAACCAAAATGCCATCAGCATAACTAAAATAAAAATTATTTTAATAATCCTTTAGATTCAATCTAATCCACAGTGTTCCAAGTTTGTGGGAGGTATATATTTAAGTAGCTTTATACCCTACATCGGATTTGATCATCTGGTTCAGGGGGATAAGAGTCACATACACAGAAGGATGAAAAAAGCTACAATCTCATCAAGCACTAGATTGTGTGGTACTAACCTGACAACTCTGCCAAGACAGAGCTAAGTGAGGTGGTTGAACAATTTTACTGGAAAAAAATGTCCGGGCCACAGTACAGCTTGAGATGAGCCTTGGAAAGCATTGCAGAACCTTAATTTTCCTAAAAGCTGGGGACAGGACTTCAGGCAATCAGGCCCAGTATAGATGACTAGATGAAAGGGAGCATAAGCATGCAGTGTGTAGAGGATGGTGGGGAGTGATCTGCCATGCCACGCGTGATCAGGTGGAGAGCAATCACAGTCCTTAAATTTGCAGAAAATGGATTAGCCTTTATCTGTGAGAAGCCACAGAAAGTACAGAGAAGCAAGGGGACAAAGAGCAAATGCTTTCAAGATGTTTGGAACCTGGTTGCAGGTTTAGCTCCATTACATACCAGCAATGAGAGCTAGGGCAAGTAGCTTCTCAACTCTGCAAACTCATTTTTCTCACCTGTAAAGTCATACCATGAATTCCATGAATCCCTGCTCTTCTAACACATGGGGACTTTTCCAAGATCCAGTGAGATAACATCATTAGTCCTTTGTTATTTGCAAAGCATATAAGGTACTTAAGATCAGGATAGCACTTGATAGTTTGTAAGTTACTTTCAGATTTATCACCTTATTTTTCCTTTTTTATATCCAGTGAAGTAGGTCTCCTTATCCCAATTTCCAGATGAGAAAACTCAGGCCTCAGGAATTATTTACCACTGTCACACACAAATGGTAATTGAAAGGTATTGTTACTGTTATTCCTATATGATTAAAAAAAAAATCTAGGATAAGCAGGATACTGACATATATCTCTATGTGGTGTCTAAGGCTTTCCGCAGTAGGAAAGTGTAATAGGCCATAAAATACCCACATGAAAGTCCCATCCATTTAAACTTCCTGATGTAGGGGTTGCAAATGGCTATTAGCACAAAATGAATCCCACAGTTCTCCTACTGAGATCTTCTCTACCTGGGAAAATAATTTGGGTGATTTCTGCAGTAATAGAAATGATGGAAGGGATAAAAAAAACTTAAACGAATCTCAGGAAAACCATGATCTCTCCCTCTACTGTCTATGAACAGACTAGAATTCTTTAACATGAGAGGTGTAGATAAATGTAATGAAACTGATTTTTTTTAAAATAATCAAGAATTACTGGATGTATAATGAAACTTAGATTTGTTTTTACTGCACACAGTGGGATTTAATAATGTCTATTCTAATAGAAATGGGGCTTAGAGCTTAGCTAAATTGACACTATTGCCATTCTGTTCTTCAAAACTATATCTATGCATCTCTTTGGTCTTGCTAGGTATGCCGTAGTGCTACCCAGCTAGCATTTTTCACTCTTCTTTACAAAACTAACGCCCACTATTTGCATGTTAGCAGTAGTTTATTGAAGCAAAATTATATATGAGATGCAAATAATAGGATCCTGTTATAGGAAGATAGTAGCTACTTGCTTGATCAAATCTTTTATTCTTAATTTTCTTCCATAGGATATAATTGACCTCCCAAAAGTAAATGTACAGATACACATTTTATGTATATGGATATATTCATATGTACTGAAGAGATTTCCAGAAGAAAATATTTCATCTATCCCTAAGTATAAGCTTTAAAAGGTAGGGCATGTTAAATGTTTTCTACTAATTGTATCTTGGCCACTTTGGACCCTGTGACCTATGCAAGCAAATTTGATATAAATGTGACACCTGCCTGTTGGTAATGGGATCCCTGCCTGATTCGTGGCACTGGATAATGGAGGAGCTCTTGGTTATAGTCTTCCCATGCCGAACTTTGTGATTTCACACTTCATAATGCAAGAGTATTACTTTAAAATGCATTAAACTTCTAAAGATAGCAAATAGCCTTTTGGATAATGCATTTTAAATAGACTCTGAATTTGGAATTTTTAAAAATGTTCATTTTGTAGGACATCATAATAGCTTTTATAACATATTGCACCCTGTTGATGTGCCCTACCCTTTATCGTAGGCTTTACCTTCTTCAGACGAAGAAATCAGCACTGTAGTTGCAAACCTGTTTATATTGCAATCTCAGCCTGGCTTTCACTCTCAATAATAGGCCTGTTTCTCATTCTTTTTTATTTTTAGATGCCACCTCACTGTCAGTAGAACTGATTGGGTATTGTTTAATATGGAGAGGCCTTATAAATAGCTTTCCTGGCTAAAAATTGAACATGGAGATTTCAAATCAGCCCCCCAATACATTATAGCTATTTGTTTTGTAATCTTTTTTATTAGAGAAGATGACAGTACATTCTGACATAAATCATAACTCACATTAATACAATACATATTTTAATCTCCTTGGAAGCATTAAGCTATAGTACACTTGTGTCAAAGAATGCGGACATCTAAAAGACAGATAATAAATATTTGAAGCCTGAAAACACTTAGTTCTAAGTTTCATTAAATATGTATTTAGTCCAAATGCATTAATATTCTGTAACCAATTTTAAGACTTAATTATGAATTATCTACGATGATCAAAGTTATTTTGGTAAAGTTGGTCTCTCAGTTTCAAGTGCTAAATGGAATAAAATGAGCATGAACTTAATGGATTAATAAATTAAATCATCAATTTGGAAATTGCTATCTACTTCTTAATAAAATCTAGATTTTGTCTCTTTATCAAGAGTTTTGTAAAATTATGCTCTACATGTTCCCCATTTATATATCAGCCAAATTTAAAATGGTTAATAATGTTATGGAAGTATGAATTCCTCCCAAATTTGGTTAATTTAATTTCTGACAATGGATGGCCCAAAATATTTGAAAATAAAGAATGAAAATATTTGGAAATTTTGTATGGTTGCTTTTAGGAGAAAGCTGTACTTTAATGGTCATAAATGTGTTGGGGGAGGGAGAGAGAAGGAAACATTATTACAAGTTAGGGCCCCTCAGACACACAATGAAATGTTTGATTTTACTTTAGCCTAAGGATTTACTAAAGATAGGCAAGAAGACTGTTCAAAATTTCATTTTCCAGGGCGCCTGGGTGACTCAGGGGTTGAGCATCCCCCTTCAGCTCAGGGTGTGATCCCCAGTCCTATGTCAGGCTTCCCACAGGGAGCCTGCTTCTCCCGTTGCCTGTATCTCTGCCTCTCTCTCTTTATCTCTCATGAATAAATAAATAAATACATTTTTTTTTAAAAAAGCAGAATCCCATTTTTCCACACTACCTCAGTAAATTCAAATGGTGATTACATGGCAAGGAATTATAGACTCTACATTTAAATGCATCAAAACTAAATAGAAGCACTTTGAAATCATGTCTTCATTTTTAAGCTCTAACAAGGTGAGGAGACTGAAAAGGAACATGGAATAAGGAAGCACTGAGATTAAGAAATTGTATGGAAGAAGGGTAGGACTTCGAGGCAGACAAATGTTGGGGGACAGGCAGCAGTCCGGGCAGAGGGGACAGCATACCCAAAAGCACAGAGGTATGAGAGGGCCTGGATAACTTGAGGAAAAGTTAGAACAAAACTACAAGTGTGAAGAAAAGAGTGGGGACAGAGGGGCATTGTTAGATAGGAAGGGCTCTGAACCACAGAGGCATTCTGTATCCTACCTTCCATCAATGGTAGAGAGCCATTCAAGACTTTGAGAAAGGCAATGCTTAATAACATCATCACTTGTTGAACACCTCTTATTTTACCATTGGTTCGTCTCTATTCCACCACATTCCACTTCTCAATCTATAATAGCTTTTAAAAATAAGTACTTCTTTGGAAGTAGCACATTATTTGCAGGGACCTGTTTCTAGACCCCCAGTGGATGCCTGAAGTATGCAGGTAGTAGTATCTAACCTTGTAGAGCCTATGTTTTCTCCCTGACATACGTACCTATGATGAAGTTTAATTCATCAGTTAGACACAGTAAAAGATTGATAATAGCTAATAATAAAATAGAGCAATTATAACAATATATTATAATAAAAGTTATGTGAATATGGGTCTTTCTCTCTCTGTCTCCCCCAAAATACCTTATTTTACTGTACTGTTCTTCTTGTGATACTGCGAGGATAAAATGCCTACATGATAAGATGAAGTGAAGTAAATGATGTAGCTCTGTGACATGACATGAGGCTCCTACTGACCATACATCAAAAGGAGGATTATCTGCTTCAGGACCACAGTTGACCGCATAAAATGAAATCATGGGTCATGGGGACTACTGTATTTTTGTATGCTAAGTGTAGGTACATAAGTTATCTTCAGACCTTACAGTAACTTGCAAGGTAGGCATTATTATCACCAATTTTCATAGGCTAGTCAGGGGAGTTAAGAGATTTGATCAAAACAATCCTTAGTGAGCCAAAATTTCTACCCAAGTCTCTGGCTCCAAACCCTGGCCCTTTCTAGAATATGACAATGCCATGCTTACATTCTTACATTCCATAAATACTAGTTGTATCCCTTCTCTATTCCAGAAACTGGATGGTGGCACATTATTCTCTACCATCTTAGATGTTCTGTTTCCCTATGTGTACACCAACATGCTCCCCTGCAGGTTTGCTGGAGTTAAAGCAGGGGGAAATCGCCCTAGCGAAACTGCCTGGGGTGAGAGTGGACTGGCACTGTCAGGGGAGAGGAGCCCAGAGCTAAAACAAAATTATACTCCCCAAATAGCTTTTTTATTACTGCCAAGTAGTGATAAGTTCCCAGCATGTTCTGGACCTAATTGATAAGCAAATCTTTTTGGACCAGAGCAACATTATGACTTTTCATGGTCCCTGAGCACTTTTGCCTTTTTGGGTTCCTTCCTCCACTAAAATATATATATAATTATATATAATATGTATTATATATTATAATGTTATGTAGATATATAATATTTACAACTCTATTGGAGTAAGGTTGAATATAATCCAAGTGGAATTCATTATTATCTAGTCATTATTATGGCATTCATTTTCCTCCTGATTTTAAAACGAATTAAAATTTTAAAACTTTTCTGGGTCCCTATCAGTACCACAGGACCTGGGTGCTGTGAGTAAGTCTGCCCTGCTGAAGACTGGACTGTTACTCTACCTCCACATGGTAAAGGAATACAGAGTTAATACCAGAAAGTGCCACCCTCATGGGTGTGGGTTGGAAACTGGATCAGAGTCATTTCCATCCATGAGACCCAACTTCCTAAGACACTTCAGCAGGTGGGAGCCACTTTCCACCAGCTTGCCCAGTAAGAATATATGGAGAGAATAAGTTCCCTTAACTCCTAAGGAAGGAGAGCCCAATGGACAAAGGCAGCATGGTCTCCTAAAAGAAAAAAAAATCTTACATCATTAAATCATACTTCACAGTGGCTTGGGGGTTAGGTTACAATCAAATGAATATAGAGAAATGGACAAATAGCATTTTAAGAGGTTATTGCATGCCTATAACGTCCCAAACCCTGTGCTAGCTTCCAGAATACAGAAATAATAATATAATATAAAATATAATATAATATACACCAATGCCACCCCTCAGGAGTTTGTTACTCAAGAAGTTATGTTTTAATTAAATAATCTACAATTAAATTATGACTTTGCCTTTCATGAGGATTTAATCAAGTTTAACTTTTAACAAACATCTTTACTGCAGGATGGGAAGCAACTTTCACGATCCGACTTTTAAAAGAAAAGCAACAGCTGACAATAAATGACTGCCTCTCCTGATGCCATTGCAGTAATTTCCCAGATCTCATTTGTCACACATTAAAATTTCCAAGAGCAAAATACCTTAGCCCTCGAAAATGAGATGAGATCACAGGTTGATCTTGTAGGAAAGTGGCAGGCAAAGAGCTGGAAATCCTTTTAAATACTTTCCACCTCCCAAATCTTATCATTCTGATATTATGCTAATCAATGAAATTGTAGACGTGGCATTTAGAATACCTGAAAGCTATGCAAGCGATGAAGAAGGGCTGTGCTGAAGTCTTGGAATAGCAGACTGGGGCCAGAGAGGGGGGGGGTGTGTGTGTGGAGGGGCTGGGGGGAGTGCTGCCTCTTGAATCTCAAAAGGATAGTGATTGTGAATATGATGGTAGGTTCCACAAGAGGGAGGAACAGGTGAACCTGATAAAAACAGATGCAAAGAGGAGAGACATGGTAGATTTTTCTGCAGCTGATTACAAAGGAAACTAGAGCAAGTTTGCACAAAGGCAACCCATCTCGATCATGCCCAAAAGAAACATGCGATTGGCAGAGAAGTCCGGTGGGGCGGAAAGGCCTCCTCTTTGGGTCGGATTCACACTCTGCGGAGACCCCGGTGAGCGCTGCAGACCGATCGTGTCGGAGGAGCCTCGCGTGCGGAGCCCACTTGGACGTTGCCCGGGTCTCCTGCCTGAGCACCGTCCCACATTCTCAGTTCCAGAGAAAATGAAAAATTGCACCGTGGCTTCGGAGTGAAGGGATGAATGAGAGGCGAACACTCCAAGTTGGGCAGGCGGGCCTCTGGGGATGAAATTTCAGAGTCACCGCTTCAAGTTATTTTGTGGCACAGAGTTGATTAAAAGGGCCTTCCTTTGGCCCTGCTGACAGCGCCCTTGGAGGCGAGAGACAGAAATGCTAATTTCTGCAAACCCTGGTTGCCACCCCCCAAAGAACAGGAAATAATGAGTGCTCTGAGAGGTGACACAGACAGACATGTGGTTCTGGTTTGTAACCCGAAGGCAACAACGCACGAACAATGACAACAGGAGTCATGAAACCCTGGCTTTCCTTTCCAGGGCAAGGAAGAGCAGACCAAAAGCAACCTATGTTCCTGGGCTGGAGATCAAACCCTCTGCCTTGATGGCTTTCACCGCTAATTTCATTGAACCGACCCCCTGTTAACTGGGGCCCTTGAATGTATTCGTGCCGGTACCTCAGCCTCGCAAGAGGGCCGGAGGGACTGAGCAGGTGGCACCGAGTGATGGCTCCGGGAGGCCTCGAGCCCAGCGGCAGCCCGCACCGGCCATCGGGGAGAGATTCTGGTGGTGACGGATACTGAGTGATTAAATCTGCTTGGAAAGTTAGCCAGAAGACAGACAAATTGAAAAGGGAATGTGGTTAATTCCTTTTGGGCACTGACTGTTCCCCATAAGTATTAACTCTTTGCAATCTTCAGATTCCGACCGGATTTTCATGTTTTCAGCTGGACGTACCGATTTGAACCTGGCAGAAAATGCCAACGTAAGACCAGCCAAACCGTTTGCAAATGTTGAAAGGATGGAAGTGAGGCCATGAGAATTTTCAGAGCACTGACTTCGCATGCAAAAATTGTAACAGGTGTCCTGTGTGGACATTTTGAACCATCACGTTTAATTTGAGCCGTTTAGCAAAGATCCTGAAAGCAGAGAGGTAGACAGAATGGCACTTACAGACTTGCTCTAGGATGAGATCATTTTTCTCTCCCAGTTCTACCACCAGAGGTGGAAGAAATAGTTACGAAATGTTCTTCTTAATGTTAAGAGACGCTGTTTCATAAGAAATTGACCCTTTGTTTATTTTGTGTATTCCCTTGTGCACATGGCTGTGCCATTTTAATTCAGCTGAAATTTATTTTATTGTCTTTGATTCTTTCCACCTGAGCATGCTGGGTTGGAGGAGGCAACTTGTCAACCTCCCTGCTCCTGGAGAAAGACCATTCAACACCCTCAGGACCTGAGTACTGATTCTGCTGCTCACCTTCCAGATAAATCAATAAGACTGATATTCTCAGCCCTACAGCAAGTTCACCCATATACACCAGCCCACTGGAGGCAGAGCCAGGTTAACATAGATTTCGAGTCTTCTTTTTATTTTATGCTTCTGTCATTTTGTCTTGTGAATATTCTCGAATGAAACGTTAGGAGACTCTTGGGGAATAAGGAAAGCTGTTAGACTTTCACTGTGAGAACACCTGGGGAGCGTCAGGGTGCATGAGAGAAGCAGCTTATTAAGTGCTTCGGTAAAAGTAAAAGAACAAATTTGTCACACTGCGTGACATTCAAAAGAACAAATGCTTCCTAGATTAAAATGCTAAGGAAGGTAACTCTGGGGAGAATAGAACATTCCAAAGTATATTCATGATAGGGGATGCCTGAGTTGAAAAAAGTGATTTTGCTAGGGGGTAAAACCAAGAGATTTGTCTTTCTATGCATTTTAGTCATTACCAGCCTGAGCTCCTTGAGGCCCTAGTTTATCATTTCTGATTTCCTAACATCTTTTATGGCATATAGCACAGAGCAGGTGCTCAGAACATATCTGTGGCGCTACGGATTAGCATGAAAACCACATCCATGTGCTTTAGTGACCCTTTCCATGATCCTAAAATGGCAGAGGTTTGAGAGGAAGGAGTATCCTACATGACCCCAAACAGCAAAAACCATGAAACCATGGAGTCCTGCAATGGAAGCTCCATGCAGAAAATATATGCTACACAGGAGCAAAGCCCGTAAGTGATTTAGCGAAGTGACAAAAATGTGGCGTTGATGGGCATTCTCATTTTGTTTTCCGTTTTAGGGAGGCTGAGTCATTGAGGTGAATGGTTTGAAAAGACAGTGAGCCACTGCTGATACACCCTCCAAAAGTGCACACACACTGGCATAGCAGCAGCAGCTTGCCCAAAAGCACAAAGGATAATGATGATAAAGGTTTTTGTTAGATTATAGTTTTATGGGATCATTATAATCAAGTCTATATGATGAAGGTAGTCACGAGAAGACAAATGAAAGAAGTGAGCTATTTCTAAACTATTTTTTAAGATTTTATTTATTTATTTGAGAAAGAGAGAGCATGAGCAGAGGAAGAGACAAATGGGGAAGGAAAGCGGATGGAGAGGGAGACTCCCCACTGAGCAGAAAGCCTGATGTGGGGCTCCATCCCGGGACCCTGGGATCATGACCTGAGCCAAAAGCAGACACTTAACCCACTAATCCACCCAGGTGCTCCTGAAATCTTTTTCCCAAATAAAGATGAGCGTTTTGTAGTCCATTTGCTGAGTAGGGACATGAATCAAGACACTGCGACAAAGCGCATATTAATTCATCTCAGTAATGATCACATTCTCTATGTTACTCAATTCCTCTATCTATAAAAAAGCATTTAAAAATATACCACTTTCTTGCAACATGTAAGGATAATGAGAAAATAATCATAGCAGAATCCTTTCAGACCCTCAAAGGCATGGAGCAGCAAATTGTGGCACACTGGCCAAATTCTGACCACTGCTTGTCTTGGTAAATAAAATTTTATTGAAACCTAGCCATGCTTATTCATTTGCATATTGTCTATTGCTGCTTCTATGCTTCAATAGCAGAACTAAGTAGTTGCAACAGAGATCATGTCTCCCACAAAACTGAAAGAAAATATTACTGTCTGGCTCTTTATAGCAAAAATTTGACAACCTTGCTCTAAGAAACAATCTTAGTTTTAGAGGCTGAACAAATGTGCTGATGCATACTGTTATATAAATGACCAAATTATATGCATTTCCAAGCCTCTTAATGGTGAGTGTGCATGTGCATGTGTCTTAATGAAGCCACAAGAGGTGACATATCCAGGCAAAAAGGATTGAGTTAAATTCAGATAGCCACCACTGGTGACTTTTCCTGGGCAGTGACCTAATACAGGCTGTGAATTTGGTTGTATTTACAAGGAGCGCCCGTGAGTGTCTAGCAGTGGTTGAGAAGGAATTGACCTTAATAAGAGAATAAGGTTATGGTGTGTAACTATGGAGTTGATGGTCTCAGGAGTAAGCGGGAGTGTTGTAGAGATGATTCAAGTATCAGTGGGGTGGTTAGATTAATGACTTCAGAGATTCCTTCAAACCCTAAAACACTTGATTCTGTGAAAAATCTCCACAGGGCTGTGTTCTGAGCTGCTTCATCTCATGGCATGGTGGTGTAAAGAAGAGGTAGCAATTCTCCAGTTCTAGAAATATAAATATTGAGGTTTCAGTGAGTGCCAGAGTTAGCACACCTGGAGACAGAGCCCATCTCAAACTTTGAGAACACTGGTAGCTTTACTCACTCCTTTTCTATCTGAACCAAAATAAAACAGCACAAATTTGATCCTGCTCATCAAATGCCGTGTTTCTTACATGCAAATTTGGTGGCAAGCAGAGAGAACCATGGAATACTCATGTACTTTCTCTTGTCCCCTTCTTCTGTCTGTAACAGACATTTAGTAATTTTTCCAATTACTGCAGCAAGGTTATGAGGATCAGTGGGAATATAATTGCAAAGTGCTTGGGAATACTTTAAAGCAAGAAGCCCTCATCTTTCATTATCATGTTGATTACCAACTACCACAAATAGCCTACTCCTCCATATATCGTCTTATTGTCTTTCATTTAGGCTAAGAGAAAGGCTACTAGTTACACATGATTTTTGTTCTCTGGAAATAAATGACACGAAATGAATAAATCATGTACTACTGCAGGTTTTCAGGCAGGGCATGAGATTACTAAATTATGCACCATGTAAAAGAGGGAGCTGGAAGGAAATCAATCTTTGGCTAAACCTGAGTGATCCATACACTAGGATTCTGAAGTATGGGTTAGGGGCCCTCTGTGCAGGAGTTCTCATAACCTAGTTAGGTTGGTAATTAGGACACCGGCACGACCAAAAGGGGAAAAAATAAGATTGTTGAACAGCAGCCAAGTGAATTTTAGAATAATGAAGAAATATCAAATAGGGTAAATCAATGGAGTTAGAGGACACAAGGGGGAAATGAAAAACATTCAAAGATAAATTAATGTAGACCCAAGGGTTATGCAAGCAATTTACTATAAATATACTAGGAAAAAAGAGGCAGATGTAGGTGAATATGGAAGTAGAAAACTGGTAAACCATTGTTGGAACTAAGAAAGGCATTAAACAAATAGTATGGTAAAACAGAAGGTCAGTGAAGAAGAAAGAACAGCATTTAAGGAAAAATAAAGACATTCTTTTGTAGATGGCAGACTGTTTAGCAAAAGTTCTTGCCATCTCGTCATGGATTATAATAGCTTTACAAATTTGATATAAAGTAAATTTGGCCAGTCTCACTTTCAGTTATGATCACTGGGGTTTCGTGTACAGTGTAGTGACTATAGTTAATAATACTATACTGCATATTGAAAGTTGCTAGGAGAGTAAATCTTGAAAATGCTCATCTCAGGGAAAAAAAACTGTAACTGTGTAAGTGTGAGATGTTAGTAAGACTCACTGCGATCATTTTGTAATATATATGAATAGTGAATCATTATGTTGTACACCTGGAGCATATCATGTTACATGTCAGTTATACCTCTGTAACAACAAAACCAGACAACAGTAACAACAACAACAAGAACAACAACAACTCTGAGATTTCCTCCTCCCACAGTCACAGGAAAGAACATGTTCTTACCTCTTAAACACAGATGGAGAGTTTTAGCCAATCTGCCTGTTTAAAAGGCAGCAAATTCATGATTCCATTCTTTTTTTTTTTAATTGACCTATAAAAAGGTAAAGTACGCTAATCTTGTGTGTACAGCTCAATTAACTTTTACGGATGAACATATTCCTATACGTACCACTAAAATCAAGACATAGAACATTTCCAGGAGCCTGAAAGGTTCCCTTGTATCTTCTCAGGGTGTATCCCCCAGTATAATTATCACTCAGATTTCTACCACTATCAGTTAGCTTTGCCTGGATGAAAGCTTATATAAATGGAATTCTATAGTATGTACTCTTTTGCGTCTGACTTTTTTCATTCAACATAATATTTATGAGAGTCATTTGATGTTCCTGTCTGTACCAGTTAGTCTATTCTTAGTTACTGCTTCATAACTTTTTCTATAAAGGATCAGAGAGTTTAGGGGAAAAAATGTTTTGTGGACAATATAGTCTTTGTCTCAGCTACTTAACTCTGCCTTTGTAGCACAAAAGCAGCCATAAACAATATGTGAATGAGGAGTGTGAGTGTGTTCCAATAAAGCTTATTTACCACGATTTGGCCTGTGGGCTGTATTGCTCAATCCTCCTCGATGGTGTTTCTTTGCATAAATATAGCACATTTCTTTTTTCATTTTCTTGTTGACAAACATTTGGTTTGTTTCCAGTCTTTTGGTAAATATTTGCATTCATTTCTCTAGGACATATATCTCAGAGTAAAATTACTGGATCATATACTTGTTGTTATGATTAGCTTTAATAAATACTGCCAAACAGTTCTCTAAAATGGTTATAACTGATTTTCACCCCCACTGCTGATATATGAGATGCTCCACTTCCATGCCAATACTTGGTATTTGATATAGTCAGGTTTCTTTGATTATAAGCATTCTGGTGATTGTCTGGTCGATTCTCTTTGTGGTTTTAATTTGTATTTCTTTGATGAACAATGTTGAGCACCTTTTTTTTTTTTTTTCTAATGTGGGTTGCTGGTTCTAGTAGTACCTTTTGTGAAGTTTTTATTCAGTTCTCCTGCTCATTTTTTTAAAATGGGTTGTTCTTTTTATTATTGATTTGCAGGAGTTCTTTATATATTCTGATAGCAAGTTCTTTATGTGTATTGTCGAATGGATATCACAATCAAGATTGTGTTCTTAAAGCAATCACAAGCAGTTGAAGTCATGACTTTTTTTTTTTTTCTTCAATAAGATCCTTTCACTTCATCAGTTGAATCAGCCCTGAGTGGGTAACAGAATCAATCAGGATATGTGAACAGCATCTCAGAAGTCCGGGAGCTTGTAGAGACAAATCAGTTCTGCCTTGAAGATGTGGTATGGAGTCTCTTGTTCATTTCCTCTCCAGAGATGTGGTCTTCCCTTCTCCTTTGCTTCCAGGTCCAGACCCTGGAAACAAGAGTAACCTTCTGGGAGAAAGATACAGAGGACTTGAAAATGTAGCAGTGCATTGGAACTATACCCCAAAAGTAGAGCCATTCCTAACTCTACCATTCCTATTCCTCTGTGAAGTGAATGACCTTCATGTTGTAATTTACAGCCTCCTTTTAAAAAGGAAGTCAGTACACCATGAACCTAGTTTTGTACTGCCTGGCAGATACCACACAACAGGCCAAATATGTTGTCCGGAATTCTGTATTCTGCGCTACACATTCCCTCTTTAGCTATGCATTCTCCTTCTATTAAGTTATTGCCAAGCAAAGGTGATTTATTAAGATGAGAAGCAGACATTGCTAAAACAGGAAGAAAAGCAAAAAAGAAATAAATGTTTCCTCAGAACCCACAAAGGAGAACAGATGTCAGCAGAAGCAGATGTATGCTTCTCCGGGGTGAAAGAACGAATATTTAATGCAATCAGAATCCCAGTAACATAAGTAACCAAGAAAGTGTAATATCTAAAACTTTGCAGAACTCCTTCATGTGATGTGATGCATCCATAAGTGCTACCCAATGTAGCACAAGCTACCAGTGACAAATGTTTTCAAATATTTTTTAAAAGAGGAAAAAAATGGCCTAGGTTATTTTTATATGAAAGGTTATGTTTGTCCTATTTTTAGCATTAGAAACCCATACAGAAAAATTTGCCTTTAGGAAGAAGTTATAAATTCTACATCCTATTTAGTTCAATCAGCTAACCAGCCAATGTCTGCCTACGACCCTCAAGTGACATAATGAATGATTAGTTCCCTCCCAAAATTCTTTTTAGGCAGACATCTTGAGAAAAGTAACTGAATGAAATGGGCAAATTGTTGTCATCTAAAGTATAAAGTTCTACATGCAACTACCCAGATAAAAGCACTGGGGAGAATATTTGCAGCAAGGGTGACTTTAAAAGGAACATATGGGGACGCCTGGGTGTCTCAATGGTTGAGAGTCTGCCTTCAGCTCAGGTCATGATCCCAGGGTCCTGGGATCAAGTCCTGCATCCGGCTCCCACCAGGAAGCCTGCTTCTCCCTCTGCCTATGTCTCTGACTCTTTTTCTGTCTCTCTCATGAATAAATAAAATCTTTCAAATTTTTTTTAAAAATAAAAGGAACATATGATACATGAGTTATATAAAAAGCTCCCATGTATGGATTTTTTAAAAATGAACACTTTCAGAGCAAAATTGTCAATGGTTTTGAACCAGTAATTAAGAAAGAAAGAACTAAAGTTAGTTAGTAAACATTAATATAATGTTAAACCCAACTACAGTACTGTAGGAAAAAAACAAGTGATATCAATTGTTACCAATTAGCGAAGTTTCTAATGAAAAAAAAGCATGTAATAAAATATAATCATATATGTTGTTTAGGTGATACATTAGTTTAGGCTTTGGAAAATTAAAAAAACATAAATAATATCTATATGTTTTTTTTTGTTGTTTTTTTTTTTTTTTTTTTAGTTATTTATGATAGCAGGCTCCATACACCGGGAGCCTGACGTGGGATTCAATCCCAGGTCTCCAGGATCGCGCCCTGGGCCAAAGGCAGGCGCTAAACCGCTGCGCCACCCAGGGATCCCTATCTATATGTTTTAACACAGTCATTTTAGTTCTTTCGACCCACTCTCCAGAAATAGTCATGTACTTTAACAGGAATTGTAAATCGGCCGTAATTTCCAATGGTTATAACAATAACAATAATAATAATAACAATGGGAACCCCATGACCAAATATAAAGACATCATCTTCCTCTGAAGAAATATTTCTTAGTTTAAAAAATACTTTTTACTTTTTCTTCTGTCATATGCTATATGACACTTGTCATATAGCATATGTTTTAAATTCCATCTGTTCCTTCTTTCCAGATCCCCATCTCCAGATATCTTTTACTGATATACTATCCTGAAATTCTTTCAAAGGCATGCATCATTCTCTTTTGTTGGCCTTTAAATATTTTAACTTCTCCTCCTATCTCCCATTATCATTCAATTCTAGAGGTATGGTGACATAAAGTATGGTAAATTCATTCAATGAGAAGTGGTTTAATTATATAAATTGTGTGCAAACCATCAGAAGTGATTATGCACGATGTTAAACAATGATTTCGGCAATATTTTTAAATGTCTGTGTGTAAAAGAAACACACTAAAATATACCTATTATTGTCTTTGATACATGGGACGGCGAGTTTTGCCTTCCTTTCTTCCTTTAAATATTCAAAACTGTTCACATTTCCCTATATAGGATGTACTTTTCCCATAATAAAAATACAAATCATTAAAGTAATTGCTTTCTGGGGCAGCCGGGGTGGCTCAGCGGTTTAGTGCCACCTTCAGCCCAGGGCCTAATCCTGGAGACCCGGGATCCAGTCTTGGGCTCCCTGCATGGAGCCTGCTTCTCCCTCTGCCTGTGTCTCTGCCTCTGTGTGTGTGTGTGTTTCTCATGAATAAATAAATAAAAATCTTTAAAAAAGAAAAGTACTCAGAAAAAAAAAATTTAATAATAAAAAAAATAATAAAGTCATTACTTTCTTCTTCAGAAGACCACTATACCCACAACTCTCTTTTAAGATAAAAATGGGTTTTTGGTTTCCTCCCCAACATCTCTGAACAGCAGATCTCAGAGTCTTACCATTTATATTCACTCTCTTGTTGCACTGCAGCCAGGCTGAACGTCTGGCATGTGCAGCCAGCAGAGGTGGGAGCAGATAGGATGAAGAATCTAAATGCCTAGAAGGAGCGAGTTCTCCTGCTTTGCTGGGAGGTACTTGCACACAGTATATCAGCTGTGCTCAGCCAAACAGTATTCGAACTGCAAGAGGCATGGCCTGATTTCAGTCTCCTTTCTAGTTGCTTCTAAGTTCCCTCTTTCTCGTGCCCGAAGCCTGTTGCAAGATACATCTGCTGCCTCGACTTATCTGATTCTAAGGCTTTGAATCCAGCTCTGAGCACCTTGCTTCTATGGGAACTTTTCCTTAGCGGTAACAAATGACCTGGTCTTGATGGTATCTCCATCATCTCCGGTATCTTCACCCTCTTGCCTGTCTCTGTCCTTAAGCTCAGAGAAGTCGGTCCTTAAGCTGACCTAGATTCTGTCATTTATATCTTTTGAAGTGGCTCCTTTCTCTGATGTCTAAAGATGCTGAGTTTTTCTGCAAACCATCTCCCACACTCTGGAAATACTCTTCAGAAATCTCTCTCCTCTCCCCTCCTTCCATCATCATGGTTTCCTCTAGCATCTTGTTGGCATTTACTTTGAGAGAGTGAAGCTGCATGGAAAACTGACACCTCAAAGCGGGGGAGTACTTAGCCATGGCCACACCGGTCCCATGTAGGAGGAGTAGAAACTCGGTGCCCTTGACTCACACAGGCTTCTGATTGCCTGCTCTGTGTCTTTCTCGATGATTGATCATTGTTTATAAATGTGGAACTTGGTTTGTTTCTTTCTTTTTTACTGAATTCATGTTTTTCCCTGGATAGTATTAATCTCGGGTAAACTTTTATAAGTTTTTAAAAGAACATCAAAAGTGATATGAACCCTAATTACAACCCATTTGTCAAAAATAAAAGAAAAAACTAATTTAACCACTATTCACAAGCTTTTTGACAGGCTTCCTCTAAAAATTACTATTTCTGTAGGTAGCTGAAAAAGCACAACAGGAGGAACATTTTGCTTTTGACTATGACTTTTTCCTTGGAGAGTAATATCACTAGGAAATTTGCTTTTTTTCTATGTCTTTTCTTTACCGAATAAGGCCATTACATTGGAGGTAAAATATCTGCAGAAAAAAGGTGTGATCAGAAAATAAAATTATTTCACTCACCAGATACAAGAACCTATTATACTGCTATTGGGATTTAAAGAGAAATAATGCCTGATCCCCAGGTGCTTACCATCCCAATAGGGTGGGCGGGCATATGAACTGAACAGCGTGATAAGGTATTACAGGTACTATTGGTGTGTGGGATTTAGGAGCAACATATAGGGAGAAGGATGTGGATGGATAGACTGCCTAGACAATGAGACTCCTACTTGAAGACTTGGAAAGGGGGCCTATAGGCATGAGGTGTGTGATAAGGCTCAGAGACATCATTGCAGAGAGTATCATTGGAAGATAAAGGGGAGCCATGGAGAGATTTACACAAACAAATCCCATGACCAGCACCATAAATAGTTGACAGTTCCTAGGGTCATCTGGTGTTAAATTATGTGTGAGCACTAACTCCCTAAGACATATGTGCTTAGTTGAGACCTTACCACATGTTGGGATCTTGCTCTTCTGCATTGATAAAGAGGCTGTTTAGTGGTGTCTGATACCCTTTTCAAATACGGCAATTTGATCAACTGAATGCAGTCTTTGAAGCCACAATAAATGCATTTTGTGCTTAAGTAGATAATGAAAATAGCAAGAAAAATCAATGAATTAAACCACTGTTTGGAGGCGTCCTTACTATATTGAAATAGAAGATGTTTGGAGTGAGCTGCTTGCAGAGGGAGGGACTGTTCACAAAAGAGATAATAGGAGATAAGTGGCCTTCTTTTCCCTTAGCAATCAGTGCTTATTTGTCCTTAGCAATTTCCTTAATTTTCTGCTGGGCATACATGTCCCCTTCAAAATAGAATAATCTACTGGAAATGAAGTTGATCAATAGGCAATCCTGAGGGGATTTTTTAAAACTATTTTTTTTTAAATCTAGGTATCAGTAGGGACAAATTAAAAAGTAGAATATACGTCCTTATTCTCCTAGATCTATCTTCTTGCTTCAAAGGGAAGGGCACATGTGCATGTGTGTGTGTGTGTGTGTGTGTGTGTGTGTGAATGCTTTCATACATTAGAGCAATGGGTCACAGTCTATGGAGCAGCAAAATCACCTGCAGGGCTTGTGAAAGCACAGATTGCTGAGCCCATCTACCGTTTCTACTTCAGGTGATCTGGGGCAGGACCTGAGATTTGGCATTTATAGTAAGTTCCCAGATGATGTGGATTAGGCTGGTCTAGAAACCACACTTTGATGGACTGTATTAGAGACTCCTTGGACTCACTCTTCTCTTCCCCCTTACACCAAGTACCCACAACACTTGCTAGCATGCAGGAGAGAAGGCCTGAAACTGATCATTCAACTCATCATTCAGTGAGGACCTAGTGGAAGGTAATATTTGTTACTATATGAAGATTCTGTTTATTTTTCATAAAGAATCAAAATTGCAGAGCTAGGAAAGGCTTGAAATATTATCTAATTTAACCTGTGTTGTCCACAGATGAAGACAGTGAGGCCCCAAGAGATTAACGATGTGATTGAGGTCACCTAGATGCTTACTGATGACTTTAGGAACAATGAATATTTGCCTCTTGCACTCCCAAACTGCACAGTATTTGTACTGTGACACCTGGCTTTTGTAACTTCAGTTGCAGAGCCATCAATAAATCAGTTTGTAACAATTTACATTACTTGATGAAGGAGACGATTAGAGTGCATCTGCCACATTTTTTACATTGTTAGGAAGAAAAACTGTCTAGCACTTTACTGAGCATCTGCTAAGTTCCCAGCACCATAGTTTACATGTACTGGTCTGTTTAATGCATACAGTACCTTTGAGGGATGAGTAAGATTATCCTTATTTTTCTAATGTAGAAACTGAAACTCAGAGAGCCTACATGGCTTACTCCCAGTCTAGCATCTGGGAAGGTGATTGAGTACAGGAGGGTGAGTACAAGCTGAGAGATCATTGAGCCAGGCCATGGCAACCCAGTAGTCATTGTCTCTTTCTCCAAAAGGAACTGGCAAGGTATGTGCCTTGGTGGTATGGTGGCAGGGAAGGTAGTCAGACCCAGAGAAACTTGGCAGGCTTCTGTCCCTGGAACTGGGATGCAGCAAGGGAACCTGGTATCATGCAAAAGACAAAAGCTCATGACACGAGAATTGGGTTACAAAGTCAGAGGTTGATTTGCAGAAAGACTGGCTTGATGCTTAGTGAATTGAGTTAGTCTGAAAGCTGACCTAGGAGCAGAGGACAGGTGGCCCCACCTGTAGGGCTTTTGCTGTGGTTGTAGGCAGATGCACTTCATTCCTGGGTTTTGCTAGGTGTTGAGCTGAACATGTATGCTTCTATGAAGAGAACATTCTATATTTTGGTTTTAAAAATGTAACAAATTGCACCTTGTGTTTTTGGACTGGGGAAGGGGAGTGAAAATTATCATCAGTATATTAGATATTCCAAAGCCTTTGGATACGAACTAGGCTTTGTTTGTACCTTACTGATTTACCTGCTGTAATGTTTCCATCCACAAAAACTATTGCCAGAATTTTATCAGGTAAAAATCATAAAACTATAGTAACAGATCTCATGCTTTTCATCTTTATTGTCTTATTTTATGTGTTTAGCTTGCCATTTCTCATTGGACATTTTAGAATTTATTTATTAAAATAATTTTATGTTTAAATGTGTATCTTCCTTACCAGTAATAGCTCTTTAAAATACAAAAACTTTATCTGCTAAGCCTTTTTGATTCTTCCAGTATCCAATATCCAGAGAAGTACATTGATCATAGTAGGCACATCGTGAATATTTTATGTTTAAAATATATGGCTAATAAGGAATGGGAGTCACTCATTTGGCATTTCCTTAAGCCAGACATATGCTAGACTCTTACAATAGAGAGACAGGATTGGGACAAGTAGCAATGATTACACAGAGCGATAAGGGCTAGAAAAAAATGGTAAGACCACATGTTCACTGTGCTCAGGCTACTTATCATACATAGATATTCTGTATATGTTAACACATATAATCCTCACCACAACCCTATGAAGGGTAAGTATTTTTATCCCTATTTTATCCATAAGGGTGTTGAAGCACAGGGTTAGGGTGTCTGAGTGGCTCATTCTGAGTGGCTCATTCGGTTCAGGGTCCAACTCTTGGTTACAGCTTAGGATGATCTCAAGGTTGTGAGATCGAGCCCTATGTTGGAGTGCATGCTCAGCGGTGAGTCTGCTTGGGATCCTCTCTCTCTCTCCCTCTGCCTCTCCCCATGTTAATAAATAAATAAATCCTTTTTCTCTAAAGGAAAGCTTGAATGAACACTTACAAGAAACTGAGGCAGGCATGTATTATACAGCAAATCATCTGCACAGTTGGAATTCTAATTTAAATTTCTGTCTCCAATCTTGATTGGCTCCACTCATTATACATCAACTTGATCAAAACAGAGATTACAGAGTCAAATTTCTGGTACAGCTAAGAAAAAGAAAGATGAGTAAGAAGGTAGGAGGCCATATAGCTTAAATTTTTTCAGCATAGATAAAGCATATCTGAACTTTATGGGCACCTCAGCTAGAAAGAGACTCCATTAAAATAGTGTTACTTATTAACACAAGGCTTGTATTCAAAATAAAGCACCTTACCATCATCCCTAAATTTGTAAAGATTAATTCAAATCTAAGAATTCATTTAAAAATGATTTATGTGTGCAACAAGTTTTTGTTGAGCATCCACTGTGGAACATAGGGGACTAGGTATTCTAGGTTCTAGGGCCACAACAAGAACAAACAAACATAGAACACCAGGTGTTCTAGGTTATAGGGTCACCGCAAAATAAGAAAAACCACCCTAACAAAGCTAAAATCCAATGAGGAAAAAAAACAAAAAATAAGATAGAAAAACTTTATGAAATATATGTATGTAGGGGGGTATATATATATATAATGCTATAATACAAGTAAGATATACACATCCTTGCCGCAGTAAAGTATGGTTAATTTATATGTGCCATCCCTTATAATACAGAATAGGAATATTATCCATGGGTTCCTAGACCCAGCCTTAACCAGTGACCAATGTCTATGTCATGTTATGGGGCACATTACCTCTGATGAGCTAAGTCATTGCTAGATCCGCACTGGAAACAAACTGCCAGATTGTATGAGTGGAAAAGTAGCATTACCAAGTAACAGGGTAAGGAAGGAATGCAAGTTAATTCTCCACCCTCCCAGCAGCCACTGCTTTCAGGTTCTTGACCTTCTTCATCCTCTGGCCCATTCTCAGAAAAGGATAAATATTACAAGTGATGTCCACTTCATGTCTCAGTGACCAAGAAGGGGGAATGTGCAGGAAGGCATGGTAGGGTACTAATGATGCTGAGCCAGAAAACAGGGCAATCACACAGAAAGTGGCATAAATGAAAGCAACTTTGAACATCCCACCCTTTCCTATTCTGCATCTCTTCCTGGTCATTGGGATGGCTCAGTACAGCTGAGGGCTGCTGGTATCACCTAAAGCTTGACCATGGGCATGGCCCCCTTTTCTCATGGCTGGTAACATCTGTACTGGGGACCAGAGGAGTTTTATCAATAATAACAGGCTATCTCAATGGAATCCATTAGCCCAGCATTGCTCAGTTCTGTGATGTGAGTCCTCGCTTCTTTCGACCAAAATTAAGAAAAATATGAATCAATTTCAGTTACAAATAATCTAGCCCTGTGTTATATAAGGTTTCCTTCTTCTGATGAGAAAGGAGAAGAGAACTGTGCTGGATGCTGTGGTGTCCTACCCAGAGCCCTTCATGGGGCCAGTGCACACCTCGTTCCCCCTATCCTCTAGCTACACTGAGGATTGGCTGCTCACAGCTGTCCCCTGCTTCAGAGAAATGCTGATGGGAGCCATTGTGTTTGGGAGGTACTTGCCAATCCCCCATCCCAGAGTTAGGGATGACTGAGGCAGGGTCAAAAGTCTGGCCCACTCTCCTCTTACCAGGGACCAAGTCTGAGCTCCAGAGCTCCCCCTGGAATGAGGCTCAAACTGGTCTCCAGCTGAGACCACAGCCCTGCTGAATGTCTTCCTCTGTCCACTTCTGTGTCCCTCTTCTGCTCCTCAATAAATCATAGATAGCCAAGCCATCTCAGGCTCTGGTCTCCAGCACCCTATCCTTGGACAGGAGCTAACATGCGTCATTTACCTACTTACTGTGTTGTCAGAGCCTCTGCTAAGCACTTCATGTGCTTAGCTCATTTTGTTCTGACTTCTCATCAGAGCCTTTTAATAGAAAAGGTGAAGCTTGGAGGTGCAGATGAGCCTTCCCCAAAGTCACAATCTAGGAGGTGACTCTGAATCCATCCCATCTCCTTTGGATCTCATAATTGCTTCATTCCCTCCTACTGGTTAGGAGAAAAAGCCAGCGTTCGCCACTGAATAATAAGTATTTCCAGGAATCCCTTTCTCTGAAGCTGTTATAAGGGGTCCTGATGTTTGTTGCTAAGGCTTCACATTTTGTCACACAGGAGCTCTCTCTAAAGACTTTGTCAAGAGACATTGTCTCTGTTACTTTATTTACGTCAATTGCCCAGGTGGTGGCAGATGTTTTCTTCATTATTCTTTGTTTTCTGCCTCGTAAATCTGCATGTGGGTGGCTTAATTGTGCTGAACAGAGTCTCTTTCTCTCTTCTGTGCAAAATGCGCCCGGGGGTGGACAATGAAGAGGAAGAAAGAGATGTGAAGTTCACACAAGGGCAGAGGGACCCATACCCTGTCAACTGAGGCAAGAGGAGTGCATTTCCTAGGGAGACGATATCAACATTATGATGATCTCATATCTATTTTCTGTTGAAAACCCAGTGGTATCCTCAAGAGCTGCTGAGGCATATTACTTAATGGCTGACACACCAAATGATCCCAGTGTGCATTTTAATTAATGGGGATATTGCCTTCTCTCTCACTCTCCCTTTTTACCTTCTCCCCTCCTTCCCACCCTCTTACTCTTCCTTCCTTCCATTCTCCTCTGTCTTCTCTTTCTCCCCTCTCGCTACTTGGTTATTATGTAGCAGGATGCCTTCACTTTATCATCTGCCATAATAAACAGGATAATCAAGCTGGCTGAGTAATTCTTAGGTCTACTTACAGTTCAAAGTCAAGAGGCAACGGTCTAAAGATTATTTAACCTGAAGAACTGGCCATGTGCACAGTGGTTGACCACATTGTCTCTTGTCCCAACTCTATCACATGCATTAAACTGTCCAATGTACATGGTTGCTTTTAATGTCCCTTCTTTCTATCAGTCTCATCCCCTCCACGAGCCCTTAGCACATCATAAGGGACTGTTTTCTGCAAGAATCCCAATGTCACAAAAAAGACAAAAAAGGGCAAAGAAATTGCTTCAGATCAAAGGAGACTAAGGACATACACCAACAAAATATAACACTGGATCCTGTGTTGGAGTGGATGCTATCAAGGAGATTACTGAGTCAGTTGACAAAGCTGGATACAAACTATAGGTTAGATAAAAGCATATATTGATGCTAAATTTACTAAGGTTGATAACTGCACTGATGGGTGTATGAGAAGATATCCTTATTCGTAGGAAATACACCTGAAGTATTACAGACTCAGAGGTCATAGTGTGTGCTACTTATCCTCAAGTAGCATAAGTTATATACAGTAGCACAGAAGTATTAGTGTGTGTACATTCTCACTCATATGTATTCTCAAATGCCATGATCAAATAGTATAAGCTGTATATATTCATATAAGGTATTCGTGTATATATAGTCTCATATAGAAGATAGAACTAATAAAGAGGCAGAATGTTAACAATAAATGAATCTGGGTAAAGAGTGTTAAAAGCGTTCTTTGTACTACGTTTGGAACTTTTCTGGGAGTTTGGAATTATTTCCCAAAGAAATGAACAAAGAAACTTCCCTTACGATGCAAGTATGAAGCAGTGTGACTGGACTTTAGGCCTGGCACACGTGGGGCATCTCATGATTTGCACACATGTATAAAGCTGCATCCACAGGGAGGGACATAAGCATTTTATAAGAAATGAATTGATCCTGGAAAACCTAGATGAGGATTGCTCGTGTTAAGGATAAATATAAATCTCCTTGGTATTTCATGAGAGTCTGTGACAAGCTCCTTGGTATTTTATGGGAGTGTGGGCAGCATGGGCCTGCTAAGTGTATCTCAGGGATCGCTGGTCTTTAAATGACTTGAACCAGTGTCTAGTTGCAGGGGGAGGTGTTGGCAACGTGTGGAATGAACTGAAATAGGGCCTGAGGAGGCTCTTCAGAGCGTTGGGATGGCAGGCCCATACTGCAATGAATCAGGAGAGCGAGTGATGGCCTTGAAATGGCCTCTTTTTCCAATCTGTCATGGTTTGGATGAAGCTTAGATTAAAGCAGAGAACAAGAAACACCATAAGCTGAAAAAAAAAAAAAAAAAAAAGAGGCAAGGTTGAAAGAAGCAAAGAAATTGAGACTTATCTTTCCATTTATATAAATTCAGTCCTCCCGGCCCCAGACTTTCCTGCCTCCTCTGTTGATGGCTGGGGTGGCAGCACTCTCCACAGAAAGTTCCTTTTCAGCAATGGGGATGCTGCATCTCATCTCCACAGGGATTGATGAAACAAATAGAATCCCTATGGAAGACATGGAGGAACCAAACTCAGTTAATAATATATATAATGTTCATATGAACTAAATTACCTCATGTACAGAACAGAAGTTTGTGTGCTGGATCAATATGAAAAAAATCTCCTCATGGGATCCCTGGGTGGCGCAGTGGTTTGGCGCCTGCCTTTGGCCCAGGGCACGATCCTGGAGACCCGGGATCGAATCCCACATTGGGCTCCCGGTGCATGGAGCCTGCTTCTCCCTCTGCCTGTGTCTCTGCCTCTCTCTCTCTCTCTGACTATCGTAAGTAAATAATTTAAAAAAAAAAAAGAAAAAAAAATCTCCTCATAACTTAATTAGAAGACATCTGTTTAACACAAAATTAAATTTATCCTCATATTTTGCTCCTACCTTCACCTCTCACAGTCCACAATTTTATATATTTTATAAGAAATAAATTTCTTTACAAGAAAATGTCCATCTGATCCTCAAATACTGTGTTTTATGTCACATTTGTTTACTTCAGCAGGCTACAATGGTTTTACACAGAGGGTACTAAAATCCACTGCTGAAATGCAGCCACCTCTGGAAAAAAAATATGCCAACAGATCAGTGGCCCCCACCACCTACTAGTCAATCTTTTGGGGCAAATAACAGAACAATCTATAAAGTATCGAAGAATTTTGAGCAGTTGGAACTTTACTCGCCATGCTGGCTTTTTGCCACATATTAAGGGTAAAGCCTCTGGTCTTACTAACGGTGCCATGGGATCTGTAATAGCCCAGAGTGTGTGGCTCCTCATTTTTATATGTCATCAGAAAGATGAAAAGCCAAGAGCACATCTGGGGTCTGGGTTTAGTACTAGCTCTAGGGAAAGGGTACCACATAGTCAATCACTTCCCACATAAGCCAGATTTCCCCCTAAAGATTAGTCAAAGTGCCAGTAAAATATGGGCCTGTGTTTCACATCCTACGACGAGCTCACAGCAAGCAGGCTAACTGTTTGTGATTTCAAGCTATGTCGAGGTGTTGTGCCTGAATGTCCACATGTACATGAAGAGCCTGCCTTAGCCATTATGGGGCCTGGGCCAAATGACTTCATGTGTCTGGGCAACCAAGAGAGAGTGATGACAATGCATTCTAGTGCTGCCCACTGGTGGGCACCCAGTTTTCATGTCAGTGGTTGAAGTTGAAGGGTAAGTCTTATTTGGGGGTGCAGGTCCATAGCAGAGACATCCAAGAAACTGAAGATTCAGTATAAGCCACTGTATTAGTCACGGTTTCCCAGAGGAACCAGAACTAATAAGATACACATAGATGCATATGAAAGGAGATTTATTATAAGCACTGGCTCATGTGGTTATGAAAGCTGAGAAATCTCATGATCTGCCATCTATAAGCCAGAGGACCAGGAAAGATGGTGGTGTAATTCAATCCAAGGCCAATGACCTAAGCAATAGGGGGAATGATAGTGTAACTCCCAATCTGAGGCTAGATTCTAAAGACCTGAAAACCAGCAGCTCTGATGTTCAAGAGCAGGAGAAAGTAGATATCCTACTTCAGAGAGAGAGAAAATTAGCCCTTCCTCTGCTTTTTTGTTGTATGCAGGCCCCCAGTGGTTTGGATGATGCCCCCCACATGCTGTAGAGGGTGGATCGGATCTTTTTACTCAGTCCACTGAGTCAAATGTTAATCTCTTCCAGAGACCCCCTCACAGAAACACCCAGAAATAATATTATCAGCTATCTAGTCATCCCTCAGCTCAGTCAAGTTGACACATAAAATTAATCATTGCAGACACTGTGCTGCACTGAAAAACCTGTATTTATAAACATGTGAAACGTTCATGTATTGAGTGCGGTGACCCAGGGAATTTGTGGAATCCAGAAATAAAACCCTAATTTTGGAAGTCAAGAAAGTTAGGCTAAGAGCTCTATTGGATAATATTCCAATAACTGTAACTGACATTGGATTTCTTTATATATATATATTTCCACTCACCTATTTTATTCAACTCCAGAACCATCGTGTGTTCCCTCTTTATTCTTTGCCACACTCAGAAAGGAAACCATAATTTGAAGGATTTCTTAGCAGCTCTACTACTCTTTCCTAATAGTTTGTGTAGTTTCTAATGACCTGAATGCCACACAAGAGGCCTTTGTAATGGAGCAATGTCACCACAGGAGCTGTGCAAAGTGAGTGTTACTTAATCACAGCCACCAAAGACGAAAAATGTAGTATTTCTTAAGGAAGCTGGTGAGGTTGTAATTTTAAAATGCCACTAATGTAATGTGGAGTGGGAGGAGGCTTCCATTTCTGGCCTCTCTTTTATCCGCCAGTTTGAATGCTCTTGGTGAAAATAAAAATTTCTAAATGGCATTCTTGATAACAGAACTCGAAGGCAAAGTGAAACTTCCTGAGTGTGCTGCAGAATGTACAAACCAAACCTGGCAAACATGTAGCATGCCAGGAAGGGTTCACAGCCATGGTGGGGATATAGAAAAACTGCCTGTGTGCAAAAGCACCTGTTACCCAATGGGCTAGCCAAGTACTGAGAGGAAAAAAATATCATTTAAAATGCTTATTCGAAATCAGTGAGATAAAAATATGAAAGTCAACATTGCCATTTTTGTCATGCCTTTAAATTCAGGCCCTCTATCTGTTCAATCGTTTCAGCTGCTGACTTAAGCTTTTCTCCACAGATGGGCAGAGCCTATCTGTTCCTTATAGTTAGGGTGATCGATTGACTAAATTCGGGATGTGGGCTTTCACATATATTCTGCATTCTTAGTTCATCAGTTATGTGTTGTGCTGGGTTCCAAGGCAGTAGCAGAAACAGTCGCAGTCATTGTGGAGCTTATGATCTAGTGGGAAAAGCAGACATTGAAAATAATATCACGGTGTGAATACTTTGATACATGGGAAGTAGAGAATAAATAGGAGTACAACAGAACAGGGTGCTAACCTCATTTAAGGGTCAGAGAGTGTTACATATAATTGCATATGTAGCTACACAAATTTTAAATGTGTATATATATGTACATGGATATGGATGTATATATTAGAGTTTAGATTTAGCAAATAAAAAATGTAGGATGCACAGTTAAATTTGAATTTCAGATAGACAAGTAAATTCTCAGAATAGGTATGTACCATGTCACAACTGGGACATAATTACACTAAAAGAGTAAGTTTGGGCATTTCTCTGAAATTCCAATTTAACGGTGTCTTCTCTTTTTTTCCTGGCAACTCTTATAAATGTGTGTGTGTGTGTGTGTGTGTGTGTGTGTGTGTGTGTGTTTACTCTCCCACATACACCCACCCGAGGGCAAACCTTAGGAAAAGGGACAGAGAAGTAGAAAATATCTAGAAATGGGGCCTATAGATGTGGCCCCTAAAGACTTATTCCTTCCAATTTCATCTTTCACACTGTTTTTCCATTTTGAACAGGGAGTGCTAAGCGCTGGTGTCCCCATGCCCTAGTCCTCAAAAGTTGAAAACTGCAGTTATCTTCTTTCCTTCCCACGTAGTCCTTTCATACTTAGAGCTTACATAAGCCTTCTCCCTCCAACCAACCCCAGCAAGAGGCTCTCTGGGCACAGAAACTGCCTTGAGACTCCAAGGTCATAATTTTGACTATAGGAATAATTCAGTTCAACCAGTGTATAACAAGCATAGGAGGTGCTTGCAGTTCTGAAACACAGAGAAGCGTGAATTGTGATTTCAACTGAGAAAATTAATTTTTGTGGATCACATGTTATACCTGAACAAATGACTTCCTTTTCACAGGGCCATGCATGTGTGTCCTTATTATTGTTCTTGCTAACTTTGTGACTTAACTCACAAATCCTCTGCTACCTCATCTACAAAATGGGGGTGATAAAGTAACCCATAATCTATCATGAGGATTAAGTGAGCTAATGCAATAAAAAAAAAAAATTCACTGCAATACCTGGAAGAGATGGTAAGATCCATGAGACACAGAGGAGGGAAAAGCCAGCCCCTACTGCTCAACTTCCAATGTCTTCTGAATCAACTAACGTCTCAGACGTCATTCTAGATGTTTCTCACATGTTCTGAGAAACATGGGAAAAAGTCCATTTCAGTGTCCACCCATAAAGAACTATATTTCGGGAGTGAGTACGTTTCCTGTCTGGAAATGCACAGGGAGCCCAGAACAGCCATCATTAAATGAAGACTCAGCAGAAACAAGTGTGGGTTTTCCTAGGATATGGTACAAAGCCAAAATCCATTTCATGCTCTGAATGTTTGCTCCTTGTGGTGAGAGCATCTCAAGGCTATGAGAACGAATTTCTCTTTGATGCTGACATATTAAAATAGATAACACTCAATATTCTTTGTAGTCAAAAGATAGATGGCCTTTGAGATGCTCTGTCACTGGTGAAATAGATTTTGTCATCAACAGAGATAGAGAGCTGAACCCTACTCCGTACCACAATTAACTTGAATAACCTTTGGGGTTTTGTTTGGTTTTGTTTTTGTAATTAAGACTTGGAACACAGGAATATTTTTTATAGGAAAGAGGGTTTAAAAAAAAAAGTAAAAACTTTAAATTTTTTTATGTTGGCTGCATAAAATAGGCCATACAATTATGTTTTCAAAGCCAGCTGCATTTTGAAAACCACAAAACCAAGGGCATACTATATAAAGATGTTATATTCTACCTTTGGTTCTTGTCAACTGTCATTAATCTGTAACTTCTGAAGCAGGAACCAAAATTTTTTAGGCACTTCTACTGAACCGTGTCCAAACATAACAATAGGAATTTTCATTTTGAGATACTGGGTGGTTTCAGATGCTCAGCATTGACCTTTACCTTCAAGGCTGTGTCCTGCCTGGTATCCACTTCTCCAAAGACGGCAGTAAACCTGTCAAGCTGGATTGCTCGTGGAGTCGGAACTAACTGAAGCAACAAGCTGAAGATTTTTACCCAAGTGATTAGTGGTCTTGAGCCTGCTCATCAAAAGCACTTGACATTATAAGAGTTGGCATAACCTTATCAGACATTTCCTAAATATGCCCTTATATGGTTCATTTCCTATTTCTACTCATAGCTGCTATACAATTGTATTTTAGTGAAAGGAACTTCGATTTTATATTTGGAACTTTGACCTAAGTTATATGGGAAGTAGGAAATACCAGCTATTGAAAAAGAAACCCCTTATATTTCTTGCCCTATGCTGATTTGCTTGTGGATTTAGTCAGATGTAAGGTGATTGGTCTGATAAATGACAGAATTTCCCCATCTCTGATGGGATGAAAATAATTGTTGCTTTATGCTATTTTATAACCAATGACATGGAAGTTTGGGGGTCTTGATGCTTTGATACCACTTCCTGTGCATCTCAAAAGTGTGAATTAACAGGAAGGAAGGAAACTGGAAATGCTGTTGCTGCAACTATAGGGAAGATAGAATGGGCTGAAGGATAAGGGAGGTTTGGGGCTAGTTCCGTGAAATGCTGTCACCTCTGATACCCTCTGCAGCGTTAGGAAAACTTCTGCACTGCTGACAACTTCCACCCATCCAGACTTCAGTCAAAACCTTTCTCTTATCTTGACTTATAGTCCATCCCTCCTGAGTGTCATCGGGTCCTCAGGTCTAAAGAGGGGAACTTGGTAACCATATCACAGAATACCACAGACTTGGTGGGGGGGGGGGGGGACGGCAGTGCTTAACCCACAGAAATTTATTTTCTTAAAGTTCTAGAAGCTGGAAGTCCAAGATCAGGGTCCTGGTCGGATTGGTTTCTGGTGAGAGCTCCCTTTCTGGCTTGCAGATGGCACCTTCTTACTGTGTCCTCATATGGCCTTTCTTCTGTGCACTCCTCTTCTTATAGAGCCACCAGCCCTGTCGGATGGGCCCCACATTTGTGTAACCGCATTTGACTTGTTACCTCCTGAAAAACTTTATTTCCAAATACAGTTACTTTAGGGGTTAGGGCTTCAACATGTGAATGGAGGGTGGAGACACAATTCAGTCTATTGAGTGAGAATAAAACAGGATCTGTGTTTTGGCGAATTGCTTTTGTGCTTCTAGTCTATAAATGTTGTTTGGTTGCCCAGGATAAATATACATTTAGCATCAAAGCACTGAGTGGAATATTTTACCAGAAGATATAAAATTTTAGCAATATGAAAGAAAGGCCTATGCCCTTGACAGCAAATATCCGTAGCTAATGTTGAACATTGTCAATGCTGACTTGTTTTCAGAATGTTACTTTTTATGCAGATGTCTTTGTAGGGGAAAAAAATTGTTTTGAGTTTAATTGCACCCTATAAAACACTAATCATTGTTCTACACCATGAGATCTGGCACTGATCAAATTCTATTTATGCCATGAGATCTGGCACTCATCAAATTCTATTTACCAAAATATAATAGCTGACAGCAAATATTTGTAGCTGTTTCAGCTATTAAGAATTTTCCTAGCACCAGAATTACAAAGCCTAACAACTTAGATTCACAATCTATAAAATGGCAAACACTGGTTTGCCATATAAAATACAAAGCTCTAGACTGGGGCTAATGTGAACATCCTGATTCAGGCAATCGGTTGAGAAGCAGGTGAAAGCCTAATTCAGCCTCCCTGAGATTTAGTTTCACTTTCCATAAAGAAGTAACAGACAAGATGATCTTTGGGGGTCCTTTTGAGAAGAACATTCTCTTACCCTGGTAACTAAAGTGGAAAGATGAGCTAATAAAATTAGAGAATAAAGTTAGTTAAGCATCTGACTTTGACACAGGTCATGCATGATCTCAGGGTCCTGGGATCAAGTCCTGCATCGGGTTCTGCGATCAGATGGGGTCTGCTTTTCCCTCTCCATCTGCTCTCTTTCTCTCCCTCCCTCTCTCTCTCTAACAAATAAATAAAATCTTAAAAAAAATAGAGAACAGATATGGCTTGCAACAAAGTAGCCAAAATAAGATAAAAGTCAAATGTTATTGGTGGGATCTTTTGATTACATGATTATAGAGAAGCCTCCTGCAAGAAACCATACAAGCTAGATTATGGAGAGTGTTTTATGTGCAACAAAATCTCAGGCTATACCCACTTGGTGACCATGTCCAGTCTTTTCCCATCTCTAATTGCAATGCATCTGTAATTCAAAGATGCCTTTAGGGACGTGTACTGTTGACCAGACTTCTGCCCGAACACTATCACCCTAACACACATTTCATAAGAGATTTCACTGCTCTGACAAGTTACACATCTTCAGTGTAAGACCGCGGTGATATTGTGACTGTTTGTTCAACCCCCTGCTGGAGCTGGGATTCACACGCCGAAGCTATATTTTTTGAGTGAATTCAGATTAAATCTTTGTTTTCATTCCATCCTATGGCACAGCTGCCTTAAAATTCACCACCACAGGCAGATGAAGGACTTCCTCCAGATAATGACCCACAGGAAATTTCTTTCATGAATCAGAGAAAGCAATAGATCCAACCCACTGTGGAGAGTTTGGGACAGTGACATGCAAGGCTGGCATTATAATCTCATTTGCCACATGCTTGTTGAGCAGCGTTTGTGCTAGAAGCTACATTAGGCATCTGGGAAAGAGTACCATGGTATCAGATTCATGCACTGTCCCCAAGGGGCTTCACCAGGCCTAATATCCCAGCTAAAACCTGCCTTATCTCCCCTTCGCAACAGGGAGAGAGGCAGGGAGAGTCAAACATACAATAATTATATTGCTAAAGCATCTAGTCCTTCTATTAGTTAATGTGCTAAGTTAATTTGGACTCGCCTCCTTCGCATCAAGTTTGAAATGTCATAAGTCATCATTTTTCAATTGATGCATGGTGGAATTGCATGGTGGAATGAAAAGAGGTAGATTGGAATTCATATCCTGCTGGTTTCACCTCCCAAGCTTTAGCCACACAATTCTTATGAGCTTGAGTTTCCTCATCTATACATTCAGAGGAATAACACCCACTTTGCAGAGCGACACTGAGATTTCCTGTAGTTAAGATGGTGTTAATGAATCCAGCTGGATGACTCGGCCATGATTTCCTTATCTGTAAAATGTGGTTGGTAAAAATAGTCCTTCCTTCACAGGGCTATTGGAGGATTAAGTGGGTAGTGGATATACACACAAAACACTCTGGACACCCGCTGGCACCTGACAAGCCCTCAACTAGCGCTACTTCTCACTGGTCGATGGCATGCGCCTCTTCTAGTAGATGCTCAATGAATTTGTCCTTCCATTTTCTTTTTCCTTCTTCAGATTGCCTTTTGAGCACACTGGAAGGTGGTTTCTGTTGTATTAGGAATATTCTACAAGTTCCAGAGTCTTCCTCTGAATAGACTTTAGGAAAATCTCTTTGGGATCTCCAAAATCAAGGAGAGCCAAAGAGTTGGAAGAGAATTTCTAAAATAATGTTTTAAATACAGAAACTCACAAAGCTGAGTGTCCTCATGTGCTAATCTGTAAACCGAGGGAATTGAAATGAATTGCCTCCGGAACCCCTTCTCGTTTCAATAACACAAGAGGCCACCAACTGACTACAAATATGTGCTGAAGGCCATTAACTCAGCTAGTGAAAGTATAGCACTAGGACCAAAGTTAAGATCATGATATAAGCTCTCACTCCATACAAGTGGTTTGTATTTGTAAATTGTGAGTCTCACATGGAACAAGTGAGGACATGTAACAATTAATTATTTTCAAATTCGTCAGCAACTCAGAGCCCGTGCTCTACTGACAACAGGCTGGTAGCTTCATTTTCAACATATGCTAGACAGTGAAACTGAGTATTATAGAGCAGACTGTCCTGGGAAGGGATACTCGGATTGATGTTCTTTATATTCAGCTCCACTAGAGGAAATCTCTTTTTAGTGGTGTCTCCATGCAAGTAAAGATCTGATGGTACAGCATTGAAATGTTAGGATAACAAGGCAGGAACAGAAAAAGCCTGCAAGTAGGGGCTGGAAGAAATAAACTCAATGGATAGATTGAGTTGACAGATGTGTTACCAACTTAAGGAATTCTTGTTTGGATAGGTTTGGGGATTATTTGTACTGACTAGAGTTGAAGAATAACTGCATTAAAAGGGTTTCTGAGGTATTTAGTGTGTTTATGACAAATGCCAAAGTCACTTCTACAGCTACATTTGGTTTGAACTGCATGGCGCAGGGATGTCGGAGGGAAGTAGCATCCCCCTGAAGTGACCAGGCCCCAGTAAACCCCAGTGCCTCACCGATGGCAGGAAAGGCGGCACTGGAAATCACTATGGGTGACTTGAGAAGCCACAACACTTGACAATGACTGATTCTACGACAGGACTGAACAAAGTGATTAACATCAAATAAATGTAGGTGCTCCCTGGAAAACCGCAACATGATCAGGGACTGTCAGAGGTTGCATAAAGTTAGCATACCAAACTGTGCCCCCTCACAGCTGACTTCCTCAGGCAGGCTGTTCTGGCTCTGAGTTGAGCTATCAGGTGTGATCTGATCCCCAGGCTTCTCCCGGGAACCAAGATATCAAGGAGTCAGGGGGTCTGACAGTGATGCATGATGTGAGAGGAGGCTGAGACTTATTATGATGCAGACGACAGGAATGAATCACCTCCTGAATATGCTGACATGGGCGCCGTGGGAGGAGGCGAGCTCTGGCTCTGCGGAGAGTCAGGAGAGGAGAAATAAGAAGTCCACTCTGCCTGGAACTCTTTGTGGCCAAGCCCAACCAGGCTGGCTTCACATGGAAAATAACTTCATAGTAGAGGCCTCTGCAGTTATGCAGAAAATGAGACCCAACTAACAATATCTGAGCACCTTTGGGGAAGCCAGTTTATTGCCTTGCTGTCTCACTTTTCAGCTCCCATCAGGTGCAAACTATGCTAAAGGTGCCAAGCATATTTCCTGATCACCTACAAACCTGCATCAACAAAATCATCATTAAGATGTCATTGCCACAAACACTAAATAGGACAAAAACTTGATAATACAATGAAACAGTTCATTGTTTCTCTACTCCTCTGACTCCTATGGTGCCATGCAGCTCTGGTTTTCTTCAGGTGAATTAAGGTCCTCAGTGAGATCATAAATTCCTTCAGAACAGGGGCCATTGTAAGTTAAAATTGTTTGTAAATTTGCAGCAGTTTCTAGCACATGGTCCTTGACTTCTTTTGGCATATCAAGCGCTAAAGGAAATAATGTTGATGTATTCACTTCTCAAATAAACAGATGCAAGAAAAAGCACTGGTTGTTTAGCCAAGGAAATGTTGGAGATGGGAAAAGCAAACTTGATTAAATGGGAGGCTGGATAAGGTGATGGAGGTGGCCAGAAGACCCTCCGAAGGATGGATGGTGTTTCAGAAGGTGAAATTAGCAAAGCCCAGGAGTAGATGAGAGGAGGAAGCCAAAGAGGGCAAAGTCAAAGCTACAAACAAAGGTCTCTAAGAACGTGGGTCCTTTCTCTAGGGCGACAGAAAATCAAAATAGAACTCCATGATAGGTAGAAAATCATCCTATTTTCGGCACTTCATGGCTGATAGCATTAGAGAAAAATCGCCAGATTCCTTGATCAGATGGTGTCAGGTCATTCTTTGTGAGTCCTTGTAATTACAAATGGCCCCAAAGCAGTAGATTAACTAGGCTTTTACATCTATAAATATAAGTTTTGTTAGTAAGGCCTACATTTATAGTTCTGGAATTCTTTTTTTTTTTTTTTAAGAGATCCAGGTTATAGTAGATCCTAGTTAGTCTGTAAAATAAAAGAAAATAACAATGAAAATTCAGAAGGGAACCATGTACACACCATTATTGTGAACAGAATCACTGAAAGAATGCATTTATATTGTTTCTGGAAAGCAATGAGAAGCTTCATACAATTACATTATCTCAAATTATGACTTCCTGTTGTTTTCCAGAGTTGGTAAAAAATAAATGATGTGTCATATTTAATCTCCTTTGTCCTTAGATTCACCATAATAAATATTAAGGTAGTGCATTTATTACAGTGCTTTTCACTTGAAAGACAATACCCATTAATTTTAAACCTTGTGTTGACGTTCCCTCCAACACAGTATTCGAATATTGCTGTTTCAGTTCTAAATTATTTTTACACAGGCTGGATCAGGACTGGGGATGCAACACTACAATTACTTTCATCTCAAAACTCAAGTTTTTCTTTACTTCTGGAAAATTCTCAACTATCAACTTCTCAGAAATTCTTCTCTGCCATCTTTTCCATTTTTTCCTTCTGGGAATCCTATCAGATGCATGTTGGAACTTCTCCCCTACTCTGTGGTCCATATCTCATGATCACTGTTTTACACTTCATATCACTTCATTTTATAGAGTTTTTCTGTCACTCTTCTGTTTGGAATTAGAGAAGGGTACATTAAAGTATGAATTCACCACACCATAGTCACCAAAGTTCTAGCAAAATTACCATGTCTATTACCTGCATCATGCAACTCAACATATGACTTTAAAGTCTATCCAAGAAGTTTACATACACTAAGTAAAGGTGCTTACTAAGTGTAGATATGAGTACTTACTAAGTTCACACTTTTACTACCCTTCCCCCCCCCCTTTTCTAGAAAGGTATGTGTTTAAGTAACCCAAATATAAAAAGAAGACAAGGAAACAAAAATCCAAAACTTCAGGAAATCCTTCCATATACAAAATTCCAGCTTTCTGTAATACATAAATACTTTAAGCTGATAAACAAAAAGGGCAGCTATTCAGTTTAAACCAAAAACAAATGTGGATAAAAGTGTACCTAATCCTCCAGAGAATCAGGGCAGCCCCTAAGAATTATGTGCATTCCACACAATGCAAAATAAATATATCCTTTAAATTTTAGAGCTTTAAGGTGTGACTGCTTTAGTATGCCAAATAAAGCTTACAAAGTGCAACAACAAAATACATAAATCAATAAGCCATTTCTCTGTATACCACATACTTAAATAATCCATTTTGAAGTGGGAGTATATCACTGGTAATAAAAATAAAGACTTTTTCTTCAATCACTGTTCTAATTAGTTCAGGTTTACCTTCTTTTAGGGCTCTTTGAAACATCACTAGCACATATAATAGTTACAAAAACAATACATCCCATAGAATTGAATTTACAAAAGCCTTGGGTTTGAAGTTTATTTTCCTAATGAATATGAAATCCAGATATTTTATTCAAAGGTATTAGTTACCTTTGCTGCTTGAAACACATGAGCAAGTTGAGAAAGAAAGGTTTTATAAATTCTGTCACTACAATAAATTATGTTCAAGTTCTCTCTCCTCCCCTTTTGGAATATAAACTCTATTGATCTTGTAGGACCCACTTTGCATTGTGCAGCTCTATATTCCCAGATCACATATTCAACAAATACTTCTTTAATGAGCGTCTCTCACTCAGCAAATTCTTCTCTCAATTTGTTAGGCCAACATGACCTAATAAACTAGGAATCCAAAAAGTTCGTAAATCAAAAATTCAACAGTAAGACCTTGACATGTTTTAAATACGATTTCCTCATCCCTGGGTCAGTTATAAGAATCTTCTCCATGAAATGAATGAAGTAGTTAGTGATCATAGACACTATGAAAAGAAGGTTAGTATGACATGAAAACATTCCATCATGTGCCGAATGTTCCATCATCTACCTGCATATATGCCCCCTGGGTCCTTAGCTACATTTGGTTTTCTCTTTCAAGCTTCTGCTTAGTCTCAGACTTCACCTGCATAGTTTCTTGGTCCCTGCTAATCAGATTCCAGCCAACAGGAGTACTGAGAAAACAAGGGACTCCAGGTTGTACTTCAGATCCCTTGGCATGTGTTTTCCTATTTGTGAACATCTGGCTCATCCTATTAGAGCAAATCTCAAATGGTCATGATGAGGCATTGCCTTATTTTTACATCCAGTATTGATGTCAGTCAACTTAGAACTTGTCTATTTATTTGCTGTATATCTTGTATAAGAGAACAAGAACAAAAAGACGGAACCATCTATTTGTTATATAAGCTTTCCTATACCATGCAAGTAGGTGAGAAGTCACAGAGATTTTCAGGCCTGCTTTCCTTCTGTCCTCACCAAAACACAACTAGAGCAGCTTGGGAAAGACTCTTTTCTGCCTTCCAAGGCAGAGATGCATCTGCCCAATCTATTCCATGAAGGGTTCATGATTGTTCCTTTGATAGCACCTGCTAAAGCTCATCTTAAATTTGCCACTTGGCAATCTGTGCTTTGTGACTTCTTTTTCCTTCCTGAGACCAGGCAGAATGAGGCCATTTCTCTGCCATTAAAAACCATTTTAAATATGAAGGATAAATGCTTTCAGGATCCATAATGACAGGAGCTGTGTGAAAACATAACCAAATTGAGGCATCTGGAACGCTGGTTTTCAACCCAAGGGCTGATTTTGCCCCTGGGGACTTTTGCAATGCCTGCAGACATTATTGACTGTCACATTTGTGTGTTGAGAGAGTCTAGAGATATTACTGAACCCCCAAAGTAGAACGCTGAATAATATGGCCCAAAGTTTCTCTTTTTAAAAATAGATTTTTCTATTTATTCATGAGAGACACATAAAGAGGAGCAGAGACACAGGCAGAGGGAAAAGCAGGCTCTCTGCAGGGAGCCTGATGTTGGATTTGGTCCCAGGACCCCAAGATCATGACCTGAACCAAAGGCAGATGCTCAACCACTGAGCTACCCAGGTGCCTGTGGTCCAAAATTTCAATAAGGAAGTCTAAGCAGACATCTCCAGCAGTGTGTGTTTAGTTTTCTCATAAGATTAGTGTATTAATCATGTTTTTAAAATTTTCTGTATTTTATGATTCTTTGACATCTCAAGGCTTTGCTGCTTCTGGAGAGAGACTGCCCTTCCCCAGGCTATAACTCCTAAACATAGTAAGCAACTTGCCTGTGAACAAGTGTTTTATATGCTGACAAACCAATCTAGGTCCCACACCCCCAACCATCTCTTTTATCAGATGCCCACACATCAAGCCAATACTCCTCTTGCCCTAAATCATCCTAGGGCCAGGTACCAAACAGCTAGAGACACCCCTCTAACCCAGAGCCCACTGAAATAATCCAAGCTAATTAATCCTAAACTTGCTCAGCATATCTACTGTTCCTCGCCCATCGCTTCCCACAAAAAAACCACACTATAGGCTTCTGACCGTGTTTTTCCCACCACCCCTTATGCCTCCTGAAAGACACTCGCACTCCCGCACATGGATCTACATGCTATGCCTCCTAGCGTTTCTAGGGGTCTGTGAGTATGAACTCCTTCCTCCATGACAATTGTTGTTGTGCCTTTGTGTCTCTGTACCTGATTAAAACAAATCCTGAGTGTATTTTAAAACAATTAGTAACTGTGGAGATTAAAATCAAAGCAAATTTAACACACATATTTTAAATCCTCCAACTAGCCCTATGAGGTAACATTATTTCTGAGAGGAGCTCTAACAGAAGGTTTTACCAAGTGTGACTTTAGGTAAGTCACTCTGTCTTTTAAAACTTCAGTTTCCTCATCTCTGAAATGGGGTGTAATAAGCACCCACTTCATAGGGTTGTTGGATAAATAAATCAGATAAAGCATAGGTGGCACTTAGTATATCAGTAAGCTCCCAGTAAAGGTTAGCTCTTATCACAGTTAACAGAGAGAGAAATGATGGGCTGCCAAAATTAGTCAGGGAAAGCTTTCAAAAGGAGATGCTATTTGACCTGCATTTTACAAAATGAATAGAAAAGGTGGAAAAGAAGAAGTCAATATAGCAAGGAAAGCATGCACAAAGTATCAAATGGTGATTGTACACAGACCAAAGTATAGGGTTTTTTTCCCTTATCCTTCTGGGTTTTTTTCTCAGTAAAACACTACTTTTGGTTGTTTAATATTTTATTTAGACATTCTAATTGCTATATAACATATATCACTTACACATATCATTTATATTCAATATACATATTAATAAGATTTTATGTAATATATATGTGTAATATTTCATTTCCCTTTTCTTGATGATACAACACATCTGAAATATCTCAAGGCAAATAAACTTCTTTTGGTTCCCTGATCTCTGTAGGCAGCGTTTTTCTGAATTTCATTTGTTCTCATCTTCCTTCCCAAGAAGGAAGAAAAAGCAATAATATGACTCATGTTAGTTTATTCCCTTCAAGTGCTTCTTGCCCTGGTCTCATGGCTACCTCGAGTATATGGTTTGGTTGTTAGAATGAGCATTGTTCAGGCAAGGTCTATAACAGTTCCCTGGAGCTATTGTGGAAGAGTTCGTGTAATAAATACATAATTATGAACTTGTTAAAAGAGACATTATTTACTCATTTGTCCAACATGGCTCCTTTCAGTCTACCTTGTAAGTAAATCTATATTTAGTCAGTGTCATATTGATCTGCAACCAGAGTACACTTTAATGCCCCTACAGAAACACACCATTAAAAAAAATAACTTGAGAAAAATCCACTGCAAGTCTCATCTCATTTTAAAAACTGAAAGAAAAATAGTGGTCTGTTTTCCGTTGTTATGACTTTATTTAAAACAATACCAAAAAAAGTGAACGCTAAAATCCAGTTCTGAGAATATCATTGCAAAGAATCTCAGCCTTTCCAAATATCATAAATTTTATGAAATTTGGTGTTAGGAAAACGAATGACAAAAGACCGCATGATTGTCAGAGCTGCATGATCTGTAAATGGGTTTTCATTGCACTATTTTGTTTTTTCTGTATGCTGAGGATGTTTTGTTTTGTTCTTCTTTAAAGATTTTATTTATTTGAGAGAGAGAGCACAAGAGCAGGGATGGGGCCAGAGGAAGAGAGAGAAGCAGGCTCCCCACTGAGCAGAGAGCCCAAGGCAGAGCTCAATCCCAGGACCCTGAGATCATGACCCAAGTTGAAAGCAGACGCTTAACCCCCTGAGCCATGAAGGCACCCCTAGAATGTGTTATAATAAAAGGTTTCCCATATTTAATAACTGTTCCTCAGCACTACCTATAATTTAGGTAAATATTACTTAAGTTAGATAATTTAAGGTAAAGCATGTGTCATATCTGCATAAAATTACAACAGGATAAAGTGTAGAAGTCAAGTGAACTCGAATTTGTTTAAAACACAGAATTGAATACCCTGAGAGTAGGATATTTTTAATGATCACAAGTAATCCAAAGCTAAGTTTTCATCTTTACTTAAAGTTGTATGTTTGCATGTGGAATCCTGCAGAAGAATTACTTTGGAACTTACAGGAAACAAAAATATTATGAATAAACTCTTATTTATTTGCTATTTAAAGTCTAAATTCCTTAACACAAGTGGAAAAGCTCCGGCTACAAACGGGCAGGGCATGAAACAAATCCTGTATTACAGCTTTAAGGTGCCTTATCTTTTTGTACTGTTTTATTCATTGAGTCAGAAATTTCTCAGTGAATAAGTGAGTTTACAGGTGTGAATCAGAAGCCTCTGCAGTCAGTTTTCTGTCATTGTTTTCCTACAAAGGAACCACTTTTGATCTGTGTATGAATGTTGTACTGAAGTAGACAAGACCAATGGTGACATTAGGTGTGACTAAAAATGCCACTGATAACCACCTTTCCTTTCTGTACTGTGCACGTATTAAAGTCCTTTGGCTCATGGCTTTAGTTGTGTTTTTGGTTGGTTGGTTGGCTGGTTGGTTTTTCCTTTGCATAACCTGGAAAAATTAGGTAACCTTGCTGCCTCTGTGCCTGAAATGATACTTTCAGTTGCCTAAAGTAACAAGTGAATCTTTAGTAAGACTTTATTTATATAGCAAGATATAGATTCTGGACATTTATTAGATAAAATAATCAAGACTAAGAAAATGAAAATTGTGTATTACGAGCTTTCCAACATTCGGTCTATCAGAAATATTATGCCAGTGTAAGATCTTAAAGATGGAACTAGAGGATATTATGCTAAGTGAAGTACATCAATCAGAGAAAGACCATTATCATGTGATCCCACTCATGTGAAATTTAAGAAACAAAACGGAGGATCATAGGGGAAAAGAGGAAAACATAAAATGATGAAATCAGGGAGAGAAATCACAAGAGACTTTTAATCATAGGAAACAAACTGAGGGTCACTGGAGGGGAGGAGGGTAAGAGGATGGGGTAACGGGATGATGAACATGAAGGTGGGCCCGTGATGTAATGAGCACTGGATGTTATAATAGACTGATGAATCACTGACTTCTACTTCTGAAACCAATAATACATTATATGTTAATGAATTGGTTTTAAATAACTTTTTTAAAAAATGAACTTAAAGAAAAATGCATTCACCTTTTATCTCCTTGCCACAGAAGCGAGTTATTTCTGACAATCATAAGTAATCAAAAATGAAGTTTATTTGTATATGTGGCATGGGAGGAGGATAACAGGAGTCATTTAGGGAGAATAAATTAGAATAAGTGTCAGTGTGCTAATAATAGCACCCATTTAGGCGCTACCCTGAGCATCAATAATCCTTCAAAGCAATTGATATTATCACCAATTTACAGACAGGGAAACTAAACGCACATAACTTTAAATGACTTGTCCAAAGTTAAAGAGTTAGTAACTTGTAGAGCCAATATTCTTCTTAAGGCTTTGGCCTGAAGACCACAAGCTTAGCATCCGTCATTTTCATGGCCCTATTATATACAAACAGGGTTCCTGAAAAAGCCAATGCAATTTCCAGGGAGCAATTTACAATGAGGAGAAGAGACTAGCACAATATGACACAATCCTGTGCAGCATTGGGTGCTGTGAGAGATTTATCAATATACTTTTTATGTTTTAGACTTAGCAGATGTGTGCATACTCTTGGTTAAATGGGGCTAATTAACCATGCTTTGAAGTGACCGTTAAATTCTGCCCCAACCACATCTCTCATTGCCTACAAAATCAATGAGGACCTTAGTTAGCACCTTTTTATATCCAATCCTGTAGCCTGATAAAATGGGTTCTCCCTGACAACTAGCCATAGTGGGAAACCTGTTTTTGTAGTTAAAAAAAAAAAAAAAATTGGCGTTCAATATCATAGGCCTGTTAGTCCCACACTGAGATGGCTCAGCAATCAACCTTTCTTTCTTTTTTTTTTTTTTTAACATCTCAATCCTTATTTCAAGCAAGTCGTGATTTCTTTTCTTTCATCAATATGTATGAGGAACTCGGCCTGTTTGGTGGAAGTAGTCTCTGACAGCTAAAGCAATCAACTCCAAGTCAACAGTACTGAAGTCTCTCTTTGTTGAGCTGCTCACTGATAGGTGAACCTGGCAAAGTCACTTCATGCTTTGAAGCTCATTTGTTCCCAGGGTAAGATCTGTAATACTTGCCACATACTAAGATTATCACTGCTGTTAATTATGTGAAGTAATTGCATTTCCCGATTGTTTTAGGCACTAGCTGAAGGATGCAGAGTTATTGAGTCTATGTAGCACAGGGAATTATTAGGTGTTTAAAACTGTTGAAAGGCAGAAGAAAAAATAATATAGTTCTCTTGGCACTTCAGTCTTTAAAATGTATCTGCCACTTGTCACCCATAGTATCTTACCTTGTGCAATGGTATCACTCATATCCCTCAACGTGAATTGTTTAGAAGCCCTTTAAGTAATCATGAGAAGCAAACATATTTTGAAGAAACATGTACCACATGCTTGAAATGCATCATCTCATCATCTCAGTGAATCCTCACACACCTTATTGCACAAGCACTGGCACTTCTCCATTGGAGAGGCATGGAAACCAAAGCACAGAAATGGGAACTATTAATCAGAATCAATACTTTTAAGTACTGGAACCAGAATTTAAGCCTGTGCTCTTACCTTGATCTTTCTTCTTTCAACTTGGAAGAATTTTTCCTGTATCTAGAAAGGTACAGAGTAGCTAAGTTCATTAAAAATAACTATCATCATCATCATTATTATCATCTGTGACCATTTCAAAATGGACAGTATAAGCAATAGCTTGTAAACATTTAAAGAAAATGCTTAAATAGCTCTATGCAAGTGTGTATCAGTTAGTTTTTGCTGCCTAACAAAATAGCCCAAACTACGTGGCTTACTATAAAATTAATCATATATTTATTCAAGATTTTTAAAGCCTGATATTGGGAGTAGGGACATTTGAGTGGTTCTTCAGGTCTCTACTGGGCTCATTCATGCTTCCATGGTGAACTCTTAGGTTAGCTCAAGACTAAATGGTCTAGGATGGCCTCCACCAAGGTGACTTATCTTGGTTCCTTGTGATCTGTTATCTTGTAGCAGTGTAGCCCAGCCATGTTCACTTGGTGGTGGAGGCTACATTGAGCAGCACCAAGAAGCCTCCTGGGGCCTACATCTGGAGCTAGATGACATCACCTCAATGCATTCTAGTAGCTAAAGCAAGGTACAGGACATTGGGCATGAAGTAGTAAAGAAATATCTTCTTGTTGGGAGAAACTGCAAATCACTTTGCAAGGAATGTAACACAAAGAGGAAAGAATTCTGGCCATTCATGGCAGAATAAATACACATAGTCAACTTTACCTGCTGCACATTTTTAAAGAGCGATATGGAAATATACATTCTTCTGAAAATCTATTTTGTTCCATTTACAAAAGGGTGAGGATGCCGTGTTAAGTATTCTTTTATTGCATAAGTGTCCATGATCAGGAAAGCCGAAGATATTGGCAGCCTCTCAGGATTTGAGTTTTGGACTGAAGTTATCAAAGTGTGATTACAGTAATCCTAAAATAATAGTTATTTCATATTTGATTTACATTTCTCTATAAGGTTACCTCAGGCATTATAATTGTCAAATCAAACTTAATAGAATTTCAGTTGTTCTATTCTAAATAGCTTGTGCATATTTAGAGAATTCCCCTGTACACTTGTACTGACTCTCTCACCAAGGGATGCTCGTGCTTTCATGAGTTTGTTCTAATTGTGCCATTCACCGTATTAACATTAATTAGCAGATTCATCTTTCAACTTCACCCCCTTGGGATAGATTCAGTCAGGGTTGGGTAGGTAGGGAATTTAATTAATCTATCAGCAAATTGAATTTTTTATTAGGTACTTTGGTTTTATCTCTTTTTTTTTTTTTTTGGTATTATATATTACAAAACTTATTTTGAACTGGAGTTACCTAAAGATTTATTAGGAAGACAAAGAGTCCAACGATTTCTCCCCAAAGGACTACGGATAATAAAAGATACCATCAATGACCTTTCTGGGTAATTTTCAAGTAGGTTTTTTTGGTGTGTGTGTGTGTGTGTGTGTGTGTGTGTGTGTCTGTGTGTGTGTGTCTGTGTGTTCCTATTTACTTAGATTGGAGATTCTTTTCCAGATTGAACCTTCCATATTGATGGAAGGACTATTGTATAGTAAATTTATCAGTAGTTGGATATATAAACAACTACTATTTATGGCTTAAGAGCAAAGGGCATCAGTGTGTGAGAATTTAATTCAATAGGGCTAATCTCAAATGCAATTAATGTTCACATTCTTTATGTGCCCCTCTGGTAGTCTATTTGCCCAAGGAATTTATTGAAATAGGTACATTTAATTAAACTGTTTTCAGCACTTGGGCAAAGATACAATTTAAGGTGTGACATTACACTTACAGAAAAAGAAAGAAAAGAATCTGGACAACTATTTTTTTTAATCTGGTCTCTTAAGAATGTGTAAAATTTCAAATAGTAAAGGATGTGTGTCAAATATTCCTTCATCTCCCACTCCTACATGCACACATACACACACACAGAGCAAACTCTGTACCCTTAATATTTCCTTCAATAATGAGTTTACAGAACATGAACTATTATGCAAGCTAGTGCAGTGAATTTGAGTGGTGTTTTTGAATGATAAAATTCAGGTCCACTCCCAGCTCCTAACTAGCTCCATTTTTTTTTCCTCATGAATATGAAGGGGTTAGAATTCCCTCAGCATTACAAACTGGTTCTACAATCATCTCCTTCCATGAATTCTGGAGTATGATTTTGTCGTGGGCTTTGTCTGTCTAGGTTTCCCAGTTCACATAACCGTAGGCAGGCAGACTTGGCCTAAAAGAATCATTTTCTTATGTGTCTTTTTTCTACACAGTTTGTAAATGTGTGATACACAAATGGGACAGATGGAAATGAAATTGGAAAACAGCATTGTCTCAATGTTCAGTGACCCTATAACTTGCGTAATAACATAGGCTTACGTTGACACATTACAAACCAGATGTCTTGTCCTGACACGTTTACTTGGAAGGATCCAAGCCTTCAGTGAGAACTACCAGAACTTTAGAGTTACAAAACTGACCTCAAATTTTACATTTGATTATACTGAAAGGCGAATCTAGTCTCAAAAATTTTAGTTTCTTTTTTAATGGAGAAGGATCCTACTAAACAAATATACACCTGTTTTATTTTATGTTATATTTCAGTGCACAAGTTTTATTTTCATTTCGCATTTAAAAACAGGGAAATATTAAAAGCAAAGGGAATAGATTTCACTTCATTAATAATAATTTTTCAAATAACCATCAATATTTCATATAACACAAAAGATATTATGCTGCTGTGATATGGTGTATTTCAAGTATGTTTTTAAGTGAACTTTTTCTTTTTTTTTTAAGCTTTATTTATTTGTTTTAGAGAGGGGGAAGGGGAAGATGGAGAGACAGGGAGAGAGTCTCCTCAAACGACCCCTCACTGAGCATGGAGACTGATGTAAGACTCAGCTCAGGGCTCTGCCTGGCACTCACTCCCAAAACCCTAAGAGCATGACCTGAGCTGAAATCAAGAGTCGGCTGCTCAACAACTGAGCCACCCAGGAAGCCCTTAAATAAACTTTAATATTAGTTCCTATTCTTCATCAGAAAAGACAGACAAATATGAATATGTAGCAAGAATAAAAGACTTGATCTCTTCCAAACACATATTAGTACTTTTTAAATGGTTGCTTTCCTAATCTGCCTTTGATTCCTCATTGTACCAATCCCTCTCTAAGCAAACTAGGGAATCTTTTGCTTTTGCTCACTTTTTCTGAAGCATAAACTTCCCTTAAGCTATCATGTGAGAATATGTAATTCCCACCACTGTGCCCAGGCTATGTTACTATTCAGGTCTACACAGGAAGGAACCAAGAATAATGTGACTTGCTTGAAACTAAGTCATGAACTGTAGATTCTGGTGAGTTTTTTGGTTTGTTGGATTCTTGTTTTATTAGATCATGAAATATGTATAGGAAAGTACTTTGTATACTGGAAAGCACTCTATAAATATAAGCAGTGATCATTATGCATATTTGAAAAGTTGATAGCGTTCTTACCAATCTTCTGTCACGTGCCCTAACTTCAGGAACATCAGAGTGATCTGAGAACAGCATTCCAAGGCTAAGCTTGACCCTTAGAAGACTTCCAAGAGGTGTTCAAGCTTCTCTGCTCTCAGGAGGCAGAACTGTCAGACCTTTGAAAATGGACTCCTCCCCCCCCGCCCAACATGCCCTCCTTTCTCCAGGCTTATCTCCAGGGCCAGCTTATTCACACACCTCCATCAGGACATTGAAACTGTCTTTTAAAAGTCTCAATCTGTAGTTGAAGAAAAGATAAGCCTTTTCTCCACTCTAGCCCAAATATCACATAAACTTCAACAAAGAAAAAAGCAAAAATGTTTAGGGTCTTCTCTTTTGTTATAATTAAAGCTCCCTTCACAACGAGCTGGGAATGTCTCTATGGTAACGCGGTCTTATGTGGAAGCCAAAGAGCCTGGGTTTGAACTCCGAAGCCCTGGGTCTCAGTGTAGCTTGGTCAAACCACTTATGAGCTCTGTGACCCTCAGTTTTCTCATCTACAAAATGGGGATACCCATGTGTGATTGGCAATGCCCCTGTGCACATTACAGATAGTGAATATTAACATCACCCCTCACGAAGTAGAGGCTACTGTTATCATCTTTTGTGAGTTCCTAACTTAAGCTTGAATTTTGCAAATCGAATGGAGCTTTTGGCATCCTTGCAGGATAATGAGACAGGATAACGAAGAGTCATGCCCTTTGGGATATCCAAATATCGGTAAGTATTGATTGCAAATTAGGCTAAATTACATCCTTTCGGCTTAATCTACACCAACAATGTGTAAACATTGAGATATTTTTATTTTCAGAAGTGTGCAAAACTTACACTTATTTCTGAACTCTAAATTCATGCCTTTAGGAGTGTTTTATGAAAATAAAAACGTCAGATATGCCTTTCTTTGTGAACATAGTCTCTTTATACCCTTTTCAAAATAGTAGGATAAGGAAAGAGGAAGCAAAAACAGTGAATGAGAATCTACTCTCTCATTGAACCTACTGTGAGTCCAGTAGTACATCTGTCTTTGAGAGGGCATAGCAACATCCCATCACTCCTTAAAGCCACAGCGATAGGTGGGTTATAGGATATTCCTCAGCCCAATTAGTTATTCTATCATCGTTCAAGAAAGCCAAACACTGAATTCAATAGAAAAACACAAGCTCAACTTATGAAAACCTGTTATCATCCCCTGGAACAAAACCATGTCTAAATCCCACTTAATAGAAAAAGAAGCAGAAACATAACAGAAAGTTCAGTAGTTATGAACACAAGCATAGACACTGGTTCTAATCCTAGCTCTGCCATTAACTCTCTATGTAACCCAGAGCAAACTGCAAAATCTCTCAGGGCTTCCATGTTCTCATCGGTACAATGGGCATAATTAAATCTCCATGGAGGTGCTGTAAAGAGTACAGGATGTTAGCTGATACCAGGCACAACAGCACTTCATCAGTACAGCAGCTATCAATGGTTGCCAGTTAAATATTGGATGGTATTTCTTTCTTGCTGCAAAATTGAAATGTAAGCATTTCATAACGACTCTAGATGAATGTTGACACAGGTTTGGATTCTATCAGAGAACCTGAAGTACACATAAAATTATCTTACTTTAGACTGCTGAGAATCCTGAAACCATTCTTTCCCAAGCAGGGCTCCAGTGAACTGAAATTGCCCAACAAGATCAAGCAGGCCTTCAGATTATCACTGTCCTTTCCTCCTGTAAAAATGGAAGAAGTTAGGTATCTTAAGCTAGACAGCTTGGCTGTTAGATAATTTAAGACATGAGTAGTTGGTTCTGCCCCATAACTTCGTATAAAACAAAATCAAACTATCCATTCATTCACATTGTGCCCACTGTCCACCTTGGTTAAATGATAGAGGAGCAACTGCTTGTGGCTGAATCTTTCATGAGATGGAAGAGATAAAGATGACAGAATTTGTTTGGGGCTATCAGGACAACATTTTCTTTGACAGAGATGTTCAGAATCCCAATGCACCCCATTATTCTATAGCCATGGCTCTCAACTCTAAGGTAAGCACAAATACATTTGTTAAACTGTTTTGTACAGAGTTTGCAACTCTTTGCCTCTGATGTGAGCCTTGCAGAAGTTGTGTCCTTTTTGTGACCCTCCTGTACCCCCAGGCTTCTGCACCTGCTACGGCCCTTGGTAACAACCAGAGCCTGGCATAAGCTGTACATTTAGAAACTCAGTGTGCCAGAGGCAAAGAATTTTCCTGAGAGACCTTTGGTCTCCCCAACCTTTCCAGCAGCAGCCCTCACACTTTAATTTGCATAAGAACCACCTGGGGGTACTCTTTAAAAATGCAGATTCTATGGCATCCCCTGCCCACTCCCATTTAGTCCAGTGTTTGGTAGCGTTCTGGACTTTGTATTTTTATAAGCATCCCAGCTTATTCTCATACATTCTGGAAGATGCTGAGAGAAACACTACTTTTTTAAAAGATTTTATTTATTTATTCATGAAAGACACAGAGAGAGAGGCAGAGATATAGACAGAGGAAGAAGCATGCTTCCTGCAAAAAGCCTGATGTGGAACTCGATCCCAGGACTCTGGGATCACTACCTGAGCCAAAGGCAGATGCTCAACCACTGAGCCACCCAGGTGCTTCCAAAAACCCTAATTTGTAAAATAGTATTCGATCATAAACAGAAAGTATAGAAGATAAGTATCCGCATAGCCCAAGTCGGCTCACATATGCTGTTGAGGATCAGAAGCACTATCATGTGTATTTGTGTCTCTAATTCCCCTATCCTAATGCTTTTGAAGCAATAGAGTAACAACAGCAATAGGGTTAATAATAATATAATGATATAATAATAGCAGCATGAGCACGTCTTGTGAGAGCATCTACAGCTTCTTAAGCAAAAATATAGACAGAGTAAAAGCTTGTTCTTCAGAGAGCTAGTGTTGATGTTTACTAGTCATGTGACCTTGAGTCACTATGGCCTCATTTATAAAAGAGAGAGTATCTACCTCTCAGGATTGCTGTAAAGGACTTAGTAACTATCGAGAGCCCAGGCACACGTTTGGCCCTCAGTGCTAGGGCAAAACTCTGTCTTCCCCACGAGGGTAGGAGGAACCATTCAGGGGCCTCATTATGAGCCACTCAGGTTATCTTCACAACCCAACTTTTTCCCAGCACCCTGTGCTTGGCAGGTTTCAAAAGGTATTCGTCTGTGCCTTAATCGATTCTGGCTGCTGTAAAAGAAATACTGTAGACTGGGTGGCTTATAAACAACAGAAATTTACTTCTTGTGGTTCTGGAGGCTGGGAAGTCCAAGATTGAAGTGCCAGTAGATTCAGTGTCTGGTGGGGGTCCACTTCCATCTGCATAAAAGGCTGTCTTCTGTGTGGCTTGCAGGTCAGGGCCAGAGAAGCTCTCTTCTGTAAGGCTTTCCTGAGGGCACTAATTCCATTTACAATGGCCCCATTCTCCTGACCTCATCACCTCCCAAAGGCTCCACCTCCTCCTGCTGGGATTCCAACATGTGAATTTCAAAAGGACACAAACATCTAGACCCCAGGAACTTCTTCATCTCACAGAACTTACAGACACTGCCTTTTACCTAAAACACTAGGTGATAGAATATAATTTCTAAGAGAAGTACAAAACATGTACAGCCAGTGTTCTGTGCAGGTGGATCTACTATCACTGAGTCAGAGCCATAGGAAGGAGAGGGTTGCATCACAATGACAGATAAATCCCCTGAACCATCCTGGAGATGAAGAACAGAGAGCCTCTTCTCCCTGGACACAAGGCCAAAGAAGCCCTGGCACATTCCCTTCACTCCAGACTCCATGAAGACCCTCCATCTCGACAAGTCCACCTTGCTTAGATATCCTGTACTACTTGGGATTTGAGACCAGATCCGAAGGGGCAGGATTGGCACTCTTTCCAAGAAGTTTATGTTCCTGTTCATTGAGAACTAAAGCCCTTCAGTAGTGCTATAGACAGCAAAGGAGAAAAAGGTCTTTATCACTTTGCTAGGTCTGTCATAAGAAAGCTCCACCAACAGAGAGGCTTGAGTTATTTACTCAAGCAGCAGAAATCACACAGCTCTGGAGGCTGCAAGTCTGAAATAGGGTGGTGGCAGAGCCAGGCTCCCTCTGGAGGCTCCAGGGAAGGATCCGTTCCAGGCCTCCACACTAGCTCCTGGTGGTTCCTTGCTTTATGGCAACATGACTTCAGGCTACCCATGGTAATGTCCCTATACACAGACCAGGGTTCACATTTCCCCTGTTCATAAGGACATACATCATACCAGATTAGGGGCCCACCCTACTGTGCTATGACCTCATCTTCACTAATTAGATTCGCAATAACCCAATTTCCAACTGAGGTCACATTCTGAGGTATTGTGAGTTAGGATTTCAACATATGAACCAGGAGAGGAAAGGACACAATCCAGCCCCAAACAGACTCTTACAAGCAAATTTATATGAGTATTTGGTTAGGACTCAAAGTGTCGGGTCATACGGGGACAAGATGACTTCAGCCTAAAATTTTTCTTAAAACTTTTCTTATCTGGTGACTACTATCCTGTAGGAGTTTCTCTGTATGAGCCCCATGGAACTGTGTTGTTTTAAAGACTTATCCATAAATAGCTGAACAGCTTGACCTGGCAAATGGGATCATGTAATGTTCACACTTAAATGTCCTTGACTTGAATGCAAGGATTGATTCTTGAATATTTTCCCAAAAGTAAAGCAGTCATTTTAAAATAAGCAATATGGTGATCTTCTAAGGGAACCGATAAACCAATAAAACTAATAAAACTGCTCTAACTAAAATCACTAAAATTTACCATCCCAAAACCATAGGGTACAAAAACAATCCCCAAGCCCAGATGTTTCTTATGGAAAACAACATTTAAATAACAAATTACTTAACAATGATTAGACCTGAAATATAAAAGGCATTATTGGGCAGCCCCGGTGGCACAGCGGTTTAGTGCCACCTGCAGCCCAGGGTGTGATCCTGGAGACCTGGGATCGAGTCCCACATCAGGCTCCTTGCATGGAGCCTGCTTCTCCCTCTGCCTGTGTCTCTGCCTCTCTCTCTCTCTCTCTCTGTGTCTGTCATGAATAAATAAATAAAATCTTTAAAAAAATTTTTTTTAAATAAAAAAATAAAAGGCATTATCTGAGAGTAGTGGTTAGCATATTCATACGTCCATATAGCAGAGTGATCACATTTCAACTTTTCTTTTAAACTAATTTTATATGACAGGATCATGTTAGAACCCCATATGTTCCACTCTGAACTGTTTATATTCACTATAATTATATTCACTGAAAATTTTTGCAAAGCAGATTGTTAAATTCTCAGTTTATTTTTCTGGGGAAAAAAGGTTTGTTTTTTTTTTTTTTTTTGGACAGAGACTAACAATAGTTAACAAGATATTGTGATTAACAAGAGCAAAGCTTCTAAAATGAAGCTTTAAGGCACACATTTAAATTGGGTAATAGTCAAGGGTATGATTAAAAACTTGTTCATTTGCATTATTTAAACAGCCAGTGAATATCATTAATTTCAATTGAGAACTAACGGCACAGTCTATCAATCAGGAGCAATCTGAATTGGAAGTCAAGAACTTTCCAGTTTGTTTGTTTTTTTGTTTAAGAACTTTCTGTTCTTGACTGCATGTGATTTCTTTATCTAGTGACAGGGTTTGTTTTTTGTTTGTTTTCTTAATCTTGCATTTCTGCCTCAGTCTAGTTAATCTCTCCATGTCTGAGTTTTTGTCACAATCAAAATGGGAATATTTATTCTCAAGTAATACCCATGAAGATTGATGAACAAATAAGGTGTTTGTAGATTTGCCATTGGCAGTATAAACCAGAGCCTCATTCACATTTCAGATCAATGCTCTTTTCAAAATAAGTTGAGTGATGAAAGATTTTACATACATGTTTTAGGAATTTGTACAGTCTTGGAGACAAGCCCAGATCTCTAAACTGGAAGCATGCAGGGGAAGCTCTAGATTAGACCCTGTCAGAGCAGAAGTCCAAGAAGCAGAAATAACAAAGGGGCTTTCTTACCTTTATCTCTGGCGAACATGTTGATGAAGACCCATTAGAGAAGTCAGCTTAACTTTTCAAGACAGCCTCGGGGCTATTGTTCTTTACTCTTCCTTACCTGAGTTGTTGACACAAGGTCAGGATGATCCTCAGTACTGAGTGAGAGTGTAGACTGGAAAGTCAGACTTTTCCTGGAATGTCTAATCGAGAGTCAGGGATAGTCTAGATGAAGTCTTGCCTATTCCTGGGTCTGTATACTCAATGGGCATTACATAATTAAGTTATGAATTAAAATCAAGAAATATCTAAAAGAGGCAAGTTTCAAATGAGGCATTTTCTAATAGTCCTTCATTGCATCTGTTTCTCAATTCCCCTGCCAAATGTCCTAGTTTTTCTTAAACTCGGGTGATCAGTAATCCACTCCCTGCCAGTGCTCAGTTATAATCTGATGTGGACATCATCTTGGGAATGCCCCTCCATCTTACTCATTGTCACCGACCCTTTGTTTAACCCAACAAAAGTTCCCTCTTCTATCAAATTTGAGATAGTTTCTCTCACTAGTCAAGCATCCTTTGCTGAATAAATTTAAAAACCCTTAAAATGAAGTAAACCCTTAAAATGAAGTAAATTTTGAAACACTTTTTAAGATTTTATTATTCATGAAAGACACAGAGAGAGAGAGGCAGAGACCTAGGCAAAGGGAGAAGCAGGCTCCCCCCAGGACCCCAGGATCACAACCTGAGCCAAAGGCAGATGCTCAACCACTGAACCACCCAGGTGCCCAGCATACGCAATTTCAATTTACTGTACACACTCACACATTTAGACATGACTGTGAGTTTGATATTGTCATGCTCATTTTACAGAGCGAAAAATTGAGTCTCTGACTTTGGACAAAAGATAGCTTGTCCAAAGTCACACAGCTACCAAGTAATGGAACTTGAATTGGAAACCAGATTTTTCTGACACCATCTGTACTTTTTCTATTCTGCCAAGAGGTTTCTCCCTCCTACGTTGCTCCATTATGATAATCATGCAGCTATCATTTATTAAACTTCTACATACTGTGTGCCTTACACCCATTTTCATATAATCCTCCACTACCCTAAACAACAGTATCATCACCACTTTATATATGAGGAGATTGAGGCTCAGAACCCATGGGTAAATTGGTCACACTCAGAAGTAGCAGAGCCAGGGATCAAACCCTGATAATCATTATTCACAAACTCCATATTTGTAAAGTGTCTTTGTAACCCCAAAATCAATACTCAACAGAGCTTTGCCAGTCATTCTTAGGCATGTGCAAAGCGACAAAACTCTGAGTCACCCAGGATGAATGCTGCCAACTGAGGTCAAACAAGGCAATCCTCTGCCTTCTTGTTTCAACTCTCCTACTGTAAATAGCATCCTTTTCTCAGTCTGTTTAGTGCCACGTTTTTCATATGTCTGTGGGTTTTTTTCTTTTCTTTCTTTCTTTTTTTTTTTTTTTTTTTTTTTGGTAATGTTGCTGTTTATAAGGACCCCCCTCCTCATGATGAGATGAGTACTGATTGTTATACTATATGTTGGCAAATTGAATTTAAATATAATTACAAAATTAAATTAAATGAATAAATAAAATAAAATAAAATAAAATGGCCCCAATCAGGGCACCTGGGTGGCTCAGTTGGTTGGTTGAACCTCTGCCTTCGGCTCAGGTTATGATCCAAAGCATCCTGGAATCAAGCTTCACATCAGGCTCTCTGCTCATCAGGGAGTCTGCTTCTCCCTCCCTCTGCTCTTGAGATCTCACTCATTCTCTCTCTCTCTCTCCCTCTCTGCTTGTCAAATGAATAAATAATTTTTTTTTTTAAAAGGAGCCCCCACAAGCTTAGAGCTGAAGTGCTGTCTTGTTGTTCTAAGTGTGAGAAGGCTGTGATGTGCCTCATGGAGAAAATGCATGAATTAGAGGAGCTTCATTTAGGTATGACTTATAGTGCCATCGGCCTTAAGTCCATTGTTAATGAATTACATATATATGTATACATATATACATCTTTAATAGAACAGACGTACATTTAAAAGGCTTCATATTGATTGGTTGACCAGAGACTCACAAGAGCCTAACCCTGTATTTCCCCTATGATCAATGTATTGTTTAATATTCATTAATTCAGTGTTCTCAACAACCTTTCAGATCATAACTACCATCACAAATAACGAAAATCAACTGTGTTTGTGTTTACAGTGTCCATGTTCTTCTACTACCCACCCCTCTATACATTCTGTGAAATAAGTGTTCTGTTGTGTGTGATGCACCTTTGTTTTTAATTTTTCCTTCAGTTTCCCCTGAGAGATACGTTCCCTTGCCATAACCACCACTGTTCTTTCAAATATGACACCATTCCACCATCCTGCACTGTTGCTTCAATGACCAATAGATTCTCATCATCATTACCAAGAAAAAACAACACAGCACACAGTAAAGCAAACTCATAAAATATTTATTTAAATTGATTTAGCTTAGAGCATGTTTATATACATAAATAATTTGTACTCTGTGAGTCAGATTCTGAAATGCAGATGCAAAGTGTAGTGCTGAGGGCTCTTTCCTGAGCATCCCCATCCAGTTATGGAGTTCACACTTAGGTCTAGAGAAACAAACAATATATGGCAGTGGTCTCCTCTCATTGCATAATGGTTTCTTATGTACACCATGAACCTTCTGGAATTCAGCTCTTTCTCTAAAGGAGATCATTTCCTGCATATTTCTCCACTGAGAAAAATAAGAACTAAATCAGCTAGGATGATATCTTCAACACTGCAAAGGTTTTTGGATTGTACCATCCATGCCTCCTAGACTTGCCTGTTTGCTAGAGGACTGCTGATACACCAGCTCTTCTCCAGCTCATGAGAGAAAATGGAAGATGAAATGGATTGGGAATCCAAAGACATGGTCTCAAGTCAGACTTTATGAAACAATGAGTGATCTGGGCAAGTCACTGCACCTCATAGAACAACTCCCTCATCTGTAAAATGACAGAATTATCTGCCTGTCTACTTCCAAAGACTGTAGTCATTAGAGGAGATTCCAATGACTCACTATATAAAGGATTTTGTAGTTATCAAAGCATTGTTCACATATATTATCTCATTTGATATTCACATCAACATTGCCAATTAAGTATAATTATGATTATTATAATTTTGTGACAAAGTCTTTGCAAACACAAAGGTACTGCATAAATACTTGCACTGTAAAAAGAAATCAGTGGTTTTGAAGACAGCAGGAAGAAGATTGTTAGCATGTGGAGGCCTTACAAGGAATTAAGACCAAATATGTCATTGCCTAGTTTAAATCAAATGGGTCACAGCACAAGGTGCAAAGCCAAGAGGGTTGGTGAGGCTGAAACCCAAGTCACATTCTGATCTTTAGGACACATCCCCGGGGGCCAGGATTTATGCTACATCGCACACAGTTGTCATATGGGCTAGTGCGGTCTTATGTTAATGGGTCAAGACAACAATCACAGTAATAGCCATTGGTGCCTAATAAAATTTGTATCGCTTTATAATGGGATCTTCTGTCTTAAAAATTACTTCATTATTTCATCAGTCTGGATAGGCTGGATAATGCTGCAGTAACAACCCCAAAATCTTGGTGGCTTATCATAACAAAGATTTATTTCTCACTCAGGCAACACCCTATATTGGCTTTTGCTTATCTCCATATCTCTTACTCTTAAACTCAAGGTGAGGGTGTAGCCACCATCTCGAACATTGCCAATTGCCAAGGTAGAAGACAAAACAGGTGTGGAGGGTCTCATAGCAGTAACTAAAGTCTCTAATCTGAAATTAACACACATCACTTCATTCCCAATTGAGCAGTAACCCAATTACAAGGAGGCAAGAAACAATCCAACAATGTGCCTGCAAGTGGGAATACCATAACTATTTGGCAGATAGCATAGAGCACAGGTGAAATATACTTGAATTTTCTTTGACCATAAGCTCATTGACCATTCCACGGGACAAGGTTGCCAACTTCGGCTGCATGAATAGACAAATATTATCCACAACCAAGGAGGCAACAGTTGAGTTCTTAATGCTGCTACACTGACATTGATCATGTGAACCTTTAGGAACTGATTCGCCTTCTTGAGATAGCAGCATTATCTGTTTTGTCTTACTCCAGTGGATTGCAATGAAAAAATTATGAAGTCATATGCAATTTCGTGACATTAGACATTGGTTATTAATGTATATTTTACCTTAAATTAATGTGCGTTTAATATCTTTTTATTAATTGTATCAAGAAACCTTATAAGAAGGAAATGTTTTTCATAGCAAGGGGTTTATCTGAAAAACTATTACTTCTAGAAATGATTACCTTTACAGGAGAATTTTGTGTGTTTCTAGCTAAAATGACAGACTAAAAGTAGAGGAAGGCAGGACGAGTGTAGACTGATTCCCAGGAAGTGGAAATATCCCAGAGTAAAACATCCTACAAAATGGAGAGCTTTCATTTTCACCATACTGGTACAGGGAGGCCTACAGAATATTCTTCACTCCTAGAAAGATTGATGCCCTGAAACCATCCCATTGTCAAGCGAAGTTTGTAGAATACCCACTCCAACATACATCTATTCTGTTTTGCTAAAAAAAAAATAAAAAATAAAAAAAAAACCTAGACAGATAAGTTTAAAATGGGATTTTTCAAAACGCTGCTAACAAGTTTGAGAAGAGAAATCAGGCAGATACAAATGCTAGCCATGGGGATTACTTACTCATAATGTGCTGAAAATGAGGAGTGTTTCAAGAATTGTTTTCCTGCTATAGTATTGGAATGCTAACGTGTAAATACGGTAATGTGAAACACTACTGTATCTGGTGGGAACTGGAATCAACTTTATTTTACAATCCTACTGGGGAAAAACATTTTGATATTTTGGATGAAAATCCAAGAGAATGAAGATGCATCCTGACATCAGTTAGAACTCTGCTCATGAAAAGATGTTCTTTCCAAATACAAATGTGTTTGATATATTGTTATTTAACATACATTTAATTATTCTTTTCATTAAGGTTTTCTAATTGTTTCTAAGTATTATTTGCCTTTGGTGGAATAATCTTGTTATTTTTATGATCTCAGAAAGGCAGGATGGGGAATAATTATATCAGGTGTAAGCTGGATCTGTGCTTATTTTCAAATACACATACAAAACCTGGAAGGCCTGGTTATCAAAAGCTATTACAAGAAGGAATATCATGAGAATATTTATTGGTATTTGTTTCCATTTAGCAATCCAACCCTTAATTTTTTAATTTCCATTTTAAAGTTGCTGTATTAAGCATAATAACCACTTGAAACATGTAGCTTGAATAGGAGAGAAACGATAGAAGCCAAGGAGGATTTTAATTACAAACTCCACTTCAGCAAAATTGCCAGCAATAGGAGCGTGGCTGTGCAAGCATTTACGTTAGGATAGGGTGGTACGTGAAAAACATTTGCAGTAGAATAAGCTTTCCCCTGTTCAGTAGCACAAAGTTAGAAGAATAGCCTCATTGACTTCCAGACAACCAGACTCAAAACAACCTTGAGATTGTGCCTCCATGTAAAAAGTGGAGATTAAAAAAATGCTAGGATAATCCAGGTTAAAAGACATGAAAAAAGAGGATGACAGTAACTCCTACTGCAATGTGACTCTTCATTGCAACTCACTTGAAAATTGGCCATTACAGGAAAGGCTGTCAAGATTGGATGGTGACCATATCAGAATACACACAGCAACAGATATTCTCTGATCTTTGCTGAAAGGTAGAAGATGCCCAAGTCACCATTGCTGGAAAGGAATGCAAACCCTCAGGCAGTGTGGTGGTGCGGAAGGATCTCGAGCTTTGGAACTGGACAGACTTAGATTGCCGGGCTGATTCTGCCATTACGTATCTGGACAATCATGGGTAGAATCATAAATACTCATTTTCTTTTCCCGTAGGGTCACTGGGAGAATTAAATGAATTACCAGACGTAGAGCCTGAATACACTCAGTACTTACTTCTGCTTCCTCATATAAAGAGGAATCCAGAGGACCTGGGTAGCTCTTTCAGTTGAGCGTCTGACTCTTGGTTTTGGCTTGCGTCATGATCTCCGGGTTGTAGGGTCGAGCCCCGTATCCGTCTCCATGCTCAGAGCAGTCTGCTTGAGATTCTCTCTCTCCTTGTCCCTCTGCCCCTCCCCACTTCGAATAAATAAATTAATTTAAAAATAAATAAATAAAGAGGAGGAATCCTAGAACCAGCTCTTCTCATTTTATGTGAGAAAAGGGGTACCCAGAAATGCCAAAGTCCTCCTGAGGTCATATGACTTGGGAGGCATTGGTCAGATTCCCTCTGCCCAGGAGATGGCTTTCCCATGCCCTCCCTAGTGTCAAGCAGTGGCTATTATAATACAAAGAAGTGGGAGTGAAGGCAGGGGAGCAGATCTCCAGAGGACCATCTGAGGTGTGGGCCCACTCTTGCCGGTGTTATGGCTGCGGATCTGGACATGATTCTTGAAATCACGTGTGGGGGAATCTCTCCTCACACTACAGCATCCCCCAGTGGGGACTGGGTCATCAAGCCATGAGCCATTTCTTATCACCTAGTCAACTGTGAGTAGTGTCTCCTCAGAGAAAGAAGAGACCTGGTGGTCTAGGATATTGGACATACCTGAGCAAGCTACTTAAATTCTCTGGACTTAAATGGTCAGGCTCACCTCAGAGGATTGTTGAGAGAATTCCAGATAATATACCTAAGAACACCCAATGGAGAGCCTATCGTATAAATGCATAACATAAAATAAATAGTTATTACTATTTGAACTATTACCATTATTGCAGATGGCAGTGAGAATAGTCAACGTTTATGATTACACTTTGTGCTAAGCATTATAATAAGAATCTTCCATTTAACCCTTATACCAATGCAGTAAGGGAGGTATTATTTCATCTTTCAGGTGAGGAATCTGAAGCCAGAACAGTTCAAGCATGGGCAGTGCAGTAGTGGGGCATGAACATTTTAAATATTTCCTGACACCTAAGGCACCATAGAGGAACCTTACAAAGAATGTGTAGAAGCCCAGCTGTGTCTCAACAGCTATGTTGTTTGGACCACAGCTGAACTGATCACTGCTTGTACAAGCAGTGGGCACCTTGTGGGTACTAGCACCTTGTACAAGATCTGGTGGGCAGTAGGTGTTCAATAAATTTTCATTACCTTGACAAATTAGTGAATGGTATATATCGTTGCACTCAGGTCTTCACGTTGGCCCAGCAGACAATTCCAGGGACCCTTGGGCTGGCAGTAATCAATCACAAAGACTATTTGTAGAGGCAGCCTAGTACTCTGGAGTCAAGGAGAATCCAACCATGAAAAGAGAGGGAATATTACTAAGCAGAAAATTAAAAACCATCATCTTGGCTGTTTGCCTTGGTGGCATTTCTGAGGAAACATGTTCAGAAACATTTGGCAGCCTGTGCCATTGACTCTCTGGCTCTCCAAGAATAAGGAAAGCATCAGAAATAAATTTACTTCCCGATTAATTTTCTATAGAATGTTTTCCCCCACCAAGATACAAAGGGCAACCTAAAAGCCATGAGATCATTAAAAATTAATGGGAAACGCTGTTATCGAGGGTTTGCTTATTTTACCGTTATTAAAAATGCAAACAGATTGGGTGAAACATTTTCAGCCTGAAAGAGATCTCAGAAAATGGTTTTCTTATCATAAAGTGCAAAGCTAAGCAGAGTGACAGTAAGCGATCTTTGCCTGTGATCAGTGTTTCCTGATCTTAGGGTCAGAAAAATAAATGTCAGAGGAAATAGTACATTTTATTTAATAAAGCAAAATAGAAACAAAGCGATCTGGCTATTAACATGAAAAAATCTATCCGCTTTTGCTATGGCCACATGCCTTTGTTTTAATAACATGAGGAAAAAAAGATTTCAGAATCTTTTGTACTGATCTCAAAAAGCTATATAGGAAAAATCACAAAGGGCCAGATTGCAACTGTGCGTGTCTCTTGTAAAAGAACTGGCCGTGTCAGGACAGCAAGACAGGAGAAATGTTAGCTGTGGTGACTACAGAATCATTTAAAATGACACAAAAAAAATGTGTTTTCTAAGAAAGCAAACATCCCCATTGCACACATATTTCTTTCCCAAGACACAGCAGTGGTGTGTTTAAAATCTACTTCTCGAGGACTGACTGACTAACCCATTCATCCCTAAAAATATTCCTTTCATAAAACCATGTCTGGCCTGGTCCTCACGTTAAACAGGAACTAATAGTACTCTGAGCTATTTGCTTTCTCCTAGTGTAAGCAGTTTTTTAGAGAAGGAGCAGGAGAGAAGTTTCCAGCAATACTATGACGCCCACGCACACACCCAACCTGCCAACCGAGTCTTTCCTGGGCTTCTGCCGTCCCACACTGTGGCCCCAACAGGATCACCAACAACACACCCTTCTCTGAGATCACCGTTGCTTTCGATCCTCATACCACTTTTCTAAGTAGGGGAAACCAACATTTTTGCCAAAGAACTCACCCTCCTTCAGGAGTTATTTTTGTTTGTTTCTGTCAGAGAATGTCTAGCTCAGTACCTTTCCTAGAAACCAGTAGGGCTAAGATCTGTAATGTTCCTTTTTTTTTTTACATATTTAGTGATTGAAAAGCAAGTGCGAAAAGCTCAGGCTTTTTATTCAACCACAACACATCTTTTCAAAATTCTGTAATGGCCCATAAATTTGCATTAATGATCACCTGCTCCAGAAACCTCGGAAACAGGAAGCTGGAAGAACATTCGTACGCGTTTATGTGTCTCAGATACCTGACTCTGGGCCAAGGTGGAAGCTTCAGAGAAAATGAAACTCCACCGACTAGTTGTCTGTTATGGTTTTTGGCCAAAGGAATGGTTGGGTCAAGCTCTAGTGCTTATAACCAAGAGATTTAATTATGGTCCATGTTAATATCTCATATCCTGCAGGAATTCACAATAGCTCAGGTTTTACAATGTTTTGTTTTCTTTTTGGTGGGACCAGGATATATGGAAATGACATGCATGGGACACCAGGCTGGCCCAATTTGGATTTCCTTTCAAAGGTCTTTAATACATAAATATGTACTACAAACTACCCAATCGCTACCACCTTAAAAACTTGTTGGGAAACAAAAATATGAGAGTTTGAGTCTTGGAGGAACTCTACATAAAGCTCTATAAAGGAATAGCTTCAGGAAGAGAATTATGTATAGCTCAGAGCAAGGTTTACAAACAGACCAGGAGGTGCAGAAAAACTGGAGCCATTAATCTTATTGTTAATCAAAGATCGTTTTGTAAAGCAAATAGTCAGCTCCTAATTTATCTCTTTTGTACGTTCAACCTCTTATATGGCAGTATTTCTTTGAGCAGAGGACAGATCTTTTAGGATATCTAGATATTTCAATGCAGGTTGAAAGCACTAGCATCCCAAGCATGAGAAAGGGTCAGGGTCAGATGTTTATTTATGGGGCACTTATTTGTAACAGGAACTGTGCTAGATCAGGAGTGTGACCCACTGCTTCCTTGATCACATTTCATTCCCCTACAGCCCTGTGGAATACATGTGACATTAATTTTACTGGGAGGAAACTGAGGCTTAGTTCAAAGCCAGTAGTAAGTGGTAAAACCAGAATTTAAACGTATCTAGTCTAAAAACCATGCCATTGATTCTTCTGAAGCCTCTGTAGGAAAAGAGTCAGGATATAAGGTAAACTTACAAACATTCCATGTTTGCTGCTGAATTCTATGTTTTTATTATATCTGTCTTATTAATACTTTGGTTCTCATAGGCACAAGTTCTCACAGAAGCATATACCCATTATACCACCTTGATGATCACTAGAAGATGCTGCTTTTTCTCTATGTAATGCTGAAGCTAAAAATTTGTTTGTCACTGAAAATATGTTGCTATTGGGTGAGAAGAGGGACTGTGCTTACTGTTTGCTTTTTGTTTGTTTTTTGTTATTCTTTTTTGTTTTTTTGTTACTTTCTCTGAGGTACCAGTGACATCACTTGAATGTGACCCAGGTACTTAAAAAACTTCTTGGATCCCTGGGTGGCACAGGGGTTTAGCGCCTGCCTTTGGCCCGGGGCGCGATCCTGGAGACCCGGGATCGAGTCCCACGTCGGGCTCCCGGTGCATGGAGCCTGCTTCTCCCTCTGCCTGTGTCTCTGCCTCTCTCTCTCTCTCTCTCTCTCTATCTGTCTCTCTCTCTCTGTGAATATCATAAATAAATTTAAAAAAAAAAAAAAAAACTTCTTGAAACCTGTCCCATGGACCATGGGAAACCAAACTCTGGCATTAACCTGGGAGAGTAACTCTTTCATCAAAATATTTCAGGAAAGGGGCACCTGGGTGGCTCAGTGGTTGAGTGTCTGCCTTTGGCTCAGGTCTTGATTCTGGGGTCCTGGGAGTGAGTCCCACATCAGGGATCCCCGCAGGGAGCCTGCGTCTCCCTCTGCCTATGTCTGTCTCTCCCTCTTTGTCTCTCATGAATAAATAAATATACATACATATATATTTTTTCAGGGAAGTTTCTCTCGCAGGAAATAAACACATTACTGACTAGAGGGACTGGAAATACTAGAATATAGTTAACATAATATGTTTTAAAAAGAAGGAGGTCCTGTCATAACATACAACATGATGAACCTTGAGGACATCATGCCAAGTGAAATAAGCCAATTTGAAAGACAAATACCGCACAATTCCACTTACCCGAGGTATCCAAAGTAGTCAGACTTCTAGACGCAGGAAGTAGAATTGTGATTGCCAAGGGCTGGGGGGAGGGGAAGAAGTTGTTCAACAGGTAGAGTTTCAGTCAGGGATGAAGAGTTCTAGAGCTCTGTCATACCACAGGGTACAAATGGGTTAACAATACTGCTCTGTACATCGAAAAATATTAAGAGGGTAAATTTATATTATGTATTTCTTACCACAATTATTTTTTTTAAAAAAAGGCTCATGACAAATCCTGAAAATAGCCAGTTACAACTTCTAAGAATGATGTTAAACTAGACATCCAAGAGTGAGCTGTAAAACACTACACTCCAGTGGTTCTGATTTTTCAAGACCATTTTGAACACTCAAGTCAGGTAGCAGGAGCCTAGGAGAGAATTTCTATAACAGTCTCTCCGCAAGCCCATCTAGTGGCTCAATTGAACATTTCAGATTATCTCTTCCATAAACACCCTCTAAAAAGGCAGAGTACTACTTGGTTTGTTAACAAATGCCTACCATCCTCACTAAGCTCCCTTGCCTCACTTTGACTCTGAAATACTCCCAGGAGAAACTGGGTAAGCATTACCTTGAGCCCCAGGGAAAATGCTAATGAGAAAGATTAATTTCTATTTGTGAGAAATTCTGATTAGCCTGTGTGGTGGAGTCTACATGAATCTTTCCTGATTATTCTCTACCCTAAACTTAAATATTTTCTGGGACACCAAGATTCAAAAACGTAGGTTTGCATGTTTCCAGTGCCCTGAAAGATTTTATACAGCATTCTACTGTCAAATGATTTTTTTCTTAATCTACCCTGTTGTTCCAACTCTTTGGCTGAAATGGAACACTTAGCAGAAAGCAATGATAGTGGTATCCAGTTATTTTAAAGCATGAATGACTATTCAATTAGTCAGAGATTTGAAGTGTTAATAAAAGATTTGCCAAGAATACGGGAGCTATGAGGAGCCTTTGAGATAATCTCGTCCAATGTCTTAATTAAACAGGTGAAGAAACAGAGACTCTGGAAGCTCATCTTGTCCAGTATTAATAGCAACAGAGAAAGGGAATAATTTTCGCCAAGGTGTTTACATTAGCTCAACTATGGAAACCCCTAGCTGCTTCTTATTAAACTATTAGTTTGGCTTAAAATTGTTCTTAGTCCCTGTTTATGGGAAAGTTTAATAACTGCTATCTACAGTAATAAGAGATATAATAATGTTTATCTTTTTATTTCCTCCAAGGATCTTGGAATGTGCTTCATCATTAATTAAAGAATCCTCTGAGTCCCCCTATTAGATAAGTATTATTAACCCCATTTATAAAGGAAATGAAATTCTGAGCGATTAGGTGACAGGGAAGGGCCATACCCTGAGCTAACGGTTATGGAGGACATTCTGCAAGAGGCAGGACCTTTGCCATTTCCACTGCAAGGATGTAATCCTTAAAGTAAAACAAACTCAACACGTGGGTATAAAGATGTTGCCTCATTCAAGGAATTGTGTTAAGAGCACCAGGGGCTTCGAAGTGTATGTGAGGTACCTGTTCTTTGAGAGCATGTATGGAGGAGCCAGAAGGGACACTGAGACAATTGCATAAAATACTAAAATACAAGGTAAAATACGTGTTACACAAGAGGTACTGTGAAGGTCGAAGGGAGTGAGAATATAAATCAAGATGGAGAGATTAGGAAAAGCTTTAAGACGAAGGTGACTTTGAGCAGCTTATTTAATATTCCGGTGGTCAGATTTTGAGGCATTCATCTGTGCCTTTATTCACTGTACAAATATTTCCTGAGCATATACTCCCGGATCTTGTCTAAGCTCTGAAGTCTAGAGAGTGAGGCAGAGAAGAACAAAGACAGAGCTCCTCCAACACCCCAGCTTTCTCCTGGCCAAGCCAGAGCATTATCTCCCCCTCAAATTTCTGGTATGTAAATAGTCTTGGGCATGTCAATGACAGTAAAAAATGAAACTTTAAAAAGAAGTTGGAGTCTCCTTGTGAAAGCCTTTGAAGGCAAGGGGTCAAGTGTTAGCACTCCAGGAGAAGTGAGCAGGAGGGTAAAAGGACAGGAAAGCAGATCTGGGAAATCTGAGGTGGTTGGCTTTGTTGCCTGGGTCCCCGAGTGAGTAGCAGCTCCACGGTCAGCAGTGGAGGGCACGACAAAGGAGTGAGTGAGATCACACAGGGAGTGTGCGCAGCCAGAAGAGAGAATGGGGTCAAGGACAGAACCGTAGGGTACCTTCACATTTTGAATTTGATGAGGAGAACGAACAAAACAGGCCGCAGAAGGGACCAGCAAGGTAGAGGAAACATGGGGAGACTGTCACCATCATCTGACTAAAGGCAAGTGAACAAAGTGGAGTTTGGCTGAGTGAGTGGTTCCCCCCAGAGAGGGCACGTTAGGGTGCTGCGGGATTCATGGAGAGGCTTTGGACTCGTTGTTGCATCTGGCAATTAGGATAAGTCTCCTGAGAAAGCCACATCAATAATGCAGCGAACGCTGAATCCAGATTTTAGGGAGTTTTAGTACCAATAAACACATTGCAAGGAAATGGAGTCAGATGACCTGGACATGGGGTTTGCCTAGTTTGGGGAACTACAGATGGCAGGCCAAGGCAATCCCCACGAAGGAGAGAAGGGATGAGCAAAGAATAGACTTACAAATGCTTGTGGAGCTAAAGTAAGACAGTGAAGGGAATATCAATATACATAAAACTAGGCATAAGAGCTACAGCTCAGTTTCTGGAAAGATGGTGGGGGCTGCTGTGGGACAACACAGGGAAGCAGAACACAGCTGTAAAGGGGGTAAAATGCCTTTTTCCACAGATCATTAATTCTGCTCTATTGTAGTCTGTGTTTGGTTAAAATAAAGATTGTTTTCACGCGTTTTACTGCTCTTGAGTTAATAATGTGAGTACAAACCCTAAACATTTATCACACGCCAGATTTTACTAGTGCACAATGCAAGCAGAAGATTGGGCAACGGATCTCAGAATAACTCCACGCCTGGTTTCTTCTGCTCTTTTCCTCCTTCGGGAGCTCTTCTCAATTTAATTGTCGTCTGTTGATGATCAAATACACTGATTTCAGTGGGGTTTGATAAGGGAGTAGCATTATGAAAAATATTGTGTTGGGGTCCTAAGTGGTGGGGGAAAAGAAATGAGACGATCCATGGCGTGTCACTGTCATTAGCACAGGACACATCAGTTACTCTCCATCCCCACATCAACATGTGAGGCAATTTATACTTTAGCAAAACATCGTCCTGGATGAGAATAACCAAGTCAAGGAAAAATTGGGGAGACCGTAGATAGATGACTCTTGGAATTATTTTAATTGATTTGAAAAATGGAGGGATATAGAAAGCTTTCCAAGCATTTTCTAGACAAATTCTCATTTCAGATATGTTTTAGGTCAAAAATCCTAAGTTTAGGATATAGGGGCTTCAAAGCACTGTCCGTGATAGACGCATTATTTATGAAGTCATTCTGTGTGAATTATGAATTCCTTCAGGTGGAAGGACAGTTTCCTGGGAATTTGACCCTCAAATTTAAGAAAAGGCTAGAGTGAAATGCTTGCCACCTTGCGACTTAGAGGCAGTTATTTAGAAATTCTGGACAATCTCTTGAAGGAAAAGCTAAACATTTTAGGGTAGTAACGTGAGAGCTTTTGGCTGTCAATTCCATTCAGTTTTACCCGTGGACGATCAGCAGCCATCTGTATTCCAAATGTCGTATCTAGGGAGATGGACTGTGTGAAGGAGACTCCTGTGCCCACTGGACCCAGATTTCTTTAGAAAGTGTTGCTCACATGCTTAAACTGTAAACAGTTCTGCATGGAAAATCAATTGTGAAGGCTGGGAGGTAAGCTGGGTGCTTAGAGTTGACTATAGATATTGAAGGTGTCCACAGAAAGGGTCTGCCTAGAGCCAGCTGTTAGCCAGGAAAGTGTTTTTGGTAAACTGCAGTGAAGTGGGCTCTGTGAATACATGAATTACCAAAGGGCACCTCTCTCCTGCTACTCCAGAGGACCCAGGACTTGGCTTTCAGAGAACAGGCTAGATTTCTCTCTTCCTCATCCCCTCGCTGACATCTTTGCACAGTGCCTAAATTGTGCAGTCATACACCTATGACAACCCTGGGCCTGATGGTCAGCTCCTCTGTAGACCATTTCCCCAGAATCAAGCACATGGTAGATGCCCTCTTTGTTGATCCAAAATGACATATTTTGTGGAATCTGACATCTCTGGACATATATTCATGACCAGATCCAGATTTTTACCTGAGAAGCCCCTGTTGTCTCCTTCGGGGGGCAACTACATGGCTTCAAGTCATAAAAACAATAAGGACCCAAGGAGAGGCCATGAATTCATTCCTTCATTCATTGAAAAAAAATAATGACTGAGCACCTATTTTTGCCAGATAACTGCTCTAGAAGTTGGAGAGCCAGCCAAAATAAAAAAAAAGGAAAGAAATTCCTATCCTCACATCATATATTCCATTATTGGAAGAAGATAATAAATGAAACAAATAAATACAATATACTGTACGTCAGTTAGTGCATCACTTGAACCAGGAGAATATCGGTAAGACATGGGGTTGGAGAGGTAGCAGGTAGGTTGGTAGTGAGATCACATAAGGTCTTGTAGGCACCTGCAGAGACTTACTTTCTCCCCTGGGTAAGCTGAGGAGTCCTTGGAGAACACATTGCACAGAGGAAAGACACAATGATTGATATCACCTTCTCACTCTTCAGCTGAAAGTCGACTGTGGCAAGATTTAGCAGAATGACCAATGATGATATGGTCCTTGGAAGCTGACTGTGGTTTCTTCTGGATTCTGGGAACTCTCATAAGAGGGGTGCATGACTTTCTGCCTTGTCAATTTGGTTATAAAGGATTCTGGCCTCCCTAAGACTGAGGAATGTAATGGGTCCATCATACATGTCTTAACGTTTGTGGTTTAGACAGTAAAATGTATCCAGAAAAATGGTAATCATGACATTGTCGCAGTGAAGAAATGGTGACTGCTCCTTCATGGACAACAGGGTTCTTCTGTTTTGTCAATGTATAGAATTAGCCATCAAAGAGGGCCAGAGACAGATTGTACCCAAGAGCCAAAGCAGAAAAAGAAGGGGGTTACGTTGCCTGATTTCTGCTCTACCTCTATTAACTTCCAAAGCATACAAGCATCGTAGCAGTGCAATGTGAAGCAATCCTTTTCAGGTCTTTTTCAGATCTCTTTCAGTGTCAGCACAATTTGGCTTTATCTCCATCCCTAAATGTGAATGAGTGATTAAGATGTAGATTGAAAATTCTAGACAACTCAAGTGTAATTTCCTGACCCCACAGCCTTTGCCTCCTGAATTTTAAAAAGAATTAGGACAACTCATTTTTAGCAGCTGTACCGTGATACACACTGAAATTGGCTCCCAAACTGACTCCAGTGCTTAGGGATTGCAGTGGGTTGGATTCCTTTACAAAGTAAGGATTAGTCAAGACCAGCATTAGTGGAATGAGGAAAGAGTTACAACCGATCATTTTATGGGACTGTGATTTGTGTAACCCAATTTCATTTGAAACAAGGAGAAAGAGCTCTGAAAGAGTGGTTGGAAGATTTAATGACAGTATTCTATACAGTCCGTTGCATCTGTAATATATGTTTCTAGGAAACTACATAAAATCCAGTTGGTTCATGTCACATACCTTTACTTAACTTTAGGAGGAATCATAATCCATGCAAACTAAATTTAAAAAAAAATACTGCATTCTGGAATGCCTATGCACATTTCAAATCCATGTCTTTTAATTGTCAGAGAGTTATTTACCCACTGGGACCAGTCTCCCTGTACAGATGGCAGTCCCATGGCTATTAGTGATGGGAATGACAGTTTTGGAAAGCATGCCTTCCTCCCAGAGCTCCTCAATTTCATATTTCCATATCAACTTATATGGCTAGCACCTTTATGCTCAATTAAAAAAGTACATCGCATGTAAAATGAAATCAGAATGACTATTACTAATATTTTAAAAAACAACTCTGTTTCTCAGTTTCAGTGTTCCACGTCTACAAATCTAACTGCCACAAACTTAAAAAATTATGCAGGTCCTCAGGGAAAACTGAGGAGTGGCAGTGAATTGGAACAAGACTGAGATGATGTCTTTTGTGTACTATAACACTTCAAAATCATTGCTTCCTGCAGGAAAAAAAATCACAGAGGCTTTTAATATTCATAAAGACTAGAAACAGGTGTTTGAACAGAACTTCAGCCACCTTTGACAGCAGCACAATGGGTTTGTCTGAAAGGGTCTTCATTTTCCCTGTCACTCACTGGCAGGACTCAGAACATCTAAAACAGTTATACTCCTGAGCTTTCAATACCTGTTTCAAAGGATTACACTTGACATTTCTAATTTTTTTTCTTTTGCTAAACTCTGTCCTCCCTCTTTTAAAGCTGCATGATTTTGTTAGCAAATCAAAGGGGGCAGAAGAATACATTAGTGCTCATTGCTTATGGACTCCAGGCTGACCTCATTGCTTTTTATGTCTACTAGGAGACCACACAAACTATTTTTGGTTCGTCATTTATCTGTGCAGACAGAGATGTGCTCATCTGCCTCAGAAGAACACCATTTAGCCAGATGGGAGTAAGTAGCCACCGTGGCTTCCATCTAAGAGCTGGCCCACTTAGGCCGTACAAGACACTCTACTCCTGTCTGCTTCAGTTTCTCTTCTCACTTTGCAAGACAAAATGCTCCCCTCATGCCAGGGCAAAGAGAAATAATGCAAATGATTGCCCTGTACTTTGCCAAGTCAGAATACCCTAGGACTGCATTTGATCATTTGGGTGGGGGGTAAGGGGGGACAGTACATAGTTCCCGGTGCTAAACTGTGTCCACATTATCTAGATAAGAAATGGCTTTGAGAACTATATGAAGATACTGTCACTGGTTAGCTCCCGTGTGACTGCAGGCAAGCCTTGTTACACATCTGAGACTCAGTTTCCACATCCATTAAATTAAGGATTTGGGCACCATCTCCAGGCTCCATCCAGAACTAAACATCTGTCACATAATGCACCTGTCAGCTGCCCAGGGCCACAAGGAGATGGAATAAAGAAGAAAATAATGAAATAATGAAATGTCAAGTTGCCTATAATTACCTGAATAGTTTCTTAAACACTTCCCTTGTCTTTCCTTTTTGAAAGAGCAAAATAGTAAATGGTATGACATTAAAAAAATAACCATTATGTTCAGTCAGGAAACGTCAATTTCTCTGAGAGATGACAATAAAAGGAATAAGAGGTAAAGCTTCAGGGGGTGGAAATCACTGGGTTTTAAGTGAAGACAGAGGCATGTTGTAAAAAAATATTTTTAATATAAAGTTTTACCCTTTTGCCAAAAAAAGGATAGGGGGTAGAATTGGGGGCTGTCGGGGGTGGGTGATAGTTTGTGGGAAGCACAGTTGGCCATGGAATTATTAAGAACATATTTGTGGAAGCCTTCCAAGGTGTATTTATTTTAAAACATTGGTAATGAAATTTGTGCTTTCCCTCAAGAAATTTCAGTTTGTTCCCTGTTCAGTTTACCAGTGACACTGATTTTTCTGTCCCTACCTCCTGCTCTGACAACCACGTCTACAGTTGGATGGATGCCTCCAAATTCGGTTGAATGACTTAAAGAGGTTTTCAGAGTACTTACAGAATTTACTTTGACTTGGCATTTGAATTGGAGATGAAGGGATATAAAAATTTAAAGTAACCAGCATCATGGAACCTAATGTCCCTATTTCACTAGACTATTTTTTTCTTGTAAAATGTGGTCAATGAGAAACCTTCATTTCTTATCATTCTTATTATGCATTTAAAATTCACTTTAAATATCACCCAAGGACCTGAATGCCAAAAATAAATGTGAAGCGCCTTCTCAAATATTACACAAAGTGACCTTCAGAATAGGACCCTCTCGTCACCAGAACAATTTCCATACAGCTGCTGATATGCCCATGAGCATATCAGGCTTAAAAGAGAGAGAGAGAGAGAGAGAGAGAGAAAACGAGATAGGTTTATAAATTATTTTGACTCAAAACCCCCAAAGTAGAAACATGCTCACACACATCGCCAGCCTGTTCCTTAGAAACTAGCACCTCAGGACAGAGGGATATTGAACTACCTCTGAATCCACTTTCCTCGGCTACCACCTGTGAATTATGGCTGGCAGCAGGAGTTTTATGATACTATTGTAAAAGTAATGTACCTCTTAAATGGCAATTTACTAAGTTGCTGATGAAATGCATTGCAAATATGTTAGTTTCGGGGTGGTTAGGAAAATTAACTGCTGCATATTTTCCATATTGTCATACATGCCAACCTGCTGTGAGAAGAGGAACAGCTTTCTTGGAAAGCTGTTTTGAGGGAACATAGGGTCAGCTAGTCACCTGGTTGCAACATAAGACCAACACTTTAGGGGAATCCCCTGAGGCTATTTTTAAATCAATTTTACTATCACTAGCCCCAAATCATTAGATCTATAAAATGTTTCCTTAGTGTCAAATTTTTCATTGTGCTTCCTATTTTGGTTTCTGTCCTATCAGTTTGATCCCCCCTCCAACCCCGCTTCCCAGCCTGGGCCCCTACCAGCAGAGTATCAAGAATATCTAGTATCACTAGACCTCAGATTATACTTGGAAAAGATCCCCCATTAATCCTCAGCCACTTGACAAACCATATAAAAGAGGGAAGCAAAGGGAGAGCTAAGTGAGTGATTATAAGGTTGGAAACTGGTGCTTCATTAAATTTGTACTATATTATGCTGGACAAAGATCTGTGCTTATTTAGGTGACCTTGACAATATCACTTATATTAGCGACATTTTATAAACCTTTAACAATTTAAAAAGCCACTTGGATTCATTATTTCATCTGACTAGCTCAGAACAACCCTCTGAAGAAGGGAGGAAGCTATTGTCCAAATTTTACATGCAAAAACAAAAGCTGATAGAGATTAGGTTACTTGGTCAAAGTTGTCCAGCTATTAAGTAATGGAATTAGAATTTGAAACCAGATTTCCTCACTCCAAGTCCATTATGGAAACCATACTTTGGTTAGAAGACATTTATATAGGAGCCCTAACCTGACCGAAAACACACGGGGTAGTTTAACATGCTGAACCTTTCAAACGTGACACTTGATAAGTTCAGTAACAGAATTAGTGATTCACATCTCTCTTTTAACTAAATGATTTTAGAGCAAGGATAGCAAATAAGTTGCAATTTGCACCCCAACTTAGAAAAGAGTACATTGATTGATTAGCAATGTCTGCCATGGGCAGAGGAAATGGCTGGTTCCAGCACACGTATTTGCTATTCTTATGCTGAAGAATCTATCACTTTGTATACTTGGGCTTTATCATGAAAACCAACATACACCAACCAATTGACAAGGTTAATGAACTGTGAAGGAACATGAAGGAATTTTAGAAAAAATTAAGGGAATTTAAGAGAAATACCTATGTAACTTACAATTCAATGTGGAAAATAAACAAAATGCACAGATGACACTAGATTTTAATCTGCTGATACTGACTTTGAACACTGCACAGATTTATGAAGGTGCAAATCACACAATAAAAAGAATCCATTTTTGTGAAATATGTGACATCTCTTGAAACAATATCAAAGAACCAAATGTAGATAGAGAAAGAGCCTTCATAGAATTCCTATAAAGTTTCAGAGTGCTGTATTTTCTTACATTTATTTCTACCATGTGGAAGTATTTTACAATGGTCAATCAGAGTCCAAATGAGTTAAATATTTTTAATTACTGCTGAATTTTTTAATCCAAAAATTTGTTCACATGCATGTCTTTAATAGTTATCTTAACAGTACAATTATTGTGACTTTATCTATAATAAAAATGGACAAGAAATCCATTAAAGCCTCTAAAATATCCTTTGTTCCTAACAGAAGTAGAAAAAATAAAGTTACAAACTAGCAGCTCAGTTTCCTGGAGATTCTATGGCAAATTCCTTATAAGAGAAATGACGGTAAGATTGAGGCTTCTTTCAAAATAATGTAGGAGTAAGGGGAATTGGGGGATAGTTGGGGAAGGGGAAGAGGAGGTGGAAAATAGAACAGGATTGACCATGAATTGATAAAGCTGCCTGATAGGTACATGAGGGTTCATTATACTATTCTCTTTACTTTTATTTCTATGAAATTATACATTAAAAATTATTTTTTAATCCCTCTTAAAGTTGCCTCCTTTGTTGAAAACTAATTGATATATAATCGTGGGTTTATTTCTGGGCTCTCTATCCTGTTCTATTAATCTGTGTCTATTTTTGTGCCACTACCATACTGTTTTGATTACAATAGCTTTGTAGTGCATCTCAAAATCTGAGATTGTTAGATCTCTAGTTTTGTTCTTCTGTTTCAAGATTGCTTTGGCTATTGGGGGTCTTTTGTGGATCCATACAAATTTGAGGAATAAGTGTTCTAGTTCTGTGAAAAGTGCTATTGGTATTCTCCTAGGGATTGCATTAAATCTGTAAATTGATTTGGGCAGTATGGACATTTTTTATAATATTTGTTTCCCCACTCCATGAACATGGAATATCTTTCTATTTGTGTCATCTTCAATTTCTTTCATTTTACTTGATACTTTTCAGAGTACAGGTCTTTTACCTCCTTGGTTACATTTATTTCTAGGTATTCTATTATTTTTGGTGCAATTGTAAATAGGATTGTTTTCTTAACTTCCTTCTGCTACTTCATTATCAGTGTATGGAAATACAGTAGATTCCTGGATTCCAGTATATTGATTTTGTATCCTGCAACCTTCCTGAATTCATTTATCACATCTAATAGCTTTTCATTGGTATCTTTAGAGTCTTCTCTATATATCATGTCATCTGCAAATAGGGAAAGATTTCCTTCTTCCTTACAATTTTGGATGCCTTTTGTTTCTGTTTGTTGTCTGATTGCTGAGACTAAGACTTCTAGTATTATGTTGAATAAAAGTGGTGAGAGTGGACACCCTTGTCTTCTTCCTAATCTTAGGGGGGAAAGCTCTCAGGTTTTCACCACTGAGTATGATGTTATCTGCAGGTTTTTCATGTATGGCCTTTATTATGTTGAAATACGTCCCCTCTAAAAGTACGCTGTTGAGGGTTTTTATCATGAATGGATGTTGTACTTTGTCAAATGCTTTTTCTGCATCTATTGAAATGATCATATGGTTTTTATCCTTTCTCTTGTTGATAAGTTATATCACACTGACTGATTTGTGAGTATTGCAACACTTTTGTATCTCAGGAATAAATCCCATTTGATCATTGTGAAAGACTTTTGTAATATATTGTTGGATTCAGTTTGCTAGTATTTTGTTGAGGATTTTTACATCTATGTTCATCAGAGATATTGGCTTATAATTTTCTTTTTTTGTAGTGTCTTTATCTGGTTTTGGTATCAGCATAAAACTGACCTCCTAGAATGAATTTGGAAGCTTTCCTTCCTCTTCTCCTTTTTAGATAAGTTTGGAAAGAAAAGATACTAACTCTTCTTTAAATGTTTAGTAGAATTCCCCTGTGAAGTCATCTGGTCCTGGACCTTTGTTTCAAGGGAGTTTTTTGATTACTGATTCAATTTTATTGCTGGTAATTGACCTGTTCATATTTTCTACTTCTTCCTGCTTTAGTTTTAGGAGACTATATGTTTCTAGGAATTTATCCATTTCTTCAAGGTTGTCCAATTTGTTGGCATATAATCTTTCATAACATTCCCTTATAATCTTGTATTTTTGTAGTGTTGGTTATTATTTCTCCTTTATTTCTGATTTCATTTATTTGAGACCTCTCTCTATTTCTCTCTCTCTCTCTCTCTCTCTCTTTCTCAATGAGCCTGGCCAAAGACTCATCAATTTTGTTGATCCTTTCAAAAAACTAGCTCCTGATTTCATTGATATGTTCTATTGCTTCTTTGTAACTGTTTCATTTATTTGTGCCCTGATCTTTATTTCCTTCCTTCTACTGATTTGGGATTTTGTTTGCGGTTCTTTTTCTAGATCCTTTGGGTATAAAGTGAGGTTGTTTTTGAGATTTTTCTTGCTTCTTGAGTTAGGCCTGTATTGCTATGAAGTTCCCTCTTTGAACAGCTTTTTCTACATCCCAAAGATTTTGGACTATTGTATTTTCATTGTCATATGTATCTCCGTACATTTATTTCTTCTTTGGTTTCTTGGTTGACCATTCATTGTTTAGCAGCATGTTATTTAGCTTCCATATATTTATGTTCTTTCTAGGTTTTTTTTCTTGCGGTTGATTTCTAGTTTCATTATTTTGTGGTTGGAAAAGATGCAAGGTATAACTGCAATCGTTTTTTAATTTGTTGAGACGTGTTTTGTGCCTTAGCATATTCACTTGAAAAGAATGTGTATTCCATTGTTTTAGGATGGAATATTATGAATATGTCTGTTAGATCCAACTGGTCCAATGTGTCATTCAAAGCCATTGTTTCCTTGCTGATTTTCTCTTTGGGTGATCTATCCACTGATGTAAGTGGAATGTTAAAGCCTCCTGCTATTATTGCATTACTATTGATTACTTCCTTTAGGTTTGTTGATAACTGCTTTATGTATTTGTGTGCTCTCAGGTTTAGTGCATAAATATTTACAATTGTTATATGTTTTTGTTGGATTGTCCCTTTATGACTATATAATTCCCTTCTTTGTTTCTTTTTACAGTTTTAGTTTTAAAGTCTATTTTGTTCATAGATTATATATCATATAATCCACAATTATATGGTCAATCAGTCTTTAAGAAAGAATGCAATAATATGTAATGGGGAAAGATACTCTCTTCAACAGTGTTGGGAACACTGGGCCGTTATAGGCAAGAGAATGAAATTTGACCACACCGTATGCAAGAATAAACTCAAAATGGATTAAAGACCTACATATGTGACCTAAAACCATAAAAAGTCTGGAAGAGGGCACAGGTAGTCATTTCTCTAACATTGGCCATAACAAAGTTTTTCTAGATATGTCTCTTGAGAGGATAGAAACAAAAGCAAAAATAAACTACTGGGAATACATCAGAATTTAAAGCTTCATACAACAAAGGAAACAATTGACAAAACTAAAAGACAACATACTGAATGGGAGAAGATATTTGCAAACAGCTTATCCAATAAGGGGTTAATATCCAAACTATATATACAATTTATACACCTCAACAACCAAAAAAAAGCAAATAATCCCATTAAAAATGGGCAGAAGACATGAACAGACATTTCTCAAGAAGATATACAGATGGCAAACGGACTTATGAAAAGGTGCTCAACATCACTCATCATCAGAGAAATGTAAATCAAAACCACGATCAGCTATCACCTCACACCTGTCAGAATGGTCAAAATCAAAGACACAAGAAACAAATGTTGCCAAGGATGTGGAGAAAAAGGAAACCTCATGTACTGTTGGTGGGAATGCAAACTGGTGAAGCCTCTGTGGAAAACAGTATAGAGGTTCTCTAAAAAATTAAAAATAGAATTACCATACGATCTAGTAATTCCATTTCTGGGTATTTACTCAAAGAATACAAAAAACAAAAAAAACAAAAACAAAAACAAAACACTGAATTTGGAAAGATATATGCACCCCTAAGCATTATTTACAATATCCAAATTATGTAAGCAGCCCAAGTATGCATTAATAGATGAATGGATAAATATATATATATATATATATATATATACATATATATATAATGGAAGGTTACTCAATCATAAAAAAGAATGAAATCTTGTCATTTGCAACAAGGTAGATGGATCTAGAGGGTATAATGCTAAATGAAATAAGTCAATCAAAGAAAGACAAATACGATTTGATTTCACTCATATGTGGAATTTAAGAAACAAGATAAATGAACAAAGAAAAAAAGAGACAAACAAAAACACAAACTCCTAACTATAGAGAACAAACTGATGGTTATCTGAGGGGAGTTGGGTGGGGGATGGGTGAAATAGGTGAAGGGGAATAATAGCACACTTACTATGGTGAGCACAGAGTAATGCTTAAGATTGTTGAATCATTATATTGCTCACCTAAAACTAATATAACATATATTAACTCAACTGGGATTACAATTTGAAAAATCCTGTCTTAAAAATGCATTTACAGTTTAAAGCTTCAGAAGTATGGGGCAGCCCCGGTGGCGCAGCGGTTTGGCGCCGCCTGCAGCCTGGGCTGTGATCCTGGAGACCTGGGATCAAGTTCCACATCGGGCTCCCTGCATGGAGCCTGCTTCTCCCTCTGCCTGTGTCTCTGCCTCTCTCTGTGTCTATGAATAAATAAATAAAAATCTTTAAAAAAAATAAAGCTTCAGAAGTAGAGATGCCTTTGTGATACTGCCATAGAATGAAAAGGGACAGATATTCAAAGCCATGATGAGCAAATACTGGTAGGGAAATTACCTGGTCAAGAAGTGTACTCCTTAGGCAGAATAGGACAAAGGGAAAAATCAGAGGTAGGGTTGCTGCCTTTTTTTTTTTTTTTTTTTTTTTGCCACCAATTGTCTCATGGGCATAAATTTATCATTAATTTGGTATAGCAGGCTCTTTGGATGCGATAATTTCTCATCTGTTTCCTGCTGCAAAACCCATCGGCTATGCCTGTATTATCCAGGTCTCCATCCCAGCTGTGAAACATTAATCTCAAGCACACGTTCTTCCATCGCCGGCCTGGCGGATGCATGCTGTCTAGTTAGTTCCCCAGCAGGCTCCTGGCTCTGCTCCTGATGCTCTCCTGGCACCACTAACAACTGTGGAACTCTTGTCATTCTCGAGATAGGACTGCTGCGATGCTCCTTGGGTGGGCCTCAATGTCCTGTACTTATTTCTGCTCACTTCTCTGAACCTGGGAAGGATTTGTCACCTGGGGGTCTGGGAATCAAAGCTCTCTTGAGACTCTGTTCTGTTAAACCTTGCACTTGAAACTGGGCTGTCCATCATGTTATTTTTTTGTGAATGTATCCTTCATATGTTCTTTGCAGAGCCCAGTGTACTCACTGCTAAATGGTTTATTAATTACAGTGCCTAATAGTAAAATTGTTTGGCAGTCAAGTCCTGTATAAATGCCCAACTTCTTGATTGGTTGTGGTTTGTCTGTTGTTCTTAGGCTGGTGCTCATATTTATTTTATTCTGAGTAAAAAATAAAAAGGGATTCTATTACGTGACTCCTGCTGATTAAACCTCAGCTAAATTAGTAGGAAAGTACGCATGTCACATAACTGAGATTTCGAACTGAGGCAAAAACCAGATGTGACCTGAGTGGTGGGAAATCCCCTCTTCCTGCTCCTCACCACCAAAAAGCAAGCAAACAAACAAAAAACTCCTGATAGCATATATTGTCTTTGGCATTAATCATGGGGATAGCTTATGTGTTTATAAAATGAATGATAGAATTTAAAGAAATCAGAATATGTGGATTTTTCTTTTTCCCCAAAATACATCACATAGCTAAGTCCAAGAGCCATAAACAATAGGGCAAGGAGTGTAAATGGACAGGAACGAGAGGAGAAAAGCAATTAAATTTGATAGAAACAGGGCTCAAGTATGTGACATGCTCTCTGCTGATCCTGGGACTGCCATTTCCAGTGAAAGACGATTAGTGTTTTTCAGGTATAGTGGCTGAGAAAAGGGCACCCAGAATAGAAAGAAAGCCAAAAAAAAAACAAAAAAACAAAAAAACAAAAAAACAAAAACCCTAACAAAATGAGTTCCCAAGAGAAAACTTTGATCACGTTTAGGCTAGTGTCAGGAATGACGAGAAGTCCAAAAGCCCAAGGGAATTCAGCAAATCTTTCTGCCTAAACTGAAGGAACTCTACTTTATTCTGGGAATCTACAGAGGCCTGTAGACAGTATATGTAAGAAATAACGTATTATATCTGCACACAGTGTATATACAACATACAATCTCTTCAGTGCTTACGGAAAATTGCTTTCTGATGCTCATAAATGAGAGGGGTTACAGGAGATAAGAGGGTGGTCTGTGTTCCCAAGGCAGTCACTGGGAAAAGAAGGATATTATTTAAGATGATTGTAAGTGCCTATCTTCCTAAATTGTATGTTGTACTCTGTTCTCCAGTTGATTCTCCCCAACTTAGGTAGCAAAAGGCAACACCAAACACACACAACTGCTCCATAATGATACTGCATTTATCTCAATTTTTTTATTTAATAAGAAAGGATTTTCATGAATAGAATCAAAACTATCATGATGCCAAAATAGTACTCTGTGCACCCATGTATTGGGAAAATAACAGAATAAAGGAAGGCTTTTTTGCTTCTTAAGCATATAGAAGTGTTTAGGAGCTCCCCTATTCCCGAGACGGATCTGTGCTCTTAGTAGGAACTGCTGACTGGGTGTATTCTAGATCATAGGAAATTTCTCTTATGCATCTAGAGTCACGGTAGTCTTATTACATCCTGTTAGTCATTTTAACAGTCTAGACTTCACTACAAAAGAAACCCAAGATTATCTCTAGACTTGCAATGATAGCAAAAGGATATCTTACTCTTTATGTACTGCATTTGATCAACATGTGTCATTAATCTCTCCTTCCTGCTTGGTGGCAGTAAGTGATAGAACACTTTATCAGTCCTTTCTTCAATTAGATTGATGTATGTGCATTCCTTGAATTTTAAAGGTCATTAATTTTCACATTAGTCTCTTTGGTTGGTGGCACACAGATTGATATATTGATGATTTAGTCTTTCATTGATTCTATATCATCTTTAGCACCATGAGTTGTGAGTGGTGCTTCCTTCTCAACCATAACACAGTGAGTGAAAATGTACTGATATTTGCAGAGAAATAAGGAACCTAGCTTTTGTCCCTTATATAGCATTTTAATGTCCCTGGATGAAAATAATTATAAAATGTATTCAGTCGTATTCTTACAGTGTCATTGGCATGTGTTGACCTTTCTCTCTGTGCTGTAGGTAATATCTATATCATCTAACAACCTCAGCCTAGTGACCTTCCATTTGCATTGATGCTTCAAAGTTAAGGACTTCCTGAAGTTATTTCAAAGTATTTCATTAAAGAAATAAGTTTCCTTGGTCACCTGAATTGAGATTTATTGCCCACACGTTTGATGTATCACCCATGTTGAATTATTCAGTGTGGGTCAAAGTGATGATGAACTTTGTACAGATGTGATGCTCCAAAGATAACCCAGGATTTAATTTCATCTACTTCTGAAGAATAAGCCATACACACCATGTTTGTGCCACAAACACACCTACTGTAACAGCTATAATGAACTAATAAGCATTTGATCACCAGAAGCAGATGATTGATGTCTTTGGCCACTTGAGAATGAACATGGCTGGAACATAGGCTGAGGGAAAAACCCTGTCATAGTAATCCAGACAACATTTTATTGAGGAAAAAGTGCAACTCAAATCTTTTTTAATAAATCTCTTCTGGGATATCCCGGGTGGCTCAGTGGTTTAGTGCTGCCTACAGCCCAGGGCCTGATCCTGGAGACCTGGGATGGAGCCCCATGTCAGTCTCCCTGCATGGAGACTGCTTCTCCCTCTGCCTGTGTCTCTGCCTCTCTCTCTCTCTCTCATGAATAAATAAATAAAATCTTAAAAAAAAAAAAAGAATCTCTTCTGGCGAAGAAGGTACAAAATCCTTAGCTCAAGTTTTAGAATAAAGTAGAATGTAGTCAGATGTGTAATACAGTAAATGTGGATCCCATGGCTCATCAGTCATTTCAGTGTGACGTTAAGTCATTGAACCTCTCCGGACCTCAGTCTTCTGGTCTTCTGGAAGTTACACTACATCATCTCCAAAGTTCCTTGTGCTCTAAATGTTTATGTGTAAATATTAGAAAACCATGCAGAAGATTCAGAAAGCAAATGAAACAAAGAAATGTTAATGAATGTTTTAACATAAATGTTAATCAGTCTCTGAGCAACACAACTGAAGAGTTGCACAGCGTTTGAAAATCCGGTGGGGTGCAGAGCAGAGTAGTAAATGTCACCAATTCAAGTCAGGAATTATTTTTATTAAGTCTAGCCATGGGCACCCCCGGTGGCCCAGTGATTTAGCGCCACCTTCAGCCCGGGGTGTGATCTTGGAGACCCGGGATCGATTTCCAGGTCAGGATCCCTGCAGGGAGTCAGAGTCAGCTTCTCCCTCTGCCTGCCTGTCTCTCTCACTCTCTCTCTCTCTCCCTCTCTTTCTCTCTGTCATGAATAAATAAATTAAAAATCTTTAAAAAGGAAGAAGAAGAAGAAGAAGAAGAAGAAGAAGAAGAAGAAGAAGAAGAAGAAGAAGAAGAAGTTGTTGTTGTTGTCTAGCCATGTCCCAGCTGGAAAATAGGGAAACAAGTGGTCCATTTTAGTATAAAACTGAGACTTGTTGGGTGCTATAATGTAGCAGGGGGAAAAGTCTTATAATCAAAGAATATTGTAAGGGTGCCTGGTGGCTCAATGGAATAAGTGTCCAACTCTTGATTTTGGCTCAGGTCATGATCTCAGGGTTGTAAGATCAAGCCCTATGCTGGGCTGTGCTCTGGGCATGGAGCCTGCTTGGGATTCTCTTTCCCTCTCCCTCTGTCCCCATCCCCCAACTTCCACATGCACACTAGCTCAAGAAAGAAAAACATTGTAATAATCAAAGCTTGTTTCTGTGCTCAGATCAGAACATGAAGATTTCCCTGCGTTGTTGTTATTGTTGTTGCTGTTTTTTTAACTTTTGGGTCATCAGGAATATTGGTCCCTTCTATCATCCCTTAAGTTTGTAAGCCATCTCAAATCCCATTTGGAAGCAAAGTACGATTCCAAAGTGAATAAAATTCCATATATAATCAAGTACAAAATGTACTTCTCTAGAAATACAGAGGGTGAGAGCAGAGGTGAGAAGCATGGAGGGAGGGATTTGAGGGATGTTTTTGGCAGCTGGTGCTTCTTGAAATGCCTGCCTTGGTTTCAGCAGTCCTGCATGATCACCTCTTTTCTCTCTAAATTGTCTCCCCTGTTCTCCTCTCTTTTCTTATCTGAGGGACTCAGTGCTTACACCCCTGATCTTCTCCAGTCACCTCCTCTGAGAACTCATCAATCCTTATAACTTCCACTGTCTCTACTAGTCTGAGCAAGGGCAGCAGTGGAGCAGAGAGGTCAGGAAGCATCAGGACAAAAGTCTCGTTAACAGGGAGGGATCTGCAGACTCTACAGAGGTAGGCAGAAAGCCAATCAGGTGAAACTTGAGCATCAGTCTGTGTTGGAAAGAAGAAATGAATGTTCTCCATCAAGGAAGCCAGCTGGTCAAGGCAGGAAAAGCATTTGCCCTGAAAGCTGTGCTTCCTACAGTGAGGACCAGCAGTATGTACATCACTTGGGAATTTGGCAGAAACACAGAATCTCAGGCCTTACCCTAGACTTTCTGGATCAGAACCTGCCACTGATTAGCACGTGAAAGTTTGAGGAGCACTAGCCAAAAGCAAAATGAAAAGAAAAGAAAAAAGTCAGTAAAAATAGAGGACTCGAGTGGCACCTATCAGAGTCCACCTGTAGTATTACATTCGATTTTTGGATATCACATTTAAAACTTGATGTTTCCTTCCAACCCTCATGAAATTTAGCAAACATAGCCAAGAAGGAGCAAATATTGTGGAGGGGGGCCACATCAGAGAAGCTTTATTTCCTTCAATGGGCCAAGGGAGTCTAGCTGGAGCAGAAGATCCTTGTCTTGGTGCAGTATGCACTTGATTCTGAAAAGCGGACCAAAGGCAGGCTCGAGGGGACCTTGAAAGCCAACTAAAGAGTTTCAGTGTTGTTCCTGTACGTAGATTTATTGATTAAGGAGGAATCTAGTAAAACGAATGACTTAGGAAGAAGCAGGAAAAGACCAAAAAGCCACCAGAAGCAGGAAAAGACCAAGCAAGGAGATAAGGCAGGGCGAGTATGCGTGTATTTTGCTAATTTTGTCCCTATCCTTTTGTCAATGTCATTCTCGATGATGTAGAGAGAAGCCTGTCTACTCCTTTCTTCCCATATCCATCACTGTCACCCTGTAAAGTCCAGCTCAGATGCCACCTTCCCCAGAACATCCCTTCCAGCAATATAACCCCATGTTAGCATGATTATGAAAGTCTCTCGCCCCCAGAATGCTATATGATTTACTCCCAAAGGTCTTCAAATAGAGACTCATGGATTGGGTTTGCGGGGATGGGTTGCCTAGGAGGGCTGTGCAGACCTAATTCCCATCTCCTCCTTAAATCCTGCCAGTGACAGAAATCTTGATGACTCACCAAGCCATCCATTACAGGTCAGGGGAGCTGTAATTGTTTAAAAAGTTCTTCCTTATATTGAGCTGAATTTCTTTTTTCCTTTGTGCCAATCACATACTAAAAAGCACTAGGATAGCACAGCTATCTGCCTTTCATCTGTTTCTCTTTCAGAGATTCTGTTGAGTCTGCAAGTTGAAAGTGTTTTAGGCTTTCTTTACTGATCTAAAAGAACTCAAGCATTCTCCTCGTGAAAAGAGCTCATTTAAACAGTTCCTTTTGACACACAGCTACTCAGAGAGCTCAGGTAGATCCTTAACTGGCTGTGTTCTCTTTTTAGTTCAGATGTAGTTAGATTAGTTTATGATTTCACAGCTCCGGTATCACCCCCCGGACTACAGAGAGTTTGGAGCAAGAACATCAGGGGCAGGTAGCCTGAATGACAAAAACCAACACCTAATGTAGGAGATCAGATACATGCAAAGGGCACTTACGAGACAAAATGTTTCTGGGCAGAAAGCTCATGGAACAAGGTGCTGATTATGCCCTGGTCGATGTTATTTACATTTGCAAAGAGTAGTAAATCTGTCAATCCAGGCAGGCTTGCCTAGCTAAGGATCCAAGATAAGACAAGAGTCTCAGGGGGGTCCCTGTTAATTTAGCAGGGATTGACACTGCTCTATTTAGGGACACAGGCACCTTGGTCAAAGACTCCTCCTGTTTGGTCCCAATGTCAGCTGTCTTTTAGAAATAATTAGAGGCTGGTGCCCACAAATGTTCCATCAGACAACCAGCTCTCCTCCTCTGGTTTCCCTCAACACCAAAAACCCTGTGTTGTAGAACAATCTCCTGATCTGCAAGCTGAGGACCAGACAGACCCTTTAACAGAGTAACTTGACCAAGACAAGGTTGAGTGGGAGGCCAGCCAACTGATTTCTCCCTCTGAACATCAGTCTCTGTCTACCTCTGACAGAGCTCTGACATTCCACCTTCAGTTTCCAAATCACAAACAAAGTCACCAGAACCCAATCTAATCAGCACCCACTGTTACATGCTTATGATGTGGCAGTAATAGCGCAAGGACGTGCTGCACAGACATTATTATATTCAGCGCCAAAACAACCCTGATGAGAGAAACCATTATCCTCATTTCCCGATTTGAGAGACTAAGGCAATGGCAGGATGAGACAAACTAGAGACACAACAAAGAGTGGGGGAGTATGACTTCAACCCATCCACATAACCACAACACCACGCTCCTTTCCCTAGTGTTGAATACAAACATTAGGCAAAAAATAAACATTGCATAAAGCAGAGAATCCTGTCAAGTCACTGCGAAGACTGCAAAAGTTAATGCTTTCAGAACTGTAGAAGTGCACATAGTAGCAAAACACTACAAAATTTAAAAATTTACTCTCCAAAGTTAACAGAGGAGATCCTCTCCTGAGTCTCAATTTGGTTTTAGAATATTCTGTTGACCGTTAAGTGTATATTATATTTGGTAGCTATTTATTTTCTAGTTCACATCTTCGTTTTCTAGTTCACCCACAAGAAATGGTTGATGCAGGCCCTCCCAGAGGACTGATGGCTTTTATCTGACCACCAAACAACCCACTGGAATAGAAGAACATTTGGTTGGAATCAGAAATGATTAGAACTTATTTCTTAGGTTTTATTAAAAATATGCTTTTTTAGTTCAGCTACCTAATTCAGGTGAAATAATTCACCTAATTCACCATTCAGGTGAAATAAAATGAAGTGGCAGATAAGAATTCAAAACTGAATTGTCAGTTGTTACTTTTAGTAATATGATTCACACCGAAAGGAGACTTTATTAGGAATTGGATAGATTAAGAAGTACATCCATAATTGCAGATTTAAATAGGGTATCAACTTTTCTATCCATAGTATGGAATCTTCATTAAGCAACATTTACAGGCTGCCTGCCTGGTGCCAAGGACTATAGAAAGAATTGGGGACACAGTGTTGAACCAGAGTGTGTCATTTAGGATGCCTTTCAGTTGTAGTAATAAATCCACTGGAGTAAATGAGAAGGATGACGTTGGGGTAATAGCAAGGTTGATTATTTCAGAGGTACCAGGATGTCATAAAAGACTTGGGCCATTCCCATCTTTCTGCCCTGGTGTCCTCTCATGGTTGAAAAATGGCCTTTGCTACTTCAGGCATCACATCTAAATATAACAAGGACCAGAATGGAAACCTTTCCCATAAAACCCGTAGCAGACTTCCCCTTGTGACTCATTGGCCAGAAATGAGCCACAAGACAATTTCTAAACCAATAACCAGCAAAGGGAATGGATTTCCAGGATAGGCACAAACTAATCAGAATTTATCAGAGCTGAGACAGATTTGGTTCCTGGAACAAATGAGCATTCTATTAAGAAAAAAGCTATGGGAGATGCCTATTGGGTTGGCTAATAGTCTCCAAGGTAATGTGCATGCTCAGGATCTGCAGTTAGAAAATTCTAAGTTTGTCTACTTACATACTGACTCCTTTTGCTTTAGCACTTTAAAAAATGTACTTAAAAAAATAACATTTCAATCATTTTTAGTGTCCAAAATTCAGTGCCATTAGGTGCATTAACAATGTTGTACAACCACTATCACAATCTATTTCCAGAACTTTTTCATCAGCCCAAACAGAAACTCTGTGCCCATCAAGTAATAACTCCCCACTCCCAGCCCCTGGTAACCTCTAATCTACTTTCTATGAATTTACCTATTCTAAATACCTCATCTAAGTGGACTAATACAATATTTGTCCTTTTGTGTCTGGCTTATTTAACATAGTATGATATTTTCAAGGTTTATTCATATTGTAACATGGATCAGAATTTCATTCTTTTTTGTAGCGAATAATATTCCATTGTATGAATACACCATGTTCTCTTTATCCATTCATCTATTGATGGACAGTTAAGTTGTTTCACCTTTTGGCTATCGTGAATAATGCAGCTATAAACATGGGTATACAAGTATCTGGCTAAGTCCCTCTTTTCTGGAATCTCACTGAACCCCAGTGACAAAGTGGATATTAACAACCTGTTACATATGTTATGTGAAATTATATAACATCTGTAAAGGACTGATAGGTACTCCAGGAATAGCACCTACTGCTACCATCTTTATTGTTGTTTTATTTGTTGTTGGAACACAGAAGCAGAGCACAAAGGAGGGTTGGCTAGCTTAGCCTGAGGATTCAGAATTGTTAGAACTATGCTTTGAAGATCAATTAGGGAGAGACATCCTAGGATCCTCTGGACAAAGTGCCATCAGAGCAATGCTTTACTAAGCAAGAGGAATAAGAACAGATCAGAAAGACCTGAGTTTTCTATCCTTCAGTCATCACAGTGAAGATTGGGTTGAAGGGAAGAAAAGCTAAACATAGAGAGACTAGTTGGAGGGTTATGATTATTGTTCAGACACCGTGTGATTTAGGCTGGAACAAAAATAGTGGCTGAACAAGGATACTATTGGAAACCAACACCTGGTTGATAGATTGGATGTGAAAATAAAGAAAAGGAAGGAATAGTTAATGGTTTGAACTGTAGAGTATGGTACCATTATCTGAGAAAGGGTGCCTCTTTGAAGAACAGGTTTAGCAGGATGAGCAGATGGTAAATGTTCATTTGAACAGGTCACGTTTAAGGGATATGATATCTGGGAGGAACTATGCATTGGTTAATTAATTATAAGTAAGGACTTGGAATTACAAGGAGGTCAGGAGGTACAGAAATAAGGAAATCATCAGGCAAGAGGAAAATGGAGTGATGGGTGTGGATGAAATTAATGAGAAGGTATCTGCAGAGAGTTTAGGCCTATCCTCTGGGGGAACTAATATTTAGGAAGTGAGCTCACTAAATATTAATAAACAAACAGGAGTGAGACAACTAGCAAGACTGGCAAGAGGAAACAGAGAAGTATAGCACCAAGCATTTGGTGCCCCAAGAATTTGAAGGACAAGTCAGCATTGTCCAAGGTAGCAGAGAAGACAAAGATCTGCCACTTAAGGGTCATTATTATCTTTGTGACCAAAGCTAGATTAACGTGAACTGAGGAATTATTGAGAGGAGATGAAGACATGGATCTAGGCTATTCTTTTTCAGGATCTTGCCTGAAAATAGGGCATAATGGCCGTTTGCAAGTTACTTTTATATTGATCTTGTATTCTGCAACCTTGTTGAACTCGTTTAGGTTCTTTTTTTTTTTTTTTTTTGAAGATTTTATTTATTTATTCATGAGAGACACACAGAGAGAGGCAGAGACACAGGCAGAGGGAGAAGCAGGCTCCTCGCAGGGAGCCTGATGTGTTCAAGTTACTTTTAAATGGCAAATATTTGGACACGTTTAAATACTGAAGAGAATAAAGGAATGATTTCCCCTGAAGACAGGGAAGAAGTGGAATCCATAATCAGTGGAGATTAAGTCTTGGAGGCATTTTGTAGCCTCTATTTTCTCTGAAATAGAGAGGGAATTCATCAGGTGGGATGTTTCAGGTCAGGGCTGGGCATATGGTATTTGCTCCACAGGTATTTGTTTTATTTAATAATTGGTAGAAGTATAGGGGACTTGGACTAGCAAAGAATACCAAGAGACCTGAGGCAGGAGTGAATTTGACCAATTCCCAGGCATCATAGAATAAAGCAGTGGTTCTTAGGGATGCCTGAGTTCCAGCCTCAAGATCTTGACTTAACTAGTTCAGCCTGGGCATGAGAGTTTTCCAAGTCCCCGGGTAATTCTCACTGTAGTCATGGTTGGCAATCCTTAGTATAGAGGTAAACTTGAAAGATGCTCAGAGGAAGGAAAGGCAACTTTTTTTTTTTTTTTTGAAAGGCAACTTTTTAATGAGCCAACTGAGGTGATCTTGGGAAGGAATTTTTGCCTCTAATGATGTAAAATAGAATTAGTATAATTTTTTGTTTCCTCCCAAATATTATATGATGTGTATGACAGACAAAGAAAGCAAAAGATAAATAATTACAAAGAGATTGATAATTTAAAAAAAAAAGAAACACTTTCTAATCCATGAGCCCTTGGCAATTAGAACTGCCCAGCTCCCTGCCTAGCTATATGGCCATTGGAAGAATGTACAAAAAAGAAAACAGAAATAACTATCACCAAGTGCCAGTTACATGCCAAGCATTGGATTTGGCTCTTTCATGCTTCATTTAACTTTCTCAATATCCTGTGAAGTGGTTATTACCATTGCCATTTTACAGATTTCTAAACCGAGACTCTAAACCAAGATTTCTAAACCGAAAAAGTAGCCTCATATGTGAATGAGAAGTGGGATCCTAGTGTTTGAGTAGATTTGAAGAAGACTTGGGGAGCCCACTTGTCTCCCTTTCAGTAGATAAAAGCCTGAGGACATAATCAAAGGATGGAGATACGGCTTCCATTTGCAGATGTAAATATTTAAAATACCATACATTTATTTGACACCTGCTACAAAATTCACCCTCCATTGACCTTGACATTTCATTATTCTGAAATGACCTTTGCCCTTTAGCATAACACTTATCCATTAAAAGGAAAGAAAAGAGAAATGGAAACTAAGAAGAGTAATGTGAAGATCACAGAAAAGATTTTTTATACCCCTGTGCCTCTGCTTTCGATCAATTTTTCTCTTCTATCCCAATAACGTGGTTAGCCAAGCCAGACCAAAAAAAAAAAAAAAAAAAAAAAAAAACAGAGAAATGGCTCTTCCCTCTCATTTTTGCTACAGTGTCAAAATAATAAATAGGTTAATCATATCAGTTGCATTGACTTGGGACATCTTAAACACATACCACCCTTCAGGAGGGCAGAAGCACCGTTCCAGGGTTTTTATTGAAGAATCCCTACTTTTTCCTTTTCCTTTTATTTGTGTGAACACTATAGTCTAAGAAGTATTGAACCTTGTCTGAGAAGCTGCAAGGCGGCTCTGAAATCTACAGACCAGCAGCAAGCTTTTAAAAATGCATCGGGCAATCTAGAGTATGCTTTTATATTAATAGAAGACACAGGTAGATGAAGAGCTATGGCCACTGATTTTTGACACAACCCTAGAACTGTATCATCAGTGTAGAGTGTATGTGAACCTGTCATTTGAAATTGAGTCTGTGGCTGCTACCACTGTTTTTTCCCATGGCAACATGCCAGTGTCCCCAGGACTTACATCAATAATCACTGAGGTCTAGTGGGTAGGCCAGGCAGAGGCCTAGAGATAAGTCTTTGATCTTCTGCATACCTTTGTTCCAGCATCTGCAAAAAGAAGGGATATAGACTCCTCGCTCTACTCCCCTTTCCTTGTGACAAAGGTTCTAAAGTGTTAGACAAAACCAAGGCTTTTACTGCATTCTGTAGTTGGCTGGTTTATTTGATAGTGGGTTAAAAGTGAAGCAGGTGGAAGAAGTTAGCGTTCCACCACTAATGGATTTGTTTACTGAATTGCTTGCATCTGTGCATAGCCCTGTGCTAAGGAATAAATGAATGACAATATACCGGATTCATCAGTTTATTCCTCACCGCTAACCAAGGTCCTGGAGTTGGAAGTGGTTCTACGGCTTTTCCACTAAAATTGGTCTGTGCCTTTGCCTTACACACAACCCTTCGGAGTCCCCTTATCTTTTCTTTCAGCGCATACTTATGGCTGAGAATATGCATCTGCTATGCATCAGGTGCTGTTCTGGGCACAAAGAAATGAAAGATAAATAATTCTTAGTACCCAGCCGCAAAGAGCTCAAAGTCTAGCCAAAGAGATAGGTTGAAAAACAGATCATCATGCCATCATGTGCAACAGCAGGGAGAGAGAAAATGAGGAGGCTGTGAGAGCTCAAAGGGGACAATTCTTAAAGAGAAGGACTCCAATATTCATAGCAAAATTTAAAAAGTTGTTTGAAATTAATGGAGTACTTCACAACCCACGTTCCCTGAGGAGGATCATGTGACACAGGTACGAAATTGAGGACCTAGTAGTTGGATACCTAGTGTATCATAAGCCAGAGGGGAGACAGAAAAAAAAAAATGGGAAGGAAGGAAGAAACAGAAAACGTGAGTGTGAGGGGTGAGGGCAACCAGTAAAAGAGAAGAAAAGCCAGGAAACCAGATTGGTCAGTGACTGAGCAGAATAGCATTGGGGTGAAATGACAAGAAAAAGACTGCCAGAACAATCAGAGGCTGCTTAATTCATGCTGTGTATGCTTTTGTCAATTAGATTAGCATAAGCCTGTGCCATCAATATAAATGATTTATTTTATCAATTTGGGGTTTTTTTGTTTGTTTTGTTTTTTACATTATTCACAGGAATGTTGAAGAACATATCACCTGGGTTGGAAGGCAAGTTTTTAGGTGGTAGTCACTCCCTTTTAATCATATATCTGCCCTGAGCCCTACTCATTCTCCTAGCCAGGGCATGGGATCCAACTGCTCAGTGGACATTTCCTCTGAGCCTCTGACCTGTCATCCTTTCCCTTTGAAACCTGACCTCTCACTCTCCTGTGGTTCCCCTTCCTCATCATGCTTTTCACTCTCTTTTTGTCTGTTCTCTCTTATCTGATAGTCCATCTTCTATCCTACCCATACCTCCTACTCCTTCTTCTCTAGTTAGCTAACTCCCAGTAATTCTATCAGGTTTCAAAGGCACAGCTCCAGAAAGCTACCTCTGCTCCCTTTCCCCTCTCCTCCCCTGCCACCCCTTCCACCTCACCCCCTGCAGGCTGATCTAAATGCATTCTCTTTGAGGTTCCATTGCACTGGGTACATGTTTCCTGCTTAGCCCCCATTACACTGCATAATTGCTAGTATCCTTGTTTGTCTTTCCATGAGTCTGGGAGCTAGTAGAGACTTCATACAGCACAGTTACTCAGTACTTGTTGGTTGATTAAATGAATGAGTAAACAAAATAACACATCAGAAGTCAACAAAGTCAGGAGTTGAAAGTCTTTAGTTCTGTTGAGTCTTTTCACGGTTCCTCAATAGTTCAGCCATTCAGGAGTTACGTTGCCATAAAGGGTTGTTTCTGACTCAACTATTTTTTATCCCAATGGTGCTAGTGTAAGCATCCTAGTTTTTAATTCTTTATTTTATTTCTCTAGCTTTTCTATATACTATATTGATATTATTAGTTAACCTTTAAAAATAAATTAACAATTTTTAAAGCCTCTCTCTTCTTAACAAACAAACAAATGTAAGCCCGGGCCCAGTCCTCTTCTAGCCTAGATGTTTGTGGGAAGGAGTGAACAATTTAGGAGGAATAGTGAAGTGGTTGGTTGTTCAGAAAATATTTTGTGATAAGGTTTAGAAAGCATTAGTTTCTTGAACACTGGCTTTGGTTTATTGATATGGATGTATATGGGATAAGGTCAGTAACTGTACAGTCTAATGCAAGTTTTGAAGAATGAATACACATTTTCTGGGTCAATTTTTAAAAATATATTTAAGACTTCCACATAATAAATGTATGTGGAGGAAAAAGGGATAGATGTATACAATATAGATGCATACAGCAGACACATCTCTCTGCCAGAATGAGTTTATTCAATAAATATCCAGCAGCTTTTTCAGAATAGTCTGCTATCAGGGTAATGGTTAGTCTCAGAGTTCTGACCCAATTCCAAATCAGTAATTTTATTCTTCCTGTTTAAATTCCCCTACCATTTCCACTCGACACAGAATTCTTCTTCATTTCCCATCCCATCTGAAGTGTTACTCCATCCTGAAAAACAGCCTCGTGTACCACTCTAAAGGTGACTGCTTTGCTATGATGAGTGAGGCAATTTTGCTATGTTAAGTGCTTTGGGAAAAAAGCACTTATAGGGCTCCCACAGAAATGCAGCTAATATTACTCAATGAACCTTCCTTTCAGCCGTTGTGCAATGTGGCATTTTCAAAATGAAGAGGCCTTCCCCCATTGCCGTTTATTTATGTGATGTATTCAAAATGGTCCCGTCTCCTGAAGGCATCTGGGAATATGTGTAGAAGAAATATGAAAGAGACAAAAATTAAATACAGATGAAATTAAACAGCTACCAGTAGAGAGGCCAGTGGCGTCACAACTTCAAACCTAGATCTAAAATTCTGAATGATAGAGAAGAATGGAAAATAATCACACCAGGTAGCTCACAGTACATCCTCTGCCTAGCTAAATTTTAAATGATGGCTTCAAGAGGTTCTTAGGGTGCGCAAATATGTCCTAACTACAGAAATCAGAGCTTCATAGACTTGGGAGGGAAAGTTTGTGCAAGCTTATTGAGTATGATTATAGGCAGCATTTAAAAGGTAGCCACGTTTTTGAAAAGTATAGCAAGCAACACACTAAATATGCACAGATATATCACCCATTGGTTTCTAGAACATATTGCCTTGTTTTTTCTTTAAAATTGCTCATTATTTGTCTTTTAGTAGACTCGAATTACTGTTCCCTTTTTTAGAAAGATATCTGAATGTGTTTTCAGGACACAAGTTTGCTTTGAAAAACAGTGGTATTGTTGATTTATAAATACCCAAAGGTGTCTTACAGTTAATTCAGGTGTGTTCGCAGAAATAACTCAAAACCCATCTTTCTACCTCGGTAAGGATACAAATGGGAAGGCACTGTACACCGATTTTTAGAGTGTTGACTCTATCATCAAACAGTAGATACTCATCCTCAATTTTTTTCTATTTCTATTGTAAGAAAGTCTACATTTTCTCTATCTTTTTATCTTAAAGACTTACATAGATACTTGGAAAAAGAAAGAGAGAATTTTCTATGAAAACATCAAAGCATTTGACATTGAATGTCTTCTTTGACCAAGATAACAAAGACTTACCTTGCTGAGGACCATCTCTCAAATTTTGCGAATTATTGTTAATGTTTTTATTAATGCTACAAGCATTTCTGGGACTTTCACATTGCCTTTTGAATATGTATATTTTTAAAATCTTTTTAAATGCTTAGAAGCACACAGAGTGAGTGTTACAAGCCTGGAAGTTGGAGTCTCATGGATCCAGGTCGCCATCAGCTCCATTCTCAGTATGGAAACTCTGGCTTCACTAAGTTGATTTTCTTTAAAATGGGGCCAAGTACAGCATCCACCTCTGAGAATCAGAGGATTAAATGAGATAGTGCATGTACCACTTCCCTGCAGGTGTATAGGAAGTAAATGCTAACTGGTGGCTCTTCAACAAATGAGCTACCTGTCCTTCCAGTCTGAGTCAGTGACTATCTGCTGATCCTCTTTGCATCCATATCTAAATCTTCATTATCATCGACTCCAGATGTCTGCAATAATCTAATAGGAGAATGCGCACAACTTGGTAATACTACTCCCTTATGTTAAAGTCCTACTTCCCTTGCATTGCAGTTTCAAGTTGAATTTAGAGTCTCTGACCCATTTTTTTAAGTCCTACCTTTTTATACCACGTGTGTTTTTTTTCCCTTTAACATTATTTTAGGAGGAAATGGGCTTAAGAATGGAGCTAATAAAACAAGCCAAGTATTTCTGTGACAGGGCACACACTTATCCATTCCTTCTACATCCTGCCAACATGTAGGGCTTCTGTTTGCTTCCATGGAAGCATCTTATCTGCATCCCTGTAGCTTTCCTTCCTCTGTGCCATCTGTGTCCTTCACTATAATGCCTCCCAAATACTTCTGTCTGTTGTTGCTTGGGTCAGCCTCTTAGGCCAGTGACCCTGCCCACTTTCTCTTTAGTTTATCCACCAACTGCCTGTGCACTTGTCCCCACTGATCTGAGATGCCCAACCATGCTCCCTTGGAGATGGGCCAGATCTGTAGATCCATGTGACTTTGGAACTAGAATGCCCATGAGCTACCTACAAACCAAAATATTTAACTTTACAAATGGGAATGAAGAACATAAGCGTCACACTTTTAGGTTGTGGTGAAAGTACTAGAACCAGTGTCTCCTTTTTATGCATTTAAACCCCTTTACAATGGGAAGGGAAAACAAACAATACCTTTAATGTGAAATTTTTCCATTTAAAAATACAGTGTTGGAGATCCCTGGGTGACTCAGCAGTTTAGCGCCTGCATTCAGCCCAGGGCCTGATCCTGGAGACCCGGGATCGAGTCCCACGTCAGGCTCCCTGCATGGAGCCTGCTTCTCCCTCTGCCTGTGTCTCTGCCTCTCTCTCTCTCTCTCTCTGTCTCTCATGAATAAATAAATAAAATCTTTTTTTAAATAAATAAATAAATAAACAAACAAACAAATAAATAAATAAAATAAAAATACAGTGTTATTGTAAATGTCTGCCTTTTAAATATAGGAAGTCTAGGAAAGGTAGAATCAAAGCTGTTTTTCTTTCCTTCATTTAGCTGCCCATATTAAGAATATTTCTCCTTATTAAATCCTGAACTTTCTGTATTTATCAAAAGAAATGAACACTTATCTTACTTTTTTTAAAGATTTATTTATTTATATATTTATTTATTTGAAAGAGAGCAGGGGGAGGGGCAGAGGGAGAAGGAGAGAGAGAATCTCAAGCAGACTCCTCACTGACCATGACACCCACTGAGATCATGACCTGAGCTGAAATCAAGAGTTAACCACTTAATTGATTGAGCCACCCAGGTGCCCCTGTTCTACTTACTTCTTTTTTTTTTTTTTTTTTTAATTCATGAGACACACACACAGAGAGAGAGGCAGAGACACAGGCAGAGGGAGAAGCAGGCTCCACATGGGAAGCCCGATGCTGGACTTGATCCCAGGACTCCAGGATCAGGCCCTGGGCCGAAGGCTGAGCTAAACCGCTGAGCCACCCAGGCTGCCACTCTACTTACTTCTTAAATAAATAAATAGCTATCAATTTAAAGAAATCTATCTTAAGTTGGTAATCAGAAAAAAGGTACAGATCAGAGATAAGAACTATATTTTATAGTAGTGCAAAATTGAATAAGATCCCACAAAGCAAACTGTGATAGAATGGTTACAGAAATTTAGGATGCATTGAAAATATAAAATATTGTATGGTCACTAAATGGGTTTTTTCTTGGATATAGTGGGGATATATGGCTATGCGCTATTGAATTGAAAATAAAAGAGGAAAACTGCATTTAGCCTGACCTCACTACTATTCATATTAGAATTAACATGAGGAAGGAAGTACCAAAAAATATTATCCATAGTTATCTGTGTCTTGGTAGGTGATAGAGGATTTTTATTCTCTTCTTTTCCCAAATGTTATATAACAAACATAGATAAACAGACACTGAGTGGAAATGTCCAATGTGCAGTTGGATTTCCACTCCCTGGTTAGGAGATAGTTGAGATCCAGTGTATATTTATGATAAAAGGAGAGTAACTGCCTAAAAACTTTCCTTCCAATTCAGTTCTTCAGCATAAAGAAATCTAATAAGACAGTAACTACATCTTTCTGAAAACCAAATAAGTGGTTACCTTTAATTTTATGGCTGATGTCACATGTTCCTTCCCCAATCATACACATCTTCTAAGAACAGAAAGACCACTGCACTCTCTTAATCAATGAGATTGCATTCCAGTGATAAGTTCTAGAAGAGCCTACACTCCCAACACTACTAACAGAAGGCCCAGAAAAAGAAGGCATGTACCCACAGCTTGACTACAAGAGCAGCTACCCGAAGTCCCCAAGAGCACTTGTCTGCTTGACACAGCCTCATGAAGAAGCGCAGCCACAGAAGTGCAGTGCTGATGCTGTGGTGTGGACATGACTCCCCAGCCTCAGCCTTATTCACCATGCAGATACACTCAGGCCCGCCTACCTCCCTGAGACTCAAGCAGGTTTCCTTGGCTACTGGGACAAGTTCAAGCCATTCTATGATGTTTAGTTCTGGCCTGCTCCGAACAGCACCTGACTACCCACAAGACATGAAACCTTGGGCAAGCTCTTTCACCTCTAGGGTCTTAGATCCACAACCATTAAAGGAAATAATAGCACTTCCTACAGCATGGTATTGCTGTAAAAATAAAAAGGAAGCTCTGAATCCTAAAGCTGTTAGAGTAGTACCAGACTAGGCTCATTGAAAGTGCTGCCTAAGTACCCACTCCTTTTCTATCATGGGCTTTTTTCAAAAATTTTATTTATTTATTCATGAGAGACACAGAGAGAGAGAGAGGCAGAGACATAGGCAGAGGGGAAGTAGACTCCCTGCAGGGAACCTGATGCAGGACCCCATCCCAGGACCCTGGGATCACAACCTGAGCCAAAGGCAGACACTCAACCACTGAGCCACCCAGGTGCCCCTCTATCATAGGCTTTCTTCTCTCTCTCTCATCTCTCTCTTCTCTCTCCCTCTCTCTCTCCCTCTCTTCCCTTCTCACTCTTCTCTCCCTCATCCTCACCATCTTTCTCTCTTTCCCTACTCCCCTCTTTTCCTCCCCTGCCAGGTTAGAAAATGATCTTTATCTTCACCTTGGGGTATATGTTGAAGATAACTTGAAACAAGATGTAAAAACAGTAGAAGTAATAGAAAATTATTTTGCTATTGCACGGGATGAATCAGAGAATAGAAATGATGAAGTCATCACCTCCCAAAATGAGGTTTTCTTTTCTCTTCTTAAATCATCTGGCTTTTTTTTCTTTGGGTCTGGTGACCCATGATGAAGGGCAGACTGCTCTCTCTCTCTCTTTTTTTTTTTTTTTTTTTTTTTCATTTTCCTTTTGGTTCACATGGCACTGAGCAACAAAATAATAAAAAATATATATTTTTTAATAATACCAGTACACACATGAGTAGGAGAGAAGGGCTCCCATTGCTTGCTGCATCACTCACTAATCACTCTATTCGGACCCAACAGGGAGTTCTGACAACACACCTGACTTCATTTATTTATTTTTTATTGGTTCTGGGAGAGGTTTGTGATTCATTCCATGTAGGTTGCAAGCCCTTGTGCTACAAGAACAAATGGTCTCTGGGGTTATTTGCTTTATTAACTTTTAGGGCAAAGGAGGGAGAAATAGGAGAATTGCTTTAACTGCAATATACTGGCAAAAAGTTCAGACTTCTTTAGTTTATTGATACCCAAAATGCTTTCACTGGTTCTATTTCTTAATGGTAGGTTAGCTGGTTGGACAGAAAGAATCAGTATGATGGAATAGAAAGAGCTTGTTGCAAGAACTGTCTGATGGCCACAGCGCTGCCATCGTGCCCGCCAAATCACTAGACCCCTTGTGTCACTGGGACTCGGTGACCTTCTCTGTAAAATAAAAGAGATAAGATACTGTCCTCTTTCAGTAAGGGTTTATGACTTCATGGATGATGATGAAATCAAACCTTCAATATGCATTTTGTGAGGAAATGGAAGGACTTGCCTCTCCATAAAGATACAATAATCGTAATTTAATAATAAGCATTTATTGTGCTCTGTGCCTTGTGTTACACCTAAACCCTGCAGTGACATAGGAAGAGCCCCCATGATAACAGAGGACATCAAGGATCACATTGGTTAAAAAATTTGCCTCGTGGTCACAGAGCCTCTGACTCTGTGCGAGTGCTGTTTATAAGTTTGTCAAGGACAATTCAAGATCATGGTGCCCACACTGAAAGAATGCAGTCCCTAAGGGAGGCTTAAAGGAAAGCTTAATTGCAGCAAAGAAGGAAGGAGAAAAATCTTAGGACAAAAATGCTCTAGCTTTATCATTTATCCTTTCTCTTTCATTATTCTCTTTAAAAGTGAAGCACTTGCAATTTAGTAAGTAACGAAATAGTAGGAAAGCACATGGATGCAATTTGAGCCATTACAATGCCTGGTGTATTGCGTAAAGGGAGAGAAAACAAAGATTTTGGTCCAAGGGATGCTGTTTGCACTGAATGATTTGCTTTTCTTCTTTAGGTTCTTGTTTCCTAAACTATAAAACCAACTGGTTGGTCCAAATCAATCCACTAGCTATGAAAATTCTGTGAGAAAGATCTTTAAGAATTCTTTGCCCCTTAATCCCGTGATTCATCATCAAGGTAAAGACCATTAGGTTGATGTGAGTTATTTGAACACTCTTAGCTACCAATGACATAAAAAATTATTCCAATGAAGAATCAGCAATAAAAATTTAAATAAAGGATTATGGTTGGTAGTATACACTTTGATGTCCATCAAATTCAGGATTTACAAGGCCCACTCTTTCTGGCTTGTGATATAACTAAACATCTCTAAGATATAATATAGCGTTGTGATGATGCTGGCATGAATATATTACATTTTTATGAAATGCAATGCATCATTCTACTAACAAGAAACCAACATCAGAAAATGAGTCCTGGAAATTCCAGTTTCTGTGCTATGCTGGGAGGACTGGGAAATTATTGCTCTCGCAATTTGCAACTCCTTCTACAGCGTAAAAGCAAAATAAACCTTTGTTTGCACTGGTTTCAGAATTAAAGCGGTTTGTATATTTGTCCTCTCCTCCTCTTCCTGGATTTGGTTTCAAAGTAAACAGTTGTCTTCATTAAATTCTCTTTTATTTGGCTTAAGTTCTTTAGTTACTGTAATTATTCTGGGTAGCTGTCCCTGTTTTATTTTTGTATCAAATATCTGTGCACTATTTTAAACTACATTTAATTGGCTCATTTCCATTTCCTACTATTTACCTCACTTTGTGGTACTGATTTCTGTAGCTAGATCTGACTCCTGTCATTGTCTGTTTTGTAATTTTTTATGGATCTATACACTGTACAGGCTTGGCAAAATTAAAAAAAATGATCATTAATTTGATACTTAGTGAATGTGGACAAATTACAGGGAAGAAACAAGTATGACATTTATCACAGAGATTTGTTTTGAAAGTTAATGGCAAACTTGGACTCTTGAGAAACAACAGGAACTACCTTGTTTGGTAAAGCCAAATATGTCAACAACATTCTTTTTTTTTTTCTAGATTAACCTAGAAGTGACCTCTGACAGAAAGAAAACCAGCCATACTTTTCAATTCCAAGCTAAAAGATCTAAAAAGTTATTTCTACCTAATAAAAAAGTACAATAAGATTCTAAATTCCCACAGAAACTCTTCATCTACCTTATAACACATCAAAAGCCACCAAGGGGCTATTTATCCTGCAGGCCAGTGCTAATAAAGTTTCACAGGCATTTGTGATGGTACTCATGGCAGAGGAGTGGACAGGCGGAGTTTTAAGGCAGGGAGGAGGGAAACAAATTAGCTTTTAAGTTTCTGGAAGAAAATACAGAGAGATTTTTTTTAACCATTCCAATAATTTATTTAGCAAGTGTTCATTTCACAACTCTTCAGATCCCAGTCTGTTCTAGGGTTTAGGGCTACAGCAGGAAACAACAGAGAGGAAAGCCACTGTGCCCTCTCGAGGATTACAAAATAGTGGGGGAAAGAGGGACATTAGTAAATATACACATAATAATACTGCAAATGTTACCTGCTGTCAAGAATACAGCATTGGGGGGCGGGGGGGAACCGGGGTGGCTCAGCGGTTGAGTATCTGCCTTTGGCTTAGGTCGTGACCCCAGGTCCTGGGATCAAGTCCTGAATCAGGCTCCCTGCAGAAAGCCTGCTTCTCTCTCTGCCTATGTCTCTGCCTCTCTTAAAAAAAAAAAAAAAAACAAAAAAAAAAACAAAAAAAACACCAATCAGGGGCACCTGGGTGGCTCAGTAGGTTAAACATCTGCGTTGGGCTCAAGTCATGATCCCGGGGTCCAGGGGATCCCCTGCTCAACAAGGAGTCTGCTTCTCCCTCTCCTCTCACTTATGCTCTCTCTCTATCTCTGTCACTGTCTCTGTCTCTCTCAAATAAATAAAATCCTTTAAAAACATACAGCAATCAGATAAGAGTGGGAGTTTGTAGGGTAGCTAGAGAAGTTTCTTCTAAGAGGTGGTATTGGGGGAGACCAACAAAAATAAGATACACAGGTATTTGGGGTAGAGTATTCAAGGAAGAAAGGATAAACCATAAATGCATGGGCCCTGAGGCAGGACAGCCCCTGGCCTATGTTCACAGAACAGCAAGGAAGCTAGTGAGCGAAAACGTAGGGGCAGTAGCTAAGTTCAGAGAGGTGAACCTGGAAAGGAGAAAGCTTGCAAAATAGACACGAGACTAAGAAAACCTAGACAAATGAATGGTAAATTTGACTACAAAAAAACTTAAAATTTCTGCATAGCAAAAAACCATGAACTAAGTCAAAATATAAATAGCAACTAGTGAGGAAAAATTACTTCATGTCACCAAAGGGGTGGTGTCTTTAATGTATTTGTGTGTGAAAGAAATGTCCTTATATCAATATGAAAAAGTTAGTAACCTAAAAGAAAAACAGGTGAAGAAAGAATATGAAGGGAAAAAGCTATAGAAATGGTATCTGAGCATATTCAGGGATGTACAACCTTCCTTCTAAATGAGGGAAATTCAAGTCAAAACCACAATGAGATGCCAGTTTCTCTCCCCATCAGATTGGCAAACATCCAACCATTTGATCTTAACAACATCTAAAAGTTTGAGACCTAGGGAACCAGATGCTGTCATGTATTGCTATCGGGAATGTAAGCAGGTACAGCCTTGGGACGCTTGGGTGGCTCAGTGGTTGAGCGTCTGCTTTCCGCTCAGGGAGTAATGCCAGGGTCCTGCATCGGGCTGCTTCTCCCTGCACCTATGTCTCTCCTCTCCCTCTCTGTCTCTCATGAATAAATAAATAAAATCTTAAAAAAAAAAAAACCGTAAAACCAGATACAGCCTCTACAGAGAGACCTTTGGTACTATCAAAATTTTAAATGCCAAAATATAGTTGACCTAACATTTGAAATTCGAAGACTTAATCAATAGATTAATCTGCACATGCGTTGAATGAATTCTGTGCCAAGATACTCACTGTGGCATTATTTGTAACAGCAGGAAACCACAGGACATGTTGAGTAGTGAGAAATGAATTCGAAGTGAGGGATGGAGTCTGTGATTATGAATCCCTTTTCAGACTTGCAGCCTCGAAAGTTCTTCAGCAGGTAAAACGAGAACAAGGCAGCATCTAGGTCAACTTGTCCGCCATTGATTTCAGGACAGATTGCCTATGGGTGGGACCTTGGTGACAACTTCAATGTCACTTTCAGACTGCTGAAGGAACTCAGAGCAGGGAGTAAACAAGGCTGCTGAGGTGGGCAGGGATGAGCTAGGGCAGGGATTTTCTTATGCGGTGCAGAGAAGTTCTGACTTTCTCTTGAAGACAATGGCAACTTTTAGAAGGCACTGACCTCATCTGATTTGCATTTTTAAAGACAGTTCTTCTAGCAATGTCAGAAAAGAGATTACCGAGAAGCAAAAGCAGAAGTGGGGATAGCGATTAGTGTAAGAAATCAGAAATGCTGTCCAGAGGAGGGAAAATATTCTCTGTTTGGAATTCTGGTGAATCAGAATTCTAAAAGTAGAAAAGACTTCACTATAGAATTGTCCTAAAAATCAAAAACAAAAAGGAAAAGGAAAAAAAAAAAAAACAGCTCTGAGAAGGGGGCATGGCCCTTCTGACTAGGCAAGCATACGCTCTCTACTATCCCGTCGACACCCTTCTCTGGGTGTTCAGGTCACATCTACCTGCTGCTGTAACCCTGTCTCCACTGGCTGCGCTCTCTCCAGGCCTCCCAGGAAACACATTCCTGTCTAAGATCTCATGAGCATTTTAATTACTGGATTTGAGTGAAAGCAAAGGGCACGTATACTCAATGTGCCAGGCTCCAGCTAGCCACAGTAGAAAGCACGGCCTTCTCATTACCTCCGTACCATGGGCATAAATGAGCTTAGGTATGAATACTGAAGCTGCTTTTTTGTTTGTTTTCTTTTAATGAATGACTGGATGCCACTGAATGAGTTGACTAGGGTTCTTTTAAAATGTCTTGATTTTTTTTTAATTCTTTTTTTTTATTCTTTTTTTATTATTCTTTTGTCTGCTTCTCAGTGGGGAAAATATCGTGGCTAAGCTAAAACACTGGTGCTGCAGATGGAAGTGAGTGGGAACATTACTTGTAAAGAAAAACCAAAATTGGTCACTATGGAATTTTGATGAAACAATAAGGTAGACAATGCATATATATATATATCATTTTTCAAAAAGCAGATTATCAGGACAAATTTAAAAGATTTAATGAGAACTTTGAAATGAGCGTTTAATCTTAATTCAGATTTCTCTCAGAGGACTAAAAAATTGTTCTAATGTCCGTGTGTTTCATCTTTGTCATTTCATAAACACCATGAATGTGACCAGCATGAACACTTCTGTACCCCCCACCCCCTGACCACGACTTCATAGTGACCCAGTGATACTTCTTAGCAAGTCACAAATACTTATTAGGTCAAGTTGAGCTTATTTTGATTGGATGTTTTCAGTTTTCTTAGCTTATTTTTCTTGGCTTTTTTGAAATATAACTAACCTATAACACTGTGTGAGTTTGGGGATCCCTGGGTGGCTCAGCGGTTTGGCGCCTGCCTTTGGCCTAGGGCGCGATCCTGGAGACCCAGGATCGAATCCCACATCGGGCTCCCGGTGCATGGAGCCTGCTTCTCCCTCTGCCTATGTCTCTGCCTCTCTCTCTCTCTCTCTGTGACTATCATAAATAAATAAATAAATAAATAAATAAATAAATAAATAAATAAATAAATAAATACCACTGTGTGAGTTTAAGGTATACAGCGTGTTGATCTGATAACACATATATATGATAAAATGATTATCACAGTAAAGTCACTTACACTACCTCATGTCGTTACCCTTTTTGTGTGTGTAATGAAAGCTTTTAATATCTATTCTTTTAGCAATTTTCTAGTATATAGTACGGTAAGCATTGTTAGCTATAGTTACCATGATGTACGTTACATCCCCAGATCCCATCATCTTGTACCTGAAAGTCTGTACTCTTTGACCACCCTCACCCGTTTCCCCCAAATCTCCCCAACTGGATTTTCAAGGTCATTTCTACTCTATTGTTATTTAGGAAAAGGCTGATAACACTTCATTTAAAAATGAAGGCTTTTTTCTTCTTGTCTCCTCTAAAACATTTTGAAAATCATTCCCTTCTAGGTTAGAATCAGTAGCATTCAGTAAGATCATTTCTGATGTTACATCTCCTAATCTCAAGAAATAAATTAAAAATATATATCTGATCATATAAAATCTCACTTAATATTTATATGTTAGAAGAACATAAACATTCAGCAGTCCCTGCAGCAAGATAGTTTTTAATCCAGTGCCATCCAGAGATCAGAGATAACATCTAGCTCCCGTGTCAGAGCCTTTGCTCTTCATAAAGTCAAATACTCAGAAAAAAATCAGAATATTTGCCTTTTTTCCAAACCTGCTCTCTATCTCTCTCATGCTCACATCCCAGGGGAAATGTATATCTTAATCTGAGGCTAGCTGTGCTCTGCAGACTTAGAGCAAGTTTGTTTTGTATATTCCCTTGAGGGCAACTTTTTTTTTCACTATTTCAGTGTTTGTCAACTGGGGTTATATCATAACTGTTAAATTGGTCAAATATTAATTGACTAGAATTCTGAATATTTAGGTCCTGACAAACAAATGTTGGGAAAATATCTGAATATTTTATAAATATTGTAAATATTTGGCTGCTCTGGTTTCCTATTGCTACAAATGAATTGTTCCCAAATTTAAAATACCAACCATATTATTACAAATCACAGTACAGTGGATTGGGAATTCACATCAGCTCAGCTGGCTGATTCTTCTGCCCCCCACAGTGTTGACTGGGGTCACTAGATGGCAATCCACTGGGAAATGGTAATATCTCACTCATGTCTAAGGTGTTACCATTTCCCTATGCAGGTCTCTTAGCTGCATAGGGGCTGCTATAATGGAAATGCCATAGGCTGCAGGGTTTAAAACAGCAAACATGTATTTCTTACAGTTCTGGAGGCTGAGAAGTACAGGGTACCGAGAGATCTGGAAACTGCGCACTGTTAGTGACAGCAGTGACAGAGCACACCCAGATTCAAGGGGATGGGGCATAAACCCCACCTCTCAATAGGAAGGGCATGGAAGACTTTGTAGTCATCATTAATTGGCATAGGGGCACATCATGAGAAAATAAAGCAGTCTTGTTTCTCTCACTAATGAATTCATCCATCACAAAGCAGCTATTATCAAAACGTTGACTTAGCATACCAAAGAGCACCAGCTATACATCTTAAAGTCATCCCGTGCCTTTCCCTCCCTTACTCCTCACATCAATTGCTGTCAACATTCCCACCCAAATTTCTTGCATGTTGGTCCTCTCTTTTCAACCTCTGCCCCGGAGGTAGTGCCTTGTGTTAGCCAACCTTTATGGAAAGCCAGTTGTGCACCAGGCATTGTGCTAACAGCTCTCCAGGCACTATCTTATTTGATTCCTCATACCACTGCTATTAGGTAGACGTCATGATGAGCAGAATGGGACTCATGACATGCATTGCTTCTCTGGCACTTAATGAAGGGTCCGAGATGGAAACACAAGCACCTGATGCCATCTAATCAGAGTCAGATCTCTTTGCTCTTAACAGGAAAGTCTATGCTTAGTTAAGCAAACTACCTTGGCCTAGATGTGCAGCTTTGCCTGCAGCCTGGTGCCTCACCTTTGGATGCACACCTTCTGGTTGAGCCTTTACACACATCCCCTGTTCTCACACGGTAACCACATCTCTGTGTGCCTCAGAACCTCGAGATGCAATACCACTTATTTCTAACTCATCTGAACGTCCCCTCCACCTAGAAGCAAAAGTGAGGAGTGCTGCTAGAGCCAGACAACTGTCTTTGTTTAAAGAGAAACAAAACCAGTATGGCCCAGGAGATATGTGCAGAAGGATCAGCTGATCATTAGCTGACATGCCAGCACTGCCCTGTTTAATTGGCCATAGATAACAGCTGAAAGAGCACAGTTAAAAATAATGTTCCAAATATTTCAAAATATAAAAGGCACAGAGATAATTAAGACAGCGTAGGATGGCAGCCTCTGGAGTAAGTTATGGCTATGTTGTGACTTAACGGATTGCAGAGAAACTTACCAACCACTGCCTTAGTGTCATAAAAGTATTGGGAGGAGAGAGAGGTATGGCTTCCTTCAGCCCCAAAGAAAAAGGAAAGTTGTCCTGACCTGGAGAGCTTGGCTGATGAGAGCCTTGCCCAGCCGGTGGGAGGCAAACCTGTCAAGCAGGATGCTCTTGGCTGCTCAGTGGGGTATGCAGATCCTCTCAATCCTCTGAGGTCTGGGGTCCGGGGAGAGTGGCCATTCACTTCTAGGCCTACAGGGAGTTCCAGGACTAGTCAGCTCTGGCCTTCCACTGCCACTTTCTCATTCCATAATGTATCTAAACTAGACTCTTAAAGTCAGGAGCTGTCAGCATGACCCTTAGTAGCAGAGATGCAAAATACTAGAAGCATTTTCTGAAAAGTTGCTTTTCCTTTTGTGGCCCTGGGGAATCCTGTCATGTATATTTAAAACAAAAAGGTTTTGCGGGGTGGGGGGGCGTGAGTGGCTCAGTCAGTCAAGCACCTACCTTTGGTTCAGGTCATGATCCTGGGGTCCTAGGATCGAGCCCCCCATCAGGCTCCCTGCTCAGTGGGGAGTCAGCTTATTTCTCCCCCTCAGCCCCTCTCCTTGCTTGTGCTGGTTTTCTCTCTCTCAAATAAATAAATAAAGTCTTATTAAAAAATAAATAAATAAATAAATAAATAAAACAAAAAGGGGAACTGGGCAGAGGGATGATTGTATCTTTAGGTGACTCGTTTTTGTTTTGTTTTATTTTTATTGGGATATAATTGATGTGTAACATTGTATTAGTCCAAGGTGTACAAAATAATGATTTGATATATATATATATATATAAATGATCACCACAATAAATCTAGTTAACAACCATTATGACACATAGTTACACATTTTCTTTCTTGAGATGGGAACTTTTAAGATCTACTCTCTTAGTGACTTTCAAATGTGCAAAACAATATTCTTAACTACAGTCACCTTGTTGTACATTACATCCCCGGGACTTACTAACTAAAAATTTGTACCCTTTGACCTCTTTCACCCCTTTCTCCCACTTCCTAATCCCTGCCTCTGGCAACCACCAATCTGTTCTCTTTATCTATGAGTTCAGGTTTATTTAGATTCCACATGTTACTGAAATCATACAATATTTGTCTTTCTTTGTCTAACTTATTTCACTTAACATAATGCCCTCAAGTTCCATCCTTGCAGAATTTCTTTCTTTCTATGGCTGAATAATATATATACATCTCACATCTTTATCCATGTATCTGTTAATGGACAGTTCCATTGTTTCCATGTCTTGGCTATTATAAATAATACTGTAGTGGGCATGAGGATAAAGATATATTTTCAAGATGGTGATTTGGTTTCTCAGAACCCAAATGATTGTAAGATCATATGGTAGGCTTACTTTTAATCTTTTTAGGACCTTCCATACTGTTCTTCAGAGTGGCTGCACCAATTTATGTCCCCACCAACAGTGTAAATGTGTTTCCTTTTCCACACTTCTGTAATTCATAAGCACAATAATCATTACTACTCTTTCTATTACTATTATTTTGGTAAAAAACATGTAACATAAAATCTACCCACTTAACAAATTTTTAAGTGTAGAATACAGTATCATAAACTATATGCACATTATTACTCTTAATGATGATTCTGAAATTTTGAGCCAATCTACATTGGTTTTTGAGTGTTCAAAGGAGAATTTAATTTACTTAGTAATTAAATGTATATAATTAGTGTGTGTATATAATAAGGTGTACAACATAATGATTTGATACATATGTATTGAAAAAGGATCACAAACGATCACAAAATGATCATAAATAATATATAAGTATAATATATAAACTATATATTATATATAAATAATATATACAATATAAATATATATTATATATATAAACTTTTGTGTGTGTATGTGTGTGTGTATATATATATATATATACAATTAGTAATAGCCTAAACTATATAATAGCTTAAAGTAGCATCTTCTGACTACTGATCTGAATTAAAAGAAAAATAAAGAATACCTGCCTACACCAAAAATGTATCATCTTAAATTAGTTTTTATAAGAAAAATAAATGAATTGAGATAAGGTATGGAAATACAGGAGCAAGAAATTTGAGTAAAAGTGACCATTTGGTTATGTTTAATATAAAGGATCATCAGTTGGACCGCCTTATTCCAAGACTACATGGGCAAATGATCAGAAGAGGCCCGCCCGAGGACTTTTATGGTGATTAGAGTCTAAAAGGATGAGTTTGCAGACCCAGAAATCTAACAAGCAAGCACTGTGGTGGGAAAGGAGCAGGAAACAAAAAAACTGAAATCACCAAAGAGAAACCTAGCTGCTTTATGATAGGATCCCATAATTTCAAACTATGGCACTACAATAAGTCCTTAGCATCCAATCCAAACACTTCCCCCTACTAATGAGAGCACAGTGGCCCTCAGACTTCCAGGATGGCCAACAGTATCACTGTCTCAAGTCAGCCCATTCATGTTGAATGAATACACTGCAGTAGACCAGTACTCTTTGTATTATGATTTATGCAAATACTAATGTAAGACACAAAGTTAAGGATCCCATAATTTCAGTTTCTTTAATTGCATTTGTTGAATCACTCCATCAGGCCAATTCTTTTTCCTGTACGAGGATTCTTGATTCTTCTAGCAGAATACACCCATCTGGAGAAACTTGCTCATTCGTCATAATTAATCGTCATCAAAAAACCCGTTGGAAAAAAAAAAAACAAAAAAAACCCGTTGGGAAGTCTAAGGGTAAAGGGGACTATTTTTAATAAATGTACAAAACAATATAAAGACATAAAAGAAATAGATCAGCTCTCAGATAACAGTGAGCCACCTTTGAAAACCTTAAAGGGAAAAAAACATCTTTAATATCAAAATACTACCAACACACAATATGCATCCTCTGTCCACACTGCCAGGTAATTAAGTCAGTAAGATGCAGAGAAATCATTACTTTTGTTATAAGATCCCACTGCGACATACAAAGTCTGCATTATCTAAGGGAAAAAATCAGAAAATTTGTTGTTAGGGGTTCTTTGGGAGTCTGTTCACACTAGAATAGAGGGACCTCCTTGAGTGCATTTACTCTGGTGGCATTACACGAAGGGTAGAGCAGAACTCAGTTCTGGGAGTCTGGCACAGAAAGCCAATGGGTAGCGTTAAAGCTGATGTTACTCACAAAACTGAGTGTTCTTTAGAGATGTGACTCTTTGCTTCCCAAAGAGTACTATATCTTTCTTACAATAATTCATCTCTCTTAAAAGATTTCTCATCTACCTAATTCATAACTATTTATAACCTTGAAAAAATTTTGATGTCGGACTTTGATTGAGCATGGTTGGGTATGTAATAAAAGTAAAATTTGGTTTCTTCTTACTAATACTATAAAATACCTACTACAAACATCATTTAACATTAATGGTATATTATTTTAGAAAGCATAGTATATGATATATGGGTGGTATATTTCCAGTTGCATGCTTAAAATGCACAGAGGGGGAAAAAAAAGCAAAGCATATACAAACTATTCTGGGTGTTATTCTGGGAAGTAGCTTTATGGATGTATCTCTCTCCTTTGTTGTTGGAGGGGTTTTTTTGTATTTTGTAAGTGTTTGATAATAAACGTGTATTATTTTGAAAGAAGGAAAGTGTTTTCAGATTGGCCTCCAAAAGCTTTAACAATTCAAAACCTTGAGATCTAAGATTGGAATCTATATGTTAAAAGTCTAAGCTGTGCTTTCTAATATGGCAGCCACTAGTCTCAAGTCAATATTTAAAAATATATTTAAATTAATTAAGAGCAAACTAGTTTGTTAACAATTTAATTCTCCAGTCACGCTAGCCACATTTTAAGCCCCAGTAGCCACATTATCACCCTCACAGGAAGTTCTGTTCAACCATCCAGATGAAGGCAGTTTACCAAACTGTGCCCTGAATACTGAAGACAAACTGAGCCAGTTTTTGGTGGCACAGTAATGGGCATATGCCCCTCACCATAGATGCTGAGAGACTCCTCATCACCAGTCCCTTTTATACTCCTCACCAGTCTGAGGCTAGCCAAGCTCAAAGGTTATTCCTGTGGGCATTCTGCTAGTCAGTGATGGACCAAGGACGAGAACAACAGGGCTATGCACTCCTCAGGAAGAGCTCTTGCCAACACACTATGACCATCTTCTCCAGAAAACTAAAGCTTCCCAAGCAGTACTTCAGTTCAGCACAATATCATTTCACAAACAGTCTCTTGTGTGCTTACTATGTGATAAACACCATAATAAGCCCTGAATAAACCCAATAAGAGCCGTGTCTGTATCTCCAAAGGATGTCAGAGTGTTAAAACAGGAGGACCCAAAATAGGGGCAGATCTGTTCTTTGCAAATCTAGAAATGCTTCACCCTATCATATATAGGTTTAAATAGGATCTCAACATTTGTTCACCCAAATCCACATGTTAGCACTTCTTTTCCAACATTCTCAATTTTTCTCATCCTCCAGGAGAAAAGAGACTAGACTCCATTTTTGAAATTTAGCCAATCCTTGATCTAATATTGTTTTCTTTTTAGTTTTGTTCTTTTGGTTTAACTTCACACTGGATAGAGACATCCAATGATCTTAATGTGGATTCTCTGTCTCATCTTTAGGCCTGGTTTTATACATGTAAAATAATTTTCAATCTTCAAGTGAAGTAAAATAAAATACTGCTTTGATATTTAGTCATCCATCCCATTTCCAATTATATAAAAGCAAATAAAAATGTTGAATGAAAGGTTATTTTTCAACCAGTTGTGTTGGAACTGTTTAAACACAGGTTAACAACCTGGAGCTCCCTGATTTCATATAAATCATGCTCCTGTATTTTAACAGATGCGATGCTCTTGGTGGCAGAGCGACTTGAAGGACCATTCAACATCGAATCTGTCATGGACCCCATAGATGTCAAGATCTCTGAAGCCATTATGAACATGCAAGAAAACAGCATGCAGGTGTCCGCAAAGGTATTTGCATTAGTCATATTTCTACTAATAAGGAAAATGCAGTCTTCTAAAAATGAAGTAACTATGTATGTCGGCTGGGATTATCAATTCGAATACATTGTCAGAGAGCTTTTCCTGTTGAGCTACAAATTTGCTACTTCATTTAAAATGTCCAACAAAATGACATTGAGAAAGGAAGTAATCTTTAGGTTCTCAGCTATTCAAAATCATGGAATTTCAGAGAGCCCCAGGTATATTGACTAATCCCTCACATTTGTGAGCAATTTGGAGGGAAATTTTCCTTCTAATATGTTTGAAATTTCTGCACACCCTCAGCCTGTTCTCTCTCTAGGAACTTCTAATTATATCTTCAGCTGTGCAAACGAGGCAAATGTTCTATATGTTCAATCGTAAATAATTAAACATTTCATCTGATTTTCTTTTTTAAGACTATGACATAAACTTCATTAATGAATCTTCAGGGGAAAATGCTCCTTTGTATGAAGTCAAGCGCACATTAAAAGAAGAAAAGTACATTTTCATAAATCATATGAGACAGAGCTTCTGGGTTCGGAGAATACACAAATACCAGGTGCCAAATTTCTGTTTGTCTCCATTCAGTTGAAGATAAACAGGACCTACCTTAAGCAAAATTGGGAGGTTTGCAAAGGGTCCCCAGCCTGTTCTTCATTGCCCCTTTTTGCCCACAAGGATGAATGCACTTAGCCCTTATGTTCTTTTTATTGGCCTCCCTGCCATGACACACTAACCAAATCTATGTCAGGCCTTTAAACCTGGCTGTTGACTGAGCGATTGCATTTTAATTGAAAGTAATTCACACAAAAATATGGCAAGCAAAGAGATGCATGCTTAGCTTTCTTTGATTTTTAAAATCCTTTGTGGAAGAGATGGCAGATATAAACAAGGAGGAGTGGATGTGTGATGGGGGGACATTGGCAGGGCAGAAAGAGAGCCATGGCATCAGACTAGGCTTCCTTGGCGGAGTCTGAGTCAAACCAGATTTGGGCTTTTGGGGGTGAACTGGTAGGAAATGGGTAAGAAAAAATCTGCCCTGGATCCCTTTCTCTTTCTCTCCTTGGGAGATAGACAGGCCAAGAGTTTTGTAGGCCTACCTTTGGGTTTTAATGAGCTTGGGGTAGCTTGTATAAAGGAGGATTCTCCAAATTACCACCATCCATTGGGGCAATAGCACATTTGCACATTCCACAAAAAGCTATTTTCTTCCTTTCCTGGGAAAAGATAGCAACCACTTATTCCTCTCAAATTTATTGCCTAGACACCGATTCATGTTGTTTTGAGAGACCACGATCTATCCCCGCAGTGCTTGAGTAACCAGATGCTAAGGTTGCTGATATTCAAAACAGCCCTAGAGAAGAGGGTATAAGAAGCACTTGGACAAAAGTGTTTGAAGTTTGAGACCATCACACACTTTGAAGGATTTCCACTGGAGCATGTGCATACGTATTCAAGTTATTCTATTAAAAAATCTCGAAGAGGTCAGATGGACTCTCTCTTTATTGCCAGAATGTGGATGAGACATTTTTGTGGAATTTGTCCAACTACATTATAATAGGAGGGTTGTTAATAAGGAATGTGCTTTTAAAAAGACACATTTCCTTGTGAGAAATGTCAAAATCAAGAGTAGAAATAATATAGGGCATGTAAGGGTACACTCACATGAGAGGTTATAGTATAGCAGGTCATAAAATAACAGGACAAGAAATGTCAAATGAGCTAGAAACAAACAAAAAAAAAATGTATCTGGTAATCTTGACGCAGGGCAAAGGGGAGAGAGTTAAGGAATAAGAGAGAGGAGAGCAGCCAGGCTCTGCAGGTAAGAGGGGTAGGAGGCAGGCTGCAATGTAGAAGAGGGTTTGAAGAACAACCAAAGTCAGCATCAAAATATCATGGAGAGGCAACAGGTGTTTGGTATTTGGATATATTTAGCAGGAAACACCAATAGGATTTGCTGATGTGATGGATATGTTCCAAAAGAAGTTTATTGCATCAAGGGAATGGAATTTAGAAATAGGTAGCTTCATTTTCCATATAAGCCACATCCATGAAGTCATCTAGATTTCTACACTTCCACTGGACTAATTACATAATTACATAACAAGGCTTCCTTAAATTCTGATAAGGCTTTGAGCAAGGCCAGAAGCTATTTCCTAATTGAGGGTAGGGGTAAAGGGTGGGCAGTTATCCTGAGAGTCGTAAAGCTTACAAATTAAAATGACTTTTTATTCCAGGATATGATTGACAACTTCTCCTTAGAGAATCATTTAACTTATTACACCAGTTGCTGTTAGAAGTCATTCTAAAGCCGCTTTCAGAAAAGCAAGCAAGTTTATAACTGTTAGATCCTGTTGAATGCTTACTTCAAAGGACTATACTGTGCTTTATGTACTTTATATTATATGATATTTATAACAATGCTTGTGATGAGCTGGAACCTCCCACCTTATTTTCCAGATAAGGAAACCAAGGCTTTAGAAAGGTTAAGTAACTTAGAGGGGCCTTATGGTGCATAAGGAGAGCAGAGAAGGTTCTGATGGCAGGGTCCATGTTGCCAGATCACTGCATTATAACAAAGAGGGCACCTCTGAAGCCAATCTCACGCAAGAGCGGAGGTCAGTAAATATCTGCGGAGTAGACCAAGCATTAAGAGAAAGTTCAAAGACTTTCAGTAAAACCTTCATGAGAAGATGAGGAAACAGAGTGGCAAAGCCAAAAGGACTCAAGTTGTCTCTTTCTGTCTGATTCCCTTCACAACTATACCTAGTGCTTCCCACCATGCTAAATTCTAAGGGAATCATTCTCTTACCGAGTCTCATCATTTATTGCTTCCAACCTTTCTGAAGCAAAGGTAGTTTTGGTAGTACAAAGTATAAAAGTCTACTTTGCTCTCCCTGTTTCTATCTGAAGGCAGAAGATGAACACACCACAGTTTCAGATATGAAATTCCCCTCCTCTAATGCCATAGGTTCTCATCATATCTGCAGGAGAGAACAGCTTATTTTTTTTACCTAGTCACTGATCCTGAATTAGTGGAATTTGCTGACTAACGTAAAGATCTGTTCCCACCATGTATGTTTGTGCTCCAATCTTGTCTTAGGTCTGTTCTTGTACATATTATCAGATTCTTTTTCCTCTCCTAGTTAGCCCACAGCTAAACTATTGAATATAGGGGACACTGATATTCCTTTAAAAAAAATACATTGGCTAGGGGTGCCTGGCTGGCTTAGTCGGAAGAGCATGTGACTCTTGATCTCAGGGTCATGAGTTCAACCCCTATGTTGTGTGTAGAGATCATTTAAATAAATAAACTTTAAAAAATACATTAGCTATACCAAATTGTATAATCAAGCTATAAAATTTTGGTAATAACATTATGGCACTTACTTCAAACTCTTGGTTTTTGTATTCTTTGTATAATATTATATGTTATATAATATATATTACATATATCATTATATGTGTGTGTATATATATGTATGTGTACATATGTTTAAAGACTGGAAACAAAAGCACACTAAAACTGTTGGGTTTTTTTAATATTTTATTTATTTATTCATGAAAGACACAGAGAGAGAGAGAAGCAGACACATAGACAGAGGGAGAAGCAGGCTCCAGGCAGAGAGCCTGATGTGGGACTCGATCTTGAGACCACGGATCACGCCCTGAGCCAGGGGCAGGTGCTCAACCGCTGAGCCACCCAGGCGTCCCTGTTGGTTCTTAATGAACAAATAATCACCTAGTACCAATTACATGTCCACCAGTAATTGACCACCTAGTATATTCATTCAACAAACGCCTTATCATATACCAGGCATGAAGAATACAGTCAAAGACAAAATAGCTCCTAGGCTCCCATGTCAGTCTCTTTCTAGATGTTTTATATATTTATTTCAAACCCTTGGTGCAATCTTATAGAGCATCAGTCTCCTGATTTTATAAGTAAAGAATGTTAAATTTACAGAAATTGAGTAGCCTGCTTGAGGTCATGCAACTAACAAGTGGCAGACTTGGAATTGCTACTGTAAATGGTCTGATCCACAGAAAAAGACTTTCCCAGCATGCCACTGTTTCCTCAATAAGTATCTTCCCACTTGGTCCACATATACTTCAGCACTGGAGGAACCAGCCTTCTAAGGGAGGGCTATTGCCTAAAACACACTACAGAGAACCTTCTGATGAGAAACAAGTACTGGTAATTCTTCAAGCCCCAACCACACTTACTACATTCACCATCTTCCTAGTCTTCATGGCAGACAGGAAAGCTCCCTCATTATTCTACCACTTCTGTTACCCACCCAAATCAAAGAACTTTGCAGGTTTCTGGAAATTTCCCAAGGAGAGGGAGAAGAATACTTGCTGAGGCTCTGCCTGTGAATTTCAGATGTGTTGTGTCTCCTTATCCTATCAGGGAAGATGAAACTGATCTCACTCAATATAATTTAACTGTATTAGGAATAATTTCAAATCTAATCCAGGAAAAGATTGGTTTGTCAGATATAATCTAAATTAAGAAGGAAGACTTATTAAATTCCAATTGAAACCATCCATTCAATTAATACTTATTACAGATGAGGGTAGAACCCATTACAGAGGAGTAGAGTGGCCTCCAGATACTTAATTTTCTCCAGACAATTCTTTCCGAATCTACAGCACAAATGAAGATGGGGAGAAAAAAAAAGAAAGAAAAGAAACCTAAGAGGATGGAAAATAGAATGTAGTAATATCTGCCTCTAGCTAGTGAGTCTTAGTTTCCTCATCTGTGAAATGAAGGTTTCTTTCAAATGTGCTTTTCCAGTTCTAAACAGTTAGCAGTGTGGTGAACATTATGTCTTCACTACTGGTTAGGTTTCCTTTTCTAGCATCCAGATATTTTTCTTTTCTCTGGATCTGTTTTCTTTCAAAACATTCAGGCATAAGTGATATCTTGGAAATTCACATGTAGAAAATACCATCTTTCAGATACGAAGACATTGTTTAGAATTTAGTTTAAATAAACATATTTTTATGCCAGTAGTGTTTGTCTTTGAGTTCCTAGGTTATGTGTGCCCTTCTTAAAGCAGCCGGCATATTATTTCGTGTGTTTTAGTTGTTTGCGTACTTCCCTTTTCCTTCCGAAGATTATAAATTATTTGACAGCAGGAGTTACATCTAACTTGTTCTTACATTCTACAGAGGGCCATCCCAACATGTCATTTTACACATGGAAGAAACAGCAAATTTTGCTGAGTTGAACTTGAAACATGAAAGTATAAGGCCAGAGAGACTTCAACAATAAAGAACAAAAATACCTTAAGATGTACTTGAAGTCAGCCTAGGATTCTTTAAAATAGCATAAAGGTTATAAGATCAGATTTTGACATCAGACAGACCTCAGATCTGGTTTTTACTAGGTTGTGGACTTGGGGCAAATTATCTGTCTAAATGCAATTAACTCACCTTAAAAATGAAGATGCTAGTAGTACCTCCTTATAGGGTTGTTTGAGAGTAAAACTGTATCATCCATGTAAAATGCTTAGTATGGAACATACCCAATCAAAACCACTCTTACAGGTACAATATTTTAATTGCTGGTATTGAAAATGTCTCTGATGTGTAAATCCTAAAGAGTGTTGATTGGCTCTATGGTTTTGCTTCATCCATGATGGTCTTCCAGCTTATCTTCAGCATCTCAGATCAGAGGAGCAGTTGTGCAATACACACACCTGCACTTAACGGCACTTGTGCTTGGTGTTATTTTCAATGGCGGTGAATCATCCTGAAGGGAACACATATTTCCACGTGGCCTGGGACGTGGCATGGCATGGCACTAAAGAAATGGCTAATGAACAAAGCCTTCAAAAGGAAGGAGGCTGGAGGGATCAGTGGCATTGGATAAAGGCTGTCAGCAACATACTCAACTCCCCACCTGGTGGTGGCACCAGTGCCAGCACAGCAAAAGGTTTTAAAGGAATGTCAGGGGCCTCTGCCCAATCTCACATTATTCTCACGTTAAGGGAATAATTGGCCTGCTGCAATGACAAGTGGTTCTGTTCCTTCTCCCTGATTTCTGAGAAAAAAAAAAAAAGCAAATGGCCGTACTATTTATAAAGTTCTATTTCTATTTCTCCTTTAATTTTGTTTTTAAAAGAAAAGAGCAAATTCTCAATGATGCTTTGATTCAGAATTCTCAGAATAGTTTCTCTGGTTATTCAAATTTCAAAGTTTCTATTCTGCCCGTCAGCTCTTACTTATAATATTTCACTAAGCAACAGTGACCTCCTTGAAACATCTTTTATTCTTTGATTTCTCCATTTCTATACAGAAAACCAGAATCTGGTCTATTCCTGCTTGTGACATCACTGCATAACAGAGCCAGATTTTTTAGATGCTAGGTACAAAGAAAAGAAAGAAAAAAAAAGACACCTTTTTCTTATAAAGCAAAATGAAGGTTTGAGGAAAGTGCCTACGATGCATTTATAGGAAATGCATTTAAAGCAAACTAGTTTTAACTTTCCACCCATGTAAAAGAGATTTTTAAAAAATGTTTCCCCTTCCTTTTGATGATAAAGGGAAACTCCTGATTATCTCTAACCTTTGGAGATTTATCTTAAGATTTTCCTTCACTTTAACTTCAGGGCAAAAGATGAGAAGATTACCCTTAATGAAGCCTACTCAAGAATAGGTGATTGGAAGCCAATTCCATTTTTAACATTTAGTGTGTTCTTAGAAACAGAGGAAGATACCTTCTCACTCACCTGAAAGCCTTCTTCCAACATCCTCTTGCCTTAAGGAGGACTCCGTCAGAACCATGCTTCCCAGGGGCAGCGGAGGGTCGGGCTGCAGGAATTCAGTAGCCTGGCCTTCCCCACACACGGGTGTCCCCAGCTCTGAGCGCCTCCTTCTGCCCGGGGGTGCCATCCTGCTGGCTTTGGACAGGCATCGCCCTGGCCAGCCTATGTTTAAACTCATGGAGGAGCTACCTTTGTGTGTTTATGGCCGCTTGTTCTGCCAGAAAGTTTTTTTTTTTTTTAAGATTTTATCCATTTATTCATGAGAGACACAGAGAGAGAGAGGCAGAGACATATCTGCCAGAAATTTTTGAATTATATGGCACTCTGTCAGTCTTTTTCTTCTAAACACGTTTTGCATATCTTTTCTTTCACTTTGTTATCCCAGAATATACCTCAAAACACCAGCCGCGTAACTTAGACGCCTTATAAAGTGAAAATCGATCATTTTTTTAATTTTATTTTTAATGCACATAACCTGTTAGCTGGACAAAATATCTTTAAAATATGGGACTTGGGGGGAAATGGGTAACAAAAAGAGCTTTTGTGCAGAGAGTGGGACCTCCTGAGACACAGCATTCTGACTTCACTACAGCAACAGGAGTAGCTTTCATCCCAAATCTCTCCTAGCCCAGTCTACTCTCCTGATCACACCTGTTTATCTGACGGTCTGCCACACACCTCCACCTGCCACCTCCAATAGTTCTGTCCAAAATTGCACTCGTTTCCTCCCTACAAATCCTCCTTCCCCAGGACTCTCTGGTCCAAACAGAGCCTCTCTGCCACACCTCATCCTATCCAGAAGCCCAGCTGACTCCTCAACTTCCCCTTCTCCTTTGCCCTCATGGTTGGTCCATGACAGACCCCACTGTCATGGGGTCCTTCTCAATCTCTTTTGAATCCATCCATAGCAGCCGCACCCCCGATTTTACCATCTCCCTCAGGGATTACACCCTCCTAATTAATTCCTTGCCCTTGGTTTTGCCCCTCTCCTATCTATCCCTTATACTGTAACCAGAAGGATTGCTAAAAATGCAAATATGTTCACATTATTCCCCTGCTTACCAGCTTTCCATGGTTCCCTGTTGCCATTAGAGTGAAGCTGAGATGTAGCCCTGCATGATACTCTCCTTAGCCTGCCACCCCTCTCCAGGCCACTCTCACCACTCTCGCTGCCTGAAATTATCAAAGCAAATATTTATTGAGCATTGATTATCTGCCAAGCACCATACTAGATGCTGTGGAGGAAGTAGTGAATTAGACTAAGAGGCTGGGTCCTCCTAGATGTTTTAACATAGGAGATAAGAGAACCTCTGTATGTGCCAGATATACAAGATAGCCTTGGCTCAGAAGAACTCAGAAGAACCATCCTCTGTCACCTCCATGCTTTTGCCCATGATGTTTCTTCATCTTGCAACATCCTATCCTCTCCATTCCAAAACCAAATATACACCATTTGTCAGGCATTATTTATTATTTCTTCACTTCACTTCACTTCACTCCAAGATTCAGTGGTGTCCTGCTTGCACAACCAGTTCTCAATCCAGTAAACATGATAGGTGGTAGTGTTTGCCAATTTCTGTTGTGTAAATATTCCCACCATGATGATTTTAAGCTACAATGTGATGTCACTGAACAGAGTAGCACACTACAATATGACTTTTCCCCCTTACTGATATAATTGACATAAATAACTTCAAGAGCATAGATAAGAGTAAATAATTAGGAAGTAATGAGTTTTGAGTATATATCACCTTGGTTTTCAGTATAATGTATATAATTTTAAGTTTATACAATTTAACTTTTAGTGATCACTGTTTAATGACTGGCTCGCAGATTTCCTGACAATTTAACCAGTGGTCTCGCAAGCCCATAAGAGCTAGTTCCAGCACACCATTGCTCTTCTAGGAAGCCTTCTCTCACCCTCCAAGTCTGGTTAGTTGCCCCTCATGGATGTCCTCATTGCATATATCAGGATGTTATTACCTAGTTTCTTGTCAGAACTTTCATGAAGGCAGGGACATGTCGGTTGGAATATTCCCAGCACCTGCACCTGCCTATGGTGACACTCAATGAGTACTGGTTGAATGAATGATACAGAGCCAGGCTGTTTAAATTCACACATTCATGTAAATTCAGCAAAATGGGGACCCCTGGGTAGCTCAGTGTTTGAGCATCTACCTTAGGCTCAGGTCGTGATCCCTGGGTCCTGGGATCAAGTCTGGCATCAGGCTACCCGCTGGGAGCCTGCTTCTCCCTCTGCCTGTGTCTCTGCTTCTCTCAGTGTCTCTCATGAGTAAATAAATAAAATCTTTTTTTAAAAACTTCAGCAAATGATTTTAAAGAATTGCTTTAAAACTCATTTAAAAAAAGAGCATATGAAATAATCATTTAGCCAGGCCAAGAATTTAAGATTTCTCTTTCACCACATTCAAAATATGCTTTGTTCAATTCCTTGTAATTCCTCCGTACTCACCACTGGGGAGAAAATATCAAGGTATTCTGCTATTTAAGGAAAGCAAACCCTTCAAGGAAAAAAAAAAATCATCTTCTCAAGCAAATGGAAAGAACTTCTTTTATTGAAGAAACAATTTTAAGATGTATGCAAAACATTTGAAAGATATGCTGGAACCAGGCTGCGTAAGCATCAGGAGTAAATTTTTAAAACCTTAAAACTGACATGGTAGCTGGCTTCTGAAAATTGAAGCCAGTGAAAAGCAGCCAAAGCTGAAACTGATGACTTGACTTAATTCAGTGTAACCCAGAATTCTCTTCACGGAGCCCTGAGCCCATCCAGGGACCCACATGGAATTTGCCAGAGGACTTGGCCAAGGGACCATTGTAATCAGTCTTTAAGGAAAGAAAAGCATGAGTCAGGGAGCAAAGAAAAAGAGAGGAAGAGAGAAGGAAAGAGAGAGAGGAGGATGGGAGGAGGAAAGAACACAGGAGAAGAGCAGATTTTTCTGAGACATTAGGATGAAAACCTGTTTTCTTAAAAAAAAATCCATAAAAAAATTGGCAAACTAATAAAACAAAATAAAAACAAAAAACTCAATCTTTAAAATGTCAGCATCATGACTATCATAATGTATATCTAAAGAAAGAAGTTGTTATTAAAATTATCTAAGTTTATATTCGGGAAAATTCTTCATGGGTGGGATATTAGCAGAATGCTGTTAGGAACCAGAAAAAAAAAGTGTGAAATGAGGCTCTAGGGTGCCAGTTTAATATTATATCATGGTGATGATGTAGCTTTACTTGCTATTTTAATGAAATGGAGTTTAAAAAACATTTTAACTTATTCACATCTATTTACTAGTAATGTGTGGACATCTCGTGCACACCCATTTCAGTCCATGTGTTTCACTTCCTCCCTGAGAAAGGGTCCCCAGCTCTGTGCTCAACCTAGACATTCGAGGACAGGGATACAAACAGTATGACCACAGCAATGGGTAGATGGTGCTGCTCACCATTTTCACAGGGTGGAGAAATCAGAAAGAGAGGCTTTGCAAACAGCCCAAGCTGTCTTCTACTTTGCTACAAGCAACAGCCATTGCTTGAGATGTGAGTCCAGTTATCTCCATTACTCATGGCTCTTAGCTCACCTATCAGCCATCAGAGAGCCAAGCCTGACTATTTTATGCACAGGGTCCTCAGCTCTCTAATTGGCTTTTCAAGCACAGTGGGTAGCTATTATCAAATGATCAAGAAACAGGATTTTTTGGGTTCTATTTATCAGTTTAAACAAGGTTGTTGATTTGGTTTTGCTTTGAATTGGCACAGGAAGCGGAGTAAGGGAAATAGCAAATGAGTTCTTTACACAGATGCATGATTCATTGCTTTTTCTGAAGCATAAGGAAGAAATGTTAAATTGATTTTGAAGAGGTAACTGATTCTTTGCAATAAAATATATAAAACACATAGTACAGTGTCTGGCCCATTGCGGACATTAAGCAAGTGTTAATTCTCTTTTCTTTCTCATCTTGCCTTACACAAATCTATCTGCTAACTGCCTTCCATAAATGTTTGCAAAAGGAAGAAATTATAACTAAAAATTTCACTTATCTGTAGTCTTTCACTTTCAATTTTTTTTTTTTTTACAAAAAAGCACATACTATGCGCTAGGAACTCTTATAGACTCTGGAATTTAGCAATAGCAATAAAAAAATGGAGAAATCCAATTCTTCATGAAAAATTATTCATGCATCACCCTGCATAATCCATAGATTTGATTTTTTATTCATTATTGGGCTATCTAATTACAGATGACTTCGGTTGAAATAATACATCTCTATACCTCATAGTTCAATGTCTTTGCAAAGCATCATATCATTTTATCTTCTCAGCCGCCATGAGGACTGGGGAAAACATGTTATCCCAAGGTCACACAGGCTTAAGGAGAAAGTCTAAAGGTAGTACTACAGGCTTTTATTTTTTTTATTTTTTAAAGATTTTATTTATTTATTCATGAGAGACACAGAGAGAGGCAGAGACACAGGCAGAGGGAGAAGCAGGCTCCATGCAGGGAGCCCAAGATGGGACTCGATACTGGGTCTCTAGGATCACACCCTGGGCCAAAGGCAGCGCTAAATCACTAAGCCACCAGGGCTGCCCATATTCCAGGCTTTTAGACACTTGTTCGTGACCTTTCTCTTATGCCACAGCTGTCTTTCATGAAAACAATGGCCAAAATACATAGGGAGCTGATGCAGATATGATAGCTTCTGTTTCCTTGGGAACGAACAAAATAGATTGGAATTCCCCAAGTGGTCATCTGACAAATAGTTCATTCATTAACACTGTAATATAAATTAGAATCTAATAAGTAAATAAAACATTACTTACTCTCAAAATATCAAGTCCAGTTAAATCTAGGTAGCATTAACTGCCACCCAAGTTAATATAAAAGATTAGAGTTCTATTTGCAAATTTCAAAACGATATATGGGAATAGCAACATCCCGCCACAATAAGAACCCACTGAGTAGAAAGTGAAAATATAGAATTTTTTTTAAAACACAGGAGCCGAGACAGGACTGATCTGCAGCCACTGCTTATCAAGTCACCAGTAATGACTTTTGTGAATGTATAATCAACCTGTGGAAGACAAAGAGATATAGGTGTAAAGCTACACGTGCTCCTGAAAAAGTGCACACCAGATTGTTTTATTTGAAGGGAACTATGTTAAGATGCTGAGATATTCTTAAAGGAAAATGTCTTATATTTAAAAACCTAAGACACAGTACCTGTTATCACCACACCTTCCCCTCTTTCTTGCCTCTCCGAAACAATAAAATATCTCTCCTTTCAGAACATTTTCTATCTTTCATGGCAGCTTCTTTAATCTCAGAATGCCAGCAAACTTCTGAGACATCATTTTAGTAATCCTCTTACGAGAGAGAATTCACGAGCCAGATATCTTCCCCAAATCCACAGGTTTTGCAAGCCCACTAAGCGGGAAAGATAACTTCATTGTGTATTTGCAGCATCTGTCTGCATTGGGACTGCTAAATACTTTGCCAAATTACAGTGAGTGGTCCCCCCTTACTCATGGTTTCAGTACCTGTGGTCAAACGTGATCTGAGAGCAGATGATCTTCCTTCTGATGTACCTTCCTCATCAGAAGGTCACCAGTAGTCTAACGCCATGTCATAATGCCTATGTCACTCACCTCCCTTCATCTCTTGTAGGCATTTATCATCTCACCTCATCACAAGAAAAAGAGTGAGCACAGTAACAGTAAGATATTTAGAGAGAGAGAGAGACCACATTCACATAACTTTTATTATGGTATTTTGCTATAATTGTTCAATTTTATTGTCTTCTATTGTTTCTCTCTTTATGTGCCTAATTTATAAATTAAACTTTATCGTAAGTATGTATGTATAGGGAAAAAACATAGTATGCATAGGATTTGGTATTATTTATGGTTTCAGGCATCCACTAGGGGTCTTGAAACATATCCCCCATGGATAAGGGAGGGACCACTGTATCTAATTATTTCTTACAACATCCCTTGGAGAAAGATAGGCAGAGGATAATACTCATTCTATTTCTCCAAGGAATAAAAGCTAATGATTTGTTCCTACAATGAGATGGCTTGCCTACAACCGTGTTCTTTCGAAACTTCTGTTCTATTGTAAAGAACAGAACTTTAGTGTCTTAAAAATAGTATTTCTTCTCTTGATTTAAAGGTAGTGGAGGGTACATGCACTGTTGGCCAGAATAGAAGTTGGTGCAGCCACTACAGACAGTACAGGGGTTTCTTAAAAAATTAAAAATAGAATGACCGTGCAATCTAGGAATTTCACTTCCAGGTATTTATGCAAAGAAAACAAAAATACTAATTTGAAAATATATATGTACCTCTACGTTCATTGCAGCACAAGGGCTAAGATATGAAAGTAACCTAAGTGTTCATCAATAGATTAATAGATACAAAAAATGTGAGATATATATATATATCATGAAATATTGCTCAGCCATTGGAAAGAATGAGATCTTGCATTTACTGCAGCATGGATGAATCTAGAGGGATTATGCTAAGTGACAGGGAAAGACAAATCATATGATTTCACTTATATGTGTGATCTAGAAAACAACAGGAACAGACCGATACAGAGAACAAATATAGTTGCCAAAAGGAAGGTGGGTGTAACAGGTGAAAGGGATTACGATGGACAGATGCCCAGATATAAAATGAGTAAGTCCCAGGGATGTAAAGTACTGCACAGGGAATAGAGTCAATAATATTGTAATAACTTCCTATAGTGACAGATGGTGACTAGACGACATCTTGAGGTGATCATTTTGTAATGTATAAGAATATCGAATCACTATGTTGTACACCTGAACCTAATATAATGATGTATGTCAAATATAATTCAATTTTAAAACATTGTTTTATCAAAAAAAAAAAAAAGGTAGCGGAGGTTAGAATGGATTCACAAACACCTCTAAGTCAATGCATCTGAAAGCATTACATCTGAATCACTTCTCTTATTCAGCTAGAGCAGACTTCACAGGTTATGTTCCCTGCAACACCCATCCGGTGAAAACCTCCTACACCCTCTGAGGAGCCTGTGGCCCAATTGGGAAATCCTGCAGATGACCTCCTCCCTTTTGATGAGTCAGAACACACATTCACATGACAAAGTCTTGCCAAGATCCCTAATTTCACTTTGACAGCATGGAATTTATTGCATATATAGCAACTGTTAACAACCCTTGGAAACTGGAAACATTGAAGCAACAGCAGCCCAGACATTTTTTCCCCCACAAATCTCCTTACTCAGAAAATAAAACTTCTAGAAAGAAAACAATTGTAGAATCATGTAAGTGACTGATTATTGTCAAGCACTTATTTTTTCCAGGCACTGGCTTCTGTTTTCCTGCCTTATATACTGCATTTTATCATCACAGCCTATCTGGATGGTGAATAATGTTATTATTCTCATCTGACATAGGAGGAGACTAAAGTTCAGGGAGCACCCTGAGTGTTGGCAAGGCACAGGAATGATCCTCAGCCCCATCTGCCCCCATCTACATACTTCCCTTGGTTAAGGGGAACAAGGCTTTAAAACCACCTTAGGCTAGTGACCCAGATCTACATCTCCAGCCTTGACCGCTTCTCAGGATAGAATCTTGATCTGCTGGTTCTCATGTAAGCTAACCTCATTTTACCTCTCACTTAACTGGCCCACATTATCCTCATCTGTTTCTTTCCTATTCAAAATCTAATATATCGGGGTGCTCCGACCACCAAGAAAAAGGCTTATTGGACATTATAGTAACATGGCCCTAGGCCTCCTGAGCCAAAGAACTTTGTCTTAACTGCTGCTATAGCAGGACACCTGGGTGGCTCAGTGGTTGAACGTCTGCCTTTGGTTCAGGTAATGATCCTGGGGTCCTGGGATCGAGTCCCACATTGGACTCCCAGTAAAGCTGACTTCTGTCTCTGCCTCTCTCTGTGTGTCTCTCATGAATAAATAAATAAAATCTTTTTTTTTAAAAAAAAAAAAAAGAAACTGCTGCTATAGTAAGTTCAGGAAATGGTCTCAGATGGTCAAAGTGTCCTGTACAAGAATTCCTTTTGTCAACCACCCCATGAACCCCATGTTTTAAAAACATGTTGTCTAACTAACAGATTGCATGTATTAAAAATGAAATCAGGGGCACCTAGGTGGCTTAGCTGCTTAAGCGTCTGCCTTTGGCTCAGATCATGACCTCAGGGTCCTGGGATTGAGCCCTGGGTCAGGCTCCCTGCTGGGGAGGGGGGGATATCTGCCTCTTCTTCACCCTTTGCCCTCCCCCACCACAATTCATCTGTGTTTTCTCTCTCTGTCTCATATAAATAAATAAAATCGTCTTAAAAAATGAAATCATTGATTTTCCCTTTGTAACTCATCTAAATAATATGATGGATATATGTCAATGAGAATCAGACAAGGGTTTCCCATCATTCCTGACAGGGTGCGTGGGTGCTTCAGTCTCCTTTGCAACTATTCCCTACAGGTTTTGTGAAGTTCCGAAAAACAACTCTTGATCCCTAGGCATGGCATTTCCACACGGAAGGACTTCTTTATGACCATTCCTTTTTTTCTAAGGGTAAAATAGAATCTGTTGAAGGACTTCAAGATTCATATCCTGACCTATTATGACAGATTTTTCTGTATGTCTCCAGCTGATTATGGGGTGACATGTTTCCATAATAATTATAAGTCAGAGCTCTCTTCCGTTTGGATCATACTCTCAGCAGTTTCTGCGCTGAAGCCACCTTAAATCCAAACCTGATACAAATAACAGAAAGCGAGGAGGCTATGTGGACTTACTCATGTTCTATTATTATAATTAACACTCTTAAAAGACAAAAAAAAATCAAACAAGTGGTAAGGTTTTCTCTTATGATGAGGTATCTCCCCCTAGGGCCCTTATATTCTTTCAGGGCATTTCTTGTTCCTTTGATTTAATTTAAACCAGTGAGCCAGATTTTTCCCAAAGGGCAAATTAAGAAGATCTGTTAACCCTTTCAGTGCTGGGCCTCAAGAAATCCCAGCAAGGCGATTAGCATTGTTTTGCCTTAGGCCTTACACTTTCTAAAAGTCAGCTGTCATATTCGGAGCAATCCAAAATAGCACACTCAACAAAACCCGCCAGCTTTGGAAATGTTAATACCCTCCATCAGCAATGACCTTGCCACTGGGAGGTGATTTAGGCACGAGGGAGGAGAGGGCCCACTATCTTTATCACACTGGTTTACACCATCAACTTCAGAAATTGTGCGAAAGAAGAATCAATAGTGTGTTAAGACCAATCTCAAAGAATGCCAAGACAAAGTGCTCCTGCTCTGCAAAATGCTGAGTTGAAGGAGAACTTTTGAATACGACAAAAGAGAAATTAACTGTAGTGGTAAAACTGAATAAATTGTGTCTCGAGATGGAATTTGTCATTGGGAATGGCATTCGAGGGCTCTCTGTGTACCTCAGTGGAATCCCATAATATGCCTGATGAAAAATGCTTATTTTAGAGTAAAGCAGACTCACAGAACAAAACTGATAGGCATGCATGCTAAACATACACATGCAGGTTAAAAATTAGCTGAAGTAAATAATCCCAGAAAGTTTACAAAAATAAGTATCTAGGAGTGCAATCACCTCCTGTGCAAAAATTGAAGAAACATCAAATTCAACTTATCAAAACTTTCTGAAAATATGACTATAGTTTTTGTAATTCTAGTAAATGTATTAGCTCTTGATAACTAGCAGAGTAGGAAGCTTCTAAATACAGCCAAGGAAGCATCCCCAGCCGACCCTGAGTGAAGTCACCATGGTGGGAAAGAGCTGCCTGCTCCAACCCTAAGGTCATTACAATGAAATGTTTGATTTCCCGCAGCAAACCTAACTGGGACACGAACAGCTGTCAACAACAAAATTAGAGGGAACTGTCATTATAAGGATTTTACCACATTGGCTTGTCCTATTTCCACACCTTTGCTCCTGAGAGTGTTTTCAAAGAACTCTTCCAGTACAGGTTTTCCTTATTCAAAGAGGGGGGCACTCAGGTTTCTTGGCCTTATATGCTCTGCACAAAATACATTTGTCACCCTAACAGGAATCCCACCACGGATATTTACTCAATGCCAAATTCAAATACATGAAAATGTCTTGGTCACAATTCACTTACTGCTAAAATCATCCTGTGATGTAACTATTACAACTCCTATTTTTAGTGCAGTTGGGGTTCATTATTTATGGTAATTATGTTTCATAAAGTAGCTGCAAATACTGAATTTGCAAATACCGAACTGCTGGAAACACAGGGCTAGCTCCTGCAAGAGCTTTTAGTCACCTTTTTGTCAACCAACCAAGACTCAGGCTACATGTATTTCTCCTTAAAGACACCTTACTTAATATCTACTGTTGATTCATTCATATTGAGCTCAAGTACACTAGAACTTATGCCTGAACCAAGTGTACCTAATACATATATTTTCTCCATATGGCACATCACAGCCACTTGTGCTCAGGATTGCCAGCCAGCCCTTCGGCACTGAGCTTCGGGGCCTTTTTCCTTTTTTGTTTTGTTTTGTTTGTTTGTTTGTTTTAGATTTTTATTTACTTATTCATGAGAGACACAGAGAGAGAGGCGGAGGCATAGGCAGAAGGAGAAGCAGGCTCGCCTTAGGGAGGCCGATGTGGGACTCGATCCCAGAACCCCAGGATCACGATTTGAGCCAAAGACAGATGCTCAACCACTGAACCACTCAGGCATCCCCTTGCGGACCATTTTAAACAGGGAAATTGCCAAGTAAAAGCACAAGCATGTGAAAAACAGGGCACTAAATAGGCCATGGAAAGGACACTTGTTTTCAGCATGGGAGCTGAAACATGTCACTTTGTTTAGCTTCAGCTGGGAACACGAACGTACAGCCAGTCAAGTCCACATCTACAGAAGCGTGTGACTATTGATTTGGGGCTTGCAGAGTAATTTTAGCAAGTAGGCAAATTCACAAATACAGAATCTGGAAATAATTAAGACTGGCTATATATGTTGAAAAAAAGAGTCAAGGAATACAGTCAGATACCCCAACTAGTCCGTTCTTCCTGTTATATTAGCAATTGTTGTTTAAATTTAGAGATTTGAATTTTTTGGAGGTAGGAGTCCCATGAAAAATGGGAAAGCCATTGCATTGCCTGCTTCTGCACCATGATCTTAGGAAGCAACTCACTGTGTAACTTTCTTGACCTTTCAATGGTTCTTCTAGGTCTTTCAGGGGTGTGGCCAACCCAAACCTGCTCCAGCCCTCCGATCTGCTCGCTCAGCTCCTGAAAATTTTAATACGAGGTTCAGGCCTTACAATCCCGAGGAGAGACCCACGACTGCTGCAGGCACGAGCTTGGACCGGCTGGTGAGTTCTCTTGGATTGATGGCCATTGTGGGCACTTTCTGTTATCGAGGTTATTCTTCAGGAAATGTGATGGGACTCTGAAAAAGTTGGTTGTAAAAGTCATCTCATTCTTATATCTGCTCCTGGTCTTAATTAGAATATTGAAAAATAATGAGATCTTCCTTTTAGGCCATGAATTAGATTATTTAAGGCATCTTATCACTATTAATCCACTCATGCAGTGGCCAAATCTTCAACTTCATACTTCTTCGGAAATATTAATCTGAAGACTAAGTTACTATATCTTCCAGAGATATAATTACAATAGTACATTTCTTAGTCACCTGCTTCTGTTATTTATTCAGTTATGATACACTGTGATTTTATTGTGCCTTCTTGTGTGTAAAATTTTCTGTTTGAAAGACCTTAGCGAGAACCCCTAAGTCAATGTTACTACCATTTTTTTTCTTTTTTGTGTGTCTTTTAAAAGTCGGAAGCCTTAAGCATAGCCACTCTTTGATCCACTGAAATGTGTGTCAGGGGACCAGAATGATATCTAGCAGCAGAGCAATTTACTTGGAGAATACAACCATAAACATAGTAAACACAATTTTTTAATGTGTTTTAAAAATCAAATTTTGCTATAAAAAATTAAAAGCTCATAATTTCAAAGAAATACTGCCCGATTATTTTCAATGCGATTTATAGCACTATAAACAATTTATATACCTGCACTCTTAGTGCTGTTAATATTGCCTTGCCAATTATCTTGATGTAAAATTAACAGATAAAAACCTTAAGAACCTAAAATACTTGAACCACATCTGATTGTATCATATAAACTCAGATCTCAAGGGTTTCTGGTTATGAAAATACTTTTATTAGTCACTGTGATAAATTACTTTATCACTTTAGTTAATATCCTTCCACAATGCAGGACGCATAAGATTAAATTGGTTGAGTTTGGCCTCCATGTAAGTACATCTCAGCATCTCTGCCTATAAAAATCAAATGTACTTATGACATAAAGGCCTATCCACGAAAAGCCAAACTGAAGGGGTAAGTGGAGTCATTAGCCGCTAAATTATGTTATAAATTTATCACTGTTTATTAGCAAATAAAACCCCTCTTGGGTGTAGTTTCCAAAAAAGGAATCATGTGGGTATTGCTTCAACCTTCTATTTTACCTTGGTAATTTCTATTATGTATTCACAGTTTTGGGGAGAGTTTAAAAGTAATCACCTTATTTCTTTTAAACAACCAATTAGATTCCCCTGAACAACTAGCCAGTTGTTTTAAACAAATGATGGTTGTCATGAGATTACATTGTTTGAGGTTTTACTTTACAAACTCCTCTGTATATTAATATCCTTTTACCCAAAGCATAAATGGTGAGTATGGATTTGTGTTCTCTCCGTCTCTCTCTCCCTCTTTGTTGTTGTTGTTGTTTTTGGTTTTCTATTTTAGTTGGCTCTAACTTAGTTATTGGGATAATTCACGCTTTTCAGAATTTTCATAAATTCTAATTTAAGAGCTGGGGCACAGTGCAAGACGAGTAAGTCCTAGCTATCTGCTGTACAACATTGTGCCTCTAGATAACAATCCTGTTTTGTGCACTTAAAAATCTGTTAAGAGATAGCTCTCATATTAAGTGTTCCTACCACAGTAAAGTAAAATTTAAAAACAATTTAGATGCATTATGCACTTAGTTAAAATTGCATTGAATCAATATAATGATATCTATGACTACTAATTAATGTTTTTCCCTTTGAAACAGAAGCATAGTTTTCTCTCCTCTCCAGGAGAAATAAACACACACACACACACACACACACACACACTCAAATGGGAAGTAGAGCAGAAAAATATTTTTCTCAAGACAGCAGTATGTATGCAATTTAGCACAACCTAAATAAAGCATCAGTGCTTTGAGATTTTCACATGATGTATAATATCTGATAGATAAGGAAATTGGAATTTGAATCTTCTTTTATAAAGGAAATTTATTGCTGATCTTCAAAATGCCCCAAATATAAATGTCTTGAAGACTATTGGTGAATAGCCAACTGATTTAGGCTCTTCTATTTTTCTACACCCCCCAAAATATATTCAATCAATTTTCTCCCGAAAAAAGTAAGTAATGGTTAATCATATGATCATGGGTAAAAACCAAGGACCAGACTGAGTGCATAAGGGTCAGATTCAGTGCACAGGCATTTAAATGTAAGTCAGTTTTATTCTATAAAGTACCAACACATGGTACTTACTTCCTCATAAGTGTGACCTCAGGCTCTGTATGAGAGAACGGAAGATTTATTAATGTTTTATTGGATTAAATTCCCAAATTGTAGGAATTAGTGATTTGTAATTCACAGCCAGCCCTAAATCAACCTGGAGCCACTTCCCTAGTCCCAAAGGGCAAGGAGCTGTTTCCACATCAAAAGGAACTGCATACACCAGGTTATTCTTGAGAAACACAAACTAGGCCCAAAGCTAACTACCATTAGAATCTTCTTTTGCAGCCCCCCCCCCCCCCCCCCCCCCCCCGCCAAGGCTTTCTTCCCTTTGAGGGCTCTGTGTATTTCTGAATAGTAGAAAAGTAAAGCAGTTACCTTAGACCAACTGTTTATTTGACACCTTATATGTCAAAAGTCAGACAAAATCATCTTCAAGATACTGGCATTGATGAACTCTCTTGATGGGTCTGCCATATATTACAGCCTATTTTGACTATTTATAAACAAGTCTCGTGTTACCTACTCCTGTTTTAATTTTCTCCTAAAGAGATGTTTCCTGAATATTTATAAGAAGCATGTGTCCAAAAAAAGAGGGATAATTGGAAAAGACTTCCCGTAACTTCTCCAAGTGTTTCAGCAGAGAAAACGCTTCAAGGACAGCATCAAAAAAATATCCCAGTCACCCCACAGCTTTTGCCAAAGTGAAAATAACTAAACTGTAAAGCTCTTGGGGCGTTGCTTCTTACTACACTTAAAATGAGTACCTGTGTTAATCAACTTTGGAATCTTTCAGTCAGTGTTTTTATATCAGTTATTGTAAAGCTATGTTTTATGTGAACTAGTAATTATGGGGTTTGTTTTAGAAATAAAGCTCCTAACCCCAACTTGGGCAAATTGTTGCTAGAACTTGCATAAAATAATTAAAGGTAAACTCTTTCTTAAAATACATCAATATCATCATTTAACCTCTATTAAATTCTTTTATATCACTAGGAAGCTATTCCCGTTGTTCCTCTAAAGATATATGGGCATAAAAATCAGTTTAGGTAGTGGCTTTCAGACATACTACCCTAAGTTTTTTTTTTTTTTTTTTTTTTTAATCATCCAATAATGAATGAATACATTTGTATAGACTCAGCTGCTGATGAAAAGCTGACTCATCAAAGACTAGCACAGTCCTTCCTGCCAGCAGCCTGGTTTGTTGAAGATACAAATGCCATCAAGTATTTTGGTTAACAAATATTTCTTTCCTGTTACCAACACCCACCCTAGTGACCCTCTGTCTCTGCCTACTTTTGCTGATTTTCAAGTAAAAAACCAGAAGAGATTATTTGCAGAAGATTGATTTTCTTCCTTTTTTTCTTAAATTTATACTTCATGCATTCTCTTACATAATTTAACATGAAACTATGATTTTTTTTTTATGGAAACCTCCACTGGAATGTCACTGGAAGTACAGATTCGAAAAGTACATGAACCTAAAAGAGTTTGGTTCTGAAGATCTCAGAACAGAGATATTTCAGATTATCCTCTGTGGAAGACAATCAGTCATACAGTTCAGACAGTTGAGCACAATGTGACACATAGCTCTGAGCACACTGGGCAGGGAGTGTCTGTTATTTACTCCAGCTGATTAGTCAGAGTAAAATATACTTTAAATTATGTATCTGAGAAGAATATATTTTATAAATGTAGATTTAAAAGAAAAAAAAACCAGTCATGGAAGTTCATTCATCAAGTTGGTGATGATTTAGATCAATGAACCCTCCAGTAAGTATTCAACATCGTACTGTGTGTACAGGCTTCTCAAATATTCTACTGGTAATTCTGAGGGAGTTTGGGGCGGAGGTGGGTGGAATGCCAGCCTACAAAGCTGAACGTTATACCTTGCTGTGCTATTATGTATAGAATAATCTCTCTTTCTTTTTCCTTTAAATTTGTTTTCCTCTTGCTTCCCAGAGGATTGTGTGGAGGACAATGCAACATAGTGTAAGCTTTGGTCTTCTTTTTTCCTATTCTCATCCTCGTTTGTCTTCATACAGTCATTCCAGAGAGTTCTTGAGAAAGTCCACCTCCGCTTTCCCTTTCCAGACTGTCTAGAGCGCGTTGAACACTGCGCATGACTGACAGGTTTATCAGCTTCCTCTCCACTTGGTATTTATGGTTGACAACCATTTTGGTATTCTTTCCCAATGGCAAGGTTTTCAATCTAAGCTTTGTGTTAGACTAACTCATTTGGTGGTGGCTGATTTAAATTCTATCCCAATGTTCAGACTATGTGTAGTCCGCCTGAAAAACCAGCTCTTCCCTGATAGAATATATTGGCTTTTTTCTTCTTGTGCTGAGCGAATAATTACCTCGCTAATAATAACAACAAACCAACATCAGCTCTCAAGCATAAGGAGCTAATTTTTCCATTAGCAAGGACAGAGAATTTAGAGGGTTAAGAAACAGTTTGTGGTATGGGTTGTTTACTCTTTTTTTTTCCCCCTTTCTTTCTTGAATTTACTGATGTCTTTTAGAGCATTCAGGGATGGAGCACTGGATATTTTTTTTACTACAAAGTGGCTTGTGTTGGGGCTGAGGACAGCACACCCAGTTTATCTTACCTGACTCTATATATTAACCATAATAATCAGATAGTTAAGTTTTCTAATATGGTTTTCATACTACTGTCCCATGCTGATAATACCTTTTAATAAAGTTTTGAACCCTGCATAGCATTGTGAACCCAGGAGAGAAGATGACTCTCACCTGAAGGGCACATATTTATTCATGCAGCACACCTATGACATCATGGTGCTCCATGTCTGCCTGGCCTTAAATTCAGGCAGTGAATTCCTTTGTTAAAATTCATTTCTTTAAAAGGAAATTGTCCCCTGAGTCATATTCCCATTCATCATCACAGTTCTCTGAGCCCAGGGCAGCTTGAATGAGAAAAGAAAGTTAAGAGGTAAATGTGGAACAGGAATACTCTGGAAGAAGAGACCTTGAAGAAAGAACAGGGAAGACAGATGGCTGGAGGTCCCCTGATGCCAATTGGGAAATGGGGAGGAAACATCATGGGTAAAAACAAATCAGGGTCCTATTAGTTTTGTTCATTTGAGAAAATTAGAGTAGGTCTGGCCCAGGTAGTATGTGTCTGCCTTTCCCAACACATTCTCCTGATATCTCCAGGTATTTCAGCCATTGAGCCAGTCGGATCTCCTGATCTTATGGTTAGCAGGGGCCTTGTAGCTTTCCCCCAAGAGGAATGACTTCCTTGAATGTTGGAAGGAATGCAAATCATAATATCATCCTCCACCCCCACCCTGTCTGCTGGACTTCCCTGTTGGCCCCCTAGAATCTTCTTTAACTGGGCCAAAAATACAGTGCTACTTTTGAAATTCACTGGTTCGCCATTGGTGCCAAATATGAATTATTGACATTATTACGTATAGATTTAAGAACTTGCAAAACATCAAGTTATGCACTTTACTTTATTATTATGAAAGAAAATGGACAAAGCAACTCACTTTCTGGTAACATTCCTACCTAATGGTTAATACAGTTTCAGAGTTAAATGCTGGTCATAAAAATGTTCTTCTCTGCCTCTTTGGGGCCATTTTGGTGTGATTTAGGATGTCTTGGTTGTAAAGATTTGGGGAAACTGTCTGTTGTTCATTTTAAATTGCCATGGCATTTCATTGTCACCTCAAAGGATTCTGCATCCAGCTAAATCCACTATTTTGCATTTCAAAAGGATGTCAGGCTGTATTTAAGAAACTGCTTTATTATCTAGGGCCTCAGCCACTGTCTTTAGGTGAAACTGATATTTCCTACTTCTATCCAGACACACACACACACACACACACACACACACACACACCTCTGTCTTTGCTTGCCCAGAGCAGGAAAAAGTAAAACTTCAATAACAGTAAACCAGATTCTCCATTTTAATTAGTTTTCTAAAGATAAATGGGTCAAGGCCAAACTGGCTTTCAGCCTCTGCTGCCACTGCATAAATTATGCCCCATTCACCAGCAAACAAATGGCTACTGCTCAATCCACTTCAAATTGTGAACTGCCCAGTCTTGCCTGAACCTGCTTTATCTCTTTACTGCAAAACCCCACTGAGACACCCCAGTTTCATTTTCAATGAACCTGTAGTAATAACAGCAGCAAAATACAGTGAGCTTTCAAAGCAGGGAGAAAATACAAAACATTAAAACTAAACCACCCAACTTCCTGGGTTTCGGTTTCTGCGCTTCCCCAGGTGACAGCAGCAGCGTGTGGTAGCTGGGAGAGCCACCCCACACAGGCTTCTTTCCAGTTAGGAGGCTTGTGGCTGATGAGACCCAGGTAGGGAATAGCATAAGACACACACAAAAAATGATGGCCTATCTGTAGGATATCCTGCTTATTCCATGAGCTTGGAGGAGGCACAAATCGAATTCAATGATATGCACTGTTGGGAACCTTGCCTGGAATACCTGTGCCTTATGTGGACTTTTCAGTTTGTGGACAGTGGACTGGTTTTACATCCTTGAGAAGCTATTCTTTGGGGAATGTGGAAGAGCAGTGAAACTGGAAAAGCCTAGATATTTCTTTCAGCTCAAGCGAGGCTGTGTTCAACTGCATTGGGTTGTATACCTTGGGGAGAAAGAAGAGGAAATGCCCCACTGGCTGTGTTCCCCCCCCCCCCCCCCAGAGATGTTCCTCCCTTTTGGCCCCGCCCCACTTCTTTACAACATGTTCAGAGAATCACATGGATTCTCAATGAAATAAAGTCATGCCACCCATTTTAAAAGGCGGGGGATCTTTTGCACCATTTAGGTATAAGTGGTCCTTATAATCATTTTAGGGGGGATTTGACTAACAAAACCATTTTAACTCTGTTAAACTGTCTCTTGTCCTCAGACATATTTAAACTGGAGCTTTGCTGACCTCTATGTCATAAAAATGAAATCATGTAATAGTTTCATACACCGAATACGGCTATACAGATTTTCCATCTGTTTGATGGTATGTTGACGTGCTTACTTTCCCCGTCAGACATGAAAATTTCTTTCAGAATTCCTAGACTGCAGCTAACTCTAAATTGATGCATCCTTTATGCATCAGTCAATCAATGATGTATGTACCGGCTTCTTCTCCGCTGCATAGCACTAAGTAAAGCTAACTATCATGTACAAACTATATCATAGCATGTTGTTTAGTGCTAGCATCATCAAAAAGGCAAGAGTTACTATTTGAAAAAAAAAAAAAAGCATAGCTTGTCAAACCTGTTAGACACACTCTATCTCCTCTAGGGAATAATAGCTAGCATAGAGTCCATAAAATGTTAACATATAGGAAATAGGAGTTTGATTTTTGTAATCTAAGATAGATTACACCGATAAAAAATATGTGGAAGATGTATTATCCAATGAATTATCATTGACCAAATATGCAAACTGAAAACATTAAAACCTCTGTAGCATCTTTGAAATGCTACAAGCTATGGGCTATCCCATAGCTCGTTCTGCCTTCTTAAGTCAGAACTTTTTGCCGATATCTTGAACAAATTAAACAGAAACTTTGCTGTCCGTCCTGAACCAGTCTGATGAAAAAGTCCCCCTACATACTCATTCAGAGTATTTGTCCTTTATCCAGCTATGTAATAAGTGTTTTGATGACTTAAATATGAAAGCATGAATAGACAAGCCATACTAAACTACTTAAACTACACCTTTTAAAATATGTGTTCATAAGAGGCATCCGTTGACATAGATCTTTTATTAACTTATTGAGCAGCTTAAAGAACCTTCCCTTTGTCCCAGAAACTCGCAGTAATTTTTTCTCATAGCTGTCTGAGATATTCACACCACAACTCCCAAATGTGATGTTCACGCTTATGAGAGATAGAGCTGAAGAAATGGGATATTTCATAAATACCAGTTTTGATGTATTTGCTGTATAATCAATCAGCTTTTAACTGACTCTGGGGCCTATGGAATACATTTTAAAGCACTGGGAATTTGGTTATTCCCATAACATACTTGGACACTCTTTACTGCTAGCAATAAACCTCAGGCATAAACATTGTAGAGAAAACCAGATGAAAAGAAACCTGTTTGAGTGAAAATTGACTTCGCTTCATAAATGTTAAAGGTAGAAAGATATCTGCAATACACAATAATTTTATTACTTAAGCTCATTCATGGTCATTATCGTCAAAGGCTCTGACTTCATGGGTATTTTCTAACACCTAGAAGACTGGCCAACCTATTAAAAAGAAGTGAGGATTGATGGTAAGTAAATGAACCGGCAGCAGCAACAGCACCACTATAGTGCTAGGTTAACAAATAATTTTTTGGAAGTTGGGTTTGGGCAATATCTTCAGGAGCTTTCCTAATATTTTATCGATCTGAATAAGCCAAGCAAGGCAATTGCGGAACCTACAAACAGCCCCCAAAATGACTCACAAATAACCAAGTTTACTTCTCGATCATGCCAAGTATGCTTTGTCGGTTTTCTGTGGGGCACCTGCACATGATCATTACCCTCATTCCAGGACCCAGGGTCTTAGAGCAGTCAGCATCTGGAGCTTTACCTGTTACAGTAAGGGGAAGTGAGAATGTGCCAAAGACAACTATCGGAGTCTCCACCCAGAAGGGGCACAGCACACTGTTCACAGCTCATTGGCCAAAGGGGGCCTACTGGCAAGAAGGTGGCGACATGTGTCGCTCTGTGTCTCACACAAGAGTGAAAATAGACATGTGAATGAATGGTCATATTGTCATCCACAAACATGTATGACCAAGGCAAGATTTTTAAATTGATAAAAATCTACCTCATTACTCTCTCCAACTCTTAAGACAAATCTTGCATGAAAAAGAAGAGGAGAATCCTTCATTCATTCAACAAATATTTATTGTGCACTAATTTGAACCAAGGATAGGTGGTTAGAGCATAATCAAGAAGTTCACAACACTTTGGGGATGCCAAACATAACTAGTTCTAATTCCACTCAAACTATATACTAGTAAAGATTGTGTTTAAATTTTTTTGAGAACTCTAATTCTTTGTTACAAAAGAGGGGTGGGTCTATATCGACCTAGGAAACCAGCATCGCTTGAAAGTCAGCTTCATTATTAGTATCGGATGGCTATTTTGCCTATTCAAACTTTGGATTCAATCATAATTCAACCAAAGCAAAGGAGTCCCATTCCAAATCTTAGGACAGTATCTCAAAGGAGGAGATAGAAGCTGTTGCCAAGGAGTAGTAGAAAAATAGCAGTAGAAAAACAGAATGAGCAAAGACTTTTTTATTACTGGCATTTAAATGTCTTTCAGATCCAGACTATATATATTTTAAATGAAGCTTCGATACTGCATTTTGTGAATGCTAGTCCTGTCTGACTTGATGTCATGTTTGCTTAGGCAGAGCAATTTTTCTGCTCTTCTCCTTTCTGGGTCAACCTAGTTGGAGCAAATCAAATTGTTCTCTCTCTCTCTTTCTTTCATATATCATCATTTAAGATCACCAAGAATTCAGGTTCTGGAACCTGCCCTTGTCTCCTCTTACAATATCTGTTTATTTCTGAAGAGCATTCATGAAGGAGAACACTTTTCACAGGTTAATCACAGAAATTGCACAGGCTGACAGCAACAGCAAACTTATTGATTGCAAATGAAAGTCTTAGGAATGTGCATGCGATTGGCTTCTGTGTGGAATTATTTGCAAAATCGTAGAGCTCCCATTCAGCTGAAAGAAAAACCACAATATAAATTAATAAATTATTTGTGTGTAATGAGGCAAGAAAACAATGACTTTGTAGTTTTATTTGAAGGGATTTTGACCTAAGAAAACTCCGTCACAGCAGCCTGCATTCATTTCAGGGAAGAACACTCATCTCTGCACTTGAAAAAGCCTAGCATTTCCTCTGCTCTTTGCAGCTCCTTGAGTGCCAGAGAAAAGGAGTAAACACGAAGCAGCTAGACTAGCTCTGGGAAGAAAACACAAAGGCAGCAAAGTGCCTTAATTTATCTCCTCACATAAAATCCAAAAACCCAGAGGCTATCTTTAGTGCAAGACATGTCCTCACGAAGATGTTTCCAGTTACTCAGGAAAATTAAATCTTCTTTATACAACAGTCTTCAAGGAACAAGAAGTATTGCATTAGGATTTTAATGGTGAGGGCTCAACCAAAGAAAGCTTCATCCCCTCTTTGGTCAAGATTTCTTGATGAAATCAATTAAAGAAAAAGCCTTTTACATATTTTTCAGTTAAAAAAAACAGTTTTGGGGTGAGAAGTGAAATGAATGCTTAGGAATATTTTTTGAAGCAGACTTTGGATAACTTGGATCATGGTAATTGCACGCACATGTGTGTGTGTTTGTGTGCATGTATGTTTATTTTTTAATTGTGATACACTTCTTGGGCCCAGCAGTAGTAAGTAAACAACCCAGAGATTGTTAGAGTTATTTATCAAATTGTAGTTGAAGCATGATACTTTCGTATAAATGTCTGTGATTCATCGCTCCTTTTTTAAAATTCAGTGACACCTGGTGTGAATGAAATCCGACCACCCATTTCCAGGTCTTCCTCATCCCTCACATCATGTCTTGCCCTAAACTTTGCCTTTCCACAAAAGTTCCCCCTGCTGTCCGATTAAGCACAGCTATTGTTACTATTAATCATAAACAACATCTCATTTCAAAGATCTCAATTATTCCTGGTGATTTTGGCCCTAACGCAAAGCCTGTAGGTAGGCTTCTTGTTCTTTACGGCAAGTGGCTGTTGGGCTGTGGCTTCAGCATTCAAGGAGAGCTCAGGCCACGAAAGTGTTCTCGGAGAAGCACAAGCTACCGTTGGCTGCCACTTTGTTGTCAAAGAGAATGAACACTGGAGCTCTTTCTCGAAGCTTGCAGTCACATGGCAAGATTACAATAAAAAGTCCCAGGCTGAGAGTTGGGCAAGCTGATAAGAGATTCGAGTTCTATAAAAGTGTTTGGGAAGCATGCAGCTAAATGATAGATGCAAATAACCCAGAGGAATGATGGGGTACAGAGACCATATCTCCATGACATATTTCAGAGCTCTGCACACATCTCATGGCCTCACATCACCACCAAAGACCAACACTGAAAGACTTTTTTTTAACAACTCTCAAGCCAAACAAAGTGGAAGTACTGGCAGAGGACATGAAAAGCCTAAATTAAGCGGCTGAATCCAATGCGAAGGTGAACAGCATCTGAAATAGACTTTCTGAGAAAAACTTACTTGAAGGTGAACACAGGGACAAATCACCAACAGTAATTTAACTGTAAAATGATCAGTGCTTGGAGAGTGGATCTGACGATGGGGAATGACAAAAAGAAGGATCGTAGAGCTATTCTTACCTTCCTCCCACATGCCCTCTCCCTTTTAAAAAATAAAAGGAAAAACAAAGGCACAGTTTTAAAGATTTGCCCAATGGCATAGGAGCCAGAGCAAGAACCCAGGCTTCTGATTGCCCTCCTAGTTTTTTGTTCCCCAAACTGTCCCACCTGCCTGTCTTACGCAATGTACCATAGCTCCAAACAGAAGCAGAATCTGCTTAACAGCCTCTCCTGGTTCAGCAAATAAGAACAGTCCACATTTGCAGAGTGCTTTAGAATAGATAAAGGGTTTTCATATATTGTACCTTGTTTGTAGAGCTGGAAACAACTGGAGCCAGCTATTTCATGTTTCCCTTGAAGAGACTTCCAGTGCTAGCTTTCTGGTTCCCTGGGGCCTGCTGCTCCAATGCTCTCAGTATCTGTGATGTCTCTACTGCCATCAAAGGTCAAACAAGAGGTACACAGGCATTTTCATGGGTTTACTGCTATCTTGTCTCTTCTTTGTTGCCCGCAGTAGTTTCATAAGATCCTCTGTTAGGAGAAAAAAAACAAAACAAAACAAGATGGAGGGTGGGAGGGAGGAAAAGAAGGAAGGAAAGAGGAAAAGAAGGAAGGAAGGGAAAGAGGGAGGGCAGGAAGGAAGGAAGGAAGGAAGGAAGGAAGGAAGGAAGGAAGGAAGGAAGGAAGGGAAAAATTTTGTTTTCTGATACTTACTGCTGTTTGGAGTGCCCAGACCAACTTCACAGAATTCTAGATGAAGCCTAGAGGAGAGCTTTGCTCACTCAAAGGAAGGTGAAGAAAAGATCTTGGAGGAGGAGTGGGTCTGGATGATCACTATTGTGAGTGTTTCCAGAATGTTAGGATAACTAACCTCCTAAGTTTGCTTTCTATTATATCACTGGTATATTCTCAAAGGCTGCTGACCATGGGTATTTGAAATTCAAGATCCTCATTTTTAAGATCGTCCTAAATAATAGTAGTATAAGGTCAAGTAAATTATTTTAGGTTGAATTGATGAATAAGAGTAAAGACTATGGCTCTATTGATTTAAAACAATAAGAGACTTTCAGCACATTATTCAAATGCTTCAGCACATTATTCAATTGTACAAAGTCCCTCCAAGATTACTGACTTTTGGTTAGAATCCTTATTACATACTTTAGTCTTCCAAATCATTGCATTATCTTGAATTGTGGTCATCAAATTTTCAGCCCTTTTGAGTCATTGTGATGCAAACAGGACTGTGATTTATCCAGAAATACATATTTGGCTTTGGTTTTGGGCTGGCTCATGCCAACTCTAAAAACAAGACCATGTGTTCAGGTAAGTAGAGCAAGAGATGCAAATGAAGCCCAAGGCCTGATCCTTAAAAGTACTGCCAGGGCCTCTTTCCTCACCATGAACTTAGACCACCTTCCTCAGGAGGGTCATACGAGGACCCCGTGAGACAGCACTGAGCCCTAGATCAGATTCACCATCACTGGTAAGGAAAAACAATTCCAGACATTTGCTCTACGCTCAGGGATCCTTTAGGGCTCCAGGGTCATTAAAGTCCATCTAGTCCTATACTCTCACTTTGCCAACAAAGACACTGGAGTCCAGAAAGATGATGTGGCTGGTGCAAAAATCACATTGGCTTAGGGCTGAGGTATATCTCTCCTTCTCAGCTTCCATTCATTCAAATGATGCATCCAGTAATGGGTCTTTCAAAATAATGTCATGCTGGTGTAGTAAGCCCATGTATAGAATATATGTATGTGTGTATATATAGAATATGCTTATTCTATATATATATATATATATATACACTACATATATACTATATACTATCTACATATAGAATATATATATATGTCCTTGAATAAAGAAAAGCCACAAATTATAATCACAAAGAAAAATAAAGTGAATTGAACTTATTGAATTCACTGTCACAAAAAAAGGTGGATCTTTTGTTTTTCTATTCTCTTTATAGATTTATTTTTCAGAGAAGTTTTAGTTTCATAGCCAATTTGAATGGCAAGTGCAGAGCGGTCCCCTCTACCCACTGCCCCGACACAGACACAGACTCCTGTACTATCAACCTCCTGGAGTGGTGCACTTGGGTTTGGTTTTTTTTTTACTGTAGGTTTATACCCTTTGAACATCTCCCCAGTTGCCCTGCCCTCTGACCCCCAATAATCACCATTATATTCTCTGTGTCTACACGTTTGGCTTTTTGAAATTCTACTGACAAGTGAGATCGTACAGTATTTGTCTTTGTCTGACTTATCTCACTTAGCATAAAACCCTCAAAGTCCACCCACAGTAGATGGCAGGGTTTCCTTCTTACTCATGGATGAATAATATTCCATTGTGCACGTGTGTGTGCATGCGTGTGTACACATACCACATCTCTTTATCCACTCATCTGTTAACAGACACTTAACTTGTTTCCATATCTTGGCTGTTGGGAATAGTGTTGCAATAAACATGTGACCAAAGATATCTTTTTGACATCATTTCTTTCTGATAAATACCCAAAAGCAGGATCGCTGGATCACATAGTAGTTCTATTTTTAGTTTTTTTAGGTTCTCCCAACTGTTGTCCACAGGGACTGAACCAGTTTACATTCCCCCCCCCACCCCTGCAGCATCCTCACATCCTCGCCAATACTCCACTTATCTTCTTGATGACGGCCATTCTAACAGATGTGAGGTGATCCGAGTGGTACACTTGTCAGCATCGATAAAACTACGTTGACCATCCTTTTCATCCAAGCTGATTTCAAATTAGCTGGCAAGAGAAAGCACTAGAAACTTGGGTGAGTCCCTTCAGCTTTCTTCCTTCACTTAAAATGACAGGGAGAGGAGAGCTAAGCAGATGAGTAAAAGTAATGAGAAAATATCTAAGGTCCTTTCCGGCTTTCAAACACCAGGATTCTGTAAGGGATGACAATCGATTAAGTCAGAGTAACTGGCTCCCTCCTCCTCTGCAACCACCTAGAAATGTGTGGGAAAGGAGGGCCCACCTCCAGCTCCCACTGTTATTTTATCAACGATAAGTTTCTTGGGGACTTTCATATCAAAATAGGATTTGTCATTTAGCATCTACCAACATCCACATAAGGCATCAAAAGTTCTCGGTGTATCTCCAGGCCTCACATATACCAAGTCATAGAGAGGAGAATTTGTCATTTCTTCCTCCTCATGCATGATGCTGTGCACAGTTTTAAAAATAAGGGCACACTGCCTCTGCTGGAGCCAGGTGTGTATGTGGCTATGATATATTTTACAAGCTATGCTGGGGGGTGCCGGCTCCAAAGAAGCTCTTGGGGGACAGGGCTGGGGCCTTTTGGAATCTCGTGGACATGATTCATTACTGAGAATCTCACCACAGATGTTCTATCCTTCTGTTTTGGGCCTCTTTTACCTCTCCTTCCGGAGAAACCACTGTCTCACTCTCCGGCTCCATCCTCTGCAACTCACTACCCCCCCAACTCACCCCACTCCACGCCACCCCCAACCCCCACCTAGTGCTTCCCCAGATGTGGCTTCTCTCATGGTATTCTAGGCACAACACAAGAAAAAAAAAAAAAAAAGGTGTTTTCATATCACGGTTAATTTGCTGCAGTCAGAGCAAAAACAAAAGCAAAACATTCTAAAAATGCCAAGCACTTGGGAGGAATGTCTGCTTGCTACACTGATGCTTCACCGTGACCTCAGATCCCTTTCCAAGATTCTCACTGTTACAGTAACACTAGGTGGCTGCATCTTCTGGAAATACAGATTCAAAAGTGCTTGGGTCATTTTCTTTTGTGAGAGGCTTTTCACATTTTTTTTTCACTTCATTAGCAGGATGTGTGATACCTAGTAAGTGGGACGAGATCACTGCTTCTTATAAAATTGAATCTAAGTGCAAGTCATTTCACACATTTCTCCCTTCTCTGAGCTCCAGCGCCTTCTTTTCTTAGGACAAAGGAGGTGAGTGGAGAGGTTTCCTAAATGTGAGAAGAAGGAGGGCCACGCTGCACTCTAGGGGACTTGAAAATTCACTTCTCCATCCAAACATACTTCTTCATCTCTCCCCCCTGACTTTGCTGGGAAGGGTTACCCTTCGCCCTTCCTGGAGATAAACCACAAAGCCAGCAGTTAGAGAATGATCTGTTGCTGCTGTCTCAAAGGACCTCCTTGCCCTCTAGAGTAGCATTTCCGAATATGTGGGACCAGGATCACCTACATCAGAAGCTTATTAAAAAAAAAAAATGCTGAGAGCCAACCCAGAACCCTACCAAATAAGCCACACCGAAGCCGGAGGACAGAAAATCTGTATATTCAACATGCTGTCTGGTGATTCTACTGTATTCTCTCAATATGCTTTAATAGACTGTAATCTTTCTGACTCTTGAGGATCTGCCTTTTCTCTCTGCATTCACACTACCAGAGCTTCCAGTATATGTTGCCTGGAAGAATGACTCCTCCATCAGCTGTGTACAGATGACTTCTTGGCTCATGTGTGGAAGAATTCACCCTACAGTGAGCTCCCAACAGAGAGAGGAAAAATCCAAATGAAGACCTCCTGGCAATGCTAGATGGAAGCTTTCCTTTCTGGCTGTCCTGTTGTTGATCTCACTGATATCATCGAACATCAACCACAGTCTTGTATCACCACTCTTTGTCAGAAGCAAATATAAAGAGAGATCACACAGCCAGCTGCACATCCCAGCCTCCTGGAAGTCTTTCTAGAAAGAGCTTATATATCAATTAAACAGCCTAATCATTGATATTTCTGAACTTCTTTGTTCAGAACTTCAACTTCATTTGGTTGGTATCTTCTTATTCTCGGAGGTGAAAGTGAACTCATTGCAGTCCCTGGCTCCCCGAATAGTTGAGATGGGGGGTCCCTGGTATGGGAGGAGGGCCACGGATCTGGGAGTCAGGGCTCTAGTCCCACTGCTGCCTGGCATCACTGTGTGACCTTGCACAGCTCACTTGTACTCATCTGTAAAATGAGGGATGGCTGGGCTCCAGTAGTTCCATAGTCCCGTCGTAGGACACAATTGCAAGCCTCTGTGAGTATAGAACATGTGATCTCATTGGACATGATCAGCAGGTCTGGATCACACTTGGAAACTCCTGAAAAAAAGAACTCCAGGGGACCAAAAAGCCCAGGGGAACTAGGGCTGGCAAAGTGCTTCCCACCGAAACTGGAGCCCTTAAAGTTTTCTTTCTTTCTCAGAACATCTGGCTAATGTCTTTTAGGGCATGATTCATGTTCCTTTGTTGTCCAAAAGGAGTCAGAGAGGAACAGAGTAAAGAAACTAAATAAAATGTCCTCAAGAATATCCCAGAAGAATAGAGATGGGGCGGGGGGGAGTCATGCTGAAACTAAGCCACTGAAAACATTTGGCAAAACGCTAAGTTCTTCCTGCATGTTCAACGTCGTGAATTTTCACACAAGCTCACGTTGTTCCCAGAACCCACCAGACCCTGGGCCCCTCACATCCTCTACCTGGAAGGATGAGGCTCCCAGGAGTGAAGCTGCACCTCACGTGCCCTCTGCAGCTGCCATCTGCTTAGTCTGGGAGACATCCAATTCCTCCCGCACATTTGCACTTCCTTTTCGAGATAGGAGGTCCCAAATTACACAGCCAAGGTCTTCAGCCCCGGGGGAGTTATTCTCCACTGGATCAGCAGAGAGTAAGAAAAACGGATCTGGTCTTGAACAACCGTGGTTAAACAATTGTGTAAATGTCATTGAAATTCATGTGTTTTTCCAGGTGAAAATGGCCTTATATTCCCAATGTCAGGTTGCATGCATTTCAGAGACCCCCCAAATCTGGGGTTATCCCTTAATTTCCCCCAAAGTTTTTTTTTTCTTCTTCTTTCCTTCCTCCTTTAGCTTGTTCTTATTCAGGACAGAAATCCCTGGGTCAGAAATTTTGCCTAGTCCCATAAATATGACTTTTTGAACATCCCGAGAGGCAGAAAGGAAGCCAAATGTGATTACTCAGCCTCTAGGCTTTCATCATGGTGTGATTCATCAAAGGAGCTGAAGGTACTGCACATTTCTGAACTTAAATATCCTTTCCGAGAGGCTCTTTGCCCTGTTGCTTTGATGAAGAAAGAAAGAGTCATAAGAGGGATTTTCACATGGGGACAAAGCAATGTGCTGTGTGGCCTGCTTTGTCTGTGTTCCCTTGGCGAGTATGGATATCACTGTGTGTGAATTAATTCAACTTGTCTTTCCTCCTCTCCTCCCCCCTTCATCTCTGCTGTCATCCTGGGAACTACCTTTGCCTGTGCCCTGTCTCGTGAGGACTTTCAAGACCATTTTAAATATCAGGCAAGGAAAAATTGTACCTCATTTAAAGTCAGGTGCCCTTGGGCAAGTCAGTTAATTTCCCTGAGCCTCTAATTCAGCAACTCTCATCCTGACTCTACATTAAAATTACCTGGAGAACTTAAAAATGTACTCCCATCAGGTCTGTATCCCCACAGATGCTGATCCATTTGGTTTGGGGCTGGACAAGGCCTGGGTGTTTGATAAGCTTCCCAGGAGTTTCCAGTGGGTAGCCTACCTTGCCAACAACTGATCTAAGGTCCTTCTTCTTCAAAGTGAGGTTCTTAGGGACGCCTGGGTTGCTCAGTGGTTGAGTGTCTGCCTTTGGCTCTGGGCGTGATCCTGGAGTCCTGGGATCGAGTTCCTCATTGGATTCCAGCATGGGGTCTGCTTCTCCCTCTGTCTATGTCTCTGCTTCTCTCTGTGTCTCTCATGAATAAATAAATAAAATCTTTAAAAAAAAAAAAAAGTGAGGTTCTTAGACCAGCTGCATCAGTCTCACCTGAATGCCTGCTAGAAATGAAGAGCCTTGGGCCCCACCCTGGACCTGCTGTATCACTCTCTGCATTTTAACAAGACCCCCAAGTGGTTCATAGGTATATCAGAATAAGAGAAGCAAGGCTCTGATTCCTTATGTGTTTGGAGGTAATATTCACGATGTGCTGAGCTCTCTGCTGTGTTTTGCCCCATATAATCTCAAAAAGGTAAAGAGGATAGACTGTGTATATAGGTTTTTAAGACTATAACCTGCTTCACAAGAGCCCTGGTATGTGATTTTGTGGGTTTCTGGGGGAGGAGCGTGGCTAGATAACGATTGTTCTCTTAGTGTGATTTGCTCAAGAGACTGATTGTTCACATTTAAATGACTGTGCAAAATGGTTCTACAAGTTTAGTATCTCCCTTTGATCTCAGAAATTGGATTTCCCACCAAAACAAATTTAATAAAATTTGCCTTCTTTTTCTATCACATTTTAGTTTGATTTGGGCATTATAAATCAACTCTGGGTGGCAGGCTCATTTGAGGAACAATATTAAGTGGTTTTCAGGATAGGGATTAGTTAAATTGGTGAACAAGAAGCTGAATGAGTTGGGTTCAAACTGATCAGACAGGTTTGTTTCCAAAAGTCAGCAAACAATGCCCCACAGACCACAGCATCTGTTGTTTTATAAATAAAGTTTTATTGGAACACAGCCCCACTCATTCATTGAGGTATCGTTTATGCTGCTTTCACACTATCCTATTAGCAATACTGCAATATGTGGCTGCTACAATAGTCATAGTCCTGAGAGAAACCATATGGCCTACAAACCCAAAATAATACTATCTATATTCCAAAGCCTACGTTCCACCAGCCTTTCACAGAAGACGTTTGCCTGTTCCTGGTGTAGAGCAACTGCCAAGGCCAAGGTTGAGTGTTCACTAGCCAGCTGAGCCCATTTATTTGTTTAGTTCTGTGGCCCGGTCTATGCCCCTAATCCCAACCAGACATTGAGCAGCTGTGTGGCCACAGCAAAGCCAGGTGGAGCACCCAATACAGACTCATCTGCATTCTGGGAACAAATAGGAGCAAGGAGAATATGGTCTGTGTATAAAAATATCATGTCATGGAAGTATTGGAAGTTATATATGGAAGGTGGTGTAAGTATTGCTTGAGCTTCTATCTGAAATGTCCGTCCCCCTATATAAATTCCCTATAAAATAATGTTAGAAAAGAGCCCTGCAAGAAAATCCTGAGTTAAACACAGAAACACAAGATCTCTAGTCAAGGTGGAAAGCAAGAAGTGTCCCCTAGGAGAAATGAAAGGTAAACTCATTTGTTACCAGGCTATTTCAAGCAAGAAATGCCTTCCTCTAGGAAAGTTGCAAGCACTTGAAACAAAGACATTAAGCGAATTTTGGATTATTTCAGAGTTCCTAAAATAAAAGCGTAGGCTCTTTCCTATCCTTTCTTTTTCTTCAGTGGGCTATGGAGAAATCAAGAGTTACATCCGATTTGATTTCTGCCCTTAGTCTAACTATGTAGCAGTAATGCTTTGTGTAACAAGAATTAAAAGAAAGGAAAAATGGATAGGAGTCGGCAGAAAGAATCTCCTCAAATTCAGGTCCTTGAAACTGGATGTTCCTTTGGCTATATTTCATATTTCTGAATTTAATATATTTTTCTCTGATACTTCTTTGGGATTTCTTCTTTTATCCAAGTCGGGCTTCTGTTTCTTCCAGTAGGCACTTTGAGGCCAAGAAGCTGGTCATTAGGGGGCCAAACGAGGCCCATGGTCAGCAGCTGGATTGAACTAAACTATAGCAATTAGCTTTTGCCTAATTCCATCCAAATGGTGTTTCTAGATCTGCAATGGTTGATAAGTAGTGAAAGTTCCAAGTGGGAAAAAAAAAGAGCAAGAGAAAGATACTAACAGTCTTGGGTCTAACAGATTGTTCTAATTATATTCTCGCTGTTTCATTTTGCAAGTTTTTATCAAGATGGAAGATTTGAAGTCTTTGCATAATCTCTCTGTACATAGTTTGGGTTGCCAGTTTACTCTCTCTGGCATGGGGCTGGCTCAGCTGTTGGTCTCTGGCATAGGGATACCCAAATGTGGCTAATTCTGCCTTGAACTAGAAATCTGTGTTTTAAAAAATAGATAATGGCTTGAAATGATGATGCCCTTCTGTCAAATCATTACAACAAGTCGATTATTTTCCCAAAGATTTTTTAATACTCTGGAATATATATGTGTGTGTGTGTATATACACACACACACACACACACACACACACACCCATATCCGTTTGGTGGCTCTGACTCAATTGACCAGTAATGAGTTTTGCTATGAGTAAATTTGATGCCAGGAGTTTGCAAGAGAAGTAACAGATGTGAATTTCACTGTTTACAAGGAAGACACTTTTCTTTTTGGCCATATGAGTTATGAGAGAGGTTAACATTTTCTTTTCTCTGTATGTTTACATGAAGTTTCTGGAAATCATTGTGAGGAGATGATAAGAGTATATGACAAGATATTCCCATGGGCAACAGATGAGGGATTTAGGGATGAAATTGGTCTGTGCGTCAGGAATGGAAAAGATTCCAGGATCTTCATATGCTTTATGAATTAATATCTGTATGAATTACCCTCTTCATATAATACTGAGCCAGAAAGTCTTAGGCGCCACTGAAGTTAGCTGTAAAATACTCAGGGTCTCCCTTAGCTTTTTGCTATATCCTTTTTCTATTTTATTTATAAGTTTGAAATTTTAGGTAATCATAGTCTCTTGACTCATTTTTTGCTTTTTTTCCCCAGATTTTGCAATCCCTTCAATCATGACCATAAATCACATCTCAGGCCAGTAGTGTGTAGCATCTTGTCAGCATCTGAGTGTGCATGTTCTGAGATCTAATTCTGGGCTTTTGAGTCAGCCATCAAAACTGCAGCTGGAGAAGTTTTGGGGCTCCCCCCTTGTCAAACTAGGATAAACCAAATTTTAGAGTCTGGACAGGTTTTGTCCCTTACTAGTGAATCCCAAAAGGATACTCATGAAGTGGACTGCAATTTGCTTCTTGTATTCTCCTGAGAAGTTGTAACCAATAATAGTAAATGAAATTTGTAAGACATTTTACAGTTTGCAATGCACGTGGACTAATCTTCCTTAATCTTTGTGGTAACCTGACAAATGAGGCATTATCAACTTTATTTTACCAATTCAGGAAAACAAAGTCCTCAGAAGATAAGTAAACTGCCCTGGGATTTCACAGCTAAGTAGCAGAGATAGGATTCAAATTCAGATTTTCTGACTCCAAATACCATTCCTTTTCCACTGTAATAAGCCACCTATGTGAAGACCAGGAAATGAAGGTAGCCAGCCAGCAAAGCAGAATTCTAATGTGTGAGTAAGAATCCCAAGTAGGGGCACCTGAGTGGCTCAGTCGATTGAGCAACCGACTCTTAATTTTGACTCAGATCATGATCTCAGGAAGGTGAGATCAAGCCCTAGGTCAGGCTCTGAACTCAGCAGGGAGTCGGCTTGCCCCTCTCCCTCCCCCTGCTCTCTCTCTCTCTCAAATAATTAAACAAATAAAATATTTTTTAAAAAAAGAAAAGAAGAAAGAGCTCATCTAATTGTAGAGCCTAAGGAAGAGAAGGTGTTCAGATGGTGGACAAAGGGAATGAGTGTGCAGAAAACAAAGAAGTAAGATTTCATTTTAAAAAGTTGAAATCACTTTGAGTCAAGTTCCTTATAGAAAAGCTCATCCTCTCTCTTATTTTCTAAACATTCCACACGTTGCCTTGATCAAGATTTGGAAAGCTTCGTTGAAAGTAAAAAAGTATACAGTATCTTCTCTGGCTTCCTCTGTTTTGCTTTTATTATTTATCAAGGGCCAGAGAGTAAGTATGTTCTGCTTTGCTGGACAATGGTATCTGTCACAACTACTCAATTCTGTCATCATTGCCTGAAAGCAGCCATAGACTGAATCGGCATGGCTGTGTGCCAATAAAACTTATTTACAAAAACAGTAGCCAACTGGAAACCCCAGCTTACTGGCCCCTGCCTTAAAGCAATGGCTTCGAACCTTTGTTGGAACATGACTGCACATGACAATCACCTGGGGAACAGTAAAAAAAAAAAAAAAAAAAAAAAACCAATGCCCCCACTTCCTTCTCTAAACAACTGAATCATTGTAATGTAAAGTCCAGGCATCCATATATATTTCTAAAGCTTCCCAGGAAATTCTGGTGTCAAAACAGGATGGTCCCTGGGTGGCTCAGCGGTTTAGCTCCTGCCTTTGTCCCAGGGCATGATCCTGGAGCCCCGGGATTGAGTCCCGCATTGGGCTCCCTGCATAAAGCCTGCTTCTCCCTCTGCCTGCGTCTCTGCCCACCACCCTCTCTCTGTGTGTGTCTATCATGAATGAATAAATAAATAACATCTTAAAAAAAAAAAAAAACAGGATGGAGGGCCACTGACCTCGATTCTAAAACAGCGATTCTCAAAATACAGTCTCCAGGAGGCAGCAACTTCAGCATTACCTGGAAACTAATTGGGAACCCAATTCTAGAGCCCAACTCTAGACCCTCTAAACCTGAAAGTCAGGGGATGGGGCTGATAACAAGCCCCCCACATTGTTCTGAAGTTTGAGAATCACAGGTCTAGGGCCTAGAGGGTAGGCATTCAACCCTAAGGCCCTTCCCTCATGGGTAAATCAGGTATTAAGTTCTAGAACGAGCACTAGATCTGGCATCAAAAATGTAGCTTCAGGCTGCCCTTCTGCTCTTTACTATACCTCCCTGAGCCTGAGAGTCTCCATCTTTGGAAAGAGTAACTTTCATGTGTATGGTAGTTAAGTGATTAGATGTTTTCGAGGATAATTAAAAAACTATCGAGCACCCCACAAAGGAAACCATTGCTACAGTTGCACCGAGGTGAAAGGATATGCAGTTATTTTTCATGGGCTTGGCCCATGGTTCTTGGTCCCGGAAGGCTGCTACGACCCAAAGGGCTCCTATGGAGTGTAACCTAGAAAGTTGTCTATCCTTCCAACCTTCTGGTGATTCTGTTTTCTGAACTACAAGGAAGCCCTGAAGAGAAAAAAGCAGGACAGGAGCAAAGTGCCTCTGTAGTCAAGGGGATGAAGGAGACGCTATCTTGGGAAAAGAAAGAAAGCAGCTAGAAACCCAAAGAAAGACTTACAAACCCTTGTTTTAAGTAGGTGAAGTGAACAATGAATCCTCCCAGAGATATTTTTCAAGCAGTCTCAGAGCCACACTGCTTGCTCCACCTTGACATATGTTACCTGTCAAAAAGTAGCACCAACTACACTCACAAACGTATTCAAAAATGTCTCAACACCTTTATGAAGAACATACATAATTTGTTCCTAAGACAAACTGGGATGCTTTGGAGGTGAATTTATAGTCCTGTGGGTTTGACATCTAAGAGGATAAATATTTGACATAAAATATCCCTTAGAACCTCTTTTAGAATATAATGTACTAAAAGAATCAGGATCTAACACAGTGTGGTGATTCTTGAGTCCTTGGGAGACCAAAGCCAAGAAACGTCTCAGGGTATCTGCTGTTTTAGAAATGTGTGGATTGAACTGAATATTTCTAACATAAAGACCCTTCAGAAATCAGCAGTCTCTGGAGTTACCATCTGAACTTTAGGGAAAATATCAATGCCAAAATCAACACCACTATTAAAACTCCCTCATCTTCCCTTCCTGTCTAAGTGCAAGACCCTGCTCTCTCAGATGTTGGGATGTTTTTTTCTTCTCTTTTGGTTCATCTGCAGCATAAAAGATGAGGAAAGGCAAGGTCAGAGAGAGGTTTGTCATTCTTTACTGGGACAAAAGCTTGGGAAGTGTTATTTAGATATTTCCTTATGTACAGTAGATAGTAACTTTTATTAGTAAAATGCCCTGAGAAGCATTTTGCTGGTAGATGCTGGGAAAATTTGAAGTGGGTTGAAATGAGCCATGATACACCAGCCCTGCAGGTGTAGCACTTGGAGTCCAGTGAGGGGGGATTACCTCCTATGTTTTCCTTCTAGCCTTGCTGAGATTTCCTAATCCCAGAGGACACATCCAAGCTGCTTTTCTCAGGGCAGCTGAACTGCCTAGTACATAGATTGGTTGAAATATGAACCAAGCAGGGGTGAACTAGCTCAAAATATGCTGATTTCCAGATGTTCTTTGATTCTCTCAAACATTGATTGCCCCCAAAGACCATCCTGAGTCAGTGGATGGCAGTGATTACTCATATTTCTTTTCCATGATCAAGGCAATAATTTTAAAGCCCCGTAGTCTTCTCATGAGCCTATGTCTGGGTCTTGTCTAGGTCATATATTACTTCTCGGTATGAAAATTGCAGAGTCTCACCGGATTGCGCTGTAAAATATCTGCACACTGATGCCAGTTTTTAGATTTGTTGCTCTTCCTAGGATGGAAAACTTCTCAGAAATCTGAATGAAGGGTTGGTGTTTTATATAGTGACCTTCTGTGAAAGAAAGGTCATGGAATATTTCCTTTCTCTGAAACAGAAATCAGGAAAACAAGAATCAATGTTAACATATTTCAGGGAAAGTAAAAGCAAAAATTCCAAAAGCAATGAATCTGAGTTTTCAAAGGGGAAGAAAATCATTTGTAAAGCATGCTTAGAAGTAACATTATTATTGAATTCTAAAATCTCATTCACTTGGGAAATAAAGAAATCCACAGTATGAATAAGTTAGGATCACACATGCTAAAACTTCTAGAGGGTTCTTTTGAATCTGTTGATCTGATATCTGAGTTGTTTTTTTTTGTTTGTTTTTGTTTTTGTTTTTTAAAAAGGCTCATAGGAGGGCAGTCTTCCATGGGTTTATGGAATGGAATAAATGTCTACCACCAGACAGGTAATACCATGAGGAGAGGAGAGTTCTTTTACTCTTTCTACTTTCACCTTGTTTGGAGACGAATTTGTGGCCACCTACCTCACCATCCCATGAGCCTTTGAGCTGATAAATTTCCGCCCCATATCTCATGAGAAGAAATACGACAACTCTCCAGTTGCACGGTAGAAAGGAAAAAGACTTTGCTGAGTTCCTGTGACTGCTCCCACCCATACAGGAAGGGATCATAGTGTCTCAGAGTCTTAGATTTCTCATTTGTAAGACGAAGTTAACAATACCTGATGGGGGAAGGTTCTGTGTTCTGCTTAAGTCACACCTGGATAGAAGCAGAGTGGGGACTGGAACCAGGCTGGGGCTGTAACAGAGGGCCTTTGATCCATGATACTGATATCTGATGAGGAGTAAATGGGATAAGACACAGAAAACCCTCACCACTGGGCCTGATGCACAGGGAGCCCTCTCTAAATACCTGTTCTCATTTTCTTTTCTCTTACTCCTCGTGCCTGCTGCCCCATTACCTCTCTCTCCTGAAGTACCCCATGCTTTCGACCTTCAATGGCACACAATAAGTATGGACAAGGGTGATCCATGTGACTTTAATGCTTCCTGCCCCAGTTATTGCTACTGTGTCCTTTTATTTGTTTACCTCTTGTCTTTGCATTGCAACGGATTTCTTTTCATGTCACTCTGCAGTGTCGTGATTGAAGTTCCTCAGTAGGAATGAGCATTTTAAGATAGAAATCATAATCAGATGATCAATTTTCACTTTGGGGTCAGGGAAATCCCAGCCCCCACGGGGAAAGATTTTGCCTACAGATTGCTAATCTGCTTCTGGGTACAGCTGACACCGGGAGTTTGGGGGAAGAGCACAAAATGCAAAAAAGGGCTAAGAACCAGGAATGGAATTAACCAATGCTGCTTGCTGGTGCCATCTTTGCTGAGCATAAACTGCCTGCTACTCTGCCTGTCTGCTTCCCTCTACCTGAGGTTGAACTCAGATCCTGTTTTGAGTTACTTTTGGTCCCAGGGTCTCATGGCCATGGACCATGTTCCACAGCCTCCAGATGCCCCATAATGAGGTCACTGGACCCCACAGCAGTGTGCCCAGAAGAAGTCATGTGGCAGTGGCCAGTCTGTATTGAAAACTAAAATGCCTATATTCATTCCTTTAATCCACACAACAGCCCCAAATTATACAGATGAGGAAATAAAGTCTCAGAGTGGCCAGGAGAAATTTCACCAGATTTATCAGTCTGTAATAAACCCACATAAAATGCCTTGAGGAGAGCCCATCCACGAATTGATTTCCATATTACACACTTGAGGCTGATTCAGGGACTGAGTCATGGTGGAAGACAGCTGATGTTCTGGAAATGTTTTGACCCTAATATTTAACTGGTTAACCTTCATGTCTTGTCATTGCCCTTAGCTTAGAAGGGAGGAAGGCCATGATCTCCCTCTTGAAATGAGGCATTGTGCTCTAACCATTGACCCAGCTAAGCAAACCCTGCATCCATAATTAAATGCTGTTATTATGGGCATAGAGTGCAGGGGTATTATTTTAGGAGTTTTCTTTCCTGATCACCCACTTCCTTACACTTGCTGTCATTCACATATCAGCACGATGTAACGTATCTCTCTGACGACTCACTTGGGGCCTATGATAGTCAGTCAGGACTACCACCTCAAGAAATTTACTGCTCAGGGAAAAATAAGTATAAAGTGAATATTTCACAACTTAGGGTCAGTGTTTTATTAGAACCCTGAGAACAGGAATGCGTGAAAAAAAGATCCAAAGGATAGAAGAGGAATGCTCTTTACAGGTCAAAGTAGTAGAATAAAAATGGGTTGACATGGAATGAAATATTAGTACTTTTCCAAGAAACTTTCTAAGAAAGACCTAGGAAATTAAGGTCTGCATAATTTCTAAGTTTGCAAAGTTAAGACAGAAATCATGAGAAAATTCTCATTTCTTCTCAAGATGGTACCCACTCGGTAGCTTAAAGGTGTCAGAAGAGCAAAGAACTGGTTAAATGGCACCCAGGAACAGGTGCAGCAGAGCACGAATATGAATAAAGCAGAAAATCGTGGTAATAGCAGGATCTGGAAGTTTGAGAAAACCATGTTAATTGTGAAGTATTCCCACACATGCTGCTGGAAAATCATAGGAGGAGTTTATTATTATTTTACATATCTTAAAACTCCAAGAAGAAAACTCTTAAAATTAGATTGTATTGCTGCTTTAACTCAAATTCATCAATGGTCCTACGAGATACATAGATCTGTCTTCCTGCATAGAAAGAATCATGAATTCTTTTTAACTCCATGTGATGATTGCCACATTCATTCCCTGTTTGGGTTTCTTAGATTTTACAGTCATGTATGTGCCATGATATGGCAGGTTATCATCATATAACAAACAATTAAGTTTCATTTTTATATCAATTTTCAAAATATAACAGAAAAATGTTTGCTGATCACGTGAGTAGGCAAAGTTTTAATGTAAACAATGTGTCTGTGGAGATAAAACTCCCACATTGCACTAAGCATTGCTATACCTCTTCTAACCTCTTAAATTCACAATTTTTAAAAAACTTTACCCTTTAAATAAGGGGACTCACTGAAGATTTTTCAATAGAGCCATATTCTAGAAAATTCCTCTGGCAGAACGTTGGAAGGGAGAAGGACATAACTGGGAGGAAGCTCATTTTAAAGGTTTTATTTGTGGCTGGGAGAGAAAAGACTCAGATGGGCTGTTAGGGCCTAACACAGGATCAAGAGAGGAGGGAGGGTGCAAGACAAAGCAAAGAATGAGAGGAGGAGGTGAGATACAAGAGGAGTCAAAGATGAGTGAATTTTGCTCCTAACAACATCACACAATTATAACATTGGGGACAGACAGCAGAGGGACAGTGTATTGATAGGAGGTTCAGGTAGTATCAACAGTGAGGGCCTGACGGAAGGAGAGAAGGCTGAAAAGAAATGGTTTTCCCATCAAGAGAGGGAAGAGGATGAGAACTGAGTGGAAGGGGAGGATTTGATGGCCAGGAGACCTCCAGGGAAGTCAACCAGCCTCAGGTCTTCTTTCATGAAATCAGTGGTTCCAAGCGAGGATTTTGTCCTTCAGTAGGCTGAGGGCCTGAATCTAAGTCTTAGACTCTCTGGAAGAGAACTGTTCATCCAGTGTCAGCCTGACATCCCACATGTCAACCCAGGTCAGGATTACTAATTCGCTGCTGAGCATGCATCATGCTTGTTAGCTGTGCAACTGCAAACAACATAGCAACCAAGAAAAAATACATCCCCCAATTTCCAAAGACTTAGAAAATAAAATGAAGGTCCAAAGTAAGGTCATAGAGCTAAAGCTGAGATCATTCTACTCCTGAAGTTAGGTCTCTGCAAATTAAAAGATCGAAATTCTATGGGGTGCCTAGGTGGCTCACAGTTCGTTGCGCATCTGACTCTTGGTTTCAGCTCCAGTCTTGGGCTCAAGATAATGAGATGAAGCCCCATTTCTGGCTCTGTGTTCAGCGGGGAGTCTGCTTGAGATTCTGTCCTTCCCTCTCTGTCTCTGCCCTTCTCCCCACTCATGCATGCTCTCTCTCTCCCAATAAATAAATCTTTAAAAAAAAATAAATAAAAGACAGAAATTCTAGAGGTATCATGCAACTCACCTTTATTTAAGAGGTTTTCTTTCTTTAAAAACCTGTGTAATTATATTCAGACTGAAAACCTCCAAAGACATATATATATATATATATATATATATATATATATATATAGTGATCTATACATGTATATACATCACGTGCATATGCAAAAATGACTAGTATATAGGGCCAGAGAATAGTTCTACATAAATAAAAGACTTTTTGCACTGCCACTGTACTCAAATTGAACCACTGTATAAGATTTTTCTCTTAAGTTTCAATTATAAATATTAGCAGTTTAATAAATGGAGGGAAAGCAAGCTCTGGTTTCTTATGGTTCACAATGAAAAATGCAAAAAGGATTACCAGGTGTGCAAATATTTGCTAATGGGAACATTTAAAGGATTTTAATATACACTCCTTGTTCATATAACTAAATACTACTTACAGAGATGTCTCTGGCCTCATTATTCATAAACATTTGGAAAACAATGGAAAAAGTGCAACACTGATTTATCTTCTGCTGTTACCTCTTGCTTTTTAGGCAACATTTGTAAAATAAGGGAGGAAATCCTTTCCAAAGGTACAGGGCATCGTTATTTAATGACTAAAGAAAATAATAGCTAATAGCTATTATTTGTTGAATAATAAATACTCTCTCTCAGACTCTTCTGTACTAATGGGTTCTATAATTATCCCTTCTGTGCACAGAAGAAAACTCATCAGAAGACTCATTCTCAACTCAGGCTAGCAGTAGTTTCCGTTTCCCATTTTGCTTGCTCCCAAAAGATGCTCTTACTAGGCTAAAGATTGTCACCATGCTAAAAGGTATATCATCAAGATGAATCTTGAGTTTACATTGAATTCTGTCTACTGTCAAACAAAATGGCGACAGGTTTTTTTTTTTTTTTTAATTCAAGTGAAAAGACCTTTTATAATTTGAAAAGACCTCAAAGCAATTTGGAAGATGGGAAAGGATTTCAGACCTCCAATTAAAGAATGATATTAATAATATTAGGACTGATTCTGGAAATGGTTTTGTGCATCCCATTATAAAACTGAATCAAAGATAAATAACAATTATCTAATGTAGAGAATATATCTGGGAATTAATAGCAAGACATTCATCATTTGGAGAGAGTTAAAGTGGTAATATGAAACAATGTTTCTCAAAGTAGGGTCCCCAGATCACCAACATCCAAATCACTTGAATTCTATCAAAATGTAAATGAGAGCCCCATCACAGACGGATTACACAGTCAAAATATGCCTTTTTCAGTATAAACCCAGGTGCTAATTCTCACTCAAATCTGATAGACACTTTCCTAAAATATAAGATAGCAACTTGAGAAACTGGTATTTATTTCATTCTGGTACATGAAATAGACTTTTTTTGGTTATTTATACAAAAAGGCCCTGCTGTGGATTGAATTGTGTCCCCCCAGAAAGGTATACTGAGTTCCTAGCCCCCTTTACTTATGAATGAGATCTTGATCGGAAATATGGTCTTTGCAGATGTAACTAAGTAAAGATGAGGTCATAATGGAATAGGGTGAGCCCTAAATCCAATATAAGTAGTGACCCTACAAGAAGGAAATTTAAACCGAAACCCAGAGGAGACCCACACATAGAGGTGGAAGGCCATGTGAAGACGGACAGAGGTTAGAGTGATGTCACTGTAAGCCAAGGGATGCCACGGATTGCTGGCAATCACCAGAAGCCGGGAAAGAGGCATGCAGCTCTCCTCCCTCCGAGCTTCCAGAAGGAACCAACCCTGCCCACACCTTGATTTTTAAACTTCAGGCCTCCAGACTGTGAGAGAATAAGTATCTGTTGTTTTTTGTCACTCAGTCATGGTACTTTTGCCGGCAGCCCCGGGACACTGTATGGACACCAAGCTAAGACCTGGTGCTGAGGAATCCATTCTCCATCTCCACCTGCATGTCCCCATCGTACTCCCATTCTGGCTGAGCATCTCTGTGGGGGGGCAGCTCCACCACCTTTGACTCATGCTTCTTTCTCCTGCGTCTCCTTTCTCATTCCTGGACTGGCATCCCTGCCTTCCATACCTTGAAGAGAAGAACTGGCCTGGATTTGGAGTTGGTTTTGCCAACACTCTCCCAGCGGAGACTGAAGGGATTTCATAAGTCACGGGATAGCCAATGTCACCCTGAAGAATGAAGTTTTTAAGACTTCAAGTTGGAAACATGTCTGAGAAGCCCATGCTCTACCAGAACTGATTAAAAGCGGGAAACGTAGAGAATAAAGTAACACAGAAGTGATCCTTGTCATTTTTGTCAGATTACGTTTCCTCCATGTAGCAACTGGCGCACCTGTCACTCTGGACCATCCACTTACAGGGCGGGCAAGGGAAGGTCATTTTGATTTTCATTGATTCTCTGGCTCTGGCATTACTCATAAGGATCTACAGTATTCAACCCACCAGGAAGAGCTATAAACTCTAAATGGCTTCCCTACCAAGAGAGCCTGACTTCTAAGTGACACCAGCTAGGTGGTCCCCTTTGCAACTCTCTCTAATGAAAGCCTGCAGCCTCTGCCCCTGCACAGAGGAGCATGGCCTCACACCTGCCGGTCCCCTGCTCCAGATCCACATGGGGCTGTATAGCATACTAAGTAGAGGAATCCAAATACAGGCAAATATGAGACACCCAATGAAGAGACCCATGCCATTCGTTTGATCTGTCAGCATCCTTCATGACCAAAACTGGGAATAAGAAAATGGAAGTTGAAGATAATGAAACAAGGAAAACAGAACAGTAAGAATAGGATTTGGTGACTTGTGAAGTGTTCTCCCATGTATTACAAGAGGCTTGGGAGGCTCCTGGGCTCCACGGAGGCTGGGAGGGGCTTGGGCTCTGTATCTGCCAGAGAGTAAGGGAATGAATGGATTGGCAGGATTTGTTCTTTACATCAAACAGGACATCATTGTTATTCTGACTGAGAACTTTTCTTCCTCCTCGTCCTCAGAATGCAATTAAGGAAGTTTGAAATATGTGGCTAGTGTTTATTGATGGTGTTCTCACACACCTCTTTAAGCACACCACTAAAACCCAGCCTGAGGCCAAAGGAAAGAAACCGACAATGTGGATCCCATCTTCATTTAAAATTTTGATATTTTATTCATCACAGAATTTTTTGCATTCATTTGGCAAGTTTTAAAATATTGCACTAAGATATTATTCATTTGCCTTGCCGAGTTTCTGAGTGCCCCCCCACACCTTAAATTTTGCACCCAAAACAAGTGCCTTACTTGCTCTACCCTGGGCTCAGCTAGCTAGGTGTGAGCCTTTAGAAGTTTTTTAAAATGTTTTGGTAAGAGGAGAATATGCATGTTTAGGTTTTCGCTCACAACGATTTTGAAGAAAAGAGTCCCTCTGAACAAGGGGGGCGGCCTCCAGTGTGAGCCTGATGCAAAACAAGAGTCTCTATGAGGCAGCCTCAGCATGGCAAGGGGAATGATTTTCAATTCACAGACCTTCCTTTGCCCAGTATCTTTGAATTCAAAAGTCTGCTGCGGTTATAAATGCCGGTTTGCCAGTTGGTGCACACAAAATCATCCAGAAACGATGTGGCTCTGATAATTATGCTCTTTGCGACTGTTCATTGCCCTAGAGTGAGTCAAGGCTGTGTCTGCAGGGACCAGCAGAGTGTTGAGCTCCAATTTCTTCCGGGGAGTATTTGGGCCCGACTGACACTGAGCAATCACTTAGTGTTTGGTCACTTAAAATTTCCTAGAACTTCACTCAACCCTTTCTTTGTCTGTATGTCCTGGCTCTAGGATGCAACTGTTCCTCCACAAGGATAAGAATTCTACTTTTGAAAAGAATTCTGGATAGTGGAAGCACTTGGTACATAGCCAATATATTCTGAATTAATAAATGAGTTCACTGTAAATTCCTCTGCTTAGTTTTCTCTTTGGTTGAACTAAATTTGTTCTCATTTTATCCTAAACTCTCAGATCATCCCAAGGAATTTCCTTTTTTGGAAAAATGTAGGCTCCTGGCAGTCTAAGCAGGGCTGGGATATGAAGTGAAAGTATTCTTAAATTAGCACAAGTATTATTACATTTATAAAGAAAATGCATTAACTGGTCTATATTTATTGAATCTCAAAAATATATTAACTGGTCTATACTTACAGAATCTCAAATGTTTGAAGTAGATAATAGAATTCCCTGTATTTCTCAATTTAGAATCTGCTATTGAAAAGCACTTAGTAAAATTACTCTGTCATCCTTTCATGTCTAAGAAAACACCCTCAGGTCAATCTTTTTCATCCTTCTTAGCCTGACACCAAGTAATAAGATTCTTTTTCCTAATAATATCTACTGCAGAGCTATGCTCCCTACTTTAAGAAAGCTGATATCAAGAAATCTGATTTTGTTGGGGTTGGGGGAAATCATACTTGCTTTGCAAAAGAATTTAATTTAAATAGCAAGCTCCCTCTGAGTCCTTAAAATATGATTCAATTTACCAAAACATTACTGGTGCATAGCAGAGAACATCCTGTTCACCTACTTTTATTTCGGGCTCCTCGGCTTCTTCGCTTTGAGAGAACAAGCCCATTGCAAAGTTATTGCCCTTATCCAAAAGGGATATAGTGCCATCTACATGTTTAATAAGACACACCTGTGTCTAATTATGCTGGCTATGTGTTTAGACTGACCCAGCCCTAGGGTTCAAGAAGGGTCATCTAAGAAAGCTATCCATCCGTCTTGGGAACCTCAATCTGTCAAAGCTTCGTGAGACAGGTGGTTGACATTATTATTATTTTGCTGGTGGGCATTGCATCCATGTCCAAGGGCTGCCATAACAAACTGCCACACACTGGGTGGCTTAAAACAACTAAAGTATGTTGTCTTCTATATTCCTTCTGCTGTACCTTTCATCCCCATGTCTTACTCCGTTCGTTACTGGAAGCGTCTGTCTCCCACTTCATCCCACCCGTTTTGCCCATTACCTCATCCCTTCTCTCTCTGGTAATGGTCAGGTTTTTTTCTCTATATTTGTGAGTATTTTCTGCTTTTTTTGTTTGTTTATGTGTTGGTTCATTTGTTTTGGTTTTTAAATTCCACGTGTAAGTGAGATCATATGGTATTTATCTTTGTCTGACTTATTTCAGTTACCATTACATCTTCTAGGTCCACCCATGTTGTTGCAAATGACAAGATCTCATTTTTTTATGGCTGAGTAACTTTCTGATATATATCTATAGATAGAATAGATAGATAGATAGATAGATAGATAGATAGATAGATAGATATCACATCTTCTTTATCCATTCATCTATCAACAGACACTTGGGTTGCTTCTCTATCTTGGCTATTATAAATAATGCTGCATTAAACATCAGGGTACATTTATCCTTTTGAATTAGTGTTTTCATTTTCTTTAGGTAAATACCCAGTAATGGAATTATTGGATCATATGATAGTTTTCTTGTTAATTTTTCGAGGAATATCCATACTGTTTTCCACAGTGGCTGAACCAATTTACATTTCTAACAGTACACGCGAGCTTCTTTTTCTCCACATCCTTGACACTTGTTATTTCTTGTCTTTTTGATAGCAGCCGTTCTGACATGTGTAAGTTAATATTTCATTGTGGTTTTGATTTGCATGTCTATGAAGATTAGTGATGTTTTCACGCATCTATTGGCCATGTATATGTCTTCTTTGAAAAAATGTCTGTTCAGGTTGTCTCCCATTGTTTAATCAGATTATTTGGTTTTTGGTGTTGAGTTGTAGAAGTTCTTTACATATATTGAATATTAACCCTTTATTAGATATATCATTTGCAAATATCTTCTCCCATTCAGTAGATTGTCTTTTCATTTTGTTGATGTCTTCCTTCACTATGCAAAAGCTTTTTATTTTGGTGTAGTTCCAATAGTGTTTTTTTTTTTTTTCTCAACCTATATTTTTCTGGAACAGCTCTGGCCACAACAGGCACTGATTCATGTGCAAACTGTTGGGAGTAGGGGTAGTACTAGGCTTTAATCTTATCACACATTTCATGTTGCCCTGGCTTTGTGATGTCCTACTCAACATGGATGGATGTTCTGAAGCATTGCTTCTAACAAGGATAATGCCATTCATACATCAACCATCGGCATGAGGAGTAGGACACAAGAGGAGAGGGAAGTATAGATTAGAGGATGTCAAGGAGGGAGAAGGAGACTAAGGATGGAAACTCAAAGGAGGGGACCCTACCTTGCAAGTAGGAAATAGGAAGCATCCACTATGCGGGAAAGCCAGGTAAACCTTGTGTCTCACTGCTCAATGCCCTGCACTTTGATCCAGTGTATTATTTCTCCCATCAGCCTTTTTACCCACAGAGGTGAAGAGAAAGAAGTATGATTAGTGTAATCTTCCCTTTTTCCTCATGAATACCCAGTTTGTTTACATTTCGTTTTGGGGTATTTTTTGGGGGGGGGTTGTATATTTTTGTATTAGAGTTCAATTTGCCAACATATAATATAACACCCGGTGCTCATCCCATCATGTGCCCCCCTCAGTGCCCGTCACTCAGTCATCCCATCCTCCTGCCCACCTCTCCTTCCACTATCTCTTGTTTGTTTCCGAGTTAGGAGTCTCTCATGTTCTATCACCCTCTCTGATATTTCCCACTGGTTTTGTTCACTGTAGGTGAGCTCAGAGAACTGGGGGATGATGTTCTACCTGAGCGGTTCAGAGAGGCCATTAGAAGAGTTCCCAAACCCCACCCTCTGAGCCTCCATGTGGATCACAGCTATCCTTCTTTTCCCATACACTTAATGACCTTTTGGGAGTCCTGTTGTTTTTTGATTGGGAAGAAATTAAGTGATAAAGGCCAAAGCCTCTTAAACTGCATGTAGGAGAGATCAAATGAAACAACCATCCTGAAAGCTCCCCTGGTTTTCAAATATAACTTTCTGGTGGTATACGCTTTGATGGAGTATGACATTCTTAACAGACAAATTTGTGGTCAGCATAATTTGCTTTCAGAAGTTATCCAGCTAAACATCATAACTAATAATTTCATGCTAAAATAGGAAATTAAATTTTCCTTTGAGGTAATAACCAATCCACCAATAGTTTTTAAATCACCTATAGACACAAATTGACTTGACATAATTTAATAAAAATTTAAGAGTAATTTATAAATATGAATGAAGTGATTGGAAAGTAAGATTGTCTCCACATTGCCATTTTCTTTACTCCATGATTTATTCAGAAGTGATTTTTTTTAAAAAAGCACCTTGTTATCAAACTTACATGAAGATATTTGGATGGGCACTGCATATCAAACTAAATGGAATAAAGCTAAATTAAAAACCTTCACTGGAAATTCAGACTTTAACTTTCTATTGTAGTTGGATTAAGCTATCTTCTTGGGTAACAACTGCAATTGAAATGGTTTGGCGAAGATCTAAAGAGGCCCACTAACCAGTTGTTCACCAAAGAGGGAGGGGACTCAGCTTAGAAGAGCCAGGTCGTGTTATGAAAAGCATGCACATGTCACCCATCTCCTGTTACCTGCCTAGGCTGTTGTGGTTTTGTGCAGCCATCATCCAATGCCAGCCATTGGCAAGTGCCATGAAAGCCATTAACCCATCATGAACCATAGCACAGTGTTAGACATTTTCCTAATTTATAACGACCTCTGCCTCACTGGTTGGATGACAGGTCTCTGGTAGCCTAAAAGGCCCTCAGGAGCCTCCTACATCTCTACCAATGTGATCTTGCTAAAGAAACATGTCCTGTGGCACTGGCCCTTCTCCCATTCAGCTTTTCCTATAAACCTCCCCCTGCATGACATAATCCATGACGCCAATACTCCGCTATGACTAACAAATCCACACCAGCGCTTCTCCAACTTCACAGCTTTTCCAAATCACCTAGGGATCTAGGGATGTGTTTAAAAGCAGTTGCCAGTCCAGGAAGCCGGGGAGGGGCCAGGATTTTGCATTTCTGATGGGCTGCCAGATGAGCCCTATGCTGCTAGCTCCCTTTCATAGCAAGGATCTAGAAAATGCCCCAAGTAGCCCTGCGCCCCCCCCCCCCATAGCTTTGTTCATATTCTTCTTTCACACTGAAATTTCTTCCCCTTTCTTTCATCCTACAATCTATATATTCATCCTTCAAAACCTTGCTTCAGTACCTATTTCTTGACATGATCTAGGATGGGACTTAGACATCGCTAACACTTCCTCCTCAGAAATCCTGTAGCACACAGAGTCTGGACCACCTGTTTGGCACACAGCCTGTGCTGATTTTATCTTTAGCTGCTTTTTCCTGTACATATCCTAAATCCCCAATTAGATGTTTAACCCCTTGAAAGCAATCTCCACACATCTACTCCTGGCTTTTACACCATAGATCTATAATTCTAACTACCTTGGAACTCCACATTCAACACAGTAAAAACCAAACCCTCTACCTTCTGCACTCTGAAAACTTGCTCAATCAACTGCACTTCCTTCTCAGAGAGCTGCACTTATTTATTTAACAGATACTTATGTATTCAACAAATATTTGTGCCTACTATGAGCTAGGCACTAAAAATATGATGGTGAATGTAGCAGACATAGGTCCTCCTGATGCTTACCTGAAGCCCCATGGAATCTTGGAGAGCCTCAGCTACCCATAATTTTAAAAGGCTGCCTTCCTGGAGACTCAGTCACCCAGGGTAGAAACTACAGGATCATCTTTACTTCCTCTTAACTCACCACCCACATTCACCCAGTTTATTATAAGTTTCTCTCTGCTCTGCCACTAAAATGTATCTCACACATAAGCACCCTCATTTTTCTGTGCTTCTTACCATTGTCCTAGAAATGTTCTTATCCTCTCTAGCCCTAATGGTGGCACTTATCTGCCTACGCCCTACTGATCCTCCTGGTTTCAGCCTCCTCACCTCCAACTTATCTTCACAACAACCCTGGATTTGTCATTGTCCTGAAATATCCATCTGGTCATGACACTTCTTAACTCATTAAGATAGATGCATCCATGATGCCTATGATGGCATCATGTTGAACATGCATCAGGTTGAACATGCACATAATCCAGCCTTCCACTAGCCTTTGCTCAGCCTTGAGGCTGCTTGCCTGATTCTCCTACTTGTCAAAATGGAATGCTTCTTCAAATTTCAGCCCAAGGTCACCTTCTAAGAAACCTCCCTTACTCATAAGTCACCCTTTCCATGACACTTAGTCTGTACTTATGTCACACAGTTTTGGATGATAGCTATTTGTATATCTGTCTGTCTTTGCCTCCAGTAGATTTTAAGACTATACCTATTTAGCCCACTCAGTGCCTAGTAAAACTCCCAGCTAGCCAAGACAAGAAGACTCTCAGCAATTTGGGTTTGTTGACTGGAATGGTGGAAATGTACTTTTTTGTATGTCCTTGGTGCCAAACACTAAGCCCTACTCTTGGAAGATGCACGAGAAAAAATTTCTCAGTAAACGTATCTTCTTTAGCATCTTCAAAATATGCAGTCTTTTGCCTTCATATCACCTAATGATTGAACATCTTTTGTGTACCTGCCAGTAGAAGTCTTCTCTTTCAGAGCCTGTTACTGGAGGAGTGTTTTTCAATCTTGGCAGCATACTAGAATCACTCAGGCCCCTATGAAAAATCCCAGTGCTCATGCTGCACCCCAAGTAGACTCATTTCATCACAGTCTCTTGTCCAGACCCCAACATCAGAATTTTTAAAACTCCCCAAATGATTCCAATATGAGAACCACTGTGCAAGGGAATAGCTCAGTTCCAGGCCTAGTCTTAGGAGAGGCAAAAGACTAGCCACATTGCATGGGATAATTTGAAAGGGATTCATCTGGCTCCAAATATCTTTCTTGGTGGCCTATCATGGTTCCCACTGAGACAGCAGAATTCTCCTTTGGATTATAGCATTGTCTCCAACAGGCATTGTTAAAATGCGTATATAATACATGTTCCCTGGAAGGAGTAATCCACTAATCCTCCAGCAATGTAGATAATGAAAAGCAAATCCTTTTTCACAGAAGATGCAGGCTTGGGAAGGAAAGTCAGGGGCACATGCCCTGAGTAGGGCATCATCACAGGAAGTTTTGGGAAGACAGAGGGCATAGTGGGTATATCTGATCTGTTAGTACAAGGTGTGGGGGCAAGGTGAGAGGTAGGAAGGAGGGGGGAGGCCAGAGAGGCACAGAAAAGGAAGTTGACAATGGGGTTGGGTTTCCAACAACAAATATGGCCTTCTCAGGTTGGCCAGAGCTGACCCTGCCCTGAGTCCCTGAAGTGAGTAAAAACTGGTCTGAAGTTTGATTTTTAAAAATTAATTGGCAGGCTGGTAGCAGGAAAAAATTGTAAATGGAGTGGAATGCCCAGGACCTGAGGGGATTAAGTCTCCTGAGTCTCCACTCTCTGGGACTTCCTGAGACTTAAAAGCAATACCGAAAGAGATCCCTAAATGAAAAGGTTAGTGGCATCCAGTCAAAGCCAAAAGAAACTAAGGTAAGGGGAACCCAGTAAAGATAAAAAGTTATGGGAAAGAGTATATAGATTTGGCAACTTTTTCCCAAGCTTTCAAAAAAAAAAAAAAAATACCACCTGGGGACAGAGAACCATAGCAATCCCTCTATACTCCCCTGCCTAATGAGAATTTCTGAAAGCAAAATACACCCAGAGTCAGTCCCCATGAGGTGGTAATTTATAAAGCGGCCCCTACTCCATGCTGATACTGAAATAGACCGGTTTCCTGGTGCACCAGAGCCTTTTGTGGAAAAAAACAAAGCTGTTGGAAAGAACTCGAATAATGGAAGGCTCCAGAGAGATAAGACAACACATCTGGGTCTATGTTTGGACCTCAGACTCTCTCAACCACGTCCCTCCCCAAGGAACCTACTTCCTTTTCCCCATAAACTAAGTCGGATAGTAATCATCTTTTGCTTTGAGTGGGAAGCTCTGCTAAATTACCAACAGCTCTGCAGGAATGCAAATCCATGGCCACATCACAGATCTGCTTTCCCTTCTGCAACCCTAACCCACAACCCTAACTCTGTTGTCTTGGATTTAAACAAATTAACTAGACATGAAACAGAAAGAGGCTATTGCTTAAGGGAATCAGAACCTAGTAGCATATCCTCAGGAATTTCCCTTATGGGTTTCAGTCAGCGGTGGGTGTCTCAGGAACATTCCCAATGATTTCAAGGAGGCAAGGACAGACTGGTAATTAAACCACATGCATCAGGACAACTCAGAGAACAAAAGGCAAGGAAAGAAAAGCAAAACAAAGATGCCTTAGCAGTTTGAAGTTCTAGACAAGCTTTTGTACACATCTTATCCACCCCCTCCCCCGGCTGGGTTAAGCTCCTGAAGTGAGGCATGCCTTTGCCTCATGCATAAAGCAATGAGCCACAGAGAACATGGTGTGAGCTAAGGTCAGTCAGGCCCCAGGATGACTTGAACCTTGCTGAGCCAGATTTGGATAGCAGATGTGGAGGGCATTGTGGGCATGGAGCAAACAATATTGGGGTCTGGCAGAGGCTCCCAGGCTCACCCTCCTCTGCCTCCACCTACTCTGCCCCTGCAGATCTGCTCTTCCCTCTTCTCCAAGCTGCTCTGGCTCTGAAAGAGCCAGATGATTTCTACTTTGTCTCTGAGATCCTTTGTCTTCAGGTCCCTGTCAGGCTTGGCCAATGGGAGGCAACCACAGGGGCTCTGGAAGGAAGGGGAGATGCCAATATTCATTCTCAAAACTTCCTCCTGTGGAGGTGCTGCAGACTGGCTAAGCACCTCAACTCAAGGTCTCGGTTCACCTCTCAGCCTGTCTTCCCCACAGCTTTCTCCCACCCTCCCTCCACACTTCAGTTCTTTAGGCCTGGGGGTGGTGAGTCTGCCCCATTGGTGATAACCTTGGGTTTGTGCTATTTCTTATGGTGTCCAACACCCTGCTCTCACCTTTTTATCAAGTCCCTTACTGAATCATCTTTTAATCACCCAAGCTGAGTTGCATTGTCTGCTGTCTTCCAAGACCCAATGATATGACCCTCAAGCTCCAATAGACCAATGAATATTTTTATCTTCATTGTTTCAATGTGAGGCAATCCTTAAGGTGGCTAAGCTACTGAGGCATCGATCTTAGCATAGAAATGTCTGGAAATGCAAAGATGCCAAAAATGGCTAGAGATTAGAGAGTCTCAGGTACTCTGGAACACTCTAATTGGTGCCTGGAAAACCATGTGACCCTTAGCTAAGGGAAATGAAAAATATTTTCTCTTGGTCTAAAGTCAGTTTACAACTCATGAGGAATAATAGTAGTCTCTGCAGCATCCCGTGAGAAGGATGTACAGTAATGTGGGTCATGGAGGGTCCCCATCCTTTGTGAATGATAAGGAGAGAAAAGGAAGTGGATATAAGTTATTTGGAAAGAAAAGGAAATAGACATGAATTTGCCTCTGCCAGCCACCTTCCATCACAAAATGTGACCCTCTTTCTTCTGAACCACCTAGCAATGGGAATGTGCTGTGTATAGCATTAAAGCTCAGAACCCACCAATAAGCAAAAATGACTGTAGCTTTCTTTGCATTCATTTCCTGGAAATGTTTTTCATCGTTTAATTCAAAACCTAATTTTTTGGAATTTAATGTTTAACAAATCATGAGTGTTTGATGTAATGTGAGATTACTTTATCCTCCCTCATCCCCAGACCCTCATGAAAATGAGATGCTGCACCTCATTTGGGGATTTGGGAGAGAAAATAAAACAATCTAGATCTAGGTCAGCAGAAAGTCTGTTTGTTCAGTGTAAGTAGGGCTCTCCGCTAATTAACACTTTCCTGAAAAAAAAAAAAAGAGTGAAAGGCGTGTGTGTGTAAGAAACATATATATCCCTCTTTAAATGGCACCATTTCAGATTCAGTAAACTAGCACTTACCCCTTCAAAATGGAATAGTAATCACACATACTGAAAATTAAAATTCTAGGAAGCTGCAAAGGCTGAAAATTCAGCCAGTCACCTGACACAACTAATTAAATGTACTGGACTGCTAATTGGTATTTACTAAATTATGGAACTAAAGCTTTAACTTCACTATTTTTGCTTCAAGAATTGAAATACTGTGAAAAGAGAAGGGTAACCACGATGTCAGTTTAGTTACTCTTCCAGAAAGTGGGAGTCAGACCTTTATGCAACTCCATGTAATTGATACAGTGATTACAAAGAAGGAATGCCACCTCTAAGAGCAAATCTAAATAGAAGAAAATATACTTTCTTTCCTTCTTAATTACCCAAACATGGTGATCATAATAATAATGTGCACGAAGAGCGAATGAATTTGCACCCATGGCCATGGGTGCTTTTTAAAGGCGGTATAATGGTTTTCTGCAACATCAGAACAGCGGATTTTCTCTCCCAGATGCTTGGCCTCTTAGGCAACCTATACAGCATAGCATATTCAGAAGTCTGTTTCTTCCCCACATAATCATTTGTTCAAATTTTTACCCTGCGCAGAATGAGTAAATTCTGATGGACTTCACATCAGTCATTATGTAAGATCTTTCTTAAAAAATTATGAGGCTTTCTCCATAACCCAATAGTCAACTGAAAAAAATATTTATTGAGCATCTACCATGTGTTCAACACTCAGCTAACTGCCAAAAGATACCAAAATGTACAAGATATTGTTCCTTACCAGGGGCATAAAGATGTTTTATAGGCAACGCATCCCCAAATGAAACAATAAACAAGCCAAATGCCCAAGATACTGATAAAATAAAATGCTCATTTGTGTGATAGGATGATCAAAATAAATTCATTATGAGAGTGTCTTCCAGCTCCAAAATTCTCCAATTCTGTGTGCAGCACAAATAATAGCAAAAGAATTTAACTAAAGGTCTGGAAGGTGCATTTTAATCATGAACATGTCCCTAGCACAGTGTCTAGTACTCAGTAAGCTCTAGGCAAGTGCCGAATGAATAAATAAGTACACGAGCACAAAATGTAGAGGATGTGGAAAGTAGAATGAATTGGCATTATCCAAGAAGGCTTCAGGGCAGAGACTGCTCTCAAATCAAGCCATAAAACAGAGGTTGCAAACTGTCATCCTTTAAGGTAAACCCGGCTTTACAGATGTGTTCATCTCAACATATACAGTATTGGTGGTGGTGGTGGTGGTGGCGGCGGCGGTGGTGATGATGATGATGACGGTGATGGTGGAGATAATGATGGTGATCAGAAAGAAGAGGAGAGAGAATATAAAAATCAAGAGACTCCACATTCAAGTCTATATATTTCTGTTGTAAAACAAGATCTGCCTCTCCCAGTCCTATGTCCATGCGGCATTATGTTCCCTTCTTTGTGGTGTTGTCTTCCCACTTTGACACATGTCCCATCCTCTCTCTCAGCTGTCTCCCCAACCAAGGCCAGGTGTCAGTCACCTTTTATTTCCATGTGTGTGCTGTTGCTCTTTTATGTAAGAGAAATACTTCTCCATACACATACTATCCAAAGTGGAAAAATGATGGTCCAAGAGCGACTCATGTTTTAAGGAAAATGTAGAGTATTCTTGGAAAAATGAAGGAATTTCTATGCCATCAACATTAACCTGAATGTGTCTATTGAAAGAACAGAAATTACATTCTTACATTATCAACTACCTCACCAGTGTGACCTTCCATAAGCAACCGGTCTGAACTAAACCCATCTCCTCACCCTTCTCCATGCAGACTCCCATCCCCCGTCCCCACTTTATTTTTCTCTTTAGAACTTAACCCTGTCTGGCATATTATATATGTTACTGGTTTATCTGTTGATTGGTGGAATCTTCTAGTGAAAACATAGGCTGCATGAAGGGAGAAATTTTTATATATATTTTTTGTTCACAACTTCAATTCTTATACCTAAGACAGTGCCAGAAAATTAGGAAATATTGAATGAATGAATTAATGAATGAATGAATTAATGATAAATGAACAAACTCACCCTGCTTTTCAAATTTTCTTTCTCCACATGATCTCTGCCTTAAAGGATGAAGAGGCTGTGGATAGGCAGAGAGAGATGTCTTCCTCAGTGGGGGAAAGTTACTTCCTGGAAATAATATGGGCAAAGCCTTAAGCGGGCAGAGAGCTTGGAGAGGGAAAGGGGGTCTGTAAGAAGCATAGTCTAATTAAAATGGAATATGGGTCATGGAGTTGCTACCTAAGAATCCGTGACAGGTGTGAACAATAAGGCCCTAACCAATGGTCCCTTGTCATCAATCCAAGTCATTGCCCACTCCAGACTGGCTTTCCCAGCACATAACCAGTACATCCTTCTTGAGCCCACCTGAACTGTTCTACCACCCTTTAGTGGATGTTCTAAAACAGAGGCTAATATGATACCTCATAGCATCTGCTGACACATGCCTGCTTCCCTGACCAAAAATTCTGCCTCTCTAATATACCTTCTTTATCTTCCATTCACACCAAACTACTTTTCAAAGCCTGAGTGGGCTTGATCCACATGGGCCTTCAAATGAGGAGCTGTTCCATCTGATAGGAGGCCTGGCTTGGCTTATTCAACCATTCTTCAAACCCAGCTCAAGTAGCTACATCTGAACCCCTCTCCGTGGCCCCACTGGTCTGCTCCTGGCCAACCCAGGACCTTTTCTCCATACCTCTCTACTATCTGCAACCTCTTCTCTGGCAATGCTCACAGTCAAAGCAGCATGTATCAAGACATGGTGTGAGCACACATGTGAAGAGTTATTTAATTAAAGGCACCTGTAGCACCCTCAGACAACCATATATACAGGCCTTGAGGGTGCCACCCTCACAACTTAGATCCTCCCTGGAAGTTCATTGCTTTTCTGGTTAAGTGGTCCCTGCCCTTGGATACTACCATGTGCCTATTTGCATGGATCGTCATTTAACACCTCTCATCTCCTCTGCTGTGGTTTAAGTACTTCTACCTTTTGTTTATTTATTTTTTTAGTACTTCTACCTTATAACAGGTGCTCTCAGTTTAGTCAACTTTGGGTCACTGGTTTTTGCTCTTGAAAAAACCCACAACCAGTCCCTCTACATGCAAGCTTCTGCCTCTTTTCACCCAATGTCTACCAGTGTTGATATCACATTGTATTACTATTCGTTTTGATGTCTGTACTTCTCCAAAAGAGAAAGTTCCCTGAACACAGGGACAGTGTCCCTTTCCTCATTATGTGCTTCTCACACAGGGAAGAACCATAATACATGCTTGCTGACAGAATGCATGGACACACACAACAATGCAGCTGTGCCTTTTGCCCTGTAAGAGGAATGACCATGAATTAAGTAATGGCAGTAGAGTTGCATATTCAAAAAAAATTAAACTGATAAAAAGATAAAGAAATACATATATTTTTAATTGCTGCAATAAAACTCATTGAACCCTGACTTATAGTCTTAGAAAAGGTAGATGTAAAAAGCTAGGTTAAATCTGAAAATTAAAAGATCTTTCAGAGAAAGAAAACAAAAATAAAGTCACAAGCGAAGTGTGCCCTCGTGATACCACCTAGTCTACTTCTTAGTGCCTTAGTGCTATGGATCTTGGTTTTCTGGTTTCCAAATCAGTGGGTGGAATGTGTTGAGGGTGCTGGGGGTGGGGAGAATTCATTAGACATGCAGATCACCAGGTTGCAGCTCTAGTGGTTGGCTCTGTACTTATAGTACTTTGAGCAACCACCCGGGTACAAATAACCCCACCACCACTTATGTCCTATCCATTTTGGCCAGGGACAGGCTCTTTCCCTTTTAAAGACCACAGGGTGTTTCCCTAATAGCCCAGCGCCTTCATCACATTTTCCTAAAATCCTTTCTTAATCAAGTTTTGGTAAGCCTGTCCCTTATGGCTCTGCCTTCGGGAAAGACTATTTCTAAAAACCAAAACTTTCAAACAACAGTGAGAAGACTTCCCAGCTTCTTGTGAAAAGGGTCTCCTCTTCAGACCAACATCAAGTTCTGCACCCAAGTCCCAGCCCCTTTGAAGTTTTGATTTTGCTCCAATTTCCATATAAACAAGGAAGAAGGTAGCTTGGTGACACACTTTATTCAAGCACTGACTTTATTTTTTTTTAATTTTATTTATTTATGATAGACACACAGTGAGAGAGAGAGAGGCAGAGACATAAGCAGAGGGAGAAGCAGGCTCCATGCACCGGGAGCCCGATGTGGGATTCGATTCTGGGTCTCCAGGATCGCGCCCCGGGCCAAAGGCAGGCGCTAAACCCCTGCGCCACCCAGGGATCCCTAAGCACTGACTTTAATAACACTTTCCTTACTACTGTCTTGGGGGAAACCCTTGAAAAGCCCTACCTACTCAAAAAAGGAGATAAACTGAACAGGGGTGGAGTCTTTTTGAATGTCTGTAAAAAAAGACATTAAAGTGTCTAAGACATTCACTTTGACTTGAAGAAGAGAGTTGGTTTTCCACATAGAAGATAATTTGAAGAAGGAAACAAAAACTGTTTTCAAAAGGCTATTTAATTTTCCCTTTATTGTAGTAAAAAGAACCAAGAGAATGAAGCATGTCAGAATCTGTCATTTATGGACCACGTTGGCGTATTTTTTAAGATTTTATTTATTTATTCATGAGAGACACAGAGAGAGAGAGGCGGACATAGTCAGAGGGAGAAGCAGGCTCCCCACGGGGAGCCGGATGCAGGACTCGATCCCAGGACCCTGGGATTGTGACCAACCACTGGACCACCCAGGTGCCCCAGATCACAGTGGCATATTATAAAAATTCAGAAATCACTCCTAATGAGAAAACTACCAATTACCAAATCGGCAAATCTTACTCAATTCAGGTGCAAGGGTAGAGAGGTTAAGGTGGCTTTGCTCTTCGCATGGCAGTAGTGCTGTGTGATGCCCCATGTGCTGGTATAAAACAGAATTCTTCAAAAAAAAAAAAAAACAGAAAAGTAACCTAAGACTGAGGCTAATGGACACCATCACCATCATCATTATTTATATTCCGAGGTCCTGTGGCTGAGATCTTTTCTTTTTTGGATGAAGGGTTATTCTCTAAGTACTGCTGCTTAGCTACCAAATCCATTTACAGATAGCCCCTGGCATTTTATCTTGAAGATTCTGATGTGCTTCCAGTACTGTTTTTATACTTATCTGCAATAAAAAGACGATTCCTCAGAGTGCTTGGGATTTGGCCGAATCAGATTTACCATCTAGTTTCCCGACCCTATTCCCAAGTATGGTGTAATAGGAAAAGGCAGAGCTCTTTCAAGTCTCTGTGGACTCCTGTGGCAGGGTGGTGAAAATTTTGTTTTCTTTACTACTTTCCATTTCATAAGAGAAATCGTCTCAAGGAGAGGGTTTCAAATGCAATGTTGTTAGATACAGACCATTAAATATGTAGGGCTGCATTTCCAACCTATATATGTAGCCCTATGGGGAAAGTCTCCCTTTGTCATAGAAACCCACGGGATGAGCTGGTCTGTGCAGTTCTATGAATAAAAAATCCAGAACAAGAACACTTTTCCCATTTTAAAGCCAACAGAGGTTTTTAAGAATTTTATTTTTTTCACATTTGTATGTTGAAGGAATGGCCTAGTTTTTATGGTGGTATGTCTTTCAGATGACCTTAGCACCACCTGAAAATTTTATTTTCTGCTAATAATTAAGATAAATGATAGCTAGATAGCTAGATACATTCAAGAACAATATAACCTACTGCTGTGCACATCCAGAAGAGTAGGCAAACAATGTTTGGTTCTTTGGATCTCCCTGAGGTATCTAAAATATCACATCAAAAAATGTGTAATTTTGTATTTGTTTAGAGGGCTACTCTAATCACGGACATTTTTTAAAAGGCCTAGAAAATTAAGGAATTACTTGAAGGGCTGCTCTAAACTATGGTGGTGTCGGAAAAAGTTGGTAAACAGGAGATCCTTTGGAGGGGAGCTAGAATCATAATAGTGTTAGAGATGGTCTAGAAAATTAGCATGGGCTAATAAATTGAGGGGAGTACAAAGATTTCCAGAGCACTGTGCTCCCTCCTCCATATTTTCCATCCTTTTTGAAAAGAGCGAGACTTCCCAACCGGCCACACAGTTTTTAGAAAGCATTAAAACATTCTAGCTGGCCAGTTCTGTTGTAATGGTGAATTTAGGAATGATGGCTCTGAAGCCTAACTGTCAAGGTTCAAAATCAGGCCCTACTTCTTGTGCTATGTGATGGAAACCAAGTGGTTTAACCCCTCACATCCTCAGCCTCCTCTGTTCAAGTGGGGTCATGGGGACTACACAATGAGGTGTGAGTGATGGGTTTAATGTGGTGTCTACCATGCAGCTGACATCTTAAATGAAGAGGTCACAACAGAGCTGTAGTCCTCAGTCGTCTTACTATAAAGTGAAGACACCAATACCTACCTTTCAACATTTTTATGCAAATTGGAGGTAATATGGATATTATTGTTGAGTATCTAATAGGTATGGAAGCCATCATTGCTTTCGTGATTGTTATCAGCATCCGTGGAACCCCACCAGACTACAGCTTCCCAAGGACCATCCAGGTCACCTTCATGGGAGTTGCACAGGGTCCCACATTTAGAAGGGCCCAGGCTTGATTTAATGCTCTGCTACTGCCATGTTAAAATTATTAGTTTTTAACAAGAAGCCCCATATTTTTATTTTGCACCATGCTCCACAAATTATGTAACTTGTTTAGAAGACAGATTTTTTTTTTAAACTGGGTTTATAAGCCTGGTCTACAAGTCACAAGTCTTTATACATAGTAGGTCTGCATTAAGTGTCTAAGAATTAAACTGACATTGTCACCAATGAATAACAATACAAATTCATCTATTTGAGGCCAGCTTTTGGAAATCACAGCTCTTCTTGAGTTTAAGTCTCTTTGTGGACAGGCCTTTAGCCAATCACAAGAGTCCTGATTACAGTATGCATTTAAAGGAAATTCTAGAAATGTAGAATGGGATCAAGTATTTGCAGGATCTACATTCATACTTTAGGCAAGAAGATCCATTAAATGTTAGAAATTATTTTATGGAGCCAATAAAAATGTGGAAAAAGTGTTAGCAAAATCACTTGAGGAAAGGTAGTTACCAATGTATTTAATATTGGCACAGTTAGTAACTGACTTTAAATACTTTCCTGATCAACATAAAAAGGCATTTCAAGGGAAAGGAAATAAATTATAATGCCATTAACCATCACACATTATAGAAGTACCTATTATAAAAGCAAATCCTTTCTAACTAAGTTTCATTGTTCTGGATCTAAGCTTTTTCATAGAAATAAAAATCAAATACTATACTTGATTTCATTTTGCAATATTAATAGGATTAAAATAGCTTTAAATTTTCCTTTGACTCACTAAGCTAGAAAGTCAAGGTGCTAAAAATATATACTTTTGCTTCAAAATAGGCAGAAATGTATAACTGTAGGAAAGGATTTTTTTTTTTTTTTTTTTTTTTTTTTTTTTTTTTTTTTTTTGCCAAGTGTAACACCAAAAGGACCTTTTGGGAGAAATGTGAACCAACTTTGATGCATAATTTGGCTATATATATAAACATATGTCTATATTTGTCGTGTAGCTTTACTTGTCAAAAAATATCCTAAAACTTATACAGTCACAGAAAGTATCAATAACATAAAATTTCACATCCCCCTTTTAGAACTATGGCCTTAACATTTTGTAAGGAAATAAAGCTTTGGTTAACCTTGGCTCTGGCAGACCTCATTAAAATAACAGTCTGTCAGTTTCAAGTTTAAAATAACAGGGTTGTCAGTTTTATATGCAGTAGAACAATCTACAATTTTATTTTCTGGGAAGCCTGTGGGAAGTGCCGGAAGGGGTGGAAAGATTGGGCAACACTGCCATCTGGTGGTTGTGTTGGAAGGCTGTCTCTAACCACCTACAGGTGTGGCTGGACTGCCCTGAAGGAAAATGTGGGAAGATACTGGGCTGCCTTGAATTTAATTTCTTTTGTTCAACTTTTCCACAGCCTTTTGTCTTAAAAATGCATGCACATGGCCAGAGCCAATATGCAGTTTATAACTCAAAATTACAGCAAATCAATAAGATACTCTCTGCTCTTTGGTAACCTGTAATTTCTGCATATCAATGGCTTGATGCCATTAATTTTCAAGAGAATAAGTCTTGTGAAAAGAAGGGGATATGGGAAAAAAATCTTTAAGATTTTTTAAGGGTATCTTGAAAGAAAGTCTTCAGAGTCTTCATATATGAGTTGTATACTTTTCTGGATGATTATTATACTTTAATAAAAATAAACGAATATAAGCCAAAAAAAATCTCTGTCGTGTAGGGAAAATATTGGCAGATGTCACAAAGCTGAATGCAACATGTTCTCACTTATATAAATGGAAACAATTCTAGGGAAATGCTGGATCTTAGCCAGACTTCAAATATAACCTAATTTCAGTTCAGTTTTTTCCTGGTCCATTTTGGTCAATTCATTGAGGGGAGGCAGTGGACAACAGGAGAATGGCATCAAAGGAAACAGATAAAAATGAGTTCTGCTGATTTCAAGGGCAGGCTACCCAAGGAATTCAGAAGGACATGCAGAATGCTTTAACGTAAAGCAAATAGCCTGCCTTCAATTCAAACAATCCAGCCACTCTTACATCACTGGCTCTGACTCCAGATATGCTCAGGAAGGCCCTCAGACTCACATTCTCAGTATGGTAGCCAGCCACATATGGCTGTTAAGTACTTGAGATGTGCTATAGACAGAACTGACATGTGCTGTAAGTGTGAAAACCACATTAGATTTTGAGACCAGTGCCATCCAGTATGGTGGCCAGTAGTCACATACGGCTGCTGAGCACTGCACATATCTGTAGATTGAACTGAGATGTGCTGTAAGCCTACAATACTCACTGAATGTTAAAGAGTACTACCCAAAAAAGAATGTAAAATATTTCATTAAAATCTTTTCATATGTATTATATGTTGAAATGGTAATATTTTGGGTCTACTAGTTTAAACTATTTCTATTGGGTATTGCTGCTTTGGACTCTCATTGCATTCTGACCCAGAAAGGCCATTCTGCCATTTTGCAGGTTGTTCCACTCCCACTAGAGCTAAAAAGGGTGATCTCTAACACCCTTGCTGCTTGTAGGAGACTATGAGAATCTATTTAGGTTACTGGATGCTTAAGACATAAAGGTGAAAGTCAAGTACAATCATATCATGGAGTCTACTCATAAGAGGAGTAAATGGCACCCCTCGTTGATGCTCCATGAGGTAAATTGGATCTTGAAGGTAACCAGATGGCTCTCAGGCAAAGGTAATTTACCTCACAGGGATAAGAACTTGATTTCCAAGAAAGAGTGCACGTTAGTCACCCTATGCCATCTGTCCCCATGGAGATATTTCTATGCATTAAGAACTTCCAGCTCCTAGTGCCCTAGCAATATATTAATTTACTAAACTTTATTAAATCTTTAAGAAGATAGTTAGGGAAGTGGCATTTTCCTCCATTTAAAAACCAATTTGTAGGGAAATTATATGACTTTGCCAAAGTTACAGTTAAAGCAAACATCTCTCCATGCACTGGGCACTTCTCTCCTCTACTGAAGAGGCTTCACATCAATGAGCTTTTGCCACTCAAGGTCCCTCTACCAAAAAGAACTCTTCCTGACTCTTCTACCTGCAAAATGCTATTCATCCCTTAAGTCCCATTTCAACTGTCACCTCTTTCTTGGAGCTCCCCTTGATTCCACCATCTACTCAGTAATAAGACACCAATTATACTCTGTCCTACAACCCATGAAAGTATGAGAGATTTACTATGCTTTTTTTATATATAAATCTTCTTTCCCTACAGAGTAGTAAGTTTCTTGAAGGCAGGACCACCTTGTATCTCTTACTGTGTGTCCAGTACATTCTGGACACTTAACAGGTGTGTGTGTGTGTGTGTGTGTGTGTGTGTGTGATTGAATAGACTACCCATAAACAGACCCAGAACAACCATTTCTTCATAAAATAGAGAAGTTTACAAGAGAGAAGTCCTTCCCGTAGCAATAGCTTATTTTGTAAGTAAGAGCATCTAGAATTTAAATTTCGCTTTCAATTTAATTTGAAGTCTCAGAATTTAAATTCACCCTCTGCCTGCTTTACTTCATTTATCTATCGATTCATTCATTCATTTGCTATCTATTGAGTACTACTATAAACCAAGCATTGTGCCATATAGGACACTAAACTCCTAGGATGTGGTGAATACAAAGGACAGAGGCCCTGCCCTTAGGTCACCTGCAGTCTGGGTGGGAAGACCCATTACAATGAATGGGGACATCTGTAGGACAGGAAAAACCAGAGGGATCTCTTGGATCACATCCTGGGTGGGGGGGTTACTCTGGAGGTCAAAGGAGGAGTCCTAGGGGAGGGATGTTGGAGTTGAGACTCACAGAAGGAATTATCCACTAACTTTTGCTCTTCTCTTCCCAATGTATAGATTATAGGTTTGTCTATATGGTTCATAGACATTCTTGGGTCCTATGATTTATGTTCTTGGGTACATTTTTGTAGTATCTTGGATGTATTGGTTGTAGTATCTCATTTTGTTGTTACTCAAAATCCTTTATGTCAAAATCACTGGCAATTAAGTTTGAACCAGTTTCCAATTAGATTCATGAAGGAAAAGGCAGAACATTTTATCATATCACAAATGTAACACAATGGATGCAAAAATACCATTTATTTTGTAACACATTGTACAAGTCTGCATAGTTAAGTATAAATCAAATCACACATGCCCAAAAGAGATCCTGTACTTTTTGTTACCTATGTCATGAGACATTTAGGGCAACCTATCTTTTTACTCTATATGATTTTAGAATTTCCACATATCTGATTTTTGACTGCTACCTTCTGAATACTTTCTGTGCTTCATCTAAATTACCTTTCCCATATGTGAACATCTATGCAAGTACACTCACTGGTGGATGGAATCACATTTGCAACACCTTACTTATGAAGGTCCTGCTCAATTACAGCAATCTCAGGTGAGCAAAAGAAATCTTCTGATTCCCTGGTAAGTTCCAAATATCTATTGTGCCTTCAGAAAGAGACCAAAATATACATTTATTTCTCAGCTTTGGTGTGAAAGAATATAGCGTCAAACATTTGGAATTAAATGATGAATTCTAAAATATTCAGGAATGCCTAAATCCAAAGTGTAATGCTTTGCCATTCCTCCTCCTTTTTTTAAAAAATTAGCAGACAACTTTTAATATCCTGGATTTCATTCCCTGAAGATGAGATTTCAATATTTTAAAACTGACTTCAGGTGGTCATATGCCTATGAATCATTGCTTTATGTCAATCACAGGTAGAAGTAGAAATCCGGTATGGATTTTCTGAGTATTATCAAAGAACCCTATGAAGGAGTTGCACATTTGAAGTAATAGTTGGCAAAGAATCAGAATTTTTCACCAAGATTGAATGTTCAGAACATCAAACTTTGTTTCACATTGGCAAAATTGGGCTATTAAATATCTGAGCTTTGTCTGGCAGTTTGCTGAATTAGTGCTAATTTCCAGATCAGTCCTACACAGAAGGATCAATCCCAAGCCATTGCCAGGATCTTATTGGCTACATCAGGTAATTGAGGGAAAGTGAAGGAAATCTGTTCTTCAAACCAAAAGAAATTCCAAATTTTTCATTCCATAGTGATAGAATAGATGGTATTAGGAACAGATCAGTTATTAAATATCTGAATGGCTATAATGTGCCTTATGTAACTGCTAAAAATACTGAATTCATTCTCTTCTTTTGAGAATACATCTGAGATCTTCCTATCCTGCCTTATGAAGATAGCATATCCAATAACCCAATTTAGAATCAGCACTTTTCACAATACATGCTCTAGATCAGGGAAAATTCCTTGGGAATGTCTGCACCTACACAACCGAAATAATGCCTGAGAAATAACAGAGAGCAAAGTTAGCAATCAAGGAAGATGGAGCTGACCTCAAAAGCCAAGAGCAGAGAACGAGAGAGCAAAGACTGGATAGACCCAATGTCACAAACGAAGCAAAGGGATAATTTACCAGGTGATGGTCAGGGAAAAACAGAATCCACCCTCGGCAGCTGAAACTAGCTATAGATCACAAAGAACAAAGCAAACAAAAAGGTTGGGGGTCATCACAGGAGGAAGAACAAGAATATGTTTATGCTTTTTGGTCAAGACTTGTCCATGAAGATCCCCAGAATTGCTGAAGAGGAGAAAGTGACTTACTTTATGTCAGGCAGCGGATCTCAAGTCCTCTTTACAGTCGGCATTGATATCTGTCATTGGAAATGTTTGAATAGAGCCTAGGTGAGTACCTGTCAAGAATGCTCTAGAAGCTTTGGACACTGGGAGCTCTGCTGAGCCTCCAAATTTCATGACTCAATGACAAAACCACTCCTTGAAATTATTTATATTTTCACACTTGAGAAGTGAATAGTGCCACAAATTAGGTACCACTGTGCAAAATAATACTTTGATCTCATGCATTTCTGCAGACCTCTGTCTTTTTCGTTTCTTTTCACTATTGAATCCAGTGTTAGTTCAGTATCATCTCCAAGGTGTGTAGAATGTTTCCTACCCTCACTTGCCTAAAATGTAATACCATAGGGAGTGAGGCACAAACAGAAGTTTAGGTATAAATGTGAATATCTGAAAATGTATTGTTTTTTTTTTTTAACATAGGCTGCAAAAATCTGACATGAACAGCATAGGAAGGTATTTCTGGTTTTCCCACATTTATTCCACTGTGAGGACCAGTGTTTTGCCAAAGAAGAAGATCTCATCTGTCTTTTCAGGGTCATGCCCTGACTACAGCATCATCGCATAGTCTAGAAATTCCAAGCCTGAAGCCAAGGGGGATGACACAGACTCTAAATTTTTCATCCTAATTCCTATTCCCCTGAGAAACTCAACAAAACTAAGCATTGTCATTTTGAACTTTCAAGGATTCTTTCACTTCCTACTGATTTTTTCATTCTTCTTTGTTTTTCCTACAAAACACACATGTGCTTGTCTCCTTGGGGAATAACATGAAAAGTACCACACCACAGGAAAAAATACGTACTATTTTTTGGAAAATATGGTAATATTTTGAAATATTTTGAAAAACATGGTAAGAGACTAGCACTTATTATTGGATTCTCTGGGAATGTTTGAGAAAGCCCAGATTGTAAGGCTGGTTTTAGGTTGTGTGGTGACTCAGGCACTCAGCACAACGCTCGGTGGGTTGTTTGGCCAAGGTCTAACTTTGGATTCACTGACAAACTGTGTTCAACAGGACCCTGCTGTCATCCCAAGACTCAGTTAATGATTTCCTAAAAGGAAACATATTGTGAGGGACTTCTCCATGCATTCCAGGACCTGCCCAAACATTACGCGATAGACAATCTAAGACATGAAAAATAGCTTTGAAGAGTTTCACGGACTCAAAAGAAATGAAAAGTTGAAGTTCTGGTGAATAGAATGCTAAAAACCATATCAGCAGAAGGGACTTGAGTCCAGACTTGAACATAAATCAAGTAGGTAGATGGAGCAAGTCCTGCATCTTCACCTTCCCCATTGAACTAACTCTGACGTTAGTAACCCCTACTTCCTCAAGAATATTAGGGGGATTGCATTTACAGATAATGGGCCACATCAGAAGAGTTAGTATTCCCTCTGAGTCTTCAGAACTTTAAATACTCTAGACTGTCTGTACATGTTTTCAAGTGAGTGTGAGAAGTTGTGAACAGGTTCATTCACAGACTTCTGTTTGATCACTGAAGGAATATACCTGGCTTGAATTCTAATGCAGGTTCACACAGTGAACTGAATGACTTGGTGCTGTAATAAAAGAACATTCTTCTCTAGAGTAAAGCCGGACAAGGTCACGGTCTCTGAAACTGGATTATTAAACTCTCAGGTTGCAAGAATAATATTATATATTGTGAATTTCCCTTAACTTGACCAAGTAAAGTGGCCTTGTCCATGAGCTAAAAGTGAGGCTGACTTTGTTTCTTTAAACAGATTGTTTTCCCAAGCTAACAAATGACCTTCAGCCTATAAAATATTCACATTGTTTTTCCCCCTCAATATGTATTATTTAGTGTATAGTCCTTTAAATATTAACCATCTTTTTTCTAAAGATATGGTATATATTATTTACATCCAGCTACATTATGTTTTCACACAGATGAAATAGGTACACTGGAGTCTTTCTGAAATCACGAACAAATAGGGCATCTGGCCAGGTGCACACAACAGGTACCCAGGGAAGTGAATTCTGGTGTAGGCATGACTGACAAAGGACAGCAGGTGGCCATCTCATAGTTCACTTCTCACACTTCACAGGAAAGATCCAGGAGAAATGAAAGGGCCAGCATAGATGGACTTTGGGCCTTAGGTAGGCAGATAGAGAGCCATGGGCAAAATCTCTTAGAGGAGATCAAATGTGCCCCATCAAAGAATCCACATAGGAGACAAAGGTAATAATAGTTCAAAAACACCCCAAATCAGTATTTAATAGGTCACTTGCTCAGAAAACTGAAAGGAAGTTACTGGAAATGGTACAGCTTTATGAGGATTATAAAGACTGCCTAAGTTGGGATTCATTCCATTTTTACTTAAATCCCCATGTTTTTTCCCCAAACCAGCATTGCCTTTGAGATCTCTAAGGCTCTTCCATCATACTTGTGTAAATTACACCAAAAATGACATTTGAGATGACAGGAGGCTAGAATTCTAATTAGAGGATTGGAGGGGCCATCTGAGATCTCACTCTCACTCAGGGGATAATCAGGTCAAGAGAAAGCACATTTTTGGAAGGCCTGCAGAATTTGTCCATGTCTTCCTTATTCTCCAAAGGGAAATCCAAGAAGGCAGTAGCTGGCAGATAATCGATCATTTTTGAAATCTTACTTCCCTTAGCAGATAATCGGCAGTGCTATTCATGTATTTATTCACTCAACCAATATTTCTTAAATACCCAGGACATGCACAGCACTGTTTACCAAGGCTCTGCTGCAGAGCAGGTGTTCCCTGGGAAACATGAAAGCACAGATGCTCCTTGGCAAAAGGAGGAGCTGAAGACCAGAGCAGTGGCTAAAAGCAATGGCTTCTAGATGGATAAAATCATCCCATTGTTGGAAGTGAAAACTTGGAGGACCATGATGCATTTCTTGTTTTTAATCCCTCTAAATAGAAATGACTAATTATCCAGTTTCCTAAATTGTCCCCATGGCAAGATTCAGTAGGCACAAAAGAGCAAATATCAGCAAAGACATATTTGCTTGAGAGGGAATATGATTTTCCCTACAAATTTTCAGGCAAATTGGTATCAGTACTCTCATAGCCCTTTGCTTAATCCGATCATATTTGCTCCATGTCTGTTTATCCTCTCCTACTCCTACACAGGGACACTAGGAACCCTTGAGGGGTGACGACTATGTACTGGCCGTATTTGTATCCCCAGAGTATAGCATAAAACCTGACTTAGAGAAGGCACATAAGAAGTGTTTAATAAATGAAGCTACCAACAAAAGCCTTTTTCTTATTTTAACCAATGCAATGGAACTTTTTCTGAATTATACTTTCCTATCTCATTAAACTGATTTCATTGAATGTTTTTGCTTGCTAAGTCACTGATTCAAAATACATTGTGTCAGTCCCTTTACTACAGATTGGCAAGCTCCGAATTCTTTGGATCTCATATCTCTAAGAGCAAAAAGTCAGAATCATAGACCTCAGTGCATTTATAACTGTTTATGCATAAATTATACATAAGTAGTACTGAACTAATGTATTTTCTATAACATATGAAGGTATGCAAAAAGTAGAAACGTTTGAAGAAAGAGGTAAAACAAAGAACCTTTATTCATTTTATTTTGTAATGTTGTCGATGTACCAAGAGTAAGTCTGCCATTTCATTGCTTTTCAATTGTGCTTGCACTGTTTGAAATGAACAAAATCCAAAGTTTCTTTGCAGAACTCATTTTAAGCCACTCATCCATTTAATGAATTAGTTAAAACTACATAATCTAATCCATAAGTGCATTTAACCAAGACATGTGAACTGCAGTAGATTTCAATACCTCAGGACCAAGCTAATGGGAGGTGCCACTATGAGCCCCTTTCCACTCTGGAAAAGTCTTACAAGATAATTGAGAAATGGCCATCACCATATGGACCAATTAAGAGACATATCAATTTATAGATCAATTAAATATTAGGAAAACTTAATTCCTCTTATTTTTTATATTTAAAAAGTAAAAATAGAATTTCTCTTGTTTTTACCCTGAATCACATTGAATCATCTTGCAGACCACAGGGGTGGATACATACCTCCACCAACAACCCAACACACATGCTCCAGAGACGATGGCTATAGGACGTGTCCTTCTTAAGCCTGCTGGCGAAAAATAACAACTCTGAAGCCTACACTTGATTTTGAATCTCATGGCTACCATTTACCTGATGCGGGACAAGTTTTTTTTACCTCTCAAGACCCCATTTCCCATTCCCAAACGGTATAATGATAATACATCAGCACAGAGTTGAGGATTGCACATGAGTGCTTTAGCCCAGTGACAGATCGCACTCAGCTCCCAACTGCTTTGTCAGTTACTGCCCTCTGCCAAATTCAGCAAGGCTCTTAAACACCATATCTCCCAAAAACAAAGTCTCATTTCTTTTCCCAACTTTTCATTATTTTTAACTTTTCCAAAAAATACTGAGGTGGTTGAAAATAAATAATAAAATGAACACCCATATACCTCTCATGTAGACAAACTGATGGTTGATTTTTTTGCTATTTTCAAGTAAGTAAAAAATGAAATAACACTTTATTCCTAAATATCTCAACATAAATCTTTTAAAGGAAAAGATGGTCTCCTGCATAAACACGGTACCATGATTACACTGAAGAATATTATTGGTGGGACGCCTGGTGGCTCAGTAGTTGAGCACCTGCCTTCAGCTCAGGTTGTGATCCCCGGGTCCTGGGATAGAGTCCCGCATCAAGCTCCCCACAGGGAGCCTGCTTCTCCCTCTGCCTATGTCTCTGCCTCTCTGTGTCTCTCATGAATAAATAAATAATAATCTTTTTTAAAAAAGAATATTATTGGTAATTCAGTAGTATCATGTACTACCTATTCTGTATTCAAAATTCTCCAATTTTCTCAAAACTCTTTCTTATAACCAGTACTTCCAGTCCACATGTAGCATCAGGTTGTAACATTTTTAGTTTCTTTTCTTCTAGGACGGTCTTTCTGCCTTTCTACAGTTTTTATCTCTTTTGAAGAGTTGAAGCTGGTTTTCTTATACAATATCCCACACACTGAATATGACTGATCATGTATGTATTGCATTACTTTGCTTGGCCCTATACTGCCAAGTATTTCCTGTAAATTGGAACTTGGTAATTCAGAGTCTTGATGAAATTCAAGTTTAGTATTTGGGACGAGATCATTTCTTAAATGGAATTGTCAGATGCCAGTACTTGGATCATCCTTTCTGCTCTTCGGTTTTGCTAATCCCTTTGTTTTGGCAATCTATTCCACGTTGTCAGCTTCCTCCCTCTTTTGTCTAATTTTGCAGTTCTGGAAAGGTGGGTATGATAATGGTAGCACTATCTTCCTCTAGTTAAGTAGTCATTGACCTTCTGACAAGCCTTCAACAAAGAGTCAATGCTTTGACTGGAGCTAGGAATTGAAATTATCAGAGATCAGAGTAAACTCCAGACAAGTCCTAGAAGAGAGCCATATTTTCCTGGTGGCCGCCAACAGTGTGTATTTTGATCAGAGGCCTGCGGCATGACAGAAGTTGACTTTCAAAATCCCTCAGGGGCATAGATGTGAAACATGTAATATTCAGGTATTACTGGTATTACTAATATTCCAGCATTATGAACATAAGACAGGACAAATGGTAAATATAACTTGCAAGTATTTGCAAAAGTTAATTTGTCCAGGAATAGCTTATGTGGGAAGCTGAAAGACATTGCTGCAAACTCCTTATTTGAGTCCAGATCTTTGTTCTGATCAAGTCTTCATTAGTAGCGAACTAAGATACCCTATACTTCAGTGACACATTTTTATCAACAGTTCTTGCTAGTGGAAAGCTTAGCTCCCTGTTGTATGCACTCTAGTTTCCAGGAAGAAAAGTGTAAGAACAACTCAAATCTGGGGCTACCACAATGTATTCACACACATTATTCAGACATAAATATAAGAGGGACGCCTGTGTGGCTCAGCGGTTGAGCATCTGCCTTCGGCTCAGGGCATGATCCCAGAGTCCTGGGATCGAGTCCCACATCGGATTCCCTGCATGTGGCCTGCTTCTCCCTCTGCCTGTGTCTCTGCCTCTCTCTCTCTGTTTGTCTGTCATGAATAAGTAAATAAAATCTTTTTTAAAAAGATAAATATAAGAGAATAAGAGAAAATATTTCTAAATCGTGTAAGGAATGAAAAACTTGCTTGATACTGAAAAACAAACTGCAATCATTTGGATATCTTTGGAATCAAAGGCATGTGCCTCTCTAGTGTCTAATAGGGTCCCTTTTTTTCAGCTTGTCTGCATCACCACCCTCGGCTGAAAGTGAATTGGCCGATGTTTCCATGCAGAATGTTAAAATCGCATTTGCATCTCTTGCTGCTGTTTTGCTGTTATGTCCTCCAATCACTCAGTGAAAACGCCTGGCTACTGCAATGCCACAGTGAACACGACCTGATTATAAAGTGTCCTGTGGTGACTCAGAGAGGACCCCACACTCTTCACTTAGCTAGATACAACCCACCTTTCCTCCTGACCTTTTAACATGAGTGCACTTTGTGGAACCACACTATTTTGTGTTAGCAAGATTGTCTGCTGCCTTGTAATAGATTGAGATAATGAAATCTATTTATCTATTGAGCACCTACCACGTGCTAACACATGTGTGACCAACCTGTCTTCGTTTGCCAGGACTTCCCAGTTGTTTTTTTTTTTTTTTAAAGATTTTATTTATTCATGTCAGAGAGAGAGAGAGAGACAGAGAGAGAGAGAGGCAGAGGGAGAAGTAGGCTCCGTGCAGGGAGCCCGACGTGGGTATGACAAGCACTGAGGATGACAAGTTAGAACCCTGTACCTGTGTCAAGAAGCTGGTGACCTTAGAATCAGAGAAGTAAGCCAATTACAAAATTAGAGTAATCAGTACTTAAAATCATGAACAGGGCACCGTGGACACAGAAAGTTGAATCTAACTAACTGGAAGACCAGAGATGCTCCTTGAAAGAGACAATGCTTGAGTATGATTTAAAGAGTGAGCAGCATAATATATGCAGTGAAATTTTGCAAGACTCAAAAGAGGAGATATCGGTGAGACATCATGCCATTTTATTCTTTCTCTGTGTCTCCGAATACATATATGTTTGGTTCAGATTCCCACAGTGTAAAGGTGGGATCTTAGCATTAAATAAGCAGAAAAGAGAATGGTCATTCCCAGTGTACTTTATTATGGAATGGAATATACCTTACAGTATTTCAGTACTGAAGCTAGTGACAGTTTTCTCAATTAATTATGAATATGTAATGCCTGTTTCTTTTTCTGGAGTTCGTGTTTAAGAACTGTGAGAATGAGTAGCTTAGTGGTGATAGCCCAGGTTGCAAAGGTGAGGGACACCACCAATGTGGCACCTTGCAGAACAAATCAAGTGAAGGGTTTTATTTTTGACAGGTTTTATTTTGAAAAAAACTCAAATGTACTGAAAAATTGCATTTAAAAAAAATTGCACACTCCCATCTAGATTCATTCACCATTAAGAATTTGCCGCATTTGCAGGGCACCTGGGTGGCTCAGTCAGTTGAGCATCCAAATCATAGTTTCAGCTCAGGTCATGATTTCATGGATCGTGGGATGGAGCCCTCCATCAGGCTCCTCACTCAGCAGAAAGATTCTTGCCCTCTACCCGTCCTCCTTCTCATGTGCACATGTGTTCTCTCTCTCTGTATCTCAAATAAGTAAATAAATCTTTAAAAAATTTTGTCACATTTGCTATCTTGCTCTATCTCTAAACATCTATGTGATGGTGATAATGATGATTCCTGAATCATTCTAGAGTAAGTTGTGGGAGCATAACCCTTTAACTCTGAATAGTCCAGCATGTATCTCCTAAGAACATTCTCCTTTATGAGCATGATATGAGCTCGTATTCAGAAAATTCAACACCAATAAAATATTATTTAATATAGAGTCAACATTCAAGTTTCGCCAACTATCTCCATAATATCCTTTCTGGCAATTATTTCTCCAATCTAGTGTGCAATCCAAAATCATATACTGCATTTGAATGTCATGTGTCTTATTCTTCTTAATCTAAAAGAAGTATTCAGCTGTGTCTTGTCTTTGACTGACATTTTTGAAGTGTACAAGCCAGTTGTCTCATAGAATGTTCATTAGCCTGGACATTGTGTTTATCTAATGAGTCCTCATGATTGGATCTGGATTATGAATTTTAACTACATAAGTAATGTGTCCTTCTTGTCACGTCACATCTGGAGGAAGCCCAAGTCACTTTGTCCCACTACTTTGATCACTTGGTTAAGGTGGGAGCCTGCCCAATTTCTTCACTGTAGAGTGACCAGCTTTCCTTTTGCAATAATAAGTATCTGTGGGGGAACACTTTGAGATTGTGTAAACCTCCTAGGCCCCATCAAACTTCCACCCAATGTATTTTGTACTAGTTTGTTAGGGCTGCTATAACAAAGTATCACCAAGTGGGCAGCTTATAACAGATTTACTGTCTCACAGTTAAGAGGTTAGAAGTCTAAGATCAAGGTGTTAGCAGAGTTGGTTCCTTCTGGGAGTGTGAGGGTGAATCTGTTCCCTGACTCTTTGCTAACTTCTGGCAGATTGCTGGCAATCTTTAAAGTTCCTTGGATTGTAGATTCATCACCTTGATCCATGCCTTCATCTTCACATGGCATTCTCTCTATGTATATCTGTCTCTGTGCCTAAGTTCCCCCTTTTTATAAGGACAAAGTCATATTGGAGTAGAGCTGACCCAGATGATTCCATTTTAACCTGATTTTCTGCAACAGCTCCATTTCCCAATAAAGTCACATTCACTGGTACTGTGGTTAGGACTCCAATATCTTTTGAGAGGGACTCATCTATAGATAACACTTGCTGATATCAATTATTACTATGATGGTTGCAGAATGGTGATTTTTCTGTCACTCTTTCAACATTTATTAGTTGGCTTTTGGGGATTGTGGCTTTTTGTAATTGATAAACAGAATGTGAATCTATCTACAGCTGGATAGAAATGGCCACATGTCTTTCAAGTAAAAAATACAAAGCAAATAAAACACGCACACTCATCTGTGCCTAAAGTGATAGCAAAGAAGGACTAGCTCTCACTGCAAAACTCTTTACCCAGTCAGACTGGCTGGAAGGAGAGCCAGGGTTAGGGTAGCCCATGGACCAAAGTCAGAATCAATGGGGGAAATCAGAGAGTGCAGGTCTCAGGCCATCCTAAATATTTCTTGTGTGTAAGCTACTTCTTGGAATATCACTACTCATGGATTATTTTCATGTTCTAAAACAAAGGTAACATCACTCTGTTTAAGGGTGTGTACCAGGGTCTCAAATTCAGTATTCTGGCCATCTTCAGCCCTTTGTGAATGAGCAGATATTTCTCAGTACCAAAGCCTCTTGTCATCAGAATCACAGGAAGCAAGGTCCAAAGACTGTATAAATCTGGAACTATTGAGAAACATGATTGGGACACAGATCCCACATTCCTTTCTGTTTACTATTAAACGTCAAAAAAGATCTTCAGAATTGTTTTCTAAAACTCTACACTCCTTCCACAGTAAACAGAGAATACTTTATTTCCAAAGGCAATGGATCGCAAACACATGATGCCATTAAGTCTCAGTGGCTGTCCCTTCTACAATGCTGTGTAGGTACGCTAGAGCTGCTGTAGCCACATACCACACGCAGGGTGGCTTAAAGAACAGAACTTTATTGTCTCTTGGCTCTGGAGGCTAGAAGTCCCAAACCAAGATGTCAGCAGGATTGTTTTTTTCTGAGGCTGTGAAGGAGGGCTTCTTTTCCAGGCCTCTCCCCTTGCTTGTAGGTAGATGTCTTCTATCCTCTCTCCACATTGTCATACCTTGATGCATGCCTCTGTGTTAGGATTTCAGCATATGAATATGGGGGAACATAACTCTGCCGTAATTCTGCCAACCTATACCAAATGCATTTCAACCATCCATAGACTTTCCCAATGTTCACATAGGCAAAATAGAAAATCATAGTTGTGACTGCAGGAACCTAGGTGTCAATTTTGGAACCAAAATGGTACTGAATCCTTGTCTCCATTCTTTCTGCAGGTGAAAAGTCAGTGCTGAGCCTGAAAACACTAAAGTTGAGGTTACTAAGCTTTTCCCTGCCATCCAAAGGACTATGGGTTTTACGCTTACCTATATTCGGAATGACTTTTCTCTTCTTGCTATAGAGATGTTTACGTGGGTTTGGATTGCCTCTCACTATCCAAGTGTGTGCTGTATGAGCCTGTCCATTGGTTAAGAGCAGAGGTTACCAGCAGTTGAATTAGTGACAATATTTATTTCTTATGGAAACAAATAGACCATTGGGGAAAGCATTTTCTCTCTCAGTCCCCTGTTTCAGTGCATTTATCTGACATCCAAGCAAATGAATTCTAAAGAATATATTTAGGGAATCTGCAATAGGGAACACCTATTTCTTCCAGCCAGAGAGGGATTTGAAACCAGTTGAGATGCTTTGTAAGTTTTTAATTCAAAGCATGGGAGGACAGAGATGATGGAAAACAAAAGCCAATTACCTGAGAACTCTCTGCCAGAAGCTAGAGGAAGATTGAGGGAGGAGGTAGGGAGGCTTGCCTGAGCAATAAATCCTGCAGCATGGTGTCTCTCTCTCTCTTCCAACTGATTGAGTTTGTGCTCGTCCTATCACAGATCCTCTAACTTTCACCTGTGTTGTGTCTTTGTGTAGAAATGGGGGACACCTGGGGAGAATATTCACTCTCTTTCCTTGCTTTCTTGATCAGGTCACAGACATAAAAGAGAAACTGAAGCTCTCTAAAAAGGTCTGGTCGACGTTACCCTACACCATCTGCAAGGATGAGAGCATGACAGCAGGCACGTCCAATGAAGAAGAGTGCTGGAATGGGCACAGCAAAGCCAGGTGAGGGTGACTCGCTCTTCTGGTAGTTGAGGCATTGTGCATCCAGCCCTGGAAGGCTCTCCTGGCACAACCCTAACAGGCCTGTTTATGCAAAAAGCAGCAGAGGGTGGAGGGACAAGTCGTCACTTAGCGACAGCTGTTCAGAGTGACAGGTTTGATGGGCACCTGGGAGCACTTACTCTCAAGGTGCCATTAAGCGTGGAATCCTTGTTCTGAATGCTCGCTTCTGGATAAGGACGGAGGAATGGTGACAGATGCCAGGTTACGGATATCCTGAGATCACAAAGCGCCTTTTATGTTCACTTAATGACTTTAAGACAGCAAAGCTATTTTTATCCATAGTTAAATGTGCATGGCTTACTGTTCTTTCCATCACAAGTTAAGCAGGAAGTGAAAGTTCAACTGTAATATTTTTCACCCTTGGAGAAAAACAATTTTTGATGTGCTCATTGAAAGGGTAAGGGAAAAAGAAATGAGCAAGGGGCAGCCGGGAAAGTGTTCTCGTAGGTTCCCTGCCTTGAAAAATCCCACTGGGATCTCCTGATGAGTGATGGCTCTGTTTTCATCCTGCTGCTCTGCTGCCCAGTCCTCCTGCACTTGATATAGAATTTCTGAATTTCTTAATTCAGCCCGGAAATGGGGTTGGCCTGAGTTTTCATAGGGTGGAGGAGTTGGACAGGAGAACTGGCTGGGAGTTGGCAAGCAGGGCAGGACACCGGGAGAGGAGACTGCCCGAGCACGCCTCAGCGAGGGTGCAGGTGGGCAGAGCAGCTGGTAAATTGGACTCAAGGAATCTTTGGGGATTGGCCAGCAGGTGGAGAAGTTAAGGGGGGAGGGATCTGTTCTGGGCCTTGGTGGGGGTTTTCAAGCAGATGAAGCAACTGTGATCAAAAGGAAACTGAAAGTTACATGGATATTAAGTTCAGAAGAAACTGCAGAAGGTAAGCAGGGGTGCAAGTGAGGTGCTCATTAGGTGTTATTTCTCACACTGCTGAGTTGAATTTTTTAGCATCTATCAGTAATGATATTATTAGCCATACTGGGGAGAGCTTAGCGAGGCAAAAACAAGACAGCTATAGAAAGAGCTGTAATCATTTCAAGATGCTCCAAAATATCAATGTCCAAATCTTAGATCATGAGCGTAGACAGATATTTGTCCTATCAACAACATGCCCCTCAAAAATGCTTAGTAATTTATCAGTGTCTGGTCTTGTAGGAAGGAGACCTTTGGCCAGCAAATTCATCTGTGAAATTTAATGACTTCTAATGTGTCTTTTCCTAATCATTGTACAGAAAGACACTGTAAAGGATGACCAGATGGCCTAATGAATAAAGTGGTTGATTTTCTGAGCTGCTCTGTTACCCATCTGTGTTTACCTTTCAGCCTTGGCTGAAATCAAGGCTGTGTTTTGAACTACATTCCCATGGTTACACAGGTTGCTGGCTATTAGTGCATACACAAAAGGAAAGATAAAGAATTATCGCAGGTAGGAGTTGGGGAGGGGACTACATACACTCCACCAAGAAAAAGAATGGGAAGTTGGCGACCATTAAAGTCAGAGCCATGGGAGACCAAGTTTAGCCGAATTTCTCACTGTGCAGATCAGGAACCAGGTGGATGAACAATTAGTCTAACTAGCAAGGGTGAAAGCTAGAAATCTCCCAAATCCTAGCCCAGTATTCTTTTCATGTCAATATCCTCCTTCCTCTAAAACAAATGGCTGCTAAATATTTTCTTTCTGAGGTTAGGAGAACAAATGAAATAGATCTTAGCTCTATAAAAGATTTAGTAGACCTACATTCATTCATTCAGTTCCTCTGTCCATCTGCAATGTTATTAAGCACTCCCTCTGCCCAGGCACTGTACAAGGCTCCGTGAATTAAGTACTGTATGATAGCAGTGATGTCTCTCAACCAATAGAAAGCACAATGGCTGGAGAGAGGACTTCAAGGGCCATGTTGTTGCACTGTAGGCTTGGGAAAGGACAGCATAGGTGGAGAACCACCCGGATCAGTACTTAGGGACCAGATTTGAATTTTACCCTAGGTCAATAGGAACCCACTAGGGGAATTTATGCAGGTGAGTGAAATGATCAAATTTAATGCAATAAAATCATTTACAAGGATATTCCAGAATCTAATCCATATACTATTTTTAAAAAATGAAGCTGTCAAATATTTGTGACTCAAACTATATTCCCATTGAAAACTTAAAATTTCATAGTTTCTTTTAGTTCCTTTTTAAAAATTCTTCCACTGCAATGAAATCTTAATAACTTTATATTTAATAGCATAGGAAGTAGATAACCAATAAAGACTTGTTGAATTAAATGTAATTGAAGCTTTCTTCTCATTCTCACCCAAGTATTAATTGATCTAGGAACACATGAGAGGATTTTTTAAAATTCCACTGAACTACTTTGTAGGCTGAAAAATCCACTTGTAATGCAGGTAATAACCTATTTTTCCCTACGTTTGAAGTATAGATTTTCAGATAATAGGCCTTCTTAAAAGTTTGGGATGCTTGTAAAAAGAAAGAGAGAGAGAGAAAGAAAGAAAAAGAAAGGAAGAAAGAAAAGGAAAGAAAGAAAGAAAGAAAGAAAGAAAGAAAGAAAGAAAGAAAGAAAGAAAGAAAGAAAGAAAGAAAGAAAGAAAGAAAGAGAGAAAGAAAGGGTTTTTCTTATCAAAGAACCAGAACCTTGATTTAAAAAAATTCTATCGACTGTTAATGGATTGTGGAACAGAGGTGCCTATTAGCACTGAGAGAGCTTGTCATGGCCTGGAGTTTCTAACTTAAGCCTGCTTGATGAGGCTACTGATAGAGCCCAGGCATTTCTTCCTCTGTTTATGTTTTATCCATCCGACTCTTACAGCCACATTCTTCCATGCACACCCACACCCAGTGCCCTCTCCTCCTACCTAAACATTTGATCTGGCTTATCTTCCAACACCCATATTTCTCCCTACTATTTTCTGAATTCTACCCCACAGCTCTTTACCATACTTCTTTGGTTCAGGAGCATACCTGTTTCACAGGTTAACATATCTGAGGTCAAAATAACTCCTACCACCTATATGTCTGTCCATTTCTTCCAGGGTACGGTATTTTCCAAAGAGCCATTACTAAATGAATGGCACCTGCTGACACTGATGGTGACTTTAAATAGAGCAGGATACACAGAGATGTGGCCACTATGGAGGCCACTGGGTGAATCTGCTGTGTTGAGAGGGTCAAGGATCTGGGAGCAGTGGCTCCTCTAGGAAAAGAACCTGCCTTCATCTTCCTGCTCCCACCATCAGCCAGTGAGCCATCGCTGGCAGATCTCACTCTGCTTCAGTAGCTAAGTGGTCTGGAAATAGGAAGGGAGGTGCAAGGAGGAATCTGTGCCCCTCGAAGGGGGGAAATTGCAGGTATGCTGATGACTTGTCAGCATTTAAGTCTCCGTTTCATCAAAAAGTCTGGTTGTCAAGAGAAGCTCATCCCGGCTTCCCTGTCCCTTGCCAAGCTATCAGGACAATTTAAAGACCAGTGCAATCAAGTCTTTGAAAACAGTTTGTAAATTCTAAAACAGTGCTTCTCAAATGTTAACGTGCAGGCTAAAGTCTTGGGGGAGCTTGTGGAAAATGCAGATTCAGACTAAGTAAGCCTGGGGTGGGACCTGAGATTCTGCATTTCTAACAAGCCTCGGGATGTGCAGTTGTGGATTCCGGGACCACACTTGGAGCAGTAAGGAGCTAACACAGAGTTTCCAAATTTAGTGCATAACACCAGACACCCAATAGAACACACTTATCCTTCAAAAAGGATTCATTGCTTATCTAAAATTCAGATTTAACGGGCAATCCTGTAGTTTGATCTGGCAGCCCTACTTTAAGCTCCTATTAACATGTAAGATACTCCCTTTTTCAGTTCACGCACGTACTTTGAGGAGCGTGTAACGATTTGTTGTTTTCCTTTTGCCTCCACGTATACCCCAATGCTTCCTTTAATGGGGCTTTCCTTCTATGAAAAACAACAGTGGCAACGAGAAGGAGGAGGTCACATAGCACAACGGTAACGGCAGCCACTAAAGACAACCCGAGCACGGGCCAGGCTGAAGCCATCTCGACAAGGAATTGCTTAGGCTTTGTGTGTGCATCAAGAGAGAATTTTAAGTTGGAAATTCTGCACAGCCTTTACAGTGAGGGATATTGTCCACACAAACCTCTGGTTGCTGATGAGATGCCCTATGGGCTAAGGAAGGATACTTTGATTCATTGTTTGTAATGACAAAAACGCCATAGTCTGGGTGGATTAAACAGAAATGAATTTCTCATAGTCTAGAGGCTCTAAGTAGAGCCTCTAGAGGCCAAGATCAGGGTGCCAACAGGGTGGGGTTGCAGTGAGAACCCATTTCCTGGCTTGTGGACAACTGCTCTCTCTCTCTCTCTGTCTCTCTCTCTCTGTCTCTCTCTCTCTGCCATGTGAGGACAGAGAAAGAGGGTTCTAATCTCTTCTTCTTCGGGCAATAATCTCATCACGGGGGTGGTGTCTACGTACACCCTCGCCTAAAACTAATCACCTCCCAAAGGCCCCACTTCCTAATATCATCACATTGGGAGTTAGGGCTTCAACATATGGATCTTGGAGGGAGGATACAAACATTCTGTGTGCACAGTTAGTACTCAGATTCACATCCTCCACTATCAGAAAAACTAACAAAGAATTCTCAGAATTCTCAGCAGCATCTGCCACTCAAGGAAAGCAGCCTAGGAGGCGCCCTCAGTGACCCAAAGGAAAGTTAAGTTTGCAAAGGTAACTTCTTGCATTTCTCACTTAAGTAAGCAAATTCTTAGAGAGAAATGAAAGAAGACACAGCAACACTGACTCAACTCAAATAGGAATCGAAAGGAAGGTAGTAAGTAAGGGTGGGAAATCGATAATAATCTAGAAAGCCAAAGGGAAAAAAATTAAAGCAGCATGGTGTGCGTTACAAGTCTAGGCCTGCTAAAGCTCCCAGGGTGAACCCAGAGACCCTAGAAGGACATGTGCGGTCATCTATCATCCCTGAGAAGGACAGTGAAAGCAGCCAGGTGGCCAAGACAAGCTGTGGGTAAGAAACTGGAAAAGAATGACAAGATGGAGGAAGGAAAGCATGGGTTTAGAAGGAGATACAACTTGTATTTGGTTAGCATCTGCATTTGAGATCTTGGTCAGGTCGCAGCCACAGAAAAAAATAAAACCCTCATGGTATTCCTATAGGCTCTTACCTTTGGGCTCCTATAGAGGCAGGTTCTTGCTTTTTGAGGCAATAACTACATCAAATTTCATCATCTCAATCTTCAAGGATTGTTTTTTCTTCCTGGGGATTCTTTTTCTAAGGCCATAGGAGGTAAAGAGGAAGGATCAGCATGGGAGATGATGGGACAGGCAGGAGGAAGGCTATGAAAGTGCCCTGGGAGAGGCCACGCTCAACAACACGTGGACTTCATGACAGGACACATGTTGCTCCAGAGCTGTCAGGTTTTTTTCCGTGATTTCCAGATTCTTCCCTCCTCCCCCCTCATAAAACTGGCAAGCAGCTTCCCGCTTCCACTCCTTGTAAGCCAGTGTCTAGCCCTCAACTGTGTCCTTTCTTCAGAATGCCTTCTGGGAGGAGGTGAACAAGACGCTGGTTGAGGATGAGGATTAATTGGATCCGTTTGGAAACAGAGCATTTGCAGGGAGTCTCTGCTGGTTTTTAAGGCACCTGATCCTCACAGAAATAACTGTGTCCCCAAGGAAATCTTTCCTCAGGCCAGGAGGTAAATACAGTAAATTGTAAGAAATAGGAAAAGTAGAAAAATCTAGAAAGAAGATCAGTCACTCTCACCAGTCACCGAGTGGATTGACTAAGCAAAGAAATAGCAAGTCATGACTGGGTACATTTGAGCAGATGGAAGAGGGTTGAAACGATGCGTGGTGATGAGAAATCTGTCAAAGACAGTGACTTGGCAGATCTGGCGGGACAACATTGTTTTAGTCTGATTGCAGAATATGTCCCAAAGGACTCGAGCTGCATTTTAAGGAACTGTAAAGTATCTGATGTATACCCAGCCAGGCAACCACGTTCAGAAAGGTGGGAAATCCACCTGGGAAGGAACTGGAAGCTGACAAACCCAGCATTGTTGAGCGTATCCTTCTGTTCTGCACACACTTGGGAGGGAAGACTCCTTGAAGGCTGGCTGTCCTGTGGGAGAGAGGTGCTGCGTACGCCTCCAGCAAGTGGTGAAAATGCAGCTACAAATAGGAGGGAAGAAGTGCATTGCTGTCAACAACTGAGCAGCCCTGAGAACTGGCACATGGATCATTTGTCCTGTCCATGCCAGAGTTTGCTGCCTCCAGTTCTATGAAGAAAGGACAGATAAAGGGGATCCTGCCGATGAGCAAAGAGGTCAAAGTCAAAGAATTTAGCGTCTGCTCACTGCTGCAACCAATGAGCTATGTCTCCTCCAAGGGTCCCCAAACCGTTTCATGCCACGTGCTCTCCAGCTGGAGGAAAGCCACAACAAATCATTCTTCTGTACAGGAGTCCAGGCTTTACAAGTCCAACTTCTGCTGTGGTCAGCCACTCCTAAGAAACAAGTTTGGCATCTAAGGAGCCATTTGTTAAGAACTTCATTTTCATAAGAATGCATTGAGTTGCATAGTGTATTAGAGTTTTTAAGCATTTTCATATACCTTAGCTCATATGGCAGCTTATGAAACAAGGTAAGTATTATTTGTGTAAATATAAAAAATATATATAATCATATAGGGTAACTAAGTGGCTTGCCCATGAATACTGGGCACTGCTTGGTCTCAGAGAATCTCAGGTGTCTGGGGCCAGTCTCTCACCTTTGACCCTATTTCAGGGTCACATCCCATTGAAGTACCTAATGTCACAGGAGACTCTAGCTTACCAGTCTTCAAGAATATATAAACCCACTTAAATCATAAAATTACAATATGCTTTGACTAATTCCACTTTCCAGTCAAAAAAAAAAAAAATTGGAAAGGGAAAAAGTAATCTATATGAAGAACTTTAGAGAAGTTACACTTAAAACTGAAAATTTTTTTTTAAATTGTGGTAAAATATACATAACATAAAATGTAACATTTTTACCACCTTTAAATGGACAGTTCAGTGGCATTAAGTGTATTTGAGTTATTGTACGTCATCACCACCATCCATCCACAGAACTCTTCCAACTTCCTAAACTGAATGAAACTCTGAATCCATTAAAGACTCCTCCCCCCTCTTTCCTCTCCCCAGCTCCTGGCAACCACCATTCTATTTTCTGTATCTATGAATTTGATTACCCTAATTACCACATGTGAGTAGAATTGCACAATATTTGTCTTTTTGTGTCTGGATTATTTAACTCGGGCTGTCTTTAAGGTTTATCCATGTTATAGCACGTGTCAGAATGTTCTTCCTTTTTAAGGCTGAATATATTGTCTGTACATGCCACATTTTGTGTACCCACGTATTCATCAATGGACACATGGGTCGCATCCACATTTTGGCTGTTGAAAATAATGCTGCTGTGAACAGAAGTGTACAAATATTTGTTCCAGTTCTTGCTTTCAATTCTTTTGAACTGAGAGTTCCAGAAGTAGAGTTGCTAGATCATATGGTTAAGTCTAACTTTAATTTTTTTTGAAATTAATTAATTTTCCATTCCCTCTAGCAAGCACAAGAGTTCCAATTTCTCCATGTTTCCAAGCCTGTTGATGATGGCTAGGCTGGCTTTTGTGGTTCTTATTATGGTCACAAGATGCAAGAAACCATCTGGGAATTTTGAGGGATAAGATTATCATTCAAGGGACTTGGAGAGCACATGGCATGCTCAATGGCCACACAGCAAGGTCAGGGGTTGCAGGGACAATCTAGAGCTTTGCCTTTATTCAGGTCGAGTGTGGGGTACCTGGAGTTTCTCAGGTTCACTGTCAATTGGCTAATTTATTAATATAAAACCTAAGGGTAGGAACTAGGGAGTGAGAAGGGAGATGTGGGTCACTCAAGTGGTCAGTTCTCTAGGTTTTCCAGGGCTTTCTGAAAGGGGATCTTCCTGGGGGAGAGCAGCCTAGTTCTTTATCAGGGTGTTCTGCTAGCAGCTGTGTCATACAGCTGCCGATGTGTTCACTCAAGATGCTGACCCTGAAATGGATGCCCAGGCAATCAAAAGATTGATGCCAGGCACTTAACACTCCACTCTACATCCCTACCAACACTTGTTGTTTTGTTTTAAAATAATAGCCACTCTACTAGATTGAAGTTTAAAACTTAGATTTTAAGAAAGCCTCTGAAGGAAGTTATGGCTACCACAGGTTCACAATCCCTTATTTGAGATCCTTGGGACCGTACTGTGTTTCACGATTCAGACTTTTTTTTTTTAATTTTTAGAAGATCATCCCAGTGCATATACTATACATTATGTAATAATACTCCCAGTGGAGTCTGAGGCTGTAACTCACAATCAACCACATTAAATTTCTGCAGCAAGATGTATTACTATTCCCACTAAGTGGGATAAATGAGGACTCTGATTAGCCTCATTTCAGATCAGATCAAGTTTTGCTAGTAAGAGATCGCAGGAAAAGAAGAAAAAAACTTTGGAAATTTTTAAATTTTGGAACCGCAAATAAGAAATCTGGTACTTATATTAATATTATACTACTTAGATTAGTAAAACTCTTAAACTCACCTGAATGAATGAGTATGTAGCTTAGCATTAGAAATTGCTGGAGAGACATGCATTGAATGCAGCTCATTTGTGGCAACAAGCAGGACTGAATCTGCTTTTACCATTCTCTGCTCAGTGTGCCTTGAGGCAGGAGCAGTAGGAGGAAGCATATGTCACCTTAAAACAAACCCAGGCCAGCACCAGAGGACCCCATTCCTCCCCATTTCTGCCCCAGCTTCCACTTGGACTCCTGCCAACCCCACTGGGCACCACCGGGCTAACCTTCCTTGCAGGTGTCTCACTTCTCAGACTTTTACTGGCTTTCAAATTGCATTAAATCGTGAGAACTGTGTGTCCCTTCCTCCCACCGTGCAGCTCCTTCTGTCAGAGCAACTATCGGCATTAATGAGGTGATAAGAAATACAGAATACAGATAGGTTAACATGTCTGTCCTCCTGGCAAGCACATTTATCTAGCAACTGAATGGCGGCAATGACGGGCACTATGGCTGCCTAGGGGGAACCCTCTGTGGTGTCATGTGACAGAGGATGACAGAGGGTGTCAACTCTGCCACAGAGAGTCCCAACCAGAGCCTGCAGCCACTCACAAGGTTGAATGTGTAAGTCCCCCCCCCCCGCTCCCCCCTGCACAGAATTCCTAAGGGACTCTTCCACCCTGATCATCTGTAACATGTGGATGCAATCAAGGAGGCCTATATCCACAATATGAAATTAGATGTTCGCTTAGTCCATTCAAGCTGCTATAACAAAGTGCCACATCTGGGTAGCTTATAAACAACATTTCTGGAGGCTGGAAGTTCCAGATCATCAGGGTGCCAGCATGGCCTGGGGAGCCCTCTTCAGGGTTGCAGATTTTTCATTGTGTCTTCACGTGGTATAAGGGCTGACCTGGCTCTCCTGGGGCCACTTTTATGAGCTCTGTCTTCATGACCTAATCCCCTCCCAGAGACCTTGGCTCCTGAAACCTTTCCCTTGGGCATTAGGTTTTCAACATGTAACTTGAAGGAAACACAAACATTTAGACCCTCACAGATGCAAAGAAAAAGAATTCTGCAAAACCGCTAAAGATCTAGCTCCTAGACCTACTCTTACAAAATAGAAGGTAACCAGTTTGGGGAAGCTGTGCTTGGCTGTTCATGGATGCCACCCACTTGCCACACTGAGCATGAAGCATTGACAAACCATGACACCCTGTTCGACCTTCCAATTTGTCCTCATTTCTGGGTTCTTCCTGCCCCGGGTAAATGGGCATCTAGCCTTGACCCTAGGCGATCTGTACCAAGACCCTACTTCCTTTCCACATCTCCCCAAACTGTAATGGTGCAAAAAATAGAATGCTGTCATGCCAAGAAGCTGGTGCAAAATATAATAAAGAATAGTATGGGCTCAAAGAGGCATCCATTTCTTCAGGACACGAGCATTATACAAAGAGATCAAACATGAGTCCTGGGCTTCTACAGATCCCTCAAGCTGCACTTTGGATATTCATAGATTTGGCCTCAGGATGTACCTCTGGAGTGACAAAATGGCCTTCTTCTTTTTCAACTGTGCTTTTGGTTTAAGTTTCCACATTGTCTCTAAAGTCAACCTTTGAATACACCGAAAGGAGAAAAGGTTCTTGAGGACACGGGTGCATTGTTACTTGTTTTTATTGTAAGTGGCTGAGCATCAGTAGGCACAGTTAGAGGCTGGGTTGATTTGGCAGTCTCTTATTGTTCCTGGATGCTCAGACTCCCAGGGGTAGCATTCCCATGTAAGCTATCGCAGTCAGCTTCTGATAAATGAGTCTCAGCTAGCCGTGCGGTGCGCACAGCATCTGAAAGAAACAAAGCCCTCCTCTGACCCAGCACAGGTACGGCTGCAGGAATCATTGTCCAAGATGTCGAGGGGCAACACCGGAAGCTGCAGGCACCTTTCAGCCACTCTCTACTCCTGTGTCAGCAAAGGCTAGCTTGCACTTGCTGCTGTTCATGCCAATGAGCTTTAGTGATTAAGCAGAGCTCGTGGAGCCCCGCACATATAATTGATGTCAATAATAGTCAGCCCAATGTCGTATTTTAGAAGTCAAGCCCAGAATCCAACAAGAATTTATTAATCTATCAGCTGCATTGAAAGCACAGAAGTTATGCTTTGCTGCAAAAATAAAGAGATATGGTGACACGACTTTTAAAATTTTCGATTAGGGCATTGTTTTTAGGGCAGCAAATACTGTAAAGCTTTATGGAAAAGAATTTGCAATGCACTCTGTATGTTTTATTATTCATTATGTGGGGAATATTGTGAAGTAGATTTGGTTCAAGATATGGATGAAGACATGGAGCTCATTCAGAGAACCTCTGATTTAAAATGGATAAACCAATTCATATGCAAATATATCATGCATAAGATTTCAATAACTGAAAAATGACTTAAATATAAAAATCTCTCTGTGTGCTTCCATTTCTTCTTTTGAAGGCCGCTGGATAGAGAGCCTTAGGTTTCCAGAACTTGGAAAATGACCCGCAAGAAGGGGAAGAATTTTAAGCATAAGTATATCGTACAGGAATATGTAAATAGGAAGGACAAAATAGAGGAATGGAAAGTTTCTCAGCTTGCAAACCACAATAGTAGAAGCAGTAGGAGAATCATGATATAGCAATTAGGCAGGGCTGCCCCCTGCCTATCAGGTCCCTGCCCTAGGTGTCCTGATGCCCCTTGAGATCCACTCCTCATCCCTCCACTTGGGTCTGTGCCCTGAACAAGGATCTCTACAAACTGAATCACCCACGTCCTCAGGCCACAGGCCTCCAGTTGGCTTCAGCTAATGGGAGGCAGCATGTGGAGATAAGAAGGACGGACTAAAGAGGTCAGGGTATCATTCCCTCAACTCCCTCCCTGATGGGCCATCGTTTGACAGTTGCCATGTCATTTCGTTGCTCTCTGCAATTTCAACTCTTGTGCACACTGGTAACACCTCCTTCAACTCCAGCCTTCCTGCTATTGCCAGCCTTGGGGTTCTTTGCCACCCAGCTCTGGTTTCTGTGTTCACACCTTTGTAAGTTGTCTCTTCTTCAAACTCTCTTTATTACTTATTTGAGTGTGCCATCTGTTTCTTACCAGGACACAGACAAATATAGCACCTTTGTAAGAATTAGAAAGAGGCACCCAGATCGGTCTATGAGACTTCATTACACCGGTTGTCTCTGCGTTGGTATGAATTGAAATTTTCTAAAAGAAAACAATTCCAAAAAAGAAAGAAAAAGAAAAACGTGTCCCTTTGGTGAATGGTGCCCTGCAGGTGCATTGCTTTGTGGGCACAGAATTCAAGCTGGATTTCAGCCCAGCTCCCTCCATCAGTGGATGACTTTGTACAGTGCACAAAATGCCCAGATGAATGTGGCAACCCTCCAAAAGGATGGGTAGATCCCTAAAAGCTGGAAAATATCTTCAAGAGAAAAGTGAAGGCTGACCTGGGTCTTTAAGGATATTTGAGACTTAAATTGGAAAGTGCATTGTGAGCAAGGAAAGCCTGTAGGACAGGAGAGTAGAAAATGTATACAGGCTGTGGATTCTGTAAGGCAAGGAGGGTCCCTTGAAGGGATTGTTGCAGCATAAGAAAGTAGAGATGGGGTGGAAATGGGCTTTGGTTGCTGAGCAATAAAACATGAACTGTCGTTTGTGGTCAACCAGACAGTATGGTGCACCATTTGGACACGTGGACGCTAAAACTAGACCTACTCGGCTTAGATCATGGTTTCACCGCCCGTTAACTCCGTAACTTTCGCACAGCTACTCATCCTCACTCAGCCACAGTTTTCTTTTCTGCAAAGTGGAGATAAAATAGCATGTAACTCTTGGATTTGCTAGGGGGCTGCATTTTAAAATACACGTGAAGTGCTTAGCACAGTGCCTGCTGATAATTGCCCAGTAGACATCAGCTACTATCACCAAAAGTTTTATCAGAAGAGTAATATGATGAAAGCAAGAGCTCGTGAAGATTACTCAGACTGTGTGTGCAGAATGCACTAGAAAGAAAGAGGCAGGCAGAGAAGTCAGTTTGAGGCTGTTATACTATCTGCCTTCCAGGAGGGCCACAAGAAATGAGACAGAAGAAGTAGGTGTAGAGAGCTCTGGGAGGAGAAGAGAAGGAAGGCTGCGAATGGGCAGGTCATGAGCATGCGGAGTCAGAGAGGCTCCAAGCACTTGTCTGAAGTCTGTTGTCTCCATTGGTATAAAAAAGCACATAGGCAGCTTGGGCAGTTGACATCAAGGGACTGACATTTTTAAATCTTAGTACAAGTAAAAGGAATGTGAATCTAAATCTGCCAATAAAAGAATTAAAGAACCATTAGATTTTGCCCTTCTGTTTTGCATAATATCAAATATTAGATCCAAGATTCTATTACAAAATAAAAACCCTATGGACACTTCAAACATTCCAGGGCTCACTGGTTATACCTCGACCTACGAAAGGTGTTTTTTTTAATATCCAGAAGTTTCTTCTGATTAAAGTCTGAGGTAAGGCCTCCTTGGTTGAGAGAGAGTATCCTCGTACCAGAGAATTCTCTAAGAGCATAATTAATTTACAAATTCAGTACTTAGCAAAATTAACCGGAGAGCTGAGGAAGCCAGCGAGCCCTGGACTTTAGTATCTTCCATTTGGGATAGAGGAGGAACATAATTTTAAGAAACAGGGACACGTGGGTGGCTCAGTGGTTGAGCATCTGCCTTTGGTTCAGGTTGTGATCCTGGGCTCCCAGGATTGAGTCTTACATTGGGTTCCCCGCGGGGAGCCTGCTTCTCCCTCTGCCTACGTCTCTGCCTCTCTCTGTGTGTCTCTCATGAATAAATAAATAAAATCTTTTAAAAAATTAAGAAAAAATTTCTGTAAGTCCCCAGTTGAACATTCATTTGTAGGCAAGCCTCCCAAAGAATTCAGTGCCATTTTAAAAATCACCCTGAAACCACTTTTTAGCCATAGCTCCCTATGAGAAAAGTTATTCCTTGTTTTCACTTTTTGGTCTTTTCTTGCAGGAATCTAGCTCATCTGTTGCTGACGTTCTGGCCCACTGCCCAGAGACAGCATGGCACAGTCTGGTACTGAGGCCTTTCCTGCCGTATGCTAATCTGTTCTCTTCACCTTGGCCTTTGCAGATACTTGCCTGAGATCATGAATGATGGGCTGACCAACCAGATCAACAACCCTGAGGTAGACGTGGATATCACACGGCCTGACACTTTCATCAGGCAGCAGATCATGGCTTTACGTGTAATGACCAACAAACTAAAGAACGCGTACAATGGCAATGATGTCAACTTCCAGGACACAAGTAAGGAAGTCTTTACCAGTACCAGTAAACTCCACAGTGAAAAATAGGTTATACCATATTTTTTCTTCAAGGGCAGTGTGCATCTTTAATCTTGTGTCATGTTTACCCAATCTGCAGAGCAGCTTATAGTCCTTGGGACAGAGAGTTCTGATCCCACAAAGCTTAGGATTCTATTAAAACCATAACTGGTCTTGAGGAATAGTTTCAAGGGACTGTATTCAGCAATACCCAAGCTAACATTGAGTCTCATCTGCCAGTTGATCCATTAATGATAAAGCAGCAAAGTAATGTGTTCATCTTCTCCTTCCCCCATCATCATTGGCATCTGCCAAAACTCTTGTCCCCTCTTCCAACCACCAAAAGAAGAATTTCTGAAGATTTCCAAAACAGGGTGGGTTGGAATCCCTGTTTTATCCCTTATTGGCTGGGGTTGTATGCAAATTGTTTCTTGAGTCTTGGATTTCTTTTCTATAGAATAGGAAGCATTCAGGCCTCTGAGGGCGGGTCTTTGGGAGGTTGGTTTGCAGGTCTGTGAAGGAGCTAGGGTAGTATCTCAGGTGCTGTGTATTCAACTGTGTTCGCTCTCCCTCTATCCAGTCACTCACGTGCATGAGCCATAGACATTCGTATCTGAAATAGTGACAGAAATAGTGAAATGCTTGTGCCTTATGACACGTAACTAGTTTATTAGCCATCACAAAATATCAGAAGTGATTGGAAAGACTAGTAAGTGAGCATTAAATGAAATTTGGGGTTTGTGTAAATGGTTTCAAGATGCCTAACTATACAAATGGGGGGGGGGGGGTTGTTTTATTGTTTTTAAGGTTGTTGTTTTTTTTTTTTTTTTTAAGATATGTGTCCTTACACAGAGTTCTTGGGAAAAGATTTCTTGAACATAAGCTGTGCAGTCGCCAGCGATTCTGTAATTTGGTCACTGAAGCAAAAGATGATGCTTGTGTGCTTGAATTAATGAGATAGAAAGAAACAAGTTACAGATGGAAGACATTAAGTCATCCAAGTCCTAGCCATTGTCCGACTGAGTTGTCCCCTGCAGAAAATTTTTAGTGCTTTATCCCATTTTAAGTAACTCAAAAATTAATTTTCTAAATGCAGGGTAATTGCCAACCCAGTAGACTTTATTGCAGTAAAGTTTCTAAGTGTCCTCTTAGAATTTCTCTTCCTCTTCACTAAATCTATTCTTTCCTTTTCAAAAGAGAACCTTCCCCAAGGTTTCAGCCTTTCTGCTTCTCCCCTGCTCATTCCTTAGCTTCGCTCCTTTGAATGCATCATCGTCCTCTCTATCTCATGAAATGCTTTATTATCTGGAGGACTATAGGAATAAATAATTCAAGATAATGTAAGAATTAGTTGAGGTTGGCCTTGTTTCTCTCTCCTCTCTGACCTAAAGAGGTTATATACATGTCAATCTGCAAGGCTTAGGGAATGTCCTTGAGGAGAGATAGTACTCCACTTCCCCTCACAAGAAAATAAAAATTAACAACAGTTAAGAGCATCACTTAGCTCTAACCCAAGCCCCATATTTGGTCCTCTATTTTAGGATAGTGTCTGTCATATAAACCATTATCACATCTTACAACCATCATCACCCTTCCTGCTTTTGACATTTAAAAAAAAAAAATCACCCCTTAAATTCCGGTGTTTCTGACTCCTTTTCAGAAAGAGATGGGCCATTATTTCTTTCAGCTGGAATCTCCTGTCATTATTTGCTTACCACAGTTTTAATATTCTAAATCACTTTAATAATATCTTTGTAAAGGTTATATTACTTCTTGTTCATAATACCAGTGTTAAGAACAATTCCCTTTGCAGTTCTGGTATCTCTGAATTTAATTAATGGGCATTTCTCCCTTTGTAAAGGCCACTAAAGATAAATCCGAGAAAATGTTAAGAACCTGGTATAGTGTATTCAAGTGATCTTACCTGGTATTTAGATGTCCTATTAAAAAAACAAAAAGCTGGGGGGGGGGGGGAGATGGTGGGGTGGCCCGGGTGGCGCAGGGGTTTAGCGCCACCTTCAGCCCAGGGTGTGATCCTGGAGTCCTGGGATCAAGTCCTATATCAGGCTCCCTGGAGCCTGCAAGCATGGAGCCTGCTTCTCCCTCTGCCTGTGTCTCTGCCTCTGTGTGTGTGTGTGTGTGTGTGTGTGTGTGTCTAATGAATAAATAAATAAAATCTTAAAAAAAAAAAAAGAATAAAAGAATCGTACTGAGTTGTGCCTTGCTTACTCAGGGGGACATGAGAAGAGTCCCTGCGTTACTTTGGCTTCACTTATGTAGCATCTAGCAGCCAAGATGGTGCCAGTAATGTCAGGCGCAGCTCAACAAGCACATCCTTGGTTCAGGCCAACAGGGAGGAATTTAGGTCTATTGAATGAATCTTTGAGCAAGTGGGGAAAATAGTAAATTTCATTGCCGACTTTACAGTTTCCTGAGTCCTCCCAGGCACATCATCTCACTAATACCCCCTAACGATTCTGTGAAACAGATATGAATATTCTCATTTTTACAGCTGAAGAAGCAGAGCCACAGTGAGATTAACTGGCTTGCCCTCATTCACTTAAAAAACGGCAGCTTAAATTCTAGGTCCTCTTTGCTGGAGGAACCATGTTTTGTTTTGTTTTGTTTTTCCATCAGGCATCATTGCAAGCACTGGGTTTGGTGCCTCTTTCACCCATTTCACCAGGGTGGCTTCACACATATTCTGCATTTAAATGTTCTTGTATCTCTTGAAATGAGGAAACTGACAGAAGTTGAAGAAACTTCCTAAGGCACATTTAATTATTCAACAAGTATTTATTGTGCACCTGCTGCATGCTAGGGACCATTAAAGGCAATGGGGATACAGAAGTGAATGGTAGGCACCACACAAAGTCTCTACCATCCACAAGAAAACAAGCAAGTTAATAATGCAATTGCAAACGTGCCAAGTACTTTCACACAGATGGAAATTGATGGAGACTGAACCGGGACCCAGGTCTGAGACACAGGGTTGATGCAACAGGAAGGAAGCAAGTGATGACAGGTGGGACTAGAGCAGGCCCAGAAGGTATGGCAGACAAGTGAGAGGATGCCATGCCAACACAACATACGAGATGGGAGCCCTGGTGTTGGTTTCAAATGGGGAATGGTGCACCTTTTCTGTAAAGAAAGATATTACATATGTTCAGTTTTAAAAGCCATATATGAAGGCAGAATGAGATGATGCATCAGCAAAGGGGGTGACTGTATTCCAATATAACCTCATACATGGACACTGAGGTTTACATTTTGCACACGCCCTACCCACACGTCACAAAACACTATTCTTCGTTTGATTTTTTTTTTTTCAAAATCCCTTACAAGGGTATGGTGAGAAAAATGGCCCTAAGGTACAAAAAGAGCGAGGGATGGACGTTCTTAAGGCAATTTAAACATTAGCCAAGAAATAACCTTTCCAACGCCAACATGGTGGGTATGGTGCCTTCTCTGGTCTAGAATCCATACCTTTCCTAAGCTGAGTAACTGGATGTCAGTTAACACTGTGCCTCAAACATCTATTTTGATTTGTCTCATCACAAACCCATGGGGTTGGGTAATGTATTTTTCCACCACCAGACCCAAATCTGGTGTGTGGCCCCACTTCTTCCAAGTTGATGGTCTAACTCTCTTTTTCAATCTGCCCACCGCAGGCGATGAATCCAGCGGCTCGGGGAGTGGCAGTGGGTGCATGGATGACGTGTGTCCTACGGAGTTCGAGTTTGTCACCACAGAGGCTCCCGCAGTGGACCCCGACCGGAGAGAAGTGGACTCTTCAGCAGCCCAGCTCGGCCACTCCCTGCTCTCAGGATCCCTCGCCTGCATCGTCCTGGCACTGCAGAGACTGTGCAGATAATCCTGGGTTTTTGGTCCGATGAAACTGCATTTTAGCTATTTGAATGGCCAACTCACTTCTTTTCTTACACTCTTGGACAATGGACCATGCCACAAAAACTAAACCGTTTTCTATGAGAAGAGAGCAGTACTGCACTCTGTCTCCCTTTCTGTTTGCCCAAAGAGTACCGGGTGCCAGACTGGACTGCTTCCTTTTTCCTTCAGCTATCTATGGGGACTTTGTTTATTCTAGAGAATTCTTACTCAAATCTTTCTTACCAGGAGATTTTCTTACCTTCATTTGCTTTTATGCTGCAGAAGTAAAGGAATCTCACGTTGTGAGTTTTTTTTCCCCCCATTTAAAAAAAAAAAAGGCAGGAAGAAAATAATTTTCCTTGTAAAATCAGGCCAAACCCCAAGACAACTGCATTTTCAACAAAAAAGCAAACAAGAGCAAAAAATAAAAGAGCTTTAGAGCTGGAAGTTCAGCGTTGCCAGCCGACTCCCAGTGTAAGCTTTTCTCTGATAAATCGGGTTTACAAAAATGCTTTGGGGGAGAAAGTTCAAAACTTTTTTTTTAATGTGGTGAAAATACAGTGTTGTCTTGGCGGTATCGTCTTGCACTCTATCCACACACTACCAAACTGATTTGGGGGTACTGATACTAAATTTAGATTCCATCTTTACTAGGAGAGTGAAATTGCCACCACCCAGCACCTCTCTCTCACCTTGCCCAATTTCAGTTTCAACGATGGCACCATTTTCCTTAATTCTCTTAATGTTTGTCCACTGGATGCAATTGGCACGGATTTTTCTCTTCATCTCCAGTTGCTAGTGGACGCTCTCATCAATTCATTCTCCTCAAGGGTCTGAATTGAAAATTATCTTCAGTGACACCATAGTTTTGCTTTAGCCACAGGTTTGACATTATTTTGAGGTTTCTGCCTCTGTGCTCATTACCCTCCCAAAATAAGAGTTCTTTTAATGAACTTCTAAGCAATTAGATCCATAAGTGAGTTTTCATTTTTAATGGTTTGCTTTGTGTCAGTTGGTTTCTGCATCACAAGGGCATTCTCTTACAAAATAACTCACAACAAAAAAAGTCAAGACAAAAAAATATATATATATAGTATTGACATGGAGATTTCTTTCACTTTTTTAGTCTTAGTATGATCATCTATTTTTATATCTCTATATATATAAATCACAGATTTTAACTTCTTAATTCCAAGCTCAGGGTTGACACACCTTTGTAACGAAAATGTTTTGTCAACCAGCTCTTCTTGTTTTGTGCTGCTCAGAGAAGGGATTCCTCAACGATCTGTGAGCACCAAGAATCAAGAAAGAGAACTTTTTACGTATCTAACTGTCCGTTTATTAAAAGTTTGCCAGGGCACACCCTTTTTGCATGAGCGTGCTTTGTCCTGGGTGCTCCAGACAGCACCGGGCTCATGGGGAGAGCCACGGGTGTGCAGGAACTGTCCTGGTGTTGGAAACCGTATACATAAAGAATGTGGTATACATGCAAAACCATTGCTTTCATGTACACCTTCAGCCTGGGATTCCTGCTTGGCACTTGGACATATGACCTAACTCGAGAGGCCACTTTAAAGCCACAAGCCTAACTGACCCTCCAAGTGTACCAAAGCCAGGCCCTATGCTCCCCATGTTAGAGAGAAGCAAAATAAACCAAACTGGGGCTTTATTCTTGTTGGCTATCCATGTGTTTCCTTGGTTTTTATGATGATCTGGGGTTGGGAAAAGTAGTGTTTCAAGACACCATAGTATGCCAGTCACATTTTATTTAACCCATTGGCAGAAATGGCACGTAAATGGTATTTTTCGATCTTCACTCTCATCAAAATTATAATTAGTTATTGATTTAGTCATCACCTTTAAGTAGAACACATGCGGCACAATAGTATTAAGTATATTTGAGCACTTTTGCAAAACTGCAAAGTATTTAGAAGCATCTATTGCTATTTTATGCCTAATGAAGTATAAAAAGTAGGATTCTGAGAGACTTTGTGGCATCTTTTCATTTAAATCTCTATGAAAGTAACACCTAATCTAATTCAGGATTGCATACTTCTAGAAAACCATCCATTTCACTGCCAAACTTCGGCTTCCTATCACCAATGACACAGAAAACATGTCTATGAAGGACCAATCATTTATGTTGCCCATTTCATTGTATGCTCAGAAATCAGTATTGTCTTTCCCCGGTAATTAAGGTGCAATACAAATTAAATCCCTCTTGATTTTCCAGAATATTGGAGTAATAACTTGTTTTTATGGCTTTAAACTCTTAAGTCTTTCCTTTTTTCAATATTTCTGCATTGTCTTCTATGAAATAGATCAAAATGCCTCGTTTCCTCTGTGCTCTCACCCCAAAAGGTTTTGTGCATGTGTATGAATACACATTATATTAATGAATGTGAACCCATGTTCTGTACACACTAAATGCCCAGATAATATAGAAACGCCTGCTTCATTTGTTTTGACACCTTCATGATCGGTATTATTCATAGTGGTGAGATACAGTGATCCCCCACGAGCCAGGCAGAGAGCTGAGATGACTGTCAGTTACTGATGCCACAACACTCGTCCCCTGCATGGATGTGGTCAAAATAGTCTTCAAATCGTGCTTCCTAGTTTTTATCATCATCCGACTCTGTCATATGATTTTCAGACCAATTTAACATGAGACCTGTTTTTCTGTCCTAAGGGAGTTTAATCTCATTATCCCATTTCAGTAAGGATTTCAGCATTCCTCCCTCTCTCCTCTGCCCCTGCCACATTAATTTCTCTCGTCTCGACATAGTGCTAGGGGAAGAAACGATGCCCCAGCATTTCTCTCGCTCTGCCCTCATTTGTTCTGGTGTCCCCAAAATTCTGCAATCACATCACCACCTCTGTTAGGAGTAGGGAGGATTGGGCTTACTGAAGTCTGACACTAGAAATTACTGGGTGATGCTCATGACCGCAAACACTTAGCTTATTGAAGTGCCTCTCTTTACATGTTCTTTAGTTATAATATGTATTTTTCTAACAGAAATACACGTCTGTAATTGGTGTATATTATACTTTGTATATGTTAGAACAAAAGCTAAACAGAGGCTAAAGTCTTTAGCAGAGAAGAACGAATTGCCGAGTCATGAATTGGCGCTCTGCTGACGGTTCTGTACTGAAGGGTAGCCGTGACAGCCTTCTGTCACTTGAATGAAGATCAAGTCCCTACCTTGATGACAGCCACCTGAGAACACCATTAGCACTGGCAATCGGACTCCCTTACGCTGACTTACCCAGCGAAGTAACTGGTATTACCGGCTTTCATTGTAAGGGATTGAAAATACTACTTGGTCGACACTGAAAAACACTATGAAGTAGTAATTATACAAGTAACGTTCTATAACTCAAACATGTTGAAAATATTATTGGACACAGAACCCTGATATTTAATTTATATTCCCTGCTGCAGACGTTAGCCTACTTTAACGCTTTAGCCATTACATACATGTTTTGGCTACACACTGAACACCAACTAAAGTCCCCAAGGAGGAATAAAAACTGAGCAAATTCCTGAGTTGTGATTCTTTTATTGCTTCTCTTTGCAAGGCTAATTATCAGGTGGTTTGATTTAAAGGTGGAAGTGTTAGCAAATGTAAGTTTTGACTGATCCAAAACTTGCAGGAATACAAACTCCCCTTTATTTACTTACTGTCACTAATAGACCTGACTTCTAACCTACAAGAGGATGGGGGAGAGCAGTTCGGCTTTGCCAAGAGAAGAGTAAAGGAGCCCGTAACTTCTACATTTGCAAAGTGTTTCTCCTTGGTGGAGACATTAGCCAGTGTTTAGTTTCAGGCCAAGTTATACAAATAGAGTATTGATTTGTATGCATTCTGGAGCCTTGCTACATCATGGTTTGCTATGGCGTGGGACTCAGGCTAGCCTGGGGCTATTTGAACCTCATTCAAAGTTGAATAGTTACTGGAATCTTTGACATTGCCTTGTGATGAGGTACTTCCATTGAGAAGACACCTTGAAGATGGAGAACAGTGAGGTCTCTGTGTGCATATGCATAATATATATGCAGGACAAATGTGTGCACCAATCAAACCTGAAATTTTATGTGACTGTCAAATGAATATTACTTGGGTTAAGATTTTTCATTTCTGATTTGGATAGAAAATTGCTATTAATCTTGTATTAAAATAGTTTTTAAAAATCTACCAGTGCCCTTGCTGCATTGTCTTAATTTTTGTCATAGTCTAAATTTCAGAGGTTTCGAATTTCTTTTTGCTTGAGACCTTTTTAGAAACCGCAATATTAAAAGAAAGAAAAAGAACCATAGATTAAATCAGCACCACTCATCTAAATATACTTGGCTTTTGAAATCATGAACTTTTAGAACTTTGGAACATTGAAGAGCTTTCCAAATGTGTACAGAAGATACTGTATCTCTCTCCTTTTGTATTGGTTTCTTCTTTAAGATAAAATTTAGTGGTTTGAGAACTGATGTCAGTACTTCAGCAATGAGGTGAGAAAAATAAGATAATATGTGAAAAGACTAACCATTTCCAAATTTAGCAACTGCATTGATTTTTATATTTCTGAAAGTTTCCATGCTATCAGGAATGCTAAATGTTGTATAACATGCTAAAGATTCATTTAACAGATATTTATTAAACTCCTACTCTGTGCTAAACCTGCTCTAGGTGCTGATCACTGGTTGTCAAAACCACCAGTTACTCACTTTTTACAATTAACCATGATTACTACAAATATAACGTTTATTCCAAGAATGCTCTTTTAAATAAAGGAAACCATATAAATAAAGTTCTCAAGACTACAATGTTTAAACATAAGCAATATTATAATTTAGTTCACATTATTACTATTTTGGTTTCTAATGAGAAAAGCAATTTCTTCAAAAGATTTAAGAAACTTTAGGAGAATTCCATATATAAAAGCAGAATATAACAACTTTTATTTGGAATTAAACTGAACGCAATTTCATGGAAAGGAAAAACATTGAAACAGTTTTGGGGGAAAACATTTAAAACCACAGAGACTTTTATCAGGTAACAATATTTATTTTAATTTGCTCTTTGGATAAATGGTCTGAGGTATAGTTAAAGCACACTCACAAATATGAAGGATGGCATTGATTTTTTAAAATATCAACTTGTAAAGTAGTGACAATTAGACCTGAATTATTGTTTCCAGCTCAAGAGCTAGAAAGATACACCCACAAGTTTGTCTATTCAGGCCGACGTTCACAATTCATTTAGTGTGGATGCATTTCCATTCCATAGACATATTTATTTGTTTATGTAAGCAAGTGGCCAGACATATTTTGTTGGCTTATAAATGGGGCACACAGCATAGCCAGGAGGAATTAGATGCCTGCCTTTATAGCTTGCTTAAGAAGCTTATTCTCTTGCATACCTCGAAACATAAAGGAGAGCAAGAAAATGGACATTTTTACCCTCTGAGTGCTCACGTTCGGAGAGAAGCAGAAAGACGAACAAACTGATTCAAGGCAAGTGTTAGAATATTTACCTTAAATAAAGCCATATGCTCTTCAATAGGAAAGAGTGTCTGGGGATTTTTAAAATAAAGGAAAAATTTGATGTAGGCAATAATAGTAATCCATTCTTTCAAATGATACGTAATGAACAATGCATCCTGTGTCAGACACAGCTCTGGGTGCCAGACCAAGGCACCAAGATTTCTGCTTTCAGACTGCTTACATCCTAGTAAGGGAGAGAGAGACAACGCATAAGTAAATAAAAAACAAGATGACATCAGAAAGCAGAGGTGCCACAAAGGAACTAAAATAGGAAAAGGGGTCATGACTAAGGAGCAGACTCTCTCCAGGAGAGGCTCCCCAGGTGATCCTCAAGCTGTGATCTCATAATAGGAGGGAGACAGCCATGCAGACCCGGTACAGAGAGTTCCAGGCAGAGGACAAGCAAATACAAAGATCTCTGTCCAGGAATGATCTTTAGGTCCTCCTGTGTGGTTGGGAATTAGTAAGTGAGCTGTTGGGTGGTGGGAGATGGTTGAAGAGCTAAATGACAGCCATGTAAGCCAAATGGCCAAAGTCACAGTCCTTTACCACCTGGTAAAGCTGGAGCCCTAAAAGGATCCATCCCTGCAGCAGCAGCCCTACTTGTGGTACCTAGGAGTATTTTAAGACACTTTTACCAAGGAACTATGCTAAGATCTTTATGTATTTGATCTTTATAGGATTTCTATGATGCAAGAATAATGCTCATTTTATACTGAATAAAATGAATCACAGCAAACTTGATTAACTTGCCTAGTCACATAGGTGAGGCCATAGGAACTAAAATCTATAATAACTAGGGAGAAAAGTGGCAGTATCTAAGGATAATTTGTTTTTTTTTTAAATATAAGTACAAGAAAATTATCCAAGGGTGTTCTGAGAATTGGCAGCAAGTGTGCGAACAGGAATCCATAGGTGTTTACTCACACAGAGGGTATATATTAAAATTTTATTCTGAGATGAAGTGCCATTTAGGTGCATTCTGTTTTTTGTTGTTATTTTTCAAAATGAGAATCCAAAGTAAATAAACTACTGAGTCCCGGGTTCTTGCATAGTTTTAAACTTAAACCCAGTGTGAACCAAAGTTTGATGCCTCGAGAGGAACCTGTGAGTCAAATCTGCTTTCCCTTTGTCATTTTGGTTCACATGTCATACTCACAGGAAGCAAATCTTCCATGTCCAATTCCCAGCGATTTCTCCCATACGTTATAATGTCTATCATTCATTTATCTGTTCAGATGGTCAAGTGGACCCCAAACAAATCAAAACAATCCAAAAATAGTCCGTTCAAGGAGACAACCAGTTTGACTGCTTTGTTGACTAAACTGATGGTTACAACATCTTGTGAAGACTATGACATTGAAGATCCAAACAAATCAAAGTCCTGGTGATCATTTTCACAGTTAAAATAAAGACCAAAGTGCAGAGCACCCTTGTGCCTCTCTTCTTCTTTTATTGTTGGATTGTGCCTCACACTACTGCCCTCCTTACCTGAGCAAACCAGGGGTACTGATTACAGATTTTTATCCCTCTTAAAATGCTACTTTTGACACATTTCATAAAGCTAGTGAATATCGAATCAGAGAAAGGTTTGTCTACAAAACTCTGTTTCTCTTTCAAGATATAAAATGCCTTATTCTTACACAAAGCACTTGACCCCAAAGGGAGCTTTAAATTTATTCTCTTTCAGAATCTTTTCTCTGCCTCCATGAAGTAGGCAGGAATTACCACCCTTATTTTACAGATCAGAGAAGCTACCATAGTCTCCTTAGAATGTCTACTCTCTCCCTTTTTTCTTTTACTTTGTTCCATACCTAGTCCACCCAAATCTTAAAAGATCTGATGTAAATCATTTGGGCTTTTATCAATCTCTTGCTAATTTATAGAACCAGCCAAGTAGCTCAGCCACAGAACCCAAGTCTGGTAGAATGATACCCTAACAGTCTTCCAATTCATTTCTGGTCTTGACTCACATATTGTGAATTAGCACAAACTGAGTTCCTGTACGTGAAAGATTAGATGTCCCCAAATTATATTAAGCCAAAGAAATGTCGCCGGAATGGCTTTATTAAAAACTTGTTAGTGACATAGTACTGATTTTATTGGTTTTTATTTGAACCATTGCATGACAATGAGCATGTTAAGGCTACTTTCTATACCAAAATAAACCCAGGTTCTATGCATTTGTTTGTTTTTGATCTTGAGAGTCTCTATTTTCTTTTTTAATGTAAAACAGAAAATTTTATATTGAGTAGTATGTCTATAGAGAGCATGAGCCATGAGAAATGTACAAGCTAAATGATTTCTCTAGGAAAGAAATAAAAAAAGAGTTTCCTACATCCAAAATCTTCCTTTTTCTGAAGCAATCCTATGATCTGTCCCCTCCTTGTACTTCATTGGCAGGGAGGGTGATGTAGCTTATACGAGGAAGTAACAGGAAAAAAGAGAAAAGAATAGAAATCCAGTACCCTTTGAAATGCATGATGCTTCCTACATTTATCTGAGCATTTCTGAGCCTTCACTGTGAGTGTCCTTAAAAAGAAATCATAGAGAAAAGCCAACAAGCTATGAAAATGTGCTCAACATCACTAATCAACAGGGAAATGAAAATCAAAACACGATGAACTGTTACCTGACACCCAGTAGGATGGCCACCGTCCAAAAAAAGAAAAAAAGATAATAACAACATTGGTGAGGGTGCAAGGAAGTTGGAATCCTTGTGTACCGTTGGTAGAAATGGAAAATGATACAGCAACTGCAGAAAACACTATGGAAGAAGAGTGTGTTTTTTTCCTCAAAAAACTAAACATAAAAAAAAAAAACTAAACATAGAATTACCATATGACCCAGCAACACCAACCAGAATTGAAAACAGGAAATTGGGCGGCCCAGGAGGCCCAGCGGTTTAGCGCTGCCTTCAGCCCAGGGTGTGATCCTGGATTCCTGGGATCAAGTTCCACATCAGGCTCCCTGCATGGAGTCTGCTTCTCCCTCTGCCTGTGTCTCTGCCTCTCTCTCTCTCTCTCTCTCTCTCTCTGTTTCTCTCATGAATAATAAATAAATAAATAAATAAATAAATAAATAAATAAATAACAGGATCTTGAAGAGATATTAACCCTCCCATGTTCAAGGCAGCATTATTCACAATAGCCAAGAGGTAGATGCAACCTGAGTGTCCATCATGGATCCATGAATAATATATATATATATATATATTTATATTTTTATATGGTACAACAGAATCCTAGTCAGTCTAAAAAAAGAAGGAAGTCCTGTCAAACACTACAACATGGATAGAACAAGGACATTATGCTAAGTGAAATGAGCTAGTCACAAAAAAGACGAATATTGCATGATTTTACTTTTATGCCACATCTAACTCTGTCAGGCTCTTAGAAACAGGAACTAGAATGCTGGTTGCCAGGCACCATGGGATGGGCAAATGAGAGCTATTGTTCAATGAATTGCTTGAGTTTTGCGAATATGAAAAGGTTCTAAAGGTCTGTTGTACAACAATGTATGTAGAGGTAACACTACTGTACTGTACACTTAAAAATTATGAAGATGGTAAGCTTTATGCTATGTTTCTTTTACTACAATAAAGATAAATATAAGTAAATAAGTCAGAATACATGTGCCCTCTTCCCAAGAGTCTAGGGTCGGTATAAGGGGGGGAATACCAAACAAATCCATACCACCTGACTGTATAATCACTATGATGACTGTTAGGATAAAGGCTTCCACCAAGTACCAAGAGATTGAAGAGACAGGCATAAGGGTGCTGTGGAAAGAGAACTGGTTAACAAAAGATAAAAGAAATGGAAAAAAAGAAATCACAGAGGAAGTAAAGTACATTGAATGAAGAAATACTCTTCTCCCCTCACAAGGTATAGATAAGAAGTCTGTATGTCCCAAATCGCCTGAGACAGTCCAGTTATATCTGTTCTCTCAATATAATAATTAACAGTACCTCTTTCACTCTCCAGAGTTTTCCAGGTTTGAATGATAAATTATATGGTCACCCCATGTATGAATAATGGCTATCCGCAAGATCAATTTACATGTAAACATATATGACACCTTATAATTTTTCAAAACACCCACCCACCTGAAGAAATACTGGGTAATGTTATTCACAACTAAACTTCTGATTTAAATCCACCCTACCTACTTCTATTGAAAAACATCTGGAATCAGAATAAAAAATCCAAAGATGACTCTGACATTGTCAAGCACACTGTATAATCCCAACGCACAAATGTCCAGCTCTAAACACTAACCAGTTTTCATCTTAAAACAGACCTTACTTGGAACTTGATTCTAGGCGACTCCCTTTGCTTTTCAGCAATTTTGCTGGATATGTCAATTGGTACTGCCCCAGACGTTGTATTTTGGTTCCATTTGCTATTGCTGGAAAGCTATGATTTGAGGCATGTTTTCTTCATTTGCCAATCTTAGCAGCCCCATAAAAACTATAATCATTTTCTTTTATGTTTTGAGTCACATGCACAATCAATGTCTTGACTGCTGTTGTCGACTTGGCCATCTAGATCAGCTTTCTCAACCTTTCTTCTACCCTATCATGTGGGACACACGCGGTTTACATCAAGTGGTACCAGTAATTTCTTATGCGCTAAATGCAACCCCATCCTTTCTCTGCCACTCAAATGAGCATACCAGAATGCAAGGAAGCTATCAGAGAGCTAATGGGGAATTCATTCCAACTTAAAGTCATTCATAAATTTTACTCATTCAACTTATTTCTAACAAACTACTTACAATACTTTCCAATTGATTCCTACTTTGGATTTATAAAACCATGCAATGTTCCACTTAACCTCTGGGAGGCCACATTCCAAAGAGAAAAAAGAGTGATATAAAATGTGCTCCCTGCTGATATCCAACATATAGAAAGATACCTCTTAGATTGAAGGCCAATGGAAGAAACTTATTCTTTGATTAAGTCACTCAGTCCTTCAAAGGGTACCTCAAGCTCCGTTCTTCAGAAGCACTTATTCTTAAAAACATTCTTTAAGGAGCAGTGGACATAAATGTGTAGATTGTCTACAAAATAGAGATGAAGGTTTCTATTAGAACTAAAAACCCTATACAAAAAAAATATATATACAAGACTTGCAAAATCTAGCCAGTCATCTAAATTCAGTTCATGTATTTATACTATGATATATATTTGGGAAGACATATAATAGATTGAGGCATATTCTGCTTCCTCTAAGAAGTTAGAGGAAGTTACTAAAAATAGTAACAAAAGCAACACCAATAAGAACAATGCCTAGGAATTATTCTAAGCCTTTCCCATTTATTAATTCATTTTATCCTACAAATAAAATATTCTTTTAAAAAGTAGGTACTAATATTGTCCTAATTAGACAGACGAGGAAACCAAGGCATAGATTAACTAAATGACTCCTCCAAAGTCCCATGTAGCTAGAAATTGGAAGATATTAAAAAAAAATACTGAAATCGCTATTGACAACTGCCAAGATGTAGAAACAACCTAATTGTCCACCAACAGATGAATGGAAAAAGAAGGTGTGGTGTATATTTATGTAATGGAATTCTCATTCAGCTGAGAAAAGAAGAAATCCTGTCATTTGTGATCATGTGGCTGGGCATTTTTCCAAGTGAAATAAGTCAGACAGAGAAAGATAAATAGGGAACAAGATCACATATGTGGAATCAAAAAAGTTGAGCTGATAGAAACACAGAGTAGAATGGTGGTTACCAAGGGCTAGAGCTGGGAAAAATGGGAAGAAGGTATAAGATAATCCAGTTATAAGATAAATAAATTCTGGGGATCTAATGTAGAGCATGGTGATTATAATTAATCCTGCATTCTATACTTGGAAGTGCTAAGAGAGTAGATCTTCAGTGTTCTCACCATAAAAAAAGGAACATGACATGATGGAGGTGTAGGTTAATGCTGTGTAAAATAGTCATCATTCTGCAATATATAATTGAATCAAATCAACATGTTGTACATCTGAGACTTAGACAACGTTCTATGTCAACTATATCTTAATAAAGCCAGAAAAAAACAAAAACAAAAAAGAAAGGAAAAATAAAAAGACTAAAATCACCAGAGCTGGAAACAATGTGGTTCCTTGAAGAGGAACACAGCTTTGAATGAATGGAGGCAAAGTTCTGCCTGCTGTTGTGCAGGAGCAGAAAGGAATGAGGGAGGCTACCTTCTGGAAATAATGATGGCGGGGCAGGGGGGTGGGGGAGTGGTCCATTGCAGGCAAAGTATGTGAAAAATTGTCAACCATCATCTCATTTCCATAGATGCTTTTACTCTGCCAAGATTTTAAAAATTGTGTTTCCTGCATGTACCCTGGGGTCTGGGGAAAATGCGTACATAGCTCTGGGAGGAGATACTTAAAGCCATATGTACATGTATATAAATATATATGGTTTAGAATAATTGATCATATGGAGATCTGGGTTTTCTCCCTCAATTCCCTATACTCCACAGAAACAAACAAGGCAAGATATTGAGTAGCAAAGTTCTCATTCAATCTTAAAGTCTCGGTGACATCAAGATAAACCACAGTGGCTTTGAGCTCGCTGTTTGTGAGATCATCTAACCTCCTGACTGAATTATAGCTTTATAATCCTACCCCCTCTATTTATTACCCTATGTACAGCACTCCATTATCTAGAGGGCTGTCAGAAAAAAACAAAAACAAAAACAAAAACATAAAAAACCTTCCCAGCTGCTGAATTACCCTAATCACAATTCTTTTCTTACCTTGCCTACTCTGGGCTGTGGAGTAGAGGAAGGAGCAGGAGGCTGGGGGGAAAGGAGAGATCTGATGTCTCATTGACAAGTAGAAGAAGGTGCTTGACATTTCTTCCCTGCTCTCAATTCACTCTCCACTTCACCCAAGCCTCTATTAACCCGCTGTGGAATATGGCAATTTCCTAAGCCAGGGTCTTTAAGTAAATACCATTTCTCTCCATAAGGCTCCTTTTAGCTGCTGTGTTCCTTGTGCTTGTTTAGCTCATGATATTTCATGCCAGATACGTTAGAGACAGTGCTCAAGTGCAAACGGCCAAGCAGCTAGATTGTGAAACGCGGTGCTCTCATCCATCAGGGGAAGAGTACGCTGCGGGGATGTTGTGTTTTGTATCTGTTTTACATTTATTATGTGTTTCTTGCTGAGCCTGCCTTTCCCACCAATATTGACGACTGAGCTAATGACTCTCTATTAACACCAACTCATGTGGGTGATTATGCATCTTTGGAAAGTACTTAATAAACACTATTAAAAGATTCTGCTTTACAGTGATGGCAATCCTGCCAGATGTGCTATTGTGTTGTTAGACAAAGGCAGTCTTGAAAAGGGTTCAAGGTAACGTTTAAAAAGTCATCTTTTATTAGGCTGCCTAGCAAGATGCCCCATAAGCGCTGAAAACACATAAGAGGTTTGAGTTCAGATAAAGAATGTGTTACCAGATGGCAACAGTAATTACCCTGTCCCCAAACTCATATTGTATTTACCCTGCCTTTTGCCTACAAAGTTGCCAAACAACATCCAGTTTTTCCACTGGAATACACCATGTCATATTCCCTGCTGGCACATATATTAATGAGTGGGTGCTTTTATTAACAGTGTAAGACAAGAATATTTCAATCTTGTTGTTACACCTGCTGCCTGATATAGATCATAAAGGACAGGGATAAAATTTAATTTGCAATAACTCTTTGGAGCCAGAGTAATGCTTGCCCAGGAGTTCCTTGTCAGAGCATCTTGGCTTTTCATTAAGTACTCAGCCACTAAATTCTTTTCAACTCTGGCAGAAGCAGCCAGGGAACACTTTGGGAGCTCTATAAAAGGCATTCTCCTAATCTTCAAACCATTGGAAAGACTCTTTAGCATCTGTTAAAATATTTTTCCCTTCTAATCTGCCTGAAACTAATAGGGAGAAAATTCTGAGATGTTTCTTAATTAAGCAATAAGAAATGGTGGAGGGTGGTCTGTGCTGAGTTAATCACAGTTGTAAAGCATGAAAAAAGGAAAAGAGTTAAATACTCCTAAATCCTTAGGCATCTCATTTCCTCCTGAATGTACCTTATTGCTGTTATTAAGAAATCTTTTTGTATTTCAGGATAGGAAGATCCAAATGTGGAAAAGCCCAAGTGCAAGGGAGGGTCACGGCAGTGAGTGATGCAGAAAGAAACCTGCCAAATCCTTAGCTTTAGCCCAGAGAGGGGAGGAAAGGGGACAGGGGCTGGGCAGTGCTTCACTCTGCTATCTTTTAGCCTCTTGGATTCTGGGAGTGACCTGCAGAACTTCCTCCTCCACCAAGAAGGAAATATAATTGTGAGAACTGCAAGATGCCAGGCAACAGGGTCCGTGCTGACTTATGCTAAGGAGCCAGAGCCAGCCTCACCTGAACGAATTCGTTGTGTGATTCTGAGGTGGCCTTCATCAGCATGCAGCTGGTGAAGAAGGCGGCGTGACAGCAGAAATCACTCTCCCCAAAACCAAGTCCGCAAACCTCTCTTTAAATTCAGCAAAAAAGGGGAGCACCTAAACACTTAAACCTACTTCCTAGTCTCTATTTTCAAACTAGGATTCTGAATCTCCACAAACTCCTTACCAGAAAATCCAGAGCTTATCAGAGAAGAGTCGGTAACTCAAACTTGCTTTCTCTTCAGGCCATTAAACCAGAAGTCCTTCCTCCTACTTGTTGGACCCAGAGATCAACCCTGGGAAATAACTCTGGAACAGTCTTTTGCATTCTTGCATGCGCTTCTCCTCTCTGTGAAAAATCTCCCAAGGCCTAGTTAGACCTAATTCTATGGAGTGAGTGGCTCGTTGACAGTGACAAGGACAAGTGAGCACGGCCACCTTCATCTGCTCTGCCGTCCTATTTGGGAAAACTTCATCATCACAAGAACTGCATAGAACAGGTGCACCACACCTCCCTCACACTGCATGTTGTTCATCTTTTCACTTTTACTTGAGATTTTATTGTGTGAAGACAGCAAAATCTGTCAGCTTGAAATTCTATATTACATACTAGAATTAAGCACCTAACTGCTGTTTTCGCACTTTCTCCTCTGCGCAGTTGACCCTCACAATTTGCAGGTTGCATATTTGCAAATATGCCTGCTTGCTAAAATGTATTGTAATCCCCAAATTCACACTGAAGTGCTTCCATGGTTGTTTACAGACAGGTATATGCACAAAGCAGTGAGAACACTGAGTTGCTGATACACGCATCCCAGATGAGGTCGAACAAGGTGATGCTCTGCTTTTTCACATCAGCTCTCCTACTAAAAAACAAGTGTCCTTTTCACAGTCTATTTAGTGTTGTGTTTTTCACATTTTTGTGCTCTTTGTTGGTGATTTTGCTGTTTAATGGCTCTGATGCATTAGTGCTAATGTGCATGTAGTGTTCCTACACTCAAGGAGTCTTTGATGTGTCTTACAGAGAAAATACATCTGTTAGGTAAGCTTCATTCAGTCATGTTGTAGTGTTCTTGAATGAGAGTTCAACGTTAATGAATCAACAATTTATATTGAATAAGATGGGAATCCCTGGGTGGCTCAGTGGTTTAGTGCCTGCCTTTGGCCCAAGGCGTGATCCTGGAGTCCCGGGATCGAGTCCCACATCGGGCTCCCTGCACGGAGCCTGCTTCTCCCTCTGCCTGTGTCTCTGCCTCTCTCTCCCTCTCTGTGTGTCTCATGAATGAATAAATAAAAAATCTTTTAAAAAATATTTGAATAAGATGTCTCTACACAGAAACACATATAAAACAAAATTGCATATTGATCAGTTGATGGAAATGTTGTGGCCAGGGGGCCTGTAGGAATCTAACCTTGTATTCCCCAGAGGCAATAATTCAGTTCTTGCTAATTCAGGGCTTGATGCAACTTTGTAGAACATAACTACCATGAATAACAGAATCAACTGTATCATCAAAATTGCTTACTTCAGTTCAGGACTAAATGGTCTCCCTGGTGAATTTTATTAAAATTTAAAGAAAAAAGAACATCAATCCTTCTCAAACTCTTCCAAAAAAATCAAAGAGGATGGAAGGCTCCCAAACTCATTTTATGAAGTATCATTATCCTGATACCAAAACTAGAAAAATACACTACTAGAAAGGAAAACTATAGGCCAAAATTCCTGATGAATACAGATGCAAAAATTCTCAACCAAATACTAGCACACCAAACTCAGCAGCACATTAAAAGGCTCATTCACCATGACCAAATGAAATGAATCTATCCCTGGGATGCAACATATGCAAATCAACCAATATGATATATCACATTAATAGAATGAAAGAAAGGAATCATAGGATAATCTCAAAAGATGCAAAAAAAAAAAAATTTTCACAAAATCCAAACATCCATTCATCCATTCATAATAAAAACTCTTCACAAATTTGGTATAAAAGGAATGCATCTCAACAAAAGAACACTCACTAACAATAATAACAGTTAATAACAATGGTGACAAGTCCACAGCTAACATCGTACTCAATGATAAAAGGATGAAACTTTCCTCTAAGATCAGGAATAAAACAAGGGTGCCCACTCTCACTGCTCCTATTCAACTAAGTACTGAAAGTCTTAGCTGGAGCAATCAGGCAAGAAAAAGAAGTAAAAGGTATTAGAATTGGAAAGGAAGAAGTAAAACTGTCTTTAAAATAATGACATGATTTTAGATATAGAAACTTCTTTTTTTTCCAAAAGAAGCTATGTACTTTAATATTTATTTGTAATATTACAATTCTTAAACATTATCTTTAAAATTCTGTATCTTTTACCAAATATGTTGGGGCTGAATTTATCTTATGGGCCCCAGTTTGTGACCTCTCCAATGCTTAGATCAAATTGGCTATTATCATTGGAATTGTCCAAGCAAGAATGGCAGGCCATGTATCAGGCACACCATACAGAATAAAATTGAATTAAATAATGTCCACTTGATTTTTCACATCAGAGCCCTTATGCCTGAAATTTGATTTAAAAAAAAAATGTAGTTCTTGTGGATTAATTGTGCTTCTTGTAGGATACCCAGTTTCTAGTTTTCCTTCTTGCCTCTTACTCTTTTTGATTATTTAACATCACTGTATAAACCACATGTAAACTGTGCCATTCATATGTGGCCATTTATATGTGACTCTTTTAAAATAAGTGTCTAGGAATGAGGCACAACCGTAGGCTACATTGGTATGATCTACATAGCTACGATGACCCAAAGTTGTGTTCATTGAATTAGTCAATAGAAAAAAATAACATATGCATCATGGATTTATGCTAACTGTAACTTAAAGGTTGGGATAGTATATTTGAGATCATAATCCATTCCTCTAGTTTACATTTGAGGGGTTGAGACCTAGAGAAGTTAAATGACTTGTCAGGTTTGTGCCTGATACATAGTACATGGTGTTGGGGAGTTAGAGAAGACATGACCTTATGCTCAGTAAGTTTACAATCTCAAAGAAAAAGACAGGACACCATACAAACATATCTATCAGAAGCAATTGAAGGTATAGAGAATCCAAAATCAAGTAGTTATGCTTCATTACAATTATTCCTCACAGCTTAGAAATTCACTAAAAACAAAAAGGGAAAAAAATATGATAGTATGAAACTTGAATACTGGACAATCTCCATGTTGTGTGGCTTCCCCATCTTTGGCTCGTGATCTTCCATCTCCTATCAGTACTTTATGCTGGAAACTTTCATTATCAAATAACTGCCTCCACCTTCTGCTGCTTCTCAATTTTCTCCAGGCACCCTAGCAAGGAGTCAATTTTCATTTTGATCGGGGTTAATTCTTTCTTGATTGTCTGGAGCTCATCTGATTTCAACTTAGAGCCTGATGAAGATGACCCACTGACGGTAGATCTCGATCCCCCTTTCATGGAAAAGTCTCCTTTTCCCCTGCAAGTCGTTGTGACAGCCACTCTGGGACACTTCAGTAGAATCACTGCATGGGGGGGGGGGGGGGCACACGCCCGTGGTAATCAAATAACCAATTGTAGAAATCTTTTCTGTAGTAATCATAGTCAAAGACATAACCACCAACAGACAGGAAAGTCTCCTTTGACTCGAGTCTATAAAGTGCAGAAAGGGGTCTTTTGTTTCCTGGTTTGGGTCTGTATGGTTTGGGTTCTCCTGCCATGTTGATATCAAGCGGTTGGCCAGCAATGATCCTGGCATTTTCTCCAGCCACTGCAGCTCTTGCGTGTCATTCACTCATGTACTGTACAAATGCATAGCCTTTGTGAACTGAGCATCCAACTATTTTCCATACTTTGAGAAAATGGTTTCAATGTCAACTTTCTTGACAATGGCTGTATTTAGATTGCCGATGAAAACACAGGAGTTGATGGACTTGGGGTCATTCTTATTGGTGACATCGCTGGTCTGTGTTTTGCCAGTCATGGTTGGCTCACCTTGTTTTAATCATGGCCCACGGAGCTGACCTGGGCGCAGCCTGGGGACCAGCCGTGTTTGGCACACATCCGAAAACGATCCCCAGATATAGAAACTTCTAATGACTCACCCAAGAAACTGCTAGATCTAATCAATGGATTCAGCAAAGTTGCAGGATACAAAATTAACATGCAAAAATCAGTAGCATTTTTACACACTAACAATGAAGTTTATGAGAAAGAAATCAATCTCATTTACAGTGATACAAAAAACAATAAAATACGTAGAAATAAATTTAACCTAGGAGGTGAAAGATCCAGACACTGAAAACTACAAGACATTGATGAAAGAAATCAAAGAAAACAAAACAAATGGAAAGGTATCCCGTGTTTATGAGTTAGAAGAATTAATATTATTAAAATGCCAATGCTACTGAAAGCTATCTGTGGATTCAATGCAATCCCTATCAAGATTCCAATGGCATTTTTTACAGAAGTAGAAAAAAACACTCCTAATATGTATATAGAACTTAAAAAGACCCCAAGTAGCCAAAGAAATCCTGAAAAAGAAGAACAAAGCAGAAGGCATCACAATTCCTGATTTCAAGCTTTTCTATAAAGCTATAGTCATCAAAACAGTATGTTACTGACATAAAAAACAGGCAAATAGATCAACGGAACACTACTGAGAGCCCAGAAATAAATCCAAGCATATATGGTCAACTGATATTTTTAAAGGCAGACAAGAATACAAAATGGAGAAAAGATAGTCTCTTCTTCAATAAACAGTGGTCGGATAATTGAATATCTACATGTAAAAGAATGAAACTGTACCCATAACTTGCACCACTCACAAAAATTAACTCAAAATGGATTAAAGACTTAATGTGAAATGTGAAACCATGAAACACTTAGAAGAGAACATGGGGGAAAAACTCCTTGACATGGGTCTTGACAATGATTTTTTTGGATATGTAAACTAAAACACAAGCAACAAGATAAAAAATGAACAAGTGAGACTATGTCAAACTAAAAAGATTTTCTGCACAGCAAAAGAAACCATTGACAAAATAAAAAGACAACCTAACCCCACAAAATGGAGAAAAATACTTGCAAACCATGTATCCGATAAGGGATCAATATCTAAAATATAAAGAACTCAATAGCAAAACAAAACAAAACCACAACCCCCCCAAAAAAAACAAAAAATTCAATTTAAAATTGGCAAAAGACCTGTTTCTTTAAAGAGGAGACACAAAAAGCCAATAGGTACATGAAAAGATGCTCAACGTAGCTAGTCATTAGGCAAATGTAAATTAAAAGCACAATGAGACATCACCTCCTACTTGCCAGAATGACTATCATCAAAAAGACAAAAGGTTACAGATGCTGGTGTGGATGTGGAAAGAAGGGAGCCCTTGCACGCTGTGGGTGTGACTATAAATTAGTGCGGCCACTATGAAAAACAGTACAAAGCAGCCTCAAAAAGTGAAAAATAGGGCAGCCCGGGTGGCTCAGCGGTTTAGTGCCGCCTTCGGCCCAGGGCCTGATCCTGGAGACCAGGGATGGAGTCCCACGTTGGGCTTCTCCCTCTGCTTCTCCCTCTGCCTGTGTCTCTGCCTCTCTCTCTGTGCCTCTCATTACTAAATAAATAAAATCTTAAAAAAAAAAAAAAAAAGAGAGAGAGAGACAGAAAGAAAAAAGTGAAAAATAAAACCACCCCATCATCCAGCAATTCCACTTCTGGGAATATATGCAAAGGCAAAAGACGCAGTAACTCCAAGAGGTATCTGCATCCACATGTTCTTAGCAGCATTCCCTACAATAGCCAAGACATAGAAACAACCCAAGTGTCCATTGGTGGATAAATGCATAAAGAAGTTGTGGTATATCTATATCATGGGATATAATTCAACCACACACACAAGAAAAACAGGGAAATCCTACTGTCTGTGACAGCATGGATGGCTCTCAAAGGCATGATGCTAAGTGAAATAAATCAGACGGAGAAAGACATACTGTATGATCTCACTTATATGTGGAATCTAAAAGAACCAAAAAACTAAAGGCAAAAAATCAAACTCATAGAAACAGATCTCAGACTTGTGGTTAACAGAGAGGAAGGGTAGGAGGGAAAATTGGAAAAGGCAGTCAGAGGTTGAAACCTCCAGTTGTAAGATAAATAAGTTCTAGGGATGGAAGGTACAACTTGACTCTAGCTAACACGGTGGCATGGTACATAGCAACGTTGTGAAGAGAGGAAAGCCTGAGAGTTCTCATCACAAGGAGAAAAAAACAACCATTTCCTTTATTTTCCTTTTAATTGTGTCTAGATGACCAGGTGGACAATAGCTATACCTATTGTGTAGTCACTTCACAATACGTGTAAATCAAACCAAAAAAGAATTCCTCGCTTTGCATTTTTCCCCTCTCAGCTGGTTTGAACCAAAGCTGATAACATTGCCATGGTTCTGAGGTCAGGTCGCATCCATTTTCTAGAAGGGTTTTCTTCTGGCCTCCTCTCTAACATCTGAGATTATATAGGTTTTTAAAAAGTCTTTTGATCTGGCCCACAACTGGACTTCTCTTAGGCAATTCTCCCTCCTTCCGTGTGGCATTCTGATGTCCCCACCAGAGACCACTTGTGTGCGGAGGGGCCCTGCCTGGGGCTTTTGACAAGCTTTGGTCAGTCCCACAGCCCTGAGGCCTGGGAAAGTCGGCGACTTGGCCTGCCTGTAACCGCTCTGAGGCCTAGGAGAGACAGAAGGGAGCTATCATAAGCAGTATTTGAATATTCTTCTAGGGTCTTGCTGGCCTGCAGACTCCACTGATGCCCTGCATGCCTTTGAGGAATACAGGGACTCGTCTCTGACCTCAGCCGGCACCCCCAGGGGCACAGCTGCCGAATGTGCCGCCCCCACCCCACCCCCAGCAGAAACCCACCATGCCTCCTGCACCAAGAAGGTACGGGTGGAGCTGCTAAACTATAAACCGCTTCCCTCCCTTCCATGATCTCTCTCCCAACGTGTTGTGGTGGTTTTTTTTTTTTTTCTTTTTTAATTTGCTGTTTAATGCTGTTTGAAGTTTTAAAAGAGTTAAAATACAGCATGAGTTTTATTGGTCATTTTTATGCTGTATGTTGACAGTTTTAAATGAAAATACAAGCGCACTTCACTCTCGTGCGGAAACCACTGAAATTGCACCATCTGTACTTCTTAGCTGGTGCATATGTATTTTGTTCTCACCAGGACAGTGAAAACACTGCACCAAATGAACTAGACTGTTTTCATTTCACTTCTTGATACTCACATCTTCTATCAACACTCTCTACCTGCTGCTTATCGCAGAGGAAGGAAGGCCAAGAGGAAAAGGAGCTATGGGTTGCTCTGGTTTTCTCTTTCCTTCGGTGTTGTACTGTGAGGGTGAGTCCTTGCCTAAAAGAGAAGTAACACAGCAAGAAACACTGTGATGAGGTCTGCTGGCCACTCGTGTTACTTAGAACACCATCACCCACTTTCTGCATCCCAAGCAAGTTCTCATCCCAATGAAGGCATGGCCCTTGGGGGTCATCAGTGCTCCTACTTCCTAGTCTGGGTGCAACATGCCTGCTGGTACCCATTTTATATCTTGCTGAACTCCCTCACACACTGTGGGTGCCCTGGAAGTTTGGGTTCATGGGGCATCTGCAAGGCTATATGTGAAAGCAGGGGCAGCAGGCACACAGAGCATGCATATTGCTGTCACACAACAGTGTTAGAGTGAGCAGGGGACCCTTCCAACCACAAGACCCCTGGGATGGTGCAGTCACACACCCAAGACACTGGACCTGGCACCCAGCCTGGGCTGGGCCATAGGCCTGGAGCCACGTGTGGCTTCTGGAGTCATGTATGGAAAGCATTCACTACCCAGACAGGGGTGTCTTGAAAATAAAGATCCATTTCCCAGAGAATAACGAACCCTTGAAATAGTGTATGTGGTCATTCAGCCTGGATGGGTGTGGGTTTTCAAAAAGGAAGCTCTGGGGGATCCCTGGGTGGCTCAGCGGTTTAACGCCTGCCTTCGACCCAGGGTATGATCCTAGAGTCCTGGAATCTAGTCCCACATCAGGCTCTCTGCATGAAGCCTGCTTCTCCCTCTGCCTGTGTCTCTGCCCCCACCCTCTCTCTCTCTCTCTCTCTCTCTCTCTCACACACACACACACATACACAAATAAATAAAATCTTAAAAAAAAAAAAAAAGAAGAAGAAGAAGGAAGCTCTGGGCCTTAGAGTTCATTGAGCATATTGCAGGAAGTCACTTTAAAAGGTGCTGAGATGATCCTTTATATATATATATATATATATATATATATATATATATATATATATATATTTTAATCTAAGAGAAAATCCGAGGTCTGAGTCAGAGTGAGGAGCTCAGGGAGCTCAGTGCTGGAAATACTTTAGAAATAGATGAACCGGAGCAAGTTTTTCAAGATCCGTGGTGCCTACGGACAGTGGTTTAAAGAAAAGGGGGTGTCCAGTCTGGACAGTGGAAAACAGCTCAGACCTTCAGACTAAGGTGACGGCGGGCTGGTACACAGTCAAGAAAAGGAAGAAAGGAGGAAGAGATCCTGTTCTGGAAGCAGCCATGCAAGTCCCTTTGGAAAGCAGAGAAGATAGACTATCTGTGAGGTGCTGTGGTTTGAACTCTGAAGGTGGGAATCAGAGTTCAAACTTCAGAAATCCAGAGGAAGCGATTGCCAGAAGCAGTGAAATGCAGGGAGTGAAGGAGAGGAGTGGGAAGCGGGGAGCATGTTGGCAGGGGCCTCTGAGGCCTGCATGCCAGGGAGAGAGGAGGCAGGGGCCACAAATGGCTACTGATTGATGGTTGGCTTTGCAGATTTGGATTGTCACTCGACTCTATTCGAAACTGACTGGCATGCACTGTTGTGTATCATGGTGTGCAGACTGCGATGGCTGAGCCCGGGGTGCCCAGGTCCTGGTTTCATGCTGCCACGTCTTCTCTTTCCTGTGGGCATGGGATACCGGTGACATGTTTCTAACCACTAGAAAACCACAGAAGTGACAGGAAGTCCATGGCCATGTACGTGAGATTACATTTCGCTAGCCTGAAATGTCCATCGTGCTGAAAGTGTCTCTCCCTCGGTGGCTTTAGGAAGCAGGCAGCCTGCTGGTGAGGCCCAGGGAGCAAGGAACCAAGCCAGCCTTTCCCCAGTCCAGTGGCAACATAAGCTTTATGACCTGTAAAAGTCAAGGCAAGCCTTCTAAAGTTCCATACCCGTGTACTGGTTATCCATTGCTGTGTAACAAATGAACACAAACATGAATGCTTAAAACAACATACCTCATCATCGCAGAGCTTCTGTGGGTATAGCTCACACCTCGATGGCAGTCTTGTGAGCACCAGAGCAGGAGTCCCAGCAATGCTGTGCCTCTCTCCAGGCTCACAGGAACTAGGAGATAAGTGTGTGCCTCTCTGGTGGTTTAATCCTTCCAGTCATCCTAACCTCAGGGCCAAACCATGTTGCACCTTTACTTCAATGGTTTGGTGGTCACCTCCTACAGAGGAGTTCCCAAACCAGTAGTTACAGCTCTGAACTTCCTCCCAAGTGCCAACTTGCATCTTTAATTTCCTAAAGTCGCTAATCCAAATAGTTGAACTGTTATTATCTATCATTCGAGTATCTAACCAATGTTTGCTAAGTGACTTCTCTGTGTCAGGCACTATCCTGGGCACTGGAAAGGAACAGACATCCCTGCCTTTGTGACACTTACTTTCTACTAAGTGGAAAGAGACAGACAGTGAATGTATGTTAGATAACGTTAAGAGCTAATGAGAATAAATAAATGAGAGAGGTGGATAAAAAGTGCCAATGTGGGAAGCTGAAATTTTATATGAGGTGGACAGGGAAGGCCTCACCAAGAAGGCGACCTTGGCATGAAAATATGCAAGTAAGAGGGCAAGCCATGCATGTGTCAAGGAAGAAAGTAGTCCCAAGAGAAGGAACAGAAAGTACAAAGGCCCATAGGCAGAATGTGCTATTTGAGGAAGAGCTAGGAAACCAGTGTGGCTTACATAGAATGACCAAGACAGGGAGAGTGATAGGAGTAGAATTCAAAGAGGGAAAGAAAGGGACAGATCTTATGGGTCTCATAAGTCATCATAAGGTTTTGACTCGCAGTGAGATGGGTGTGATTGGAGGATTTTGAATGGGGGTTTGCTGCTATAATAGACAGGATGGAAATAGACTGGAGCAGGATGAGGGCAGAAGTAAGACTTGCTTACTCACTTCTAGAACAGCATCAGACACACATATGTATTGGTCAAAAAATAAATGCTTAACACTTGAATGTTGTCAATCTATTGAGCATTTACAATTTTCTAAATTAATGCTAAGTCTTAAAAATACTTTCTAAATTTGGTGTGGTAATTAGAAATGGCCTTCCCTGCCATTATTTTATAAAGATAATTAACTTACATTTTCTTCTATTACTCTCAGTCTCATTTCTTAAATTTGAATTTTCATCTAGCTATAATCTATTTCGGTAAAAGGAATAACATTAGGAAGCCAGCTTTAAAATTTTCCAAATAGCTAGTCATTTATCCAAGCTCAATTTGTTGTATAACCCAACTTTGTCCTACTGAAAATCTGGTGAGATTTAGTTCTGATTCTGACATAATATGAACTATTGATAAAAACCATTCCTTCTGCCTACTTTGTCATGACACCTATACCGTCAACACAGGTATCTAGGTACCATGTAAGGCGGTGGACTGATGATCACTACCTAAGTTACCTACAAACACAGTGACTAACAGTTACATCTCTTATGTTTCATCGCCAAAAACTGCTCCCTGTGATTAAAAAATCAGAAAGAAACAGATAAAGACAGAAACAGAAAAAAATCACAAAATTTCCTCCAGTCTATGTGGTAACAGACTTGAATGTTTAGTATGACTCTGCCTCAGCACAGGATGAAAAGCAAAGAAATTAAGCTACTAGGAAAACCTTCTTCTTTCCCTCCATCTTCCAATCCTGTGAAATATTTCCATTTTAATTGAAAATGAGAGATGGGGAAAATTATGTAAAGAACTCACCAGGGAAGAAAGCCTATTATAGTAGTAGTCATCAAAGAAATTTTGTTAGAAAGTCAATAACCATCATGAACAAAGCGGGGATGGCTGTGGCAATCCTGGGAGACCCCAACATTTGGGTTGAGTTATGTAACCCGATATTCCACTAGAGATTCAATCTGTCTTTCCGCGTTGGGTTGATTTCATGTTCTCTGCTTCAAAGAAAGGGATGCCTGAATATGAGCTGGGTGTCTTAGGGAAGGTGAGTCATTGAATGTGGGCCTCTATAGCAGTGGATGTGGGACTCCATGGAAGCCTCCAAGATTAGCTTCTTTTGGAAATAAGAGCAGGTGGCACCATTGTCCCAGGAAAGAAGTGTGATCAGCCATCTGGACCTCCAGGTCCCGAGGGGAAACACTGTCCTTCCTCTGCAGGGACAGAGACAGGGAGATCAGAAACAACACTAATCTGATGTCAAACCCCATGGTCCTGGGGCAGCCGGTACCCAGGGTGAGGAGAGTATGTGTCATTGAGTGAGCTGCATCCAACTGCAGCTCAAGCAAAGAAAAAGAAACAGGACCCTTCAAAGGGCAGCCAAAGATAAGGGAGTACAGAACTTCTCAGTAAAGAGTGGGCCAGGATGTGGTTGAAGGGTATAAGTTCCCAGTTATAAGATAAATAGGTGGTGGGGATATAAGGTACGGCATGATCGCTGTAGTTAACGCTGCTGTATGCTGTATTTCAAAGTTGCTAAGATAGCAAATACTAAAAGTTTTCATTACAAGGGAAAAAACATTTTTTCTTTTTTTAGATATCTACATGAGAGAATGGATGTTAAGAAAACTTGCAACCATTTCATAATATATGTAAGTCGAGCCATTGCACTATACACCTTAAACTTAACATGCTGCTCTCTGTCAGTAATATCTCCATAAACTGAGAGGGGGAAAAAAGAGCCAGAAAGAAGGGAAAAAGGATGTCAAGAGTCACAACAGAAACTGTCCAACCCACATGCCTAAAATAACCATTTGGCTCTTGACACAAAAAGTTTGCAAACTGTTGAGGTTTGCAAAACCTCAAATACAACAAATGCAGCTTTATTACTGCAAAGTTGAAAAATATGTGTAAATCTGTGGTTTTATATAATTGAAAGTAAATGAAATATTAAAGACAACTAAATTCAATTATTATTTCAAATGATTGGTCTTGTGTCGTAGCCAGCAAGATTTGGATGAGTAATAAGATAAAGACGTAATAAAACTATAGATTTATTTTATAAATATTCCTTCATATGTTCCATAAAATTAAGCTTTGTCTTAATGTTAGCAAATTCAATATGTTTTCTCTCTAAATTTTACATAATTTATGCTATGCTAATAGCAAAGATTGGAGGATTAGAAATACAATATAAATGTACTTAAAGCATTCAATATTTTAATAAATTTTCATGAAACTGCAAAGTAAATGTAAATTTTAAATTACTTTTCATATTGTGGTTCAAAAACGTTTTGCTCTAGAATACTCAAAATGTATTAGGTTTTTACAAATAAGCAAGCTATTAATTAATTTCCAATTGAAATCAAAACTATAAAAAAGTCGAATTTGTATTTACTTTAAAAAAATTTTTTGAAACATTACAAAAAAGTGAACCAAGGTGATTGGCTGAACTGTTTATAGCCAGTTTTCAAAATCCACACAAGGAATCATGAGAAGCAATATAAAGAATGATTAATAATTAATTAAAAGCCAGTGCTTTTTCCCTCAGGGATGGAGTCAGACTAAAGATTATGCAACCCCTGGGAGTGTTGAGCAGGTCAGGAAGGGGAGAGCCCTGAGATGGAAATCCTAAATTTCTTACTATTGGGTCCAATATCATATAACTGGAAAAAAAAAAAGAAATATAATTCTTTCTGGACCTTGAGGTTGTGACTTCAGTTATGCCTACTACTTTTGAAAGAGCCTTTTTAATTAGGGTTAGGAATATAATTACTATTTGTTAATTGAATTGTAACAGTGATGAGTGATAAAAGAGCCAAGTTACATTTGCTTAGTTTCTTTAAGCTTGTTCAGTAAGTATATAATTTGGAGAGAGGGGGAATGAAATTCATTTTGCTCAGATTTAGCACTTTAAATACACAGACATTACTTTTACATGCTTAATAGCCTAATGAAACAGAATAGTCCAGGGTTAGGATTGCAAATTAAAATTAGCCTTAGCTAGGGGCATATGGGTGGTTCAGTTGGTAAAGTCATGGTCATGACTTTGGGGTCATGAGATTGGACTCTACACTCAGCCAAGGAGTCTGCTTGAGATTCTCTTTCTCCTTCCCCTTCTGTCCCTACCACTTCACACTCCCTCTCTCTCGATTCTCTCAAATAATTAAATCTTTATAAATAGATTAGATAGATGATAGATGATAGATAGATAAATAGATAGATGATAGATAGATAGATGATAGATAGATAGATAGATAGATAGATAGATAGATAGATAGATAAAACTAACCTTGGCCAAATACCGTTTACCGGACAGCAGCCAAATCTAATTCTAATGATGGTAAATATCCAAAGACGTTGAGGTTGAATGACCAGCAGCAAAAATATATTCTAAGGGAGTGAAACTATATTCTAAACATTTCGAGTACACTTCACCATTTCCACATAATCTCTGATGATGCACTTTTAGGGTTTTTATTACTCTTTCTATTCTTTCCTTTTGCAACTACACCCACAGTTAACCAGGTAACATCCTGGGAGTGTTAAGTCTATCCCCACTTAATCACCATCTTCCATCCAGGGGTATTACATTTGTGAAACTTACCACTAGGGTTACTTTCTTATGTTAGTTTGTTTCCCACTCACCTTTCTAAAATAGTAAGGATTAAAATGAAATTAAATATTCAAATAAGTATGCAAACTGTGCAGGAAGAAAACCCTAAGAACTCTGGAAACTGAGCCGGCCTCTGGCAGGCAGCCCTGCTGTGGGGTGTAGCACACAATCTTCATTGGTGCAATGATATATGCAAATCCCATGTGCAATGTGTAAGGCAGTCTAAAGGTATCAATGCATGATTTGGGGAAGAATATGTTGTCCAGCACTCAACTATGTGAAAGACAACAGACACAATATGAAAAGACCAAAAATGACCTCTGGAAGTTTGAAATTATAAATTGAAATCTTTGGGGTGATTGGATAGCTTAGTGGTAGAGCATCTACCTTTAGCTCAGGTCGTGATCCTGAGGTCCTGGGATCGAGTTCCCCAGCGGGCTCCCTACGGGGAGTTTGCTTCTCCCTCTGCCTGTGTCTCTGCCTCTCTCTGTGTCTCTCATGAATAAATAAATAATCTTTTTAAAAAGCAATAAAAAAATAAATTGAAACCTCCAAATATTTAGGTGTGTGCTAAGGGGCAGGTGGCTTAGCAGGGGGCATCTCTTCATTTTTCCTGCCAGTAAATGGCTCACACTCCAGACAGAGATGGAGAGTTAGTCAACCCTTCCTTCCCAACTGTTCAGTTTCCTGTTTATCTCCCACCTCCAAGCCAAACCAAAGGAGCAAACTAAGGAAAGCGCAGTGTCTGAGGATCCCAGTATATCTGTGGTGAATCCAACTTGAGCCTGCCAGTAAAGTTCAATTCTTAGGAAGGATAGGAAACTAGGAGCATTTGCTCTGGCTTCACTGGAAAAAAAAAAAAAAGGAAAGAAGAAAGAAAGAAAGAAAGAAAGAAAGAAAGAAAGAAAGAAAGAAAGAAAGAAAGAAAGAAAGAAAGAAAGAAAGAAAGAAGAAAGAAAGAAAGAAAGAAAGAAAGAGAAGAAAGAAGAAAGAAAGAAAGAAAGAAAGAAAGAAAGAAAGAAAGAAAGAAAGAAAGAAAGAAAGAAAGAAAGAAAGGAAGGAAGAAGGAAGAAAGGAAGAAAGGAAGAAAAAATGAAATTGGTAATGAAGCAGAAGTACCATGTCAGTTGCTTAAAGTTCACTCACATTTAACATTTCACACACCATTTACACTCCTTGTTCTCTCTCCACCAAGTGAAAAAGGCAGTGGTGCCCTTTGGGGCTTCGCAGGCTGGTTGGCCTCCTTGAAGTGTCTCTCTCCCTGTCACTTTCTCCCTTCCCCTTTTTCCTGACTCGGTAGTGAGAGATCTTCATGCCAGTTGAGACCATCTGTGGCTCAGTGACACTCCGCCCCCAGCGGAGCACCAAGAAATCACACAGGCCCTTCGGGCGTGAAAGAGCAATGATCCTCCAGCAGAATCATGCTTAGTTTTGCAGATAACTCTACAGACCCCATAGAGCCTGCTTTTGCGTTTCGGAGCTCTGATGGCTTGGCTTGATCAATGAGATTTCACCTGCAGCACTGATTTCACACATTGGGCATTCCAAAGAGATCTGACAGGTAACTTCAACATTTACTGAGCGGCTTTTCTGTTCCAGGCTGCTATAGGCTGAATTATATCCCGGTCCCACTTTATATGTTGAAATCCCAACCTGCATGCAGTATCTCCGAGTATTGCCATATGTGGAGATAGGGCTTTAAAGGGGGTGATTAAGTTTCAATGAAGCAATTAGGCAGCCCAAATCCAATCTGGCTGGAGTCCTTAGAAAAGAAGACATTTGAACACACACAGGGAGACACCAGTGGGGGCATGTGCATCGAAGAGAGACCATGTGAAGAGGCAGCAGGAGGGTGGCTGTCTGCAACCAAGGAATCATCAGAGGAAACCAACTCTGCGGGCACCTTGATCTTGTATTTCCAGCCTCCAGCACTATGAGGGAATAAATTTCTCTTGTTTAGACCACCCAGTTTCATACATAGGCAGTGTTCTGAAGAACTTACGTATATGAACTCAATTCATTCCTACAACGACCTGTGTGTGGACAGAGTAGGAGGAGCATCTTGCAGACCAGGAAACTAAAGCCCAGAACAGTGAAAAAAGAAAAAGCCCTTCTTATGCACCAGTGTTTTTCTTGCAATTTTTAAGGAACAAAGAAAATATGTTTCAATAAAGGCATAGATTATGGTGTCTGAAAATAAAGAAACCAGCTCCTCTGCTTTCTCACTTTATTTTTAAATTCCTTGAAGATGAGGGTGGCTCAGTCGGTTAAGTATCTGACTCTGAGTTTCAGCTCAGGTTATGATCTCACAGTTGTGGATCAAGCCCGGAGTCGGGCTCCGTATTCATTGCAGATTCTGCTTTAGAGTCTCTCTCCTTCTCCCTCCCACACACACACACACTCTCTCTCTCAAAAAGAAATAAAATATTTTTTTAATTCCCTGAAGATGATTTATCTTCATATCGTAAGAGAAATCCCAGCTCAAACGTCTTGAAAGAAAGAAAAAAATTGCCCCCTTCACTATCAAAGTTTCCCTCAAGGAGACAAAATGGTTGCTGTGATTCCAGACTTCATGTCTCCATACCATAACACTCAAGGGTAAGACCTCATCTTTTGGCTTTACCTCCCAGAAACCTCAGAAAGATTTCTTTCCGAGGTTAAGTCCTTCCATTTTGAATTCATGACTGAAACCCTACAGCCAAGGGGATGGAATGGAGTAATTGATTTAAGACAATAAGGTTCCCATCCAAAACACAGAGCTTGGGCAGCCCAGGTGGCTCAGCGGTCTAGCGCCACCTTCAGCCCAGGGTGGGATCCTGGAGACCCAGGATGGAGCCCCACATCAGGCTCCCTGCATGGGACCTGCTTCTCTGCCTGTCTCTCTCTCTCTCTCTCTCTCTGTGTCTCTCATGAATAAATAAAATCTTTAAAAAGCAAAAACAAACAAAAAACACACAGAGCTGAGGGTCTCAGGATGGAGATGGGAGAGACTCCTGAATACCTTGTTAAATAAAGGTATCCAGGGGCACCTGGGTGGCTCAGTGGTATCTGCCTTGAGCTCAGGTCATGATCCCGGGTTCCTGGGATCGAGGCCCACATGGGGCTCTCCGCAGGGAGCCTGCTTCTCCCTCTGCCTATGTCTCTGCCTCTTTCTCTGTGTCTCTCATGAATAAATAAATAAAATCTTTAAATAAACAAAAATAAAGATTTCCAAGGCCAGTGGAGAGGGAGAGAATGTTTAACGGGCACAGAGTTTCTGTTTGGGATGACCAAAGAGGTCTGGAAATAGATGGTGGTGACAGTGCACAACACTGTGAATGTACTTAATGCTGAACTGTACACTTAAAAATGGTTGAAATGGCAAACTACGTTGCGTATATTTTGCCACAAAAAAAATTAATTTAAAAAATAAAATTAAAAACTTTCTTAACACATTTCACTTGCATGCCAGCTGAAGCCAGTTGGTATTTCATCCGCAAAGTGCCCCTTTGCCATTGAAAATAGCCCTTGGGGACCCTCCCTAACCACTGAACCAGCGCCAAGGCCAACGGGCATAAAAAGAAACCTGCCAAATGTCAACACAGAAAATTATGCTCAGATTGTATTGAACACTGGCCTGTGACAGGGCTCAGGAAATACCATGCTATTCATGAGAGCAGAGAACCCTTATCTTAGACTGCCAGATATTTCATACAGGGAGATAATTAAGGTCAAGTCTCTTACTGGTGGCTTGAATGGGGAAAAATAGTGGGCTTTTTTAACAGATATCTTCTAGTGGCTTTTTTTTTTTAGTGTAGAGAGGAAAGGAACAAGCTCCAGTGGGGTAAGTGACAGCTATAAATGGGAAACGGGCTGCAGCATCTGTCTTGTCCTGCGTCTATCTATAGTGAGGTACATATGCAGAAGTCTCAGCCAAACCTTCCGGAGAGCAGAGTTCTTGCCTTCTGACAGCTACAACAGAGGTGAGCAGATTGCTCTGTGATAAAAGCCCGCATGCCACTGCATCCTGTCGCCAGCAAGTGGAAAACCAGGTCCGAGGCAGCCATCTAGCTGCAAGGTGAGTTCACAGTAACCTGCCGCTCGGAGTAGCTGCTGTTCAAAACCAAGGAATTTACATCCACTGCGCCCTCTGTCAATTTCCGAATGATTTTATCAAGCCTGCTCTTGTGCCGCTAAGCTGGAAAATGTGGACTGTGACATCCTGAAGCAGAAAAGGAACAAATTTGCATGTTACTGGGCTGGAAGAGCCCTTTGATTGTCGGAGACACACGATGATGCTGTCAAGCGCGGGCAGACAGGGCACCCGGGACGCAGCAGATCTCCACTCCCGGCGGCTGACAGCAAACGATTTAGAGTCAGCACAAGATCAAAGAGTGGGGACTATCTCAAGTAAAAGTGTTAAAAACACAAAGAAGCCAACATCTTGATAAGAGGACATCGAGAGGAGAGAAATGCACGGAGAGAAAGAAAACGACCTTGAATGCATAATACGTTACAAGCCTCGGAATTGTAAAATGCCTGAAATGAAAAGAAAATGTGCAGCTGGGATGAGAGCTGCAGAGCTGAAAAGGTTGGAAGTTGTATGCTTGTCACAATGGAAGAAGAGACTATTGGGGGAACAATAGGCTACTGCAGGATTATGACTGAGATTACATGTCTGTGTTCAAGGTTGATCACTTGCCTGCAGAAGTAGGTCTGTGACTTCGAGCCCCAACACATATGCATTTTAGCCGAGTGTGCCTCCTTGGTATCAAACACAAGACTTTTGAAATACAAGTATTCTTCTAAGAAGAAAAGGCCGATCCCTGGCAACAGTCGAGTCAAAGCTTGCTATTTAAAGAAGCACATAAAAATATTGGAAGTGAGACTTTGGGTAGAAATATTAATAATAAATTTGCTGCTTTGGGAATTAGCTTTTCAGCAAAGTGTGCCATATAATAACATATTTATCAATGGGGAATATATTAATGATTTCCTTCAAGAGAAGGCTTCATCTTCTGGAAGCATTCTAAGTGTTTCAAATCCGACTCCCCAATATTTTTTTGCCTTTTTCCTACTCTCCATAAAAACAGCTACCATCACTGTGTCTGGAATTGCCATTTGAGAGAACCACCAGAGAAGGAGAGTGACAGGTATATTGAGGTGCAAAATTTTGAGACTCCATTTTTCTCATGTACACACAACTTCTCAAAATAAGTGAAGAAGAAGAAGAAGAAGAAGAAGAAGAAGAAGAAGAAGAAGAAGAAGAAGAAGAAGAAAAGAAGGGAAAGAAAGAGAGAAGAGAAAGGAGACAAGAGGAGAGGAGTGAAGAGAGGAGCTGTGCCCTGTATTTCCTCCTTTAATCCTTGCCTGGGTATAGATATTAGAAATGGAAACTTTATAAAAACTACAGATAAAGCATGCTTTCTTTACTATTTGAGTCCTTTTTTCAGTCACCTAATATCAGATAAACCCCCTGTGGGCACCCAAATAAAATACTTGCTTTTGGTACCATCATACCAGTTGTGTAGTCTTGAAAAGTGAGTTTTCCACAGTGAAGGATGTTGCCTGACACTATTCACACCCTCACCTGAACTCAGACACTTATTTATGCCTGGTTTCAACTCACCAATCCAGTAGTTTTTCTGAACACTTCTCAAAACTTTAAAATTTACCAGCTTCTCAATAATAGATTTTAATTGAAAAAAAAATTTCCCCAACCTCCAGCTATGGTGTGATCTTATTAATAATATTGTATGATAAATTATCCCCTGCGTATATTTGACAAGCATAAAAGAGTTTTGCCCAGCAGCTGAAATGTTCCCCCAAATTTTTTATGGTTTGCATTTAACATTTCAAAATATATTAAAAGAGAAATTCTAAGAGCCTTAATAACTACTACCTTGCTTGCACAGGAAATCATTTCCTCCCAAATAGTGTGCTTTATCTGTTCTGATTTCTGAACTGACAAATCTTGCAACATTTTTTTCCCCCAATCTAGGTGATTAACCACAGTAAAGCTATGAGAACTTTAACACGTGGTGCAATTTTTTTTTTTTTGCCATGGTGCAATTTTCTAATAAAACACAAGAGGGCAGGTTTTGCTTTAGTGTAGGCCTAATTTCACTCTGCTGTTCTTCAAGGTGGTCATTGTGCTAATTACGAATTCAGAAATGCTTAATAACAAAGTGAATGAGTAATAAGAGTTTGTGCTCTGGCAGTGAAAGCTTTGCTGCTTTAATAAATGACAAGTCTTTCTATGAGACATTATTTATGACACAGAGCACAATTACACTTGGGGGGACATGGGGGTAGCTTTACCAGAGAATGGCTTGAAGAAGAAAGAACCACATTCATATTGCATCCATGAAGTCTGACTTGAGTCAATGAGGCAAATTACACAAATGGATTTAGGGTTTTTACCAAAGAGATACAGTCTTGATGAAAATAAATAAAGCATACATGCTTTGAATAGAAATGTTGGGTTTTATTTTTTTTAGAAAACTTCAACTTATCCAATTGCTCACAATTTTCTTTCATGTTGTTTTCAAGATTTCATTAAACTACCACCAAAGCATAATTCCTGTTGCAGGAGTATTTTCATCTTGAATTACCCTTGTAACTAAAGCCAAAGTCTCATGTCATAGGTGGACAGTTTCTGAAGCAATCCTTGAGTCCATCTGCATAAGAAAGGCACCGGCTTGCCTGCCTTCATTATTTGGCCACTGAAACAAAGTTTTTAAGACATCAGATAGTGGAGATCCCTAAAATGATAACATGAAGTCTTCACTTTCTATCCTAGTCCCTACAAATGGTACGAATGAAGGCCTACTGATGGTGGGAAGAATATAGCTGAAAGTGCCCCCTTGCATTAGGGTGCACAGAGTAAACGTCCAGGTAGCGTATATACAATTCAGAATCCAAAAAAGAGGTTGTTACTAATCTCATGTCAGGGATTCAAGACCTCACTACCTTCTGCTTTATCCAGCACATGTTAAAACAGATGCCAGAGGCCCTGAATGAAAAGTTCTACTTTGAGTTCAGTTTATTCAGTAAATAATATTTATAAAGGACTCAGGATGAGCAAGGCTCTGTAGAAATAGGAAGAGTTCCACCTTGGGTTTTGCCATTGCATTGAGGAGAGTAACTATCTCCCCACTGGGGAATGAAGTGGCTCTTTTATGTGCCTGTCTGATTAACCACCACCATTTTCTGGGTACTGAAAGTGCTTTGATACAACGGCATTGAACCTATACAGACAGGTGTCCAATCTGATCTCTAGAAGCTTCAATTCTAAATATGGAAGCCAACTCCATATAACCTCATTGACTCTACCTTCTTTCTTCTGGGGTCTCCAACAAAATGTTTGAATTGGCAGGCTTTCCAGGAGGATCAGCAAGCTAGCTGCTGTGGGGCCTTGGCTTCCTGGTCAGTGACTTGAAGTAGCCACCCTATCCCATCCCCAACCCCAAGACCAGTCTTTAGACTGTGGGGAAGTCAAAAGTAACTCAACACCTGGGGAGAGATGAGTGTCTTGTTTTTCTGCCTGTATAATTGAGAGCCAGGAAGTAGCAATTACTGAGAAACTCAAAAGAAGGTAGAAACATCAATTTATCTAAGAACTTATTTTCAAAAGTGAAGTAGTAAGTATGTATTATATATACATATACATGTATACATATTCTATTATATGCATGCTGAGTACAAAAAAAATGGGAATGGGTGTTCACAAATTAAAAAATAATAGCTCCAACAGATGAACAATATAATCTGCAAAACATTTATTTTTATTTTCCTCTTTAATAAATTTTTTATTTCTTGTTAATATGAAATTAAAATTATTCATTAGGATTACTATAATTAACAATGTTAAATCCTAAGCAAGACAGAAATTAGTATCAAAGAATTTTAAAATTAGAAGGGAATTTAATTCACAAAGGAAAGAGGCTATTAGATTTAATTTCACTTCTGAATGTTAACTTTATAAGCATTTCTTTTGAAACAGTAATTCATATACATACAATTTTCTAATTCTGAGGATATAAGCATGTAAAGTGATCTATTCATTTTCTTCAAGGTTAGAGTTTTCCTCCATCATTGAGAAATATAACCAACCCTACAACGCTTCGAGGTATTTTATGAGTTGATTTGCATAATATTCATGTAGGTAAATACTAATTTTTTCATTCTAACAGGTTTGTTCTACCTTTAAATTTCTTAAAAGGTATTCATCATTGACTGACTGTAATGTCAGGAAATGTTAGAAAATTTTATTTCTCTTCTATGAACTACAAAATTAGGAAATCGTTTCTCTTAGGAAGACATTATAAAACATAGTATTTATAAGAAGTTGCATCTGCTATGGATAAAAGTAGCTAAGTATAAATGATTACCCTCTAATTCTACCTCAGATCTTGCTTTAAATAAATCACGTGGGAATACAGTGAATGAAAATTCTGATGTACTGGAAAGGGAAGAGAGAGGTGGTTATTTGCTTTATAGAATTATTCATATGGCTCATCTATAAAAAGTCATTTTTCCTGCTACTTTTATTTTTTATTTTATTTTTTTAAGATGTATTTTATTTATTTTAGAGAGAGAGAGAGCACACAAGTGGGGGGGAGGAGTGCAGAGGGAAGGGAGAATTTGAAGCAGACTCCCAGGGGAGGCCTGAGCCAAAGGCGGCCTCTGTCTTACTACCTTGAGATCAAGACCTGAGGGGAAACAGAGTCCCTCCCTCAACTGACTGAGCCACCCAGGTGCCCCTCCCCTACTATTTTTAACATGTAATTAATTTAAAGATAACTTTTTAGAAACACACCTACCATGAAAAGTTATGTCTTCATTTCAACATTTCTCTTTTGGCTTAAAAACAAGATGTAAAACCGTGTTCCCCAACAACCCTGCGTTCAGAGCATAAACCTTCCAGAATGAGTATGTTCATGAAACTTTGCAGTATTTTCCATAGATGCTGTTAAATGCAGGGATTAAGATCTACTTGTGGTGGTGGCTACAAAGGCCCATGCAGGGCTTCAGCCCATGAAGAACTCTAGGCTATCTTGATTCTCATCTGCTGAGCCCACTCTCAGATATGCCTGTAGCTTTATGAGGCTCACTCAGACTCAAATTCGGTTCAGATTGGGCTTTGTCCAGTTCTCTGACTGTCACAGTGTCATTCTGAGGAGATAACACACCTTCTAGTCCCCTCCTCCATATGTAGAAGGCAGCTAGCCCCAGGGTCCTCTTCCCATCCATTCTTTACACACATCCATTCCAGTAGAGAGGAGGTAAAATGAATGGACAGACAGGCTACCTTCTAGAACTTTGGCCTCACCCCTGAAGCACATGTACCAGATAGGAGCAGATGAGATTTACCTTGACATCTCAGTAACTGCCAACTTCTCAGAAGTAGGGATCATCTTGGTAAGTCTGAGCATATTAGTAAAGATGGCTTCATTCTTATCTCTCGTGATATGATGATTATGTAGTGGAATATAACCGTTTAATTCTGAAATGTTATGTTTTGTATGGATGGTTTGCTTCTAAATGATAGGAGTTAGTTGATGAGCATCCCTAAATAACTGTCAGTACAGTGCAGCATTAGTAAAGTCTGAGGTCAACTCTTAAAAATAAACCAACTGCATTATATGTGAATAATTTTTCATCTGAGGTTACCTGCTAAAGAAATTGGTTTGGGACCAGCCAAATGAGAACTCAGAGCAATGGAACTCTAATCAAATTGTTAGGATTCTAGCCTCACAGCCTTTCCCAGCCAGGCTTTCCTGGAAGAAGTGGTTCTATAAGTGTTAGTAGATTTAAAACAGTGTCTAATTAACTAGAAAACTCTGTAATTTATCTCTCATCTATTTATCACTACAGGATCAATGTTTACCCAGCTATTGAATCTCATGATATGTCTACTGTTAAGAACTACAGATTTGGATAAATTCTGGAAAGTCTAATGTACAAAAGAGAACCAAACTGATCATTCATTCATTCATTTATTTATTTTCCATCCTTTTTGGAAAATAAGGCCTATTTTCATCTTTAAGTCCATTTTACAGGCTGGAGAAGACAAAAAAAGAAAGGAGAAAAATAAGCCACAGAAAGATGATCAGGAAGGCACCTAAAAGCATAGATGTTTATAGCTAAACTCATGGAGACTCAAGGAGTACCTGCCACCCCCGGCCCCCACCCCATTACAAAAGGAAGACACTTGGGCTAAGAAAAAAATGAACATGAACCATGTCCAGGTCTCAAATTACACTGACCTGCAAATTAAAATGAATGCTTCTCTTTCAGTTGTGTGTGTGTGTTTCAGAACAAGGAGGCTTGATCAAAATGGGGAATTATTATCAGATACCACAAATTGTCAGCTTTACCTTCGTTTGATGGTAGAGATAGCCTCAAATATCCTAGTCTGTGTTTGT